>NW_026575134.1:7890000-8490000 GCF_905146905.1 Nyctereutes procyonoides
GACATGGCCACAGGAGGGGGGGTCCCGAGGAGCACGGGGAGGTCACCCCCGCTGAGCTGGGCCAGGGAGGGCCTTCATCCACCCGGAGGTGGGCCCCCTCCCGCTTATGTTAGCTGCATGACCCGGGGCAGGGCGACAGGCCATGCCTCAATGGCCCCATCTGTAAAACAAGACAAGAGACAGGTTAGCGAGTGGGTGAGAGAGACCCTCGGACCGTGATGGGGGGTCGCAGGCAAGCCGCTCAGGCCTGCGGTGCAGGTTCCAGGGAGCGGGTCCAGGGAGATGAGTGAGATGTTGGGACCCGGCAGTGTCCTTTCAGGGGATGACACAGTGGGGGGCGGGGCGGGAGGACACAGGGCTGGCAGCAGGCAGAGGTGGGCATGTGGCTTCACAGGAGCAGACGCAGACCAAGGGGTACCAGGCCTTGACACCCGATGAGCGAATCTGGGCTCAGCCTGGAGGCCCGGCACCTGGGGGGGGGCCCCAGGAGCTGGGGGGTGCCTGGCCAGGGAGCTGGGGGGGCCTGGCCCGGGAGCTGGGGGTGGCTGGAGGGCTGCAGGGGCGGCCGGAGGGCTGCAGGGGGCGGTCAGGGGGTTGGGGGGGCCAGCTGGGAGGCCGGGGAGGGGCCCTGGGAGCTGGGGGGGCCAGGCCAGGGAGCTGGGGGGTGGTCGCCAGGAAGCTGGGGGTGCAGCCAGGGAGCTGGGTGGGGCCAGCCAGGGAGCTGGGGGAGGGGCGGCTGGGAGGCTGCAGGGGGGGCAGCCAGGGGGCTGGCGGGGGCCGGTTGGCTGGAGAGTTGGGGGGCTGCAGCCAGGGAGCTGAGGGGGGCCCTGGGAGCTGGGGGAGGTGCAGCCAGGGAGCTGGTGGAGGCCTCAGGAGCTGGCAGGGGGCCTGCCACGGAGCTGGGGAGGGTCCCCGGGAGCTGGGAGGGGCCGTGGGAGCTGGGGGGCAGCCAGGAAGCTGGGGGGGGGTGCGGCCAGGGAGCTGGGGGGGCCCCGGGAGTTGGCGGGGTGCACTTGCAGAGCATCTTGGACGGCGAGCGAGCGAGGAGCGCCCTGCAGGAGCAGGTGGCGATGCCCGTGAGCCGGGAAGCCCCACAGGCCGCGACAGGAGCCCGGGCTTTACGGAGTTCAGGGTCCAGGCAGGTCTGTTGCGCAACGTGGGCGAGAAGACAAATCTCCGAGGCTCTGTAGCTGGGGGTCTTCGTGGGGGGGTGGGGGGGAGGCGAGGTGTTTGCAGGACCCTGGGCAGGACCCTGGGCAAGCAGACGGGCTGTCAGGTGTGCGGCCGCTGGCCTCCGCCCCTCCGCACTCCGGGGCTCACACGCCCAGGGGACCCGCGGCCTCTACTTACTTGTGGGTCCGTGAGTTTGTTAATCATTTACATTCAATTAGCCGAGACGTCCAGCATCCTTAGTGTCAGAGGTGGCTGCGTGTGACAGGAGCTCATCCCGCCGTCGCCCGCCAGCCCACGCCGCCCCACCAGGGTGTCCCGGAGCGGGGTCTCGCCGTGGGACCCCTCTGACCACGTCCCGTTCACCTGCCCCTCCTTCCCCCACGGGCCTCTGCACTATTTCCTATGTTCCACGTACGCGTGACACCACACGACCACTGTCTCTGGCCTCTTTCGCCCAGCAGGGTACCCCGGCTCGGCCCAGGTGGGCAGGAGTGGCAGGTGCTCCCGCGCCGATGGCCGATGGCCGTGGCCAGGTGTAGTGACCGCGGGGCCAGCTCCTCCCGGGCTGGACTGCCACCGTGTGGCGGACGTGGCAATGACACCCCCTCCCTCTCCCTCCGGCAGGTCCCAGCCACCCAAGTCCCCGGCACCTGCCCTCTGGGCTGATGGGGAAGGAGCCCGCGGACCCAGCACGTGGAGAGGTTTCCCTTTCAGAAGTGCAGTGTAGGGGCGGTATCCGGTGACACGGTGTCCTTGGGGGTCACTTCAAATGCGCCTGGGATTCTGAGCCGTCCGCTCCGCTCCGTGTGAACTCCCTGGAGAAGCATCTCCGCCGCCGCTGGGGCTTCCCTGCGTCTGCCCGCATCATCGGCGCCGCCTTCACTTTCTCCTGACTACACAGGACGGCGTCCTCCCGCGTGGACCCGAGGCGGGGTGCCGTGGCCCTAGCCCCCCGCACCCCACACCTGCCCGCAGCCTGGCAGCGCCGGCCCGCTACTCCGCATCCCCTGCAGTGTCCCGGTGCACCTGCAACGCCCCTTCTCTGCGTCGGTTTTGGAGGCACAGACGGGACACCTCTTGTCCACCCCTTGGCGAGACGGCGAGTCGGGGTGAGATGGGAGGCCGGGTTACAACGGGCCGGGGATGACCTCGGGGTGGCGTGCGCTGGTCGAGCCCTGGCTCTGGACGAGTTACTCAACCTCCGGCGAGCCTCTCATTCCTCATCGGTGGAATTAGGGGGTGCTCTCCACCGGGTGGAGGGGCCGAAGGGTCAAGCCAGGTGCTTGCTCTTTGTTCCACTCACCCCAGGCCACTGGGTCAGCCCCCCCCTTCCCCTTAACTCCCTCGACCACTCAAACTAGCTGAGGTGTGACCCTTAGATGCAAGTCCAGGCGATCTTTTCCACCGTGGATATGGGTGCCGTCCACATGGCCAGAAGGACGCAAGTCTGCCCTCCAGCAGGGGACGGGCAAGCAGGTCACAGTGACAACCGTGGGTGCCCCGCAGGAAGCCCAGGCATCAGGACACTAGCGGACTTGAAGGGCAGAAGGCCCAAGAGATTCAGGCAAGTGGCCAAGGCTCCCTAACTGGTCTGGACAGGGCTCAGCCAGGTGCTCAGCCAGCGGGAGGCCCGGGCTCACACACCGGCCAGTTCCTGGGGTGTCCTCCCGGGGGAGAGCAGGGCGGGCCTGAGGGTTACAGACCTGGAGGCCCGGTGTGCAGGGGGAGTGGGGACCCGGGATGAGAGGGCAGTGGGATATCCAGGTGGCCCGGCAGGGCAGGGGTCCGGGAAGGGAGGGGAAGCAAGCACCTCAAGGTCACAGGCCGTCCGGGTGGCAGGGAGGCAGCCAAAGGCCATGCAGAGGCGACAGTGTGGGGGCTGCGGGAGGTGAGGAGGGTGTGGGGTGCAAATGTCCAAGACGGCAGGGCACCTCGCTCGCAGCTCATCCCTGATAGCCTCGGGGCGTTTCTTCAAAAGCCTTGTAGGTGAAAGGAAGGAGCAAGACCCAAGAAAGGCAGCCGTGTGGCAGGTGGGGCTCAGCACCCTCAGGGACAGAGGCCAGGTGTCCCTTGCTCGTTGATGGCTGGCGGCTACCCATCTGTGATTCTTGGATGACAGGCCGTCTGGCAGTCCTGCCGCTGAGAAGGGCTCAGCCTGCGGCCCTTGTGGGCCATTGGGTCACGAAGTTCAGTTCATGGCCTAACGGACCAAGCCCTGTGGCAAGAGCGAGGAGGACACCTGCTTCCTTTGGGGTAGGGCTCACCTGGGCGACTCAGCGGTGGAGCACCTGCCCTTGGCCCAGGGCATGACCCCGGGGTCTCGGGATCAAGTCCCACATCGGGCTCCCTGCACGGAGCCTGCTTCTCCCTCTGCCTGGGTCTCTGCCTCTCTGTCTCTGTGTCTCTTGTGAATATATAAACTCTTTAAAAAGAAAAGAAAAAAAGAAAGAAAAGAAAAAAGAAAAGAAAAGAAAAAAGAAAAGAAAAGAAAAGAAAGAAAAGAAAAAAGAAAGAAAAAAAGAAAAGAAAGAAAAGAGAAAGGAAAAAAGAAAAGAAAGAAAAGAAGAAAAGAAAGAAAAGAAAAGAAAAAAAAGAAAGCAAAGCAAAGGCAAAGGGCTGGGCCTCGCCGGGAACGGCGGTCACACACTGCCCCCTGGTGCCCGCGGCGGTGGTTGCAGCGCGGAGCCGGGAGCGGGGAGGCGACGGCCCGGGAGCCTCGGGGACCAGCGCACCTGCGCCAGGTGCGGGCGGCCTAGCGCTGCGCAGCCGTCGGGGTGAGGGCCGGCTGGCGCGTGCACCTGCCTGTCTGCACGGCTGTAGGGCGGGCAGCCCGCGGAGGGGGAAAGAGCCCCGGCAAAGGTGCAAGCCCCGAGCCCGCGCACCCACCTTCCCCGCAGCACCCCCCCCCCCGCCCTGGGGCCCCACTTGTGCGATGCCTCAAAGGCATCCCTTTTGCACACCAGTTGGGATTCAAGTCTGGGGCTGCCACGCAGTGGGACCTAGAGAGAGGGCAAGTCACTTGACCTGGCTTCCCCTTATTTAGTCAACTGAGCTCTGAGCTCAAGGGCCCGGGGCTGGGAAGCCGAGTTAGCAAAGAAATGGGTTCTGACCCCAGGGGGGCGTTAGGACAGGTGGTGGCGCATTCAGACCACGGGAGAGCATTCTCAGTAACGTGCCCCGAGCTTCCTGGAAGGTCATCTTGAGGACAGTGGGCCTAGGCCTGGGGACCGCTGATGCGATGACACGCACATTTAGTGTGGTGTCTGGAGTCTGGGAAACAGTAAGTGGTAGTCAGCAGGGTTCCCGAGGGATCTTACCCGTGGGGAGGGCAGTAGCAGGTGTAGGGACAGGCTGGCGGCGGTCGTCTGGGGTTGTCTGGACCAGCACCCTCCAACCAGGAATAGGCCGCGAGCCACAAACGCAAGCCACAGATAGTCTGATAGGATCTAGGAGCCGCCCGAAGAAACTTTCTAAAAGTGAAACGTGTTTTATAATAGTTTCAGTGTATCCAGATTATTGTCAGTCGGGCGTGTACCCAATGTCAAAAATCATGACTGAGAGCTTTCACGTTTTTTTGTTCGCACCAGGTGTGCATGGCCCGGCGTCTACACCACATTTGCCGCTCGCCTGGTTTGGAGCAGCTGCATTTCCACGCTTGATCGCCCGTGGCTCGTGCCTTCTGTGTTGCACGGTGCAGCTCCAGGACGCACTGCGCTTGGCCACGGAAGGGGGCAAGAGGCCACTGGGCTCCCCGTCCTGTGGTCGAGCCGGAGCCGCCGCTGCCTCTGACTCCAGGTCCTTCCCGAAGGCTGGCTCGCAGATCACCCACCTCGAAATCTCCTGGGCTGCGGTGTAGGCACGAAAACGGATTCCTGGGTCCTGGCCCGTGTGCGTTTCTGGCAGCCAGACACGTGCGATTTCAATAGGCTTCTCCAGTGATCTGGGGGTCCGGTCCCCCCCCTCCTTTCCAATGCAGAAAATGGGTTGCTTTGGAGCAGAAGATAATGTATCTTCCTCCTCTCATGCTTCTCCTTTTGGGTTCAGTGTCTGGAACAAGGGGGGCTGTTAGGGTTTGGAGGTGGTCGTGACTCGGCTGCCTGTGGGCCCATCATTCTCAGATACCCCTCACCTGCCCGCCTTCTATCACTTCCCTTACTATTAAGCACCGTCTCCCGCCCTTGGACTTGGTGGAGGCGCACGTGGTCCCCGAGGACGTGAAGCTGGTTGTCCACCAACGTCCCAATTCTGTGCCCCCAGAGTGTCCCCTCACTCTGCACTGGTTCTCCCACTCCGGGGAGCCAGAGGGGGGCGATTTCTGCTTACCGAGTCCTTTCTGGTTTCTCTCTTTCCTCTCCCCTCCACGGAACCTCCCGCAGAAGAGGAAGAGATAGGATGGTGCTAGGAAGGCAAAGGTGATTGAAATGGAAATATTTCATATCGAAAAATAATTGCTTTGCATTCAGGGCGTTGTGTATCTCTGCTATTCTGCACTAGGCCATTCACTCTGCCAAGGACCCTACGTGCACTGTCTTACCTCTTTCTTCCAGCACCCCGAGAGATCTTTCATTTTGTATTTTATTTCATATCATAAATGAGGAAATTAAAGTTCAGAGAGGTTTACTAACTTGTTTAAGATCACACAGCAGAGACACTTAGCTGGGGCCGCCTGGGCGACTCAGTTGGTTAAGCATCTGACTCTAGATTTCAGCTCAGATCATGATCTCAGGGTCGTGAGATCGAGCCCGACATCGGGCTCTGTGCTCACTGGGGAGTCTGCTTGAGATTTTTCTCCCTCTCTCTCTCTCTCGGCCCTTCACCTCCCCTCTCAAATAATAAATCTTAAAAAAAAAAAAAAACAGATTTCGCAGCAGGTACATGGTGGAGACAGCATTAGAGCCCACGAAGATGGAAAGAAAAGAGCGATGAGCCGAGCCATGGATGGATCCTATTCCACCCCCCTTTGAAGTCACAGGAGGCTTAATATACATTTTTTCCCCTTTTTCTGAACTTTAGTTTCTTTCCTTGAAAACGTGGTAGTTGAACTAAGTGCTGTGGCTGGTCCTGTGGAAATTTATAGGAGGAAAGCCCGCGGAAGGAACTACGTCGGCCACCGCCACAGCCTTCAGCTGTGCCACGTACTCGCCATGGCCTTCCCCTGCTACTTCTTCTGGTTGCCCTTCATCCCTCGTTACCGCTCCGACGGGTGGCTTACTGGGGCGTGGCCTCCGTCCCTGGGGGACCTGAGCCCTCCTACAGGACGTTCTCAATCCGCAGCTGCTATATTTGCCTATTCCTTGTCAAATTTGGGCTGGAGAGCACCAAGAGATGCTTTGCTGGATCACCTGAGGGGCCAGATCTCTCTCTTGCCCCCATTGTGTGATGGCAGCTGACCCCCCTCCCAAAGATCAGAGTCGATGACACCCGCGAGTTTGGTGACTCCTTCCTCAATGGCTGGACGCTGGATACAAGGACCCCAAAGTTGCCAGGCTTCAGACCTAGCTGATGGGATCCTTGCAAGGTTCCTCATGAGTCCCCCTCTGGGAATCAGCACGTCTCCTGATACCGAGCCTGGGATTTCCGGAATGGGAAGACCAGATTTCCCAAGTGGAGCTCTGGAAAGAATGGGAAGCAGGATCTTGCCTATTTCAGCCTCTTGGTTCTTGGACTCTGTATTCTGCTTCTCAGGGTCAGGGCATCATTTGTAATTTAGTGCTTTACCGAGTCTGGGGGACGGTGTCCCCCACGCACGGGGCATCATCCCCAAGATGGTGCTACAGCTGGTCGGTTGCTCCACTGCCGGGCCAGGCTGGCAGCTTCCGGCAGTGTGATCTGTCATAGGACCAGTAGATTCCGTGGGTCTGTGACTTCCTGATGCAGCTGCTTTGTCACACACTTTTGGTCTAAAGCAAAGTGAAATCCCATAAGTGAAATCCCCTAAGTAAAATCCCATAAAGGTGGATCAAACACTCCACAAATCCCTGGAGAATGGTGCTGGCAGAGACCCTGCAGGCAAGGAAGACAAACCCACACCCAGAATATCTATTTCCTTGAGTGAGGATCGATCTCTATCACTTCAAGGGTGGAAATGGTCCGGGGTGATCGACTTGCCACCAAGTAGGCATTTGGTCACCCGGAGGAATGGTGCCATGTGCTGTGGCTCGGCATTGGCGACCAACACCGGCACGTCGAAGGTCATGCAGGAAGAGTAGCTGGTCAGCGTCGGTGAGGGGGAGCCTGGCTGTGGGGCCTGTCGTGACCTCCTTCTCTGCTACTCTGGATACACTGGGCGTGCGCTTGTCGCACCGAATCCGAGGTGGCCAGTACCAGAGGCTGGCTGTTGTCAGTTCCTACGGTCGTCCGTCTACCTAGTTGTTCTCTGGCTCTTCGGTGGTGGTCGCCCACAGGCGGGCATCGACATGTGACACAGACCTCACGTGTTGTGCCTTCCCTACCGGCTTATCCACATGCCTCTTCCACACACCATCTTATTCCTGATCTCCCAGGGTTTCTCTTTCCGGGGCCATGACCAACAGCCGAGACTTCCGCTACCGCCCACAGGTCCCTATATAGTCTCTCCTCAGATCGTTTTCCTCCTCACACGACGTGAATGACCACGGCTGCCACCCAAGCTCTGCCCATGAGCAAGGGTCAGCCTTATCACTGCCTTTCCGAACGGCCACTTGAGTCTATTTCCAGGCCGTTTCCAGTTGGCACCCACGGACTAAGCCAACTCATTTGGGAACCAAATCGGGCCCGTTTCCTCCTCTGTCAGTTCATCAAGAGCTGAGGAAGACATTCTAGTACCGCAGGGGTGGTTGACGCGATGGTCTGGGCCACGCGCTCATGGTTTCATTTGCGTCCCCTGTCCCTGTTTGTACTGACCTTTGGTGTACCGCATCCAACTTAAAATTATGGCCAGATTGGGTCTAACAGAGGCCAGCTCGTGATGGTTGTTCTGGCCTCACGGCTGGTCACTTGACGTCCCGTGGCCCACCCCTCCGTGAAATCTCAGCAACTGGACCTATTGCTCTGAAGATGGCCTTGCTCTAGAACCTTACAGGTGTACCTTGTGATTTTCCTATCAGGGTTTGCCAAGAACTCTACACGTTGCCTTCCCCGCCACAGACACCACTAAAGCCGTAGGGTCTTTGGTGTCATGTGGCCCATGTGGACAGGCCGCCTGCAGTGCAGCCCTCGGCTGCTCTCGGCCCTGCTCGGAGGACAGGGCTGAGATGCTCTGTGGAAGTGTCACATACATGAGCCAAAGACGGGGCCTCTGTGGGTGAGCCCCCCAATTGTTTGCTCTTCACGGCAGGCTGAGACGGATTAGCTCACAAAGCCCACTGGCATCGAACCCGGATTTTTGCATATCCGATTGCATTAAACATAACTCAAATAATTTTAGCCATTTAGAGCCTGCCAAACTACACCCAGCATCTGACAGCACAGATAAGCCCGGGGCTGTAAAAACCCTAAGCTCTGCTGTTCTTTAGAGCCGTGTGACCCCGAGACTCCCTGCTGTATCGCTGAGCGACGTCAGCTGGACCCACACCTCCCTCTCTCTGGACTTCCTTTGCCCTCCTCCCCCTTGCCCACGGAATGTAGCTGGCTGGCTTATATAGTTTATCTACTCTCTCATAAGCTCACTTTCCTGGGCATCTTGATCCCCTTCTCCACCATTTGACACGGAAAGTTCTGGCATTTCCGCTCCGTTTAGTGTGTCCCAGCTCCTAAGAGCTAAACCGGCAGCACGTCAGCGTTATCTGCTGGGGCCTTGCCCCCACGTTAAATCTGACATCGCAGGGGACGGTGTTCACGTGCATAAGCTACCATGGCGTATCATGTGCATGTGCTAAGGGATACCCTATCCCTCCTTACTCCCCAGGATCCAGACCCACACATACCTTCCTTCCCCTGCCAGTCCACACTGCTTGGATCCTACAGCTCCTTTCGGGTTGGTGCCGTCATCCATCGCTGCATAATAAACTGTTCCAAGTGTGGTGGAGCTGAAGCCGCAGCCTTCCACTATGACCAGCTCTCCCCAGTTCTAGGGGTGACCGGGCTGAGCAAAGCAGCTCGCACTCTGTGCTTAGAGACAGATACTGACTGGGCTGGAGTCATCGGGTCCTAAGCTTTTGCATTTATGGGAAATGACCAGAATCAGAAAACAAAGGGAAACGAATGCATGGAACGTGGATTAGTGGTTGCAAAGAGGTGGGGGGCTGAGGAGGAGTGCTGGGGGGAGAGGTGGGGGTGCAGCGTTCCTTTTCGAGGTGATGACAATGTTCTAAAGTTGTCACGATGGCTGCAAACTCCGAATGTACTAAAGCCACTGGATTATACCCTTTAAGGAGGTGAAGTGTAGGGGATGCGGATTATATCTTCATAAAGCAGTTGTGAACACAGCGCAAGGGAAGCAGGGTCAAGTCTAGGATGCGGTCTCCAAATAAGCCGTGTCTACAGAGAGGGAAGACGTGGAGCAAGGAGAAAGCTGGAACTAATAAAGGAGTGTGTGGTAAAGACAGTCGTAGTTGCCAAGAGGGGGGTGTGCGGTGTTTTCTCAGAGCGACCTCAATCTTGTCTGTGCGTAGACACAGGTGGGCAGGAGGCGCGTTCAGTCTCGCTTTGCTATGGGGTCGGAGTGACCGTGTCTGGAGGCGTTGGCATTCTGGAAGCCTGCTGACGTCCCCGGGACGGTAATGCAGGCCAGCTGTGCCTGCCGCGAGGTCCGCCAGCGCCCAGGCCAGCTCTGAGTGCCCGCCCGGGCCTCGGTGACCAGCAGCTGCTCCTTTGTCTTCCTCGTGCGGGTCCCCGGGACATGACGGAGATGATCGGTGGCCTTGTGAGTCCCTGAGACTGGGCACCCTGGGTGAATCTCATGGAGGACACACACAAAGAAATCCATGAAGTGTATTAGATCCTCCAAAGTGGGGGGTAAGCTGGAAAGGTTAAGAGGTGCCGGGCCAAAGTAAAAAGGGGGAATAGATAGGAGATGGGAAACCCCGGCACACCAGACCTTTTTGGGGGCAGTTAGAGAAAAAGGGGCATAGTAGGGGCTGCAAAACCATGGGGGGGGGAGGGGAAACTGAGCAAGAGGGAATGGCCTGGAGCTGGAGCCTACGTTATCAAGAGCCTCGAAAAAGAGCCTTGAAAAGGGCCTCGAGGGCCTCAAAAAAGAGGTGCAGTAGGGGCTGCAGAGACATGGGGGGAAAGAAAGGGGAAACTGAGGAAGAGGGAACGGCCTGGAGCTGGAGCTGCATAATCGAGGGCCTGGGAGAGGCCAGGAGGGGTCAGAAGGAGACTGCTTGAGTTCAGCGAGCGGTTGCATCTTGGTCATGAGCCATCACGGGGGGTACTACCCCGGGAGAAATTTTTGTAAGCAAAACCAGCATTCGTTTTCCCTGAATGGTTTAGTCACAGACCTGCACGACATACCTTATGGTTTTCGGGTGCTTTGGGGGTGTGGGTGTGGGGAGTCACGGTGTCGGGGCCTCCCCGCAGCCACTGGCCCTCCCAGACCAGGGCCCTGACTCACCCCATTCATCCTCCGGCGAGCTTTGGAGGGTGACAATAGATGGAAATTTTTAAAATTCCCGACCGAATGTTTTCTGAAGCATTCACCAGGGCAACAGGAAGTTGCACACCTCATAGGCCTGTGTCTCTGGCTTACGAATGTGTTCCCTTCTTTCAGCCAGGAAGATTTTGCTCACAGCCCTGCGTGGTCTGAGAAAAAGCCAGAGATGGGTTTTCCTGAACTATAGCTGTCTCCCCCATTCGTCTTCCCGTCCCTTCTACCTGCATCCCCTGCACATGGCAAGAAGGAGGGGGGACAGTTAGTCACCCTCATGACTGTATTTGGAATATTTCCGAACCAGCACAGGGCTCTGATTGTGACTAATGACCAAGATTCCAAGGGGGAATCTGTTCTCTGCTGCCCGATTTTGTTGCCTTGAAAAACAGAATATGGGAAGGATTCTGTAGAAATCGTCATGGTAATAGTAAATATTTTCTGAGAACTGAGTATTTACCCAGTAAGTACTTTGCATACCTCAGCTCATTTAAACTGTGTGTGTCCGCTCTCTAAGTGTGGACGCTATTGCCATTTTACGACGACACATGGAAGGATGGATAATTCAATCTATCTGTACTGTTATTACCAATTCTGTATATAGTGTGTCGACTAATTTGTGGATATCCCAGTATTATGCATTCACCAAAAAGTAGCATCAAGTAGCATCATTCCCATTTTGTAGAAGAGGAAGTGAGGCCCAGAGCATTTTTATTAAGTCACCTACCGTCACCCGGGTAAAGCTCTGAGGAGCAGTTATGTGTGGATTTTGGATTTACGCCTCCTAATTAACAACATGCTGCTGACCGGCAGTAGCCATTGTGGCAATTACGAGAGGCTCCAAATAGCTCATGTAGCTGTGACGGGTACGCTTGCTCAGCTATAAATCAGAGAAAATACGATACTAGGTGTATCATGGAGCTTCCACTTCTTCCCCCCTATGTTTCTTTTAAAGAACTTTTAGCCTGGCATTTGATGTTTAATTGAAAGGTACTTAAAATTTAACTTTCCTGCCACCGATTACATCTACTTAGAAACCGAAACTTGATGATGCGTGGTTGCAATTCTCAGAAATATGAGAATCCACATCTCTGGAATGGCACATCCTTCGGATAGTGTATAAAGTGAGAGGTGGGAAGTAGCTCGACCCTTGAACGTCAAGGACATCACATGATGACGTTTTCCTCCGTAATGGGTCACAAAACCCACAAACCACTGAGCAGATGACTCCCTGACTGCCAAACACTTCTGCTTAGATAGCATACATTTGGCATCTCATTATTTTGCACATGGTGGAGAAAGGAGACGGTGACTTCAGAGCGGGGCCAGGCTGGCGCTGTCAGGACGTTGGGTGCCGGCATGTCAGGTGGTGCTGAACCAGATTTTGCCTTTGTGAGGTCTGGTGGATGTGTGGCTCTGGGATGGGCTGTGGGAAGGATGGCCGGTGAGGAGTGGGGTAGACAGACATACAGCACTGATATGCAGGACCAGAGCAATGCACCCTCTAAGGGAGGTGAGGGAAGTCTGGTGCAGAAACTCAGCAGCCCAGGGCCTGTTAGCGGAGCCTAGGAGCAGAGACCGGAGAGAACAAAGGGGAAGCAAGAGGATTCCTGGAAGAGGAAGTGTGAGGGTGGGGAGGGAGGTGGCTGGAGGGCAGGTAGCCTTGATCGGAAACCACAAGAATTATTCTCAGAACCCAAGACGTGAAGATCGTGCTCCCTTGATAGCCTACCTGCACGCGAATGGCAAAATCCAACTTGGGCAGGAGGATGCAGGTGGACCACCAGAACCCCAGGAAGGGACTTGCAGGCTCTGAGAGGGAATAGAGACAAAGGAAGACCAGGAAGGGGTGCTTGGGAAGTAAAATGTTGCCCAGACAATTCAGAGTTCAAACCACCCAGTATTTCCTGTTGGCTTTGCTTGGCCATCTGTGCATCATGGTACACCTGAGTTTTTCCTGGTCCCAGTACCCAGCAAGAGTTCTGGACAGACGTGACCCAGGTGGTGGAAAAGAAAAGAGAGTGAGCCTGTCCAGGCCACACTGGCTGGGTCGCTGAGCTCTGTCGTCCACAGGATTGGACTCTGGGCACTTCACATACTCTAGTTCCTTCTTTTCCACCACAATCCAAAAAGTCAGGTCATCGAGGCACGTGCTGGTGAGGAGGGACGAGATTAGTGAGCTGGTTATGGAGATAAAGAAAAGGCTTAATGAGGACAAAACCCACCCGTATTACAGTGATGGTCTTGCCATGTCTGGAGCATGGCAACTCTGAGACGAACGCGTGCACTAAACACCTGATCCGTGCAAACCCAACTGCCTTTATTGTTACATAATCTTCTTCGTCATCAGTGGTGGAAGTGTTTCCCTTTACTCTACACTCACCTTCTACCATGACCTGTTTGGGCTGTTTAGGTCCCAACGGGTAAACACTGAGCTCGTTGCCTCAGCCAAATAGCACCAAACAGCAACATCACAACATCCCAGCAGCAAACACCTGTCGAGCACTTACTACCTGCCAGGCACTGCTCTGTGCCCTTTGACTGGATTATTACCTTATTGAATCCTACAGCAACCTTAAGAGGTAAGTAAAATTCGTATCCTCATTTTACAGTTGAACAAGCTCAGAAGGCTTAAGAAACTTGCCCAAGGTCACCGGCTTAGACAACGTGCTGGAGTCACAATTTGAGCCTGGGCAGCCGGGCTCCCAAGTGTGTGCTTTCATCCAAAAGTATGATTTGAGGATATTCAGGCGTTGTCAAGTCCACCTGGCCAAATGAACTAGGTTCCTGGGCAGCTGTGTGTACTGCGCCCTACCCCATGAAACCAGCTCACAATGTAGGTCAGAGTCCAAGCGTGGGACGGCCAGGGAAATTTGAGTTAGGTAATGTAGGTTATAATCCTTTGATCTCCACAAAGCCATGGGGTATTCTAGGTGCCATTTTTAATTCTCTTTGTCTCAAATTCCTCAAATAGAGGTAATGACCCCTCTCTTGTCTATGTCACTGGATTTTGGGTCATGTCAGATAAAACCAGTTTGGGAGAAAGGGGCTTAGTAAATTGTGAAAGAGTGTGGGATGGAAGTGTTGCTACAGTTCCATGAAAACCCCTTCTCCTGGCACAATGAGTGACTAGTCTAGAGTAAGACCGAGGTATCGCCATCACTGACAAAGGGCAGCATATTAATTTCTTCTACGTCACTGGGAAAGTGAAAACAGGAAGCATCCCAGCCCCACTATGGAAGCCTGGAGTGATGGGTTTAGGTCACAGGATGTGTTTATCCTGACCCATCATGATAACTTAATTATGTTCTTTTGGGGAAAGACCATAAAAGGCTAACGTACTCAGGGGTCATGACGACACTAAAGGGCACTGGTTAATGTCCATCATCTTCGGGTTTATTCCACTACATTCCTCACACTATCCCTCAGGAAAACTTCCAAAGAGCTCAGATAACAGCTGGACTGGTGAGTCTTACTCCAAAGGCAGTCAGGGTCCCAGACAGAAATTTTCTTCTTCCAAATATTAATGTGAGCGCCTTAGAATGCAAGGCCCCAAGTTTAAACTTAATTCACATCCGTGTGACTAAATCTACTAATGACAGTTCAAAGACTGAGGAGGAAGACGTTGGTCAGGTTGGGAAGCTCCCAGGAGACACATCAGTCTCAAATCACAGCCACAACAGACACCATCTTACTGGCTTGATGACTCTTTGGTAGACACGTGGAAGACATAAGTCATAGAAAGTAAATCTGAGGGAAAACAGGAGAAAACATATGTTCAGAAGAAGAAATGTCCAGAGAAACAGTCATTTAAAGATATGTCATTGAAAAGCTTCAATTACTGCTAAAAAACATCCTATAGTTGTTGGGTAGAATGTTTCCTATTAGATCAATTAGAAACATCCTGAGAAACATTCATTTAAAGGTATGTCATTGAAAAACTTCAAGTGCTGTTGAAAGAACACATATTCTTTAGTCATTGGATAGAATGAATGTTCCATATTAGATTGGTCATATGTTCCAATTAGATCTACTGAGATCTTTGAGACTCATTAATGTAATTGCTCAAAGAATCTCTCTTTTTAATAGTGATTTGTAGGTTTACACTATCAATTTCTAATGAAATTGTACTAAATTTTTGTGGACAAATCAATATCTAGTTTTGTTATTTTAAGATTCTATATTGTGGGATTTTTTGCAAAGGCACATACAAATTCATAAGTACTACAACCGAACAATGATCATTCGACTATTATTATGTTGTGCCCCTACTTATTCTTATTAAGATGTTTTGCCTTGAATTTGCCTGGTGTGTGGGGGGCGGGTCCTGGGTGCCTCAGTTGGGTGAGTGTCTGACTCTTGGTTTTGGCTTGGGTCATGGTCCCAGGGTTGTGGACTGAGCCAGCATCAGGCTCCTCACGCAGTGGGGAGTCTGCTAGAGATTCTCTCCCTCTGTCCCTTCCTCCATGGGCTCTCCCTCCCAGCCAAATAAATAAATAAATCTGTAAAAAATTTTGTCTGGTATCTATACTACTATATCAGCTAGTATGTGATTATTATTTATAAAGCCTATGTTGATCCTTTTCTGTCTATTTTAGGTTTAGGCATATATCTTGTGAGTGGTATTTTGGATCCTATTTTATTTTACCTAATGTGCTAAATTGTACCTTTCAATTACATATAATTTGTGTATATTTGTTGCGATTAATGATATATTTGGATTAATTTCAACCATGTAGTTTTATATGTTCTATGGAACATTGTCATTCTTTGCTCTTTTTTTCCTCCTTTTCTGTGTTATGTTGAACTAAAAAGGATATTTTTTAATGTTTTTCTCATTCTTGTTGGATTGCAATGTACAAATTATATTTTTATTTTCTAGTTGTTACTTTAAATTTCTAACATATACTTTTATACATTTTTTTTCCAACCAAGTCTAAAGTTTTTCCATATACTCTTTGCTCCTAGTACCACTGTGAAACCTATGCACTTTCTTCTCCTATCCTCCAATCTTGTTTTTCATTGTCTAGAGTTTAATTTGCCCTTTAAAATTGAGTCTTTTTTTCAGTTAAAAGATAATAATTACAAATAATGTGAAAATGTGAACAGCAAAATAAAACAATGAAAAAACAATAAGTGCAAAATTTTAAAGTTAGAAATAGTTAAGAGAATATTTCATTCCATAACCCTATTCTTTTTTTTTTCTTTAAATAGTACATTCCCTGGAAGTTCTTTGGGGGAACTCTGCAGATAGTAAACTTCCACAGTCGTTATAAGCTTGAGAATGCCATTATTTTTCTCTCATTCTTCAATAACAGTTTAGCTGGGTATAAACTCCAAGTGTGATAGTTGTGTTCCTTTCACTCTTGGAAGGTATCACTGAGAACACTGCTATCTAATTTTCATTCCTTTCTAGGTAATTTCTTTTATCAGCCTCGACACCTTCAAGATTTTCTCTTTATCTGATTTTATTTCCTTTGTCCCTTCCTTTATGTTTTATTTTATTTTGTAATCTAAAGATATTGATATTTCTGGGTGTGGATTCATCTTTATTCTTGGTATTTAGAGTTCATTTTCAATCTAAGGATTTTTTTATTCCTCATTTCTGTATAAAATTCTTTGCTAATACTACTGCCTTCCTACAATTTCTTCCTCTCTTTTTCATGAAACTCCCCTTTCAGACCTACTCTGAGTATTTGAATTATTCCCTGAGTCTCTAAACTGGACTTTCTTTCCCTTTAGTTTTTAAAATCTTTGTCTTTCTATGATGTATTCTGTTTTTAACCCTGTTAGTTGCAAAGAGCAGTGCTCTTGTCTTCTTATAAACATGGCATCAACATTCTAAGACTGTGGCGTTTTTTACATGAGAGTAAAGCAAATGTCTCTATTGAACAACAAAAGTGACAAGCTAAAGATTGAAACCCTTATTTAAACAACTGACCAGTGACCCCCAGGCACACCTGCAAACTTGCACACTTTCCCTAAGTGTGTGAACACCATGTTCCTTCATGGCTCTGAGTCTTTGCATATGCTATTTCCTTCTCCTGGTGTGCTCAAACATCTTTTGAGATCCTCTTCACGGCCAACAATTCTGCAAGATCTTTCCCAGTTTCACCAGAATTAGCACTTCTCTCCTGGCCTCCATGAATTCTATCAAGTCACAATATATCATGATTTTCTGTTTACAAATCTATTTCCCAGGGAGACTTCAAGAGCTATTTGAGAGTAAGAAATAACTGTCTCTATATATCCAGCTTCCAGATCATTGCCTGTCAAAAGTTGTCATGAAATGTTTTTTTGGATGAGTTTTCAATGACAAAAAGAATTCATGGTGCTTTAAAACTAATCTCTTTATTCTTCTAAATTTTAATTCTGGACCCCTCCACAGACCGTTGGAGCTGCTTTTGATTTGGTATTGTTCTTTTTTTTTTTTTTTCCTCCCAGGAGGCTGCAATCACATCCTGCAAAGAGGAACCAGAAAACCCAGTTCTGTCCTCTCATTATGTGGACTCTGACACTCTTGCAAATGACTGGGTTCAGCAAGTTCCCAGCCATATTCAGCAATAGCACTTCCCCTGCTGCATTTTGAAGCCAATACGGGAAAGACAATCTGTCTGGTTTTGATTGGTTAACACTTAACTCGTCAAAAATGTGTTTTGTAACACATAGTCCATGTCCAAGAGGTCTTGCGAGATTTCCAGAGCCTTTCCCACACCCCTTTTCTTCTCACCCTCAAAAAAAGCAACAGTGTTTTGCCAAAAACAAATTATCCCAATTCTCAAAAAGGACTGTTCTTGCATAGGAATCTTCAACCCACAGGAGTTTATTTGGGACCTAATCTTGGCCAACACTTGCTTACATGGAGCCTGAGTATATCTAATTTGCCTCCGGCTCAAGTAGCCAAGCTGAGTACCAGCACTGCCTCCTCAACCCTCAAGGCTTCTGGCCTTGAGTCAGTGTGGACAGACAAAGCCAAAGCTTTGAGTGGGAAAGGGGGCTCAGGAAATGCCTTAGTATTTACATACTGTAAATGCTACCCCATCCTTGCTGTGGTCTGAAACTCCACTTGCCACAGGGCAGAGAATGATTATTTTTCCAAGCAAAATGACCGGGTGAACTTCACTTTACATTTTATCTTGTCACCAGGTTGAACTGGCCTAGAGGAAAAGACAGAAACAATTCTTGAATAACTCCCTGTTTATTAGCAACCAAAGTAATTTCATGTAAAGCCTGAGGTATGCAATCAGTAAAATGCCTTTAAAATGGTTTTGTAGGAAGGGAAGGGAAATCAATCTAGAAGTGTGCCAAAGAAAACAAAAGAATTGGAAAAGTGTATAACTTATAGAAATAAAAAAGTGACATAGGTATATTATGTTAGTTACATTTTGACTATTACAATCTGGAGGCTGAATGCTTCTTTTTCACCAGGAGGCCAAACTGAGGGAAATATAAAGTGTCTTTCCCACCATGCTAGTCTCATGGATACTGCCAGAGACCAGTCTCTTCTGACATATAAGAGCTTCCCAGAATCTGATCTCTGTGTTCTCAGAGCCATCATACCTGCTTTTGTCAGAGAACTTTCTCTCAAGTGTAGACCTCGCCATATCACTCAAAACCTTTTTATAGATCCCTGCGTAGAACATCTTTTCTTGACCTTTATTGATCTGCTGAATCTCAGAGAGCACCCCATATGCAGCCAGCCTACACTCCTGCTAACCCGGGTTAAGGGAAACACCTTATACACACAGTATTAATACATCTAGCAAGTATGACTAAAGAAATAAAGGAAGGAATATAAATATATATTTTTAATTGGACACTAAAAGAATAGACTGGCATGTAGTACGAGAACTGAAAATAATGCTCATTGAAATTAGGCCCTCAACAGACAGTTTAAATAGGCAGACTGTGGAGAGAATCAGTAACTTGAAAGAACAGGAGAAATCATCCAGAAAACCTCACAAAAAGAGGAAGAAATAATATGTTAAGAGATAAGTGGAAGAGAAGATTCAGCACTTGTCCCACTAATAATTCACAAAGGAAATAGTAGAGAGTCAGAGGGAGGCCAATGGAGGCGATTGTGATTGATGATTTCCCAGAATTGAGGGAATACATAAATCCTGAGATTGGAGTACCACAGCTTGAAGATCGTAAACCTAGACAAATTAAAAAAAAAATATTCACACATACGCACATTGGAATAAAACTGTAAAATTACCAAGGGAAAAATCCTAACAACATCAGAAAGGGAAGACAAATTATCTTGAAAGGAACAAAAATGAAACTCACAGAAGCCTTCCCAACAGCAAGTAAACCAAATGAATGAGAAAATACCCTCAAAGTGTGGAGTGAACATAGCTGTTCTTTGAGAATTCCACACAGTCTGAAATTATAGTTTAATGGTGAGGGTGAAATAAAGACACTTTGGACAGATACTGAGAGAATTTACTGCCCATAGGCCTGTTATTGGATGGACTTCAGGAAGAAGTGAGCTTAATTCAGAGGAAGGAATGAGATGTAGAGATCAACTGGAATGATCTTTTCTTTTCAAGATTTTACTATTTGAGAGAAAGAGAGAGAGATAAAGAGAGCGCACAAGCAGAGGGAGTGGTAGGCAGAGGTGAGAGGGAGAAGCAGGTTCCCTGCTGAACAGAGAGCCCGATGCAGGACTTGATCCCAACTTCCCAGGATCATGACCTCAGCTGAAGGCAGATGTTTAACTGACTGAGCCACCAGGTGCCCTGGAATGATCTAGAATACACTTTGCTTGAGTCTCAGACCAGGGCCCCTGATAAAGCCAAAAGTCCCATTAGAGAGGGACATATATTCTTGGGGGGAATTTATTAAAAGTTCTGGCCTCGATTTTCTGCTATCATTTCAACATTTCATCTATGTTGGCCAGAAGTAAGAGAATCTTTTTAGTACACCACCTTCATGATTTTTAGCATCTAGTAGCCTCCAGTAAGATTTCGGAATTTAACTAAAGCAAGTATTTTGTGTCAAGGTAGAACTTGGAGGAACTCTGATTACATTCTGGAAATATCTTAGCAGAAACCATTTCTGGCAAAAACATTGGTTCTTAATTTTCATTTCTGTGTTCTAAATGTATAACCGACTCATAAGTTTTGTAAGGATTGCTGTAGGGACCATTTTTATCATTAACAGGATGTTGAATAGAGCATGACACAGAATAAGCAAGGCTATCTCAAGCCTCCACTTATTAACATTATAAATCTGTGCAAGTTACTTAACTTCCATGAACTATAGTTTTCCTCATCTGTAACGGGGAGATAATAATCATTTCCTCTCTGACTTATTATGATGATTAAGGGGATTTAAGTATGTGTGCTTTTCCCAGCTACATGTCATATCAGAAAACCCAGCATTTCCTCCGGGGAGGTTCTTCCCTGGACACGGGAGTATAGGAGCGTTAGCCCCACCTCACCTTGACACTCTGTGAATGCAGAGCCCATGCTCTGTCATTCCTCCAGCACCCAGCCCAGCGCATCCATCTCTTTCAGAAACCTGGGATTTCAGGTCATGGGAATTGTGCCCCAGGCTCCTTTCCTTGAGTCTCTGTGGAATCTACATCAGAAGATGTGGTTATTGAGTGTGCCAGAAGGAAGTCCTCATCTGGGATGAATGTTGTCAGAAAATGTCTGGTCATGGGCATCATTTATCCTAATCTACTGAGTTTCCCACCCTCCAGAATGTATCATAGAAGTGTGGCTTTCCTTCTCTTTCTGGTGCTTTCCTTATAGTGTCTGTGACTCATGTAAATAGCACCCATGTTCCCCTCATGAGAACTAATGTTTATTCACAACCCTCAGCTATACTTTATCTAAACCATTAGTGCAAGGATTTTATCCTTCTTAATGGAAGCAGCTTATGCAACTAATTTAGTTCAGGAGAAAGGAGAAAGAAATTCTCTGGAGGCATCATCTTGCAGTATAATGCCTGTACTCTGGGAAAACGATTCAAAATCTGTTATTTGAGTCCTGTGGCTGATAGGTGAATGGGACATGACTGATTCACTTACCTCTTTTCTCCAGCCAACGGTGAGGAAAAAATATCTGTTTATATGATGTGAAAAGATATAAAGGAAAAAGAGAGAAAGTAGGAAGCGAAGGAACCTAGAATGTGCCTTGAATAGACTTTGTCTTGGGCACAGTAGAAGGTGTTACCTGTCATACTCCCATTTTACAGATGATGAATCAGCCACTTACAGAGGTCAAGTAACTTTCTTAATGCTACAAATCTAGTGCTTTTTCTACTATACCATATTGGGAAATTAGAATTCATACAGCTTCCAATTGCTGTTGTAGAGGGAACTCTGTGTAACTCACAGTTTAGGATAGTCAAAGTACATAGTCCCTGTGCATTAGGAACTTATAGCCTAGTAGGGGTCAAAGATTTTAATTATTGATTAATAATTGGATGGTGTAAACCAGTGGTTCCCAAAGGCTGGCAGCCTTGCTTTCTTGGAGGCACTTGGAAATATGGGTGATTTGGGTCACCATAGCGACTGGCAGGGGCTGAGAAGGCAGAGGCTAGTAAGGCTAACTATCTCCATTGTGTAGGACAGCTGAGCAGAAGGGAATGTTTTCCTTCCTTAAATGCCAATACCTTGCCAACTGAGGAGACATCTGTATGGACAGAAAATGCTCTAAGAATCTAGAAAATAAAAAAAAAATTCTAGCCAGGTGGATGAAAAAGGCTTCACAAGGAAAAGCTTGAAACCGCATTTAGGAAAAGGTTGGATTTTGAGAGGTGGGCATGTGGCAAGGAGACTTTTATAAGTAGGTAGTAACTGCATCTTTTTTTCATGATACAACACACCAGTGGCAATAGGCCACTATATCTTGTGAACTTGGGTCCTAGGATCTCCCACGATGTTGTGTGTTGTGTCTTGAACACTCACCCTGTCTTAGTCCACAGCTCACATAGAGAACTATTCTCTGAGGAATAGGAGAAAAACCAAGGCATGAGGATAGGGGGACTAAAAGTGTGAAGAGATTGGCTTTATAGGAGAGCATAAATTATGTTTGGAAAATCTCATACAGGTTTAATTAACCAAGTTGAAAACCTAAGGGCTTTTCAATTACACATTCAAATTTTGAATTGTGTATTAAGAGCTTAGAATTTCATTTGGGAGCAAGAGCAATTTTATTAAAGACTACATAAAGAGATTTGAATGAGGAGAGAGAATGGGCACCTGGTCAAACTGCTATTCTATGTGTGGGAATTCACACAGGTCTAACCTAGAGCAGAGGTTGCGATAAACAGAGTAACAGTTCCCCAAAGTGTTCCATCCCTGGTCCCCAGAACCTATGAATATGCTACCTTATAAGGCAGAAGAGATTTTTCAGATGTGATTGTTATAGATTTTGAGATGAGATTCTCCTGGATTACCTGGGTTGACTCAATGTAATCACAAGGTTTCTTATAAAGGAAAGAGGGAGGCAGAAGGATGAGAGTCAGAGATGTAATGATGGAAGCAAAGGTGAGACAGAGAGGAAGAGAGATCTGAAGGTGCTTTCGATACTTTGTTGCAGGGTTTGAAGAGGGACGAAGGGGCCATGAGCCAAAGAATCCAGACAGCCTCTAGATGTTGGAAAAGGCAAGGAGAAGGTACTCCCTTAGAGCCTTCAGAAGGAATGCAGCCTTTTGAACATGTTGGTTTTAAGATTTCTGACCTCCAAAATGGTAAGAGAGCAAATCTGTGTTGTGTTGGGTCACTCAGTTTGTGGTAATTTGGTACAGCAGCCATTGCAAATTCATACAGAGGTAACGAGAGTGGAACTTGTTTCCAGATGAATCTGGAGATATTTTCGAAGAAGGACTAGTTTGGAGAGAAAGGTGATACACTTATTTGAGGACATGTTGAATTTGTGATAATGGGTGGATACCCAGAAAGAAACCAGTATTTAGAGATTATACTAGAGTTTAGGAGAAAAATTAATGTGTAAGTGGACTTGCCCCATGGTGAGAAATAAAGCTGGAAAAGTGAATGATATCCTTGAAATAAATATAAATTTCTGGGGGAGAGAGAGAGAGAGAGAATAGTAGAATGGGAAGGGGACCCTCTAAATGGAACTTCTAAAAGGCTGAGAATGTTGCTTTAGAAAAAGGAAGGAAAGAAACCAAGAGGCAGGAGGGAAACCAAGGCAGTTGAGCACCAAAGGGCAAAGAGAAGTGCCATACCAGGCTGCTCACCTACACTGCAGAGAGAGTGAGGAGGATGGAAACAGGGCTTGGTCCGGAGGTTCTTGATGGCCATCTCATCAGAGGCGTGGGAATGGGAACCACCACATGCAAGGTCAAAGACGAGGTCACACAATAAGGACAACGAGGAAAGCAGTAGTGGATATCCACTGAGCATTTACCTTGCTGCTCTCAACTGCATTCTCAGAGAGTCCTCTCTCAGTACAAAAACTGAAGCCAGTCAGCAGGAATGGGGACATCTCTTGTTTTTCTCTCACCCAGACACAAACCCACCCGCCTGTGGACCCATCTCCTACCTCATGTTATGGTGCAGGAATGGCCATCTTCCAAGGCAGAGTCCACTGCTCTGGGGCTGGACTCCTCTCGCCATCTCAGTGACCTGGTCTATCAGGTTGTTCCCTCTGTCTCTGGTACTGCCAGGGATCATTCTTAATATCAAACAAATTTTCTTTACTATCTTCCATCACGGAAAAAAATCCCTGAAGCTATAACCCCACTACTTTGAAACGCTTTGTTTAAGCTCTTCCTAAGCATAAAAATGATAAAACCAGGGGCTTTCTTTGTGTCTCTACCTCTCAGTTCAGGCTGCTAGCATCCTTGGCACCCCATAGAAACAGTATGAATTTCTAAGTTGGGAAGCACCCATTGAGAGGAACAGCATCATTTGTGCCTTGCTTCTCTAGCAGCACCTACAGTCCTCCAAGAAAGAGATAAAGTGCAGAGTTACCTAGGAATCCAGAGCCAACAGACACATTGTGAGAGCAATCTTCAGGGAGGCCCCAAGACAGCCCTTTCCACCATTCCCTATAGACAACAGTATCATCTCTCCATATCTTCAGTCATGATGATTGATACAATGTCACCCTGCATTGATGGATGTGCTGCCAGTTGTCAAGTTATACAAGGATCTCTTATATGAAGCAGAGTGGAAAGTGCAGAATGATTATGGAAATGTCTAGAAGCTTGGGTTTTGGTGAAAAAGCATGAAGGAGAAGGCCAGGGGCATTGTTCTGGCAAAGCCCAGTCTCTAGGCCTGAAGAAAGAAAGAAGAAGTGAATCAGAGCTTGAGAATTTGGAGCTGGAAGGGATCTTGGGTGTTATCTAGCCCAACATTTCATAAAGTGTTTCTCAGAATTCTTGTCTCACAAGATGCTCAGTGACAAAAAATTTTTTTTCTAATCAATTATGTTTGGGAAATGTGTAAGACCATATTCTCCTGGGGAAATTAGAGTGCAAAACATTTGGTAACAATGTAACAATTCTATGGTAAAGACACCTGTTATCCAAGATCTTCCAAACAAAATTTAACCAGTAAACATTTATCTAACAGAGCAAAGTTCTGGAGAATTCATTCTGGCAATCAATGATCTAGTCCTATCTCTACATGTCATAAAGAGTAAACTAAGGCTTGTGAAAACTAAGTGACTTATCCAAGGGTAAAGATACAGATTAAAGACTTGATTCCTGATTTCCATGTATTTGATGAAGTGGCCTTTATTATAAGTTTATAGTTAATATATATAGTAATATATAAACTTAATATTGTATATTATATATTTTATATATCATATATCATATATTATATATGATTATTATGCATATAATAGAATAAAATTATATATCCAATTTTTCCTTAATCATTGAAATATTAAACCCATACACTTGGGAAAAATATTCCACAAAAAGATTTTTGAAAACTTCCAATCAAGCAGCAAATCCCATTGCTGCGTGTATTTGGATACTGAAGAGTGCATTTTACAAGACTTTATATCTTCTTTTGACTTATAATTTTAGCATGTATGGTTCTATATTTTCTTCCTTGTGATATAAGTTAACAATAATTAAGCGTATATGATGTTCCAGATACTTTGCCCTCAGAAAGGGTTTTCTATGCATTTTCTCCATTAATCCTAACAATGGGGACACCTGGGTAGCTCAGCGGTTGAGTGTCTGCCTTCGACTCAGAGTGTGATCCCGGGGTCCTGGGATCACGTTCCGCATCAGACTCCCCACAGGGAGCCTGCTTCTCCCTCTGCCTGTGTCTCTGTGTCTCTCATGAATATATAAATAAAATCTTAAAAAAGAAAATCCTAACAATGATTCTGTGTGTTGGTTGACATTATCACCCCATTCGAATCTGAAGAAGCTGAGACTCAGAGAGCAGGTTGAAGGTTGGCCAAAGTGACGGAGCTCATAGATGAAGGAGCTGAGTGTCTGACCCAGGTCTGGCTGACTCCAAAGCTTCTAGTCTTAACCACTATGTTTTCATAATACTCAGGAAGCTGTGTGGATTTAGGAGATTCCACACTGACATCTCAAAGTGTTCCAAATCATCAACTCCCAGTAGGAAAAGCAAGTGAGTCAGTGTCTAAAGAATTCATACTAAGGCACTGACATGTTGAGCAAGGCTCCAGCCTGCTATTTATTCTACGGCCTTCTATAAATCATGAAGCCTTAAGAAAGAGGTAAGACTTTGTGTAGTCAACTTTGAAAGAGACCACAGAGGCGAGAGTTGCATCATCAGGTTAGGTCTGTGACTGACCACCTACTTTGTCATCACTTGACCAGTTGAGTCAGAAAGCCAGGCCATGAGAGAAAACATCAAGGACTTACATGCACACATAAAGGCACGCTATTATTTGCTCCCTTTTATTAGTGACCTCTTATGGAATGCTGTGGGAAAACACTCAATTCCTGCAGTTCCATTGACTACTGAGACAAATAAAGATACTTGAACTAACTCTTGCTAATAAACCACAATTCAGAAAGACACAGACCCTGTCAAAATTGCCATTGCGAATTTCACTTTGTTCTCTTTTATTGCTTGTAAATGAAATTGCCTCAGAAAATTGCAGAGCCATCTTACTTTCCTTGTGTAGAATTTATTAGTTATAAAATCTAGTGAGAGGTAGGAATGTGTGTTTAACCTTTTAGGAAAATGAATATCCGAGTTATAAAGTCTTCCATTTGCATAGTGCTTCCATTTGCATCACTCAAAAAAACCTTGAGCACGTCCGTTCCCTCTTTGATCCTCATAAGAGTTTGGGAAGGTAGCAGGGCTGAAAAAGGAAGAGCCCTGGGTGCTATTTAGAGAAATAAAATACGTGGCTGTGAGATAGAGAGCCTGAGTAGCTACTTGAGATGGGTGGTCAAGGAAGGTATCCTGGAGTAGACATAGTTAAGTCTGAGATGTAAATGATAATGAGCTAGCTCTGCAAAGATAGGGCCAAATATTCTTCATAGGTAAGAAAATTGAGCCTCAAGGGAATTCAGTGACTAAATGATGCTATAATTATTTTATAACTTGGACTCTAAGACCAACACATTCTGCCCACCGTATACTTCAATAGTGGTCATGGCAGATTATATAAATAATGCTTTTTACTGCTTTTGTAAACTCTGAGAACCAGTTTAAATAATATCAATTGTCAGTTTGATCATTTAGTACTTACATATTAATTACAAAATTACTTCTAAATGAGTGAGAAAATTATAGTTTGAACCTTTAAAATATATGTAGTTAAGCTCAGCGCTTGCATGGATGATTGCTTATTTTCTGGTCAAAAGGAACTCATACCAAGATAATTCCAAGAATTTCCTCCATCTTTCTTTCTGTCTCTCTCCCTCTCACATTTGAGTATTTCTTGGTTTGGGACAATAAAAGGCACACTGCTCAACAGTCTTGCCTACCCTCCCTAGTTCCTAGAACTTATAATTTCTAGTTTCCTCTCCACTAGTGGCATGATGAATAATTCAAAGTATTTGAGCCTTTCTTTGTAAATACATTAACAGCATTACAAGGCAAACACTTTTGGTAGAGTAATGCCATCATTACAGCTTGAAAAAATATGCTCCCCTCTAGTTCATGACCAAAGATGATTAAGAAATCCTTTAAGAGAAGTGTTGACAAGAACCCTTCCATAATGGACTAAATAAAAACCTATGAAGGGATATAGATATTATTTAGGCTAGAGTTCTTAAAAACTCCTTTTGGTTCTTTGCAGGAAGAAGAGCCAACTGACCCATGTATTTTTAACAAAATCATTTGGTATGGGGACTTGAAAATTTCATTCCAACTGGGAAAGACACAAAACTATCATGACTAAAACAAACTCCAATTAAATAATAATCCTAATTGGCCCCCAGATTCTCTAAATTAGTTATTGTTGATATTTATTCATATGTTATACGATTAACCACGTTAAAGTGAATATTTCAGTAGTGTTCAGTGTGTTCATAAGGTTGTTCTTTTTTTTAAGATTTTATTTATTTATTAATGAGAGAACAGAGATAGAGAGAGAGGCAAAGACACAAGCAGAGGGAGAAGCAGGCTCCACACAGGGAGCCCGACGTGGGACTCAATCCCGGGTCTCCAGGACCACGCCCTGGGCTGAAGGCGGCGCTAAACCACTGAGCCACCCAGGCTGCCTGGTTGTTCTAATTCTAGAAGATTGTTATCATCTCAAAAAGAAACCCTATACCCATTAGCAGCCACACACCATCCCTCCTCCTTCAATGCCTGGCAACTAGTAATCTTTCTTTCTCTATGGATACTCCTATTTTGGATGTATATGAATAGAACCATACAATATGAAGCCCTTTGTGTCTGGTATCTTTCACTTAGCAAAATGTTTTCAAGACTCATCCTTATTATGGCATGGGCCTGTATTTCATCTTTTTTATGGCTGAATTATATTCCATTATGTGGATCTACCACATTTATCTATCTATCCATCCATTCATTGGTTGGTGGACATTTGGGTTGTCTCCATTTGGGGGCTATTAAGAATAATGCTGCTATGAACATCTGTGTACAAGCTTCTATGTGGACGTATGGTTCCACTTCTCCTGGGTATACACCTAGGAGTGAAATTGCTAGGTCATTGGTAATTCTCTTTTTAGCTTTTTGAGAAATTGCCACACTGTCTTGCACAGCAGTGGCGCCATTTACATTCCCACCAGGAGTGAATGAAGGTTCCAGTTCTCACCAATACTTATTATTTTCTTTCTTTCTCTTTAAAAGATGACAGCCATCCTTGTGGGTATCTCTCTGTGCTCTCTCCTCAGTGGTATCTCACTGGAGGATTCCATTTACATTTCCCTAGTGACTAAAGATAGTGGACATTTTTTCATGTGCTTATTGGCCATTTGTGTATCTTTTTTGGAGAAATGTCTAAATCCTTTGTGCATTTTAAAACTAGGTTGTTTTTCTTTTTATTTGCAATTGTTTGGCTTTTGTGTATTCTGGATATTAGATCCTTATCAGATATACATTTTTCAAATCTTTCCTTAATTATGTGGATGGTCATTGTTATGGGTGATTTATAATTATGGATCTAGACATATAATGGATCTAGACAGTGTAGTATATGTATTATTTTTGTCTGCACAATATTTCTTCTTTCCCTCTCTTTATCTGACAACACTCTCCTTTCCTATTCCATCTATGAGTTTCTAGCCAGTGTTCCTTCCCTGGTCAGTGCCCCATCCCCTCATGTTCAGGATGGGCATGTGATCCAACTAAAACCCATTCTGCAGTGGAGGGATTTTTCACTCCAATTGGAGGTTAAAGATTCTTTCCCTCTCTGTTGGCAGACCTGAGGGTATGTAACAACAGAACTACTTTCTTCATGTTCTACAAATGGCACAAAGCCCTTTGGCAGTAAGAGAGCATGAAATCCACAAGCAGAGAAGCGAAGCAGACACAGACAGAGCTGTGGCTGTGTCCAGATCCCTTTCCTCTTGTCCCCAGCTATACCCTTGCCTTTCCTTGTTATGGGAGCAAGTAAAGTCTTTTTTTGGCTTGATTGAGTTAGAGTTTGACTTCTGTCACTTGAAATGTAATACTTCCTGACTAATGCAGTTAGTGTACAGCTTATCAAAGATTTTACCAGCAAGTCTTACATAGGGAGGGTTTGTAATACTTAGTCTGTGGGAAGAAATGCAAGGAAAATATAACTGGGTCAACTTTGGGAAAATACAGACTAACACATATGGGTAAACAGGATAAAAATGTTGGAGTTTATGGGAAAGAGACTTGTAGGGGAAAGAGTCATTCCAAAGTAGTTGCAGTGAATGGCAGATGACAGTGAATCATAATGTATGAATCGATGATATAAAATGACAAGTAAAACCACCTTTGAGGTAGGGAAGAGACGACAGTGAAAGGTATTGTGAGTCACCGACATTCATGTCCAACATACTCTGCAGAGCCCTCCGCGGAGACCACTCATCAGAACCAGCTGGCTTGGGGCCCACGCGAATGTGCCTGTGTTTTCTCCATCTCCCTTCTGCATCATCTCTCTGTACCTTTCTCTGTTCTTCCACCTTCCCCTTGCAGTCTGTCCTTTGGTCCCTTTGTTTTAAAGAATGAAATGACCATATAGATATTAGGAGTCTCTATGAATGAGATTTGGAATTTTAGTGACAAAACAACAACAACCACCACCACCACCACCAGAGAGAGAGAGAGAGAGAGAGAGAGAGAGAGAGAGAGAATCATTTACAAAGCACACAGACAGCAAACAGTGGGTTCTACTTTGGTACTGTTTTCCATAATACAACTTGAGGACTGTTTCTGACTTCCAGTCTCGCTGCCTTGCAGAGTTCCTTATTTTTCCTCACTGAGATTTTAATTCAGGTGTGGCCAATGACTTTGGGCAACTAGGCAGGTGAATAATGAAAAGAAAAAAAAAAAGAAAAAAGAATGGAGAGAGAAAAATTTAAAAACACCAGAGGATACCCTGTGATATTTTAACTTGCCAATAAGGAAAGAGTCTAAGGCACTTAAAATCTACGATAAATCTTATATAAGTGTTAAATATTATTCTAGTGCTTTTTGCATAATTTGTGCTTCTGGGGCGACCTCCATTCCAACCTGAGAGGAACCTGCTCCTCTTTCCTCAACTAAAAGTATTTAATATCCATGTCTTTTGAATTGGAGTACATCTTGAGAAAAAAAAAAAAACAGATGGACCATATCCATGTGGTTTTCATGGTGTACTACTTATTTTGTCGCTGTGTTAAGAAATTACGCCAGAAATAAGCAGCGTACAACATCAGGCGTGTCATCTCAGCTGCTGCAGATCATCAATTTGGCCATGGCTTAGCTGGTTGATTCTGGCCCAGGGTTTCTCAGGGGGGATGGTCAAGGTGTCTTCCAGGCTGCCGGTCATCTGAAGACTTGAATGTGGCTGGAGGATTGGCCTTTGAACTTACTCAGGAGACTCTTGTCAGGAGGCCTCTGTTCCTGATGCAGGACTATCCACGAGTTAGCTAGAGCTTCCTCCCAATATGGCAGCTGGTTTCCCCCACAGCAAGTGATCCAAAGAAGAGCAAGAAGAAAGCTGAAATTGCTTTCGTGATCTATCATCAGAAATCATTCTCCATTTCTGCCTCGCTTTCTTGTCTGCATGAGCTCATCTTTAAGGAGGGAGGGCTATTAAACTTCCCAACTCCAGAAGAGAGGAGTGTCAGAAATTTGTGGAAATAGTTTAAGACCACCACAGGTAGTAAATAGTAAAGATAGTTATAATGGAAATACGAAGGTGGCAAATAATATTAATTTAGTAGACTAAAAGAATAAAAAGAGAGCAGGCTTTGATTAGCAGAACAGGCTGATGGAAATGAAGGAAGAATTATATTTTTATTTAAAGACTACAACAAATGGTATAGGCTACACAAGCTATTTTCAGGGCTTCTTCCTCAAATCGGTGTAAGGAATTATTTCGTGGAAGAATTTTCTTGTTTAAAATAACTAATTAGTGCTAATATCTTACAGTGCAATGGTCTCCTGCTTCAAGCCTTCCAGCAAACAGTCCTACACCCCAAGGGCAAAAACTTTAGTCCTTGTGCTGATACTTTATAATAACTTAACCCCACATCTCCAAGTGGTATGTCTTTACCATGATTTTCTGGTTTATCAATTTGAGACATTTTCTATTCATTAATTGCTATGATTGATGACGATGTAGCTTACTTATACGTTAGCCTTACTTAATTCCTTGGTCTTTCCTATATATTGTCGAGATCTCACCAACAGAATCAGAACTGGTATTTGATCACTTAACTGAAAAAAGCAGGTATTCATAAAAATTACATGCAGAATTTCTTAAGTATTTAATTTTAACTGAAAACAAATGATCTTTTGATGTAAGGTCAAGGACTTGTCCTTGCAAAAAACTCAAACTCAGGACACATCTTCTATGATGATTTCTAGTTTTGGTTTCTTTAAAGTGGTGCAAAAATTAAAACCATTTGCAAGGCAAACTGAGTAGAGAATTACTCTAGAGCTTGAGTTTCCACTCCCACCCTGCCGCCCCAGTCATTAACAATTGTCTCAGAATTTTAAGAATATTTTTAGTGATCTGTATTATCAAATTTTTCAACTTTACTTCATTAGAAACAAAGAACTCTTTGTTAATATCCTTATTTAATTAGTTTTTGTAACACATAGCAAAATCAAAGAATTTTTGTAATAAACACAATTAGAATAAACAGGTTTGGAATCAACCCAGAGACTTTGGAAAGGCATAGGTCCCCAGTGGGAGCCTAAGCACGCAGCACCGGGACTCACCCGCTATTCCTGTTTCTCCTGTCCTGGTGGGCATGCATTAAGCTGACTGAGGTTGCAGGCCAGGACCTGCTCCCACTGTTTGTGCATATGTACTGATTTAAAATTCCTAACCGTTCTAATACATAACTCCCAGTATTATCCCTATCAGAAAAAGAATCTGAAATTTGGAAATACCCAGAAGGCATCATGAGGTGTTCCTTCAGTATAGCACTGAGTATGACGTTCTATTAACTGGGATATTTCACAAATATGCAAGGACAGAGGTTAATGTATAGATTTTTTTTTGCCTGATAGAAATGCAGATAATTTTGAAAGAAGAAATAACTCGAAAGTTTATGGTTTGTGGCTGTGTTGGACATTACTAATTTTATGTTTAATCCAGCAATCTTATTCTATTATTATAGTCACTAAACTGTGTGTGTGTGTGTGTGTGTGTGTGTATCTTCAAATTCTCTTTGAACTGGTTTAATATCTTACTGCTTTACTCCTTATTTAATGAGCTCGATAAAGTTTTAACTCACGTTCATTTCATAATTGTACAAGACTCATGATTTGGTCTTCGTGAAAATTATACTGTAACATCCTCATTTTACAGATGAAGATAATAAGGTAAAGAATGGTAAATGCTTGTCCAAAGAAACACAGTGTTAGAAAATGATATACTAAGGACTGTACTCAATGCACATGAGAATTAATCAGTATAATTTGCAGATGGAATGGAGGGTGTCAGTTAATCTGGCAAGTCAATTATATTGAGGCCAGTTAAGAGAACATCTATTGTAATCAAATTACTATTTTTACTTAAATCCATAAATGGTATTTATAGTAATATGACTATGAAAACATTACTTGCTCCACACCCAACTGGTTATATTTCCTGTAACGTACGACTTCTTTGCTTCTCTTGGAATTTGCAGTTGTCTTTGTTTTTAATTTTGCGTTGTTTCCTATTATTGTTGAGTCATGGACAAATATTTCTAAGGAGCTAGAGTACCCAACAAGCAGAAGCAATACCTCAGTAAACAAAATAAGCAAAGCTTCTAAGTTTATGGATCTCCAGTGATGGAAGCAAATAACAATCACAACAGGGCACAGTTTGTTCAAAAGTAAACATGTTTCAGAGCAGAAGAATAAAGCAGGATAAGGGACATGCCAGATTGGACGGAATGCAATTTTAAATAGGGAGAAGTAAAATGTTGACTATAGACCTGAAAGAAATAAGGAAGAAAGCCATGCAGAGGACTGCATGGGGGAATAGTGGTCTAGGCAGGGGGGGACAGTCAGCATGAGGCCAGCGTGAGGGTGAGCCTAGTATGTTCAGGGAACACCAAGGAAGTCAATGAGGCTGAAGCAGATTCAGTAAAAGAGACAGTATGAGAAGGCGGCTTGCAGCAATACTTAAGGGCCTTTTGCTAGGCTGAATTACTTACCTTATCCTGTACCCAGTCCTTTGCCATGTGACCTTACTGCCCTTCCAGCTGGAGGTTGAATGTACTTCTCTGTTTCCTAAGTCCTGGGTCAGCTTGTGACTTTGACCAATGCAGTGGAGATGGACCTGAAGACACTGGTTCAAGTCTGGGCCTAAGAGACGTCATATGCTTCTGTTTGCCCTCTTGTGCTTCTGCCATCATTTTGAGAAGAATTTCCCCCAAGTATCTGCTGGGCCTTCAAATTTGTCATGAGAGTGAGCAGACGTATGCCCAACTCACAGGGAGGAGCCCTGCCCAGCCAGCACTGCAGCTTGATGGGGATCTACACTGAGAGCCCAGCCCCGGTCAGCCAAGCCACAGTACATCTACAGACCCATGAGCAAGACAATACGTATTTATTACTGTAAAGTGTCATGAAGTTGTTTGTCACACAGCATTATTGAATGTATTTTGGTGGTAGCCCCAATATTTTGTTAACGGTTTGGGTCGGGGTGTGAGAGAGAAAGAGGATTTATGGAAGACATCAAAACTTGCCTGAGAATCTAGAAGGATAAAGTCAGTGTTAACTGTGATGGGAAAGACTGCAGTGAGGCTGCCTTGGTGTCAGGGACAACATGTGATTTGCTTTAGACATATTGATATTTAGAAATCTATTGGGAGTTTGTGCTTCTGTTAAAGTGGAATAAGTAATCCAAACCAACCTGTCACTAGAGACATCTTTTAAAACTTGACAGAATATTAATAAAATATGCTTGAAGGCACAGATGGGAAAATTAGGTAATGAAGAAACCTTGAATGACAGCCCCACACAGTAAGACCAAAAGTAAATTGAAGCAGCCTGGTCTTTGCACAGATTACAGCCTCAGATCATCTCAACTTCTGATACTGCAGTCCAGTGATCCTGACAGCAGCAAATACAAATGTTCTCTAGACCTGAATGTATTCTTTTAAAAATAGTTTGCAAATACAATTTCCTATATGAAAAAATAACCAGGAATACTCAGAAATAAGACAAAAGACAACACACATAAAATTCAGCAGAAACAGTGGGCAGTAGGAAAAGATAAAGGATCACAGACAAAGAGGCTACTGAATCCTGAAGTTTTATAACTGTGCTTCTGAGGAAATCTTGGCTGAACTTGTTAGCACATAACTGGAAAGTGTAAAACTTACTAAAGAGAAAATAAATAATGGAAAAATACATTAACTGAAATTTAGATCTCAGTGGATGAATTCCAAAGCATTTTAGACACAAAACAAGAAAGAACTTGTGAACCAGAAGATAAAGAAGACAAAAATACTCAGCACTACTGACAGAAAAAGGATGGAAGGTAGAAGGTCAAATTTTATGGAGAATTGAGTGAGAAAATCTTACATATAAGTAACTGGAGTCCAGGAAAAGAGAAAAACCGTGCTGCAGAATATGTATTTAGATAAAGGTGAGGAATATTCTGAAACTAACTAAAGACTAGTAGTACACTCACATAAATTATGTAGTTCTTTGAGCCCGACCCCTCTCACTCAGCATGTTTTATTACTATTTGTCCATGCTATCCATGAATTAGTAGTTCTCTCCTTCCTTTCTCTTCTTTCTTCTCTTTCTTTCTTTCTTTCTTTCTTTCTTTCTTTCTTTCTTTCTTTCTTTCTTTCTTCTTTCTTTCTTCTTTCTTTCCTTCCTTCCTTTCTTTCTTCTTTCTTTCTTTCTTTCTTTCTTTCTTTTTTCTCTTTTCTTTCTTTCTTTAAATATTTTTGTTTATTTATTTGAGAAAGAGTGAGAGCGAGAGAGATCACAGAAGGAGAAGGAGAAGGAGAAGCAGACTTGTTCCTGAGCAGGGAGCCGGAAGTGGGACTTGATCCCAGAACCCTGGGATCATGACCTGAGCCGAAGGCAGACACTTAACTGACTGAGGCACCCAGGTGCTCCAGTAGTTTGTTTCTTTTTAATGCCAAATATTATCCCATTGTATGAACACACTAAGGTCTATTAATGGTTTCCCCAGTTGATGGGCTTTTGAATTACTTCCAGTTTTTTGTGATTACAAAGTGGCTACAATCATGTATAGGCTTCTGTGAGGATATTTATTTTCATCCTTCTCAAGGAAATGCTTAGGAATGGGATTGCCAGTTCATATGCTACATGTATACTTCACTTTATAAAAAAATTGCCAAACTGTTTCCAAAGCAGTTGTAGCAACTCGTTATTCTGTATCCTCTCCAATAGTCTATTGCCAGATTATTTGTTTGTTTATATTATAGCCATTCTAATTAGTCTGTAGTAGTGTCCTATCACGGTTTTAATTTGTAATTTCCTTCATGATTAATGGTGTTGAGTATCTCTGCATGTGCTTATTTGACGCCCATTTGTCTTCTTTGAGGAAATCTTTGTTTAAATGTTTTCTCCATTATTAAAAAAGTTAGCTTCTTAAATCTGTATTATTTTGAGCTACAAGTGTGCTTTTTCAGGCCTCTGTTTGTAAATGTTTTCTGTCTGTGGCTTACCTACATCAATCAGCTATTGCTGCATAACAAAACCCCACAAAATCCTAGTAATCTATAATGTAGCATCATTCTCTTGCATGAGGGTTGGCTAATCTCTGCTGGGCTCTCAGTTATAGGGTTCTAGCTGTATGTTGTTTTTTTATTTTCTGCACATGCTCCTATTCTTCTTGAACTAGTGTGCTAACCTACGGTACAAGAGAGCAAGCAGGAACATATAAAGCCTCTTGGGAGAAATAAGAAGTAGTGAGTATGGATTTTTTTTTTTAGAGTTATGAATACTTTCTAAAATTGATGTGATGATGGATGTGCAATGAACTAAATACCATCAGATTAACTAAATATCATTAAATCATACCATTTAAATTGGTGAATTGTATGTCATACACATTTTATTTCAATAAAGGCATTTAGAAAATAAAAGGAAAGGAATATCAGATTGTAATAAGCACTTCCCCTTCTAAAAGTGTATTGGGGCATGATGATTATTTAAAGAAATATTATTTTTCTTTAACTATTGATTCTGTCTTCCTTTTTCCTAAGGAAATAAAACTTTGAAAGTAGAAATAGAGAAAGAAGAAAGAAAAGAAAGAAAGAAGGAAAGAAAGAAAGAAAAAAGAAAGAAAGAAAGGAAAAAGAAAGAAAGAAAAGAAAGAAAGTCTTCTATTATGGACTGTTGCACTTTGTGAATTGTTCTATTGTAACAATTTTCATATTGTCTTCAATTTCTTGTTAGATTATCTGTTTGCTTCTTTTTCCCTCTCTTAGGTTTTATGTTCCAAAAAATTCTTTCCACATTTTCTCCAATTTTTCACTTAGGCTTACTTATATTCAGAGAAGTTCAAAGACCTTTTAAAACCATTTCTCTGAAAACAAAACAATGTTTCTGGGATCCTCCCTTAAACTTTAATCTCCTACTGTCAAAAACATATTTGTCTATTCTTTCTACAATAATTTCTGAAGGCCTGCTCTTTATTTAGCAACTATGATGTTAAAGAGGATTTAATAAAAGATGAAAAGGATACCATGAACTGCATTTTAGAGTCTTAGGATTCAATTCAATAGACACCTCATAACACCTAGGAAATAGTTACCTAGTAATGCTCTGGAGTAGAGAGACAGAAAAGGGGAAAACATAACATCCCACACCGAATTAGCCCTTAGTTCTGAGTTCTTCATATTGGCTGTGCATTAAGATTACTTGAGGACCTTTGAAATGAGTGATGCAGAGCACCCCCTGCAGAGATGCCTATGGAATTGATTTGGGGACAAAGACTCTGGAATGGAAAATACTACTCTCACCATGCAAGTATGTGGGTACCTCCCAGAATTCAGAATCACCAGCTTATTTATTTTGCAGAGTACAGATATTAAAACACCAACAAAAACTCATCATCAATAGTCATCACTATCTTACTGAAAATATATATGGCCACTAAAATGTAGTCCATTATTAAGCTTTTAAATGAAATAAATCTAGTTTTAAAAATGCCTTCAAGTGCTATTACATTACTTTATCTCTCATTGCATTGCAAACAACCACAAATTCTGTCATGAGTCATCGCCCATTAGTAGAGAGACACTTGAGCAAATTTGGAACCAGATAAACTATCAGTTACTTTCTTGGATCACAAGTACCAAAGTTTTTGTGAAGACAAGGGTTTGCTCCTCCCTTCTGCATTCCATGAGGTTTTGAAAATGAGGCCACCCTCTCTTACCTTTCCCCTGCACTTCTAACATGGACATCTTGCAAACACCTAGGAGTGGTGAGCAAGCACACATTGATTCTCAGAGCACAACATCCTTTTGTAAAGTTTCAAATAATAACTATGTCATCTATGACATATCTCTTTGAGGGAATAGCATTTATACGTTACTGATTGACCTATTTTAATGTGAATTTAGTAAAAATCTTTGTGAGTACTAATATATGTGTGGCTAGGTTCCAATGGAAGCTAACAAGTGAGGAGGAGCAGCCTTTGCTCTCTTGCTGTTTCTGTGTTCTTGGCTTTCTGAATATTTCATTATGTGGCGAATGTTGATATGATGACATGATCAGGAGACAATGAGTGACCATCTGGGCTGAAGGAAAGAAAAAATCACTATACGTGAATACAAAGTGGTATAACCATTCGGGAAAAAGGTATAGAGGTTCTAGAAAAGATTAAACATTAAAAATTGAAGTATGACCCAGGATTCCACTTCTGGGAATGTATCTGAAGGAAACAATATCACTATCTTGAGATATCTAAACCCTCCTGTTAATTACAGCATTATTCACATGTTCATAATAGCCCAGAAATGGAAATAACTCTGCCAACAGATGAATGGATAAAGAAAATGTGATATATATATATATACACATATATATAACATTTATTTTATATATATAATACATTTATTTTATATACATATGAAACAAAATGTTATTCATAAAAAAGAAAGAAATCTTGCCATTTACAGCAACATGAATGGAACTAGAGGGTACTATGCTAAGTAAAATAAATCAATCAGGGAAAGACAGATACCGTATGATCTCATTTATAAATGAGATCATAAAACATGGAACTCATAGAAACAGAAAGTAGAATGTTGGTTGCCAGGGGCTTAGGGGTCAGGGAAATGGGAGATGTTGGACAAAGGGTCAAACTTTCAATTATAAGATGAGTAAGTTCTAGAGATCTAATATACAGCCTGGCAACCATAGTTAATAATACCGTACCCTATATGTAAAAATTGCTAAAGACTAGATCTTAAAAGTTCTCTTCATAACAACAACAACAACAAAAAAAAACGTACCTGTGTGAAGTAATAAGTATTGATTAAACTTATCATGGTGATCATTTCAACCTAAATGATATCAACTCATTATGTTGTTCACCTTAAACCAATGAGATATTACCTGTCACTTATAGCTCAATAGAACTGGGGGTGAGGGGAGTCCTTGTAGCCTCTTTGTTCCATCTTTGATGGAGATAATGGGTCATGGACAGAGTATGCTATTAAGTTAAAAAAACAAGACAAAATAGTACTTAAAAGGCAAATTCCTCAGGGAGAACATAAAAGAGAAACAATTGTGGATTGTTTGATCACCAGCTTCCTGTCAAAGCTGACATCTGCAATTTTGGACATTTCACAGCTTCCTCCTCAATTTAGTTGCCAGCTACTGTGTTTTGGTGATTTTGTTTCTAGTTTTTCAGAAGCCTTGGCTTAGTTCTCTTGTTCTGATCTTTGTTGGACTGGGAGGTAAAGACAATACTTTTTCTTGTATAACGGTAATCATCAAGAATTTCTGAAAAATATAGCCTCAATGGATTTTTGTATTTAGGCATGAAAATAGCAAAGTAGTTTACTTTCTACACATGTCAGGCACACTAAATCACCTCCTACTGTTTATTAAATTTTCAGTGAACACCAAGAGAAAAAAAATATATTTTTTTTTCTGGCAAGGTCCTTGAAATACAGAGTTGTGATAAAATTTTCAGGTTAACTTGAAAAAGGAGGGAGGAACATTGTCATTCTCACTGGGCCTTGGACACGAGGCTTCCTGGATGGATGCCTCCTTTGCTCTGATGGGAGGAGGTGTGGGGACCTTGGACTGGTTGCAAAGAGAGGTTGTTGAAGGTCCATTTGGTAAACTATCCTTAGAGAAAATAGTAAAATATTTTATTTAGGGAGAAATTTTTTTTTAATCTTTGGCATACAACTATCGGAGGAGAAGCAGCAGCTCGTAATGTTAAATATCGCCAAATCCTGGCAGAGCCCCCGGTCACATTTCTGGTATGTTCCTGCAGAGTACTGAAGGAACAAGACATCCAGACAATGATGGGATAAAGACATGGGTCCCAGGTCATGAAAGTGCTCACAGCTTCTGACCTAAGACAGGTTTTCTGTTTCCCTCGATGACCACCTTTTGATTCTGCTTTGAGTCTCGCTACGTCTCTATATTTGACCTCATGACTCAGTTTTTACCTCACTGATCTTCTGATCTCAGACGTCCTGGCATTTTATTTTTATTTTGTTTTAAAAGATTTATTTATTTGACAGAATGAGAGAGAGAAGAATGCACAAGCTGTGGGGAGCAGCAGAGGGTGAGGGAGAAGCAGGCTCCCCACTGAGCAGGGAGCCCGATGCGGGACTTGATCCCAGGACACCGGGATCATGACCTGAGCTGAAGACAGACGCTTAGCCAACAGAGCCAAGTTGGTTTTAAATTTTTAAAATCTACCTACAGTTGCAGGGCGATTATGAAAATACCCTTCTGGGGATTCCTCCCATTTAACCTCAGTAGTATTTCTCCGGAAAAGATTGTCCGCATTGGAGGGGAATTTGTAGAGTCCAAGGTGAGACTCATGTTTAAAGGAGGTTTGTGCAACTTTCAACAACAGCTGGTCAATAAGTACAACGCTGGCCACCATCATAACGATGTACTGGACATGTTTACTGTCCAAGTGCAAGAGGGTGGAACGTATTCTTTTCTGTCACTTCTGTCCCCTTCGCAGAGTTAATTAAAAGGACTGGATTCCATGTTGACTCCTGAGAATGAGTTACCATCACCAGGGCCGCCCCCACAATCCGTCATACCTTCCCAGGGAGAAGCTCCCCCGGGACACCGACAATGGTCATTGGAACTGAAGCACCTACCGGGCGTTTTGGCTGCTGGATCCGGTGCTGAGTCATGGCAGGTGAAGTCATCAGGTGCCCCACCTTCCCCAATTCGTTTGCTTTCATTCATGCACAGGAGGTTTTATCCTTGTACCTGGGAAGGGGCAGGACATGATGTTCTTTGCAGCCTGAACGAGAGGAGGATGAAGCAGACAGCTGTTTTACAACCATGCTGAGTTTCTTTGCAGAGATGGGGTGAGGTTGGGTTGAGGCTGCTTAGAAGCTGATAAACTGTTTTCCAAGTACATTTTTTGGTGAGGTTTTGAGAATAAAAATCACCTTCTGGGACTGAGGAGAAAAACAGGGACGGAAGGGGGGGTGTGGGAGTGAGTTCAGGGAGGCCACTCTCCCATCCTAATGAAATCTAATGGTGAGCTGATGCCCCCAGGAGCCAGTGAGGAGCCTCCCTCAGACAGGCTGAAGGCTGCAGAGGCTGAGTGTTGACAGCCAGAGCTGAGATGGAAAATAAGGGGCCACTGCTTGAAGGCAGCAGATGACCCAAAGGCATCACTTGAGGGCTCCCAGAAGTAACCATTGCAAGGTAAGATCTCATTCAGCAGGGGTGTCAGATGGAGGAAGACTTGGAGCCATTGGAATTTGGGCATAAATATGAATCTGATCCCATTTGTATCCACAGTGACGTATCAGATGACGTTAGGGTTACAAGTTCATATTTATTGAAATGAGTTCCTTTTTTTCCAGTTTTATTGAGAAATAATTGACATATTCCTATATACATTGAACGCATACAGCATGATGGTATGATTTACATATATTGTGAAATGATTACTACAATAGGTTCAGCTGACATCCATCTTATACAAACAAAATAAAAAGACAAAAAAAAGAAAAGAAAAAAGAAAAGAGAAAAGATTTCTCCTTGTGATGAGAACTCTCAGGATTTACACTCTTAAGAAGTTTCTTACATGTCATACCCACATGTTTGCTACAGGCATCATGTCATATGCTACACCCCTGGCACTTAGCTATCGATAACAGGGATTTTGTACCTTTTGACACCTCCCTCCAATTCCACCTCCCCAGACTCTCCGCATCTCTGCCTCTGGTAATCACAAGTCTGATCTTCTGGTTTCTTTGCTATGCATTTCTGTTTGTTTGTTTGTTTTAGATTCCATGTATAAGTAGGATCATACAGTATTTATGTTTCTCTGTCTGGCTTCACTCAGCATAATGCCGTCAAGTTCCGTCCATGGGGTCACAAATGGAAGGCTATTTTTAATCACCAAATACTATTCCATCCAGTGTGCATGTGTGTATGTGTGTGTATCTCACAACGTTATCCATTCATCACTGAGGGACACTTGGGTTGCTTCTGTGTCCTGACTATTATAAATAATGCTGCTTTGAACATGGTGGTACAGATAGCTTTTCAAGAGAGTAATTTCATTTCCTTCAGATATATTTCCAGAAGTGGAATTGCTGGACCATATGGTAGTCCTATTTTTAATTTTTTGAGGAATCTCCATTGTGGCTGCACCAATTTACAATCCCATGAACAGTGCCCAGGGGTTCCCTTTTCTTCACATCCTCACCAGCATTTGTTGTATCAGCATGTTTTTTATGACAGCCATTCTGACAGGGGTGAGGTGGTATCTCGTTGTGGTTTTGATGTGCATTTCCCGGATGATGAGTGATGTTTAGCATCTCTTCAGGTGTCTGTTAGCCATCTGGATGTCTTCTTTGGAGTATTGTCTGTTCAGGTCCTTTGCCCATTTTAAAAATTAGGTTAATTGGTTTTCTGCTTTTGAGTTGCATGAGTTCTTTATATATTTTGGATATTAACCCCTTAACAGATATATGCTTCCCAAATATTTTTTTCCCATTCTGTAGGGTTGTCTTTTCACATTGTTGATGTTTTCTTTTACTGTACAGAAACTTTTTTATTTGATGTAGTCCCACTTGTTTATTTTTTATTTTGTTGCTTGTGCTTTAGCGTCCAGATGATTCAAAATACCACTACCAAAACTCAGGTCAAGGAGCCTTATTCCTGTTTTCTTCTAGGAGTTGCAAGGTTTCAGATCTTACATGAATCAAGTTTTTAATTTATTTTGATTTAATTTTTGTGATCAGTGTGAGATATGGATCCACTTTCATTCTTTTACATGTGGATATCTAATTATTCCAGAGTCATTTGTTAAAGAAACTCTCTTTTCTCCACTGAGTATTCTTGGCCCCTTTGTCAATTATTAGTTGACTGTGTATGCCCTGGTTTATTTCTGGGCTCTTGATTCTGTTCCATTGGTCTATCTGTTTTTATTTCAGTACCATACTGAAATATTTGATGGTGATAACTTTATAGTATAGCATAGTCTGTAAGTGTGATATCTCCTAATTTGTTCTTCTTCCTCAGGATCTCTCTGTCTACTTGGGGTATTCTGTGCTTCCAAATAAATTTTAGGAGTGTTTTTTTCTACTTCTGTAAAAAATACCATTGGAATCTTGATAGGAATTCTATAAATACAAATGGATTTTGATGGTATTGACATTTTTACAATATTAATTTTCCAATCCATGAACATGGGATGCTTTCCATTTATTTGTATCTTCAATTTCTTTTATCAGTGTCTTATAGTTTTCAAAATAGAGATTTTTCACCTTCATAATGAAATTCATTCCTAAGTATTTTATTGTTTTTGATGCTATCGTGAATGAGATCTATTTCTTTTCTCTTTTTCAGAAAATTTGTTGCTAATGTATAAAAATGCTATCAATTTTAGCATGTTAATTTCATATCCTGAAACTTTACTGAATTTACGGATTAGATATAACTTATTTCAGTTATTTGAGTCATTAGGGTTTTTTCTATGTATAATATCATATCATGGGGGAATCCCTGGGTGGCTCAGTGGTTTGGCACCTGCCTTCAGCCCAGGGCGTGATCCTGGAGACCCAGGATCAAGTCCCACATCGGGATCCCTGCATGGGGCGTGCTTCTCCCTCTGTCTGTGTCTCTGCCTCTCTCTCTGTGTCTCTTTCTCTCATGAATAAATAATAAAAAAAGAAAAAGAAAAAAGAAAAAAAAGAAAATCATATCATCTGTAGAAGACAATTTTAGTTCTTCCAGTCTAATTCTGATATCTCTTATTTCTTTTTTTTGCCTTATCACTCTAGCTAGGACTTCTAGTACCATGTTGAAAAGAAATGAACAAACAAACAAGCAAACACAAAAAAAGATGCCGCCCATCTAATAATATGGTTGTAAGGATTTAATCATGAAAACATGATATCTGGACAAAAAATGTGTTAGGAAAAACTTATCCACTTATGAGAGAAACTAGATTGCAATGGTTTGAATAAGATGAGAGTTTATTTCCATTCCAAGCCCTAAAAAGTAGACTAACAGGGCTGGAAAGGCAGATCTGTGATGTCATCAGTGACCTTGGCTCTTTCCAACTCTCCCATCTGGCTTTTCCAAGGCTCCCTCATGGTCCAAAATAGCTTCTGGAGCTCCAGCAATCACACCCACGTTCCAAACAGGAATATGGAGAAGGAAAAATAAGTCTCTCCTTGTGAAAGAAACTTCCCAGAGTTCCTGCATCATTCTGCTAGTTATACTGCAGAGGGCAGAACTTATTCATATAGAGGCATTGAGTCATAAGGAGGCTGAGAAATGTCTTTCACTCTAAGAGGTAATGAGTGTTCCGTTACTGAGGAAGAAGGAGAGAATGGAGAATGGGGGGCCACACACAGAAAACGAGCTTTGAGTCAGCCTTCTGGGATTCCAATCCCAGCGTCGCCAGTTATGAGCTGTGGGGAAGTTACTCAGCCTCTCTGTGCCTCAGTTTTCTTATCTGTCCAGTGGTGATAATAATATTCCATAACGTGACACGTTATTACAGTGGCACATACAGAGCAGGGCATGTGGCACACAGTGAGGGAACTGTTATTCCCGCTCTTTCCACAATTCTGCACCATACCCTTTGCTGATACCTGAAAAGTCAAAGAAGAAAATGAATTGGCCCAAGGCTATCTCTCCCCACCTTGATTCTAGTGTCAGGTGGGCCCGAAGTCCTTCCGTTTGAGTCACTTTGATGACCCGTGCCACGATGGAGGAATGTGACGTCTTCTCTTCCAAAGGTCCTTTAAAGGACCTCATCCTTTCCAGCTGATGAACACTGAAATCACGTACCACTTGCTACCTAGTGTGTGGGAGCCTGCCTTGCAGAGAACCAAGCAACAGAGGGGAAGGTGTGAAGATGTGGGGTGTGGGGCCCATGGGGCTTCCGAGAGGAGGGGTCACTGAAAATGTGAGGCCCAGGCTTGCTTTGCCTGCTCTGCAAATTCTACAGGCCACCATTAGGACAGGAAGGAGGTGGGGTGGGTTAGCTCGTTTATGGGAACTTCTCTCCTGGGGGGCTGGCCCTGTGTGCTGGTGTGGACATGCATGCAGGGGCCAGAGTCATTCCAGCTGCCCTGTGGCCCTGTGGATCTGTGGCCCTATGGCCCTGTGGCCCTGTGGTTCCAGCTGGCCCTGTGGCCCTGTGGCCCTGTGGTTCCAGCTGGCCCTGTTGCCCTATGGCTCTGTGGCCCGGTGGCTCTGTAGCTCTGTTGCCCTGTGGCTCTGTGGCCCAGTGGTTCCAGCTGGCCTTGTGGCCCTGTGGCCCTGTGGTTCTGTGGTTCCAGCTGGCCCTGTGGCCTTGTGGCCCTGTGGTTCTGTGGTTCCAGCTGGCCCTGTGGCCCTGTGGCCTTGTGGCCCTGTGGTTCTGTGGTTCCAGCTGGCCCCGTGGCTCTGTGGCCCTGTGGCTCTGTGGTTCTGTGGCCCTTTGGCCTGGTGGCCCTATGGCTCTGGCCCACGGCACTGCACTGGTCCTGGTCAGCAATGTCGAGTCCACACGGATGAGGGGCTCAGGCTGGGTTCTGCATGGGCTTTCTCTAATGGTAACTGAGCACAGCAGGAGAGGTTTGCCTGGGAGGCCTTTGTGACAGTTATTGAATATGTAGGTGAAGTTTGGTGGGGTCTGGAGGTGACAGCCAAGAACAAATTCTTGAGCCATCTTCGGTGCAAAATGATGGCTTTATTAAAGAATGTGGACAGGACCTGTGGGCAGAAAGAGCTGCTGGTCCCCGCCGTCCCCCAGCATCCCCTGCCGCCCCCTGCTGCTCCAGGATGGTGAGGCCATCGAGTGCATCCTGTGGGCTGGAGAGGTAGTGACAAGGGCAGCATGTCCACGTGTTAAGGGGACTCAGCGAGGCTGGAGGCCTTGCTTGCGCCGTCGCCGGTTCCCCGGCAGCAGGACAGCAGCGTCTCAGACGGCTGGGCTGTCCTGCAGGATGTCCCCTGCCCGCCGCCAGCTTGCCAATGGGCTGCAGGTCCCAAGGATGTTTGCTTCTACGCCCGGTTCCCTCCGTCCTGTTGCCCATACTGGGTGCCCTCGGGTCACAGAGCTGCAGGATCGCCCGGCTCAACCCATGGCTGCTCATGACACGTTGGTGCCGCTTTCCACGTCTCGCTCAGTTTTCCATCTGTGAAATGATGAAAACCTTCCCACTTACAGCCGTGGACAGGTCCCTGAAGGAGGCAGAGGGACACTCGTCTGCGACTCAGCTGCCCGCTGCTCATCCCATGCTGAGGGCGAAAGGCAGGCTCAGCCCGAGCCCCAGGACCCTGGAAGTCTACTTTGACACATAAAACTTTAGAAATTGGGGATCCCTGGGTGGCGCAGCGGTTTGGCGCCTGCCTTTGGCCCAGGGCGCGATCCTGGAGACCCGGGATCGAATCCCACATCGGGCTCCCGGTGCATGGAGCCTGCTTCTCCCTCTGCCTGTGTCTCTGCTCTCTCTCTCTCTCTCTCTCTCTCTGTGACTATCATAAATAAATAAAAAAAAATTTTAAACTTTAGAAATTTCCTTCCTTTCTAAACCCTCCAAGGCACGTGTTGGCAATCACCGCCCAAGCCCGGGACCCAGCGATGTACACCGAGGGCCTCAGGCTGCGGTTCCATTAGACGGCGCCGAACCACCTGCTCCGGACAGCGCGGCCCCGAGGTCCCGGGCACCGGCGTCCCAAACCCCTTGGAGGCCTCTGCTCCCTAAGTGGCCCACGCGCAGGTGGGGAACGGGCCGCTCCTCGTGACCCCGCCGCAGCCCTTTCGCCCACGGGCCTGTCCCCGGCCCTAATCAGAGCATCTTTTGCACCGAGGACGTCTCAAGCACTGTCCTTGGCCCTCGGCTTCAGACCCGAATTCCCACACGAGTAAGCACCGTGATCCACGGCTTGGTGTAAATTCGCGTGTCTGCGCTCAGGAGACAGCAAGGGGCCCTTGCACATTTTCTGCCCTGGGCACCTGCGCGCCCGGCGCCCCCCAGCACGTGGCCCGGGGCTACCAGGCCGGTGACTGCGACTCGGAGCGCGGAGCGCGGGCGAGCCACGTGCGGGTCTGGGGGATTCTGAGCGCGGCCGCCGAGGCACCGGGAGGGAGGCTGGTGAGCGGTGCTGCCGGCACACGTCCCGCGCGGGCGCTAAGCCAGGGAGGGAATCCAGGGGCGGCCCGTTCGCTCATTTGCTTAGGTCCGTCCACCCGCCTGGATGGATCCAGAACATCCCGTGAAGGTTGCCAGGGAAACGTGTACAGAAGCGCCTTGTAAACTGCGAAGCCCGACGTAGGTACTGAAGCTCACCCTTGGCCGCGGAGGGTTTCACAAAGGAGGTGACCCGGGGGTTGGGGCGGCCCAGGTGGAACCCAGTGGGGGGCACCAGGTGGAATGGGGGGGAACCAGGTGGAATCCGGGGTGGGGGGGGACCAAGTGGACTCCCGGGGAAGGGCACCAGGTGGACTCTCGAGGGAGGGGCACCAGGTGGACTCTCGGGGAGGGGGCACCAGGTGGACTCCCGGGAGGGGCCAGTGGACTCGGAGGGGGCACCAGGTGGACTCCGGGGGGGCACCAGGTGGACTCCTGGGGAGGGGCACCAGGTGGACTCCTGGGGAGGGGCCAGGTGACTCGAGGGGGGCACCAGGTGGACTCCCGGGCCTAGTGACCCGGGGGAGGCCCAGAGTGGGGAGCAGGGTGAAGCGCCCCCCCAGCCACCGTCCCCCCCTCACCCCCCACCCCGGCCGGGCCGTGTCGCCCGCAGCCACCGGGGGGCGCGGGACTCAGGGACCGAGGGGTCTCCCCGGACCCGGGCCGCGGAAGCGGGGTGCCCCTGGCGCCGAGGGCCCCCGACCCGGAGCTGCGGGAGCCGGGCCCCTGCAAATAGAAGACGCCTTTCCAGAGGGTGGGGAGCCCTCTGAGGGCCACGTTGGGACTGTGTGTGTGTGTGGGGGAAGCAGGGGAGCCCCCCAGATGGGGCGGGGGGAGCGGAGACAGCGCCCCTTAGAAGCAGCCTGGGGGGGGGCAGGGAGAGCGCCCCGGCAGGTTTCATGGCTGCAGGCCCGGCCGCCCGCGCCTTTCCCGAGGTGCTGCTGGGCTCCCCCCACCGCTGCCCAGCGCTCGGAGCCCGCCTGGACCCAGGCTGCTGGCAGCCCGCTGCTCCCCGGACAACGCTGCTCCCCGGACCCCGCTCCTCCCAGAGACCCCGCTCCTCCCTAGGTCCTGCTTCTCCCCGGCCCCGCTCCTCCCCAGGCGCCCCGCCTCCTCCCCGAGGACCCCGCTCCTCCCCGGACCCCCGCCCTCCTCCCCGGGCCCCGCTCCTCCCTAGGTCCTGCTCCTCCCCAGACCCCGCTCCTCCCTAGGTCCCGCTCCTCCCCGGGCTCCGCTCCTCCCCGAGACCCCGCTCCTCCCCGGGCCCCACTCCTCCCTAGGTCCTGCTCCTCCCCAGACCCCGCTCCTCCCCGGGCCCCACTCCTCCCTAGGTCCTCCGCTCCTCCCCAGGCCCCGCTCCTCCCCGGACCCCCCTCCTCCCCGGGCCCCGCTCCTCCCCGGGCCCCGCTCCTCCCCGGACCCCCCTCCTCCCCGGGCCCCGCTCCTCCCCGGGGCAGCGTTCTCTCTGTCCTGAGCCCCCACAGGAGGCCCCGGGGCCGGGGCAGGGAGCAGAGATCCCGCAGCCAGAAGCGCTGGGCCCCAGTCCCTCGCTGTCTGGGCCCTGCTGGGTCCCTGGCACGGGTCCCTGGGTCAGGCCCTGGGCCTCCGGTGGGAAAGACCTGCCAGTGCCCAGGCCTCCTCAGGAGCGGTCGGGTCACATGGAGGCAGGGAACTGGATGCGCATCTCCGCGGACCACGGACATCTTCAGCCAAAGCAAAAGCTGAAGATTTGGGAGAAGAGTTCATGTGCCTTGAACAGCTGGAGGTTCAGGACTTGGGAGGCGTCATAGCCCAGCTTGTTTTTGGGCCAAAGGGGATTCAATCGTCCCCCATCTGTGTGTGTGTGTGTTCGTGCACCATATGCATGTGCCCAGTGAGATGCTGTAGCACCTTGGGGCAGGAGGTAGGAGGGAGAGGATGAGGAGAGAAATGAAGATGAAGGAGGGGGGTATTGGGGCACCTATGACCTGGAGTCACATAGAAATCTCTAACACAATAAACCCAAATTGCATCTGGTGTCCTTACTCCCTCTTTCCCCAGCACTGCTGATCCCTGCCTCCAGCCCAGGAATCCAGCCACCAGGGCTGGCTGAGTTTCCTGCCCGCAGTCTCACCTGTGTCCCCTCTCACCTCCACCTGTTGTCCCCTCCCCCCATCTCACCCTAAGCCACACTTAAGTTCTGCTCGGGTGTGACTCCGCAGAAAGAGCTTCCATATTTCCACCCGCCACCACCTTCAATTTCTTGCCTTCTTCTTTTTTTTTTTTTTTTTTAAGATTTTATCCATTTATTCATGAGACACACACACAGACAGAGAGAGAGAGAGAGAGAAAGGTGGAAACACAGGCAGAGGGAAAAGCAGGCTGCATGCAGGGAGCCCGACGTGGGACTCGATCCCAGGTCTCCAGGATCAGGCCCTGGGTGCAAGGCGGCGCTAAACCGCTGAGCCACTGGGCTGCCCATTTTCTTGCCCTCTCTTACCTCCGAATCTGCATACACAGCAGGCTGTGTGTGAATAATCTTCTTATTTGGCAATTTCAGATTCATTCCCTGGGTCTTTGCTTAAATATCCACTTCCTCTAGGAGGCCCTGCCTTAGCTCCCAACTATCGATTTGTTGCCCCTCTTCCATGTTCCCTTGGGATCCCCAGCTCCTGTCTGTAATTGCTCGGTTCCTTGGCGGTCACACCTGAGCTCTGGGAGGGCAGGGCCCGGCTGCTATCGTTCTGTGGGGTCTCTGGGATCTAGTACTGGACTAAATACATGGTAGACGCTTAACGAGTGTGTCCTGAATGAACGCAGCAGTGGCCTGAACACAAGGTCTGTAACCTTTCTGGCAATCAGGTGCCACGAAGAGAGTAAGAGCCTGGGTCCAGCAGCGGCAGGACGTGTGAGGCAGGTTTCTCCCAAAAACCAGAATCAGTAGGAAATCTATAGGAAAGGGGGTACAGAGAGGGAGATGGAGGTTTGTGGCAAGGAATTCCTCGTCCTGGACTGTGGGTGGCTGCCCGGTGCCATCTCTGCAGGGCAGGTGGCGCCCTGGGGACCCAAGGGTGGCGGAACTGCAGCTTGGGTGTGCAGGCATGCTGCAGGCGGGATCCCTCTTCCCCGGGGACTTCAACCTCTTCTCTAAAGAGGTCCAGCTGGACAGAGGAGGCCCACTCACAGGCCCACAGGATGGCGGGCCATCTGCTTTACTCCACATCTGTTGATTTCGAGACTAGTCGTGTCTGTAAAACACCTGCCGGGCACCCTGTAGGTGGCATTTGACCAGGGGCTGGGGTACCAGAGCCCAGCGCAGGTGAGACTAAGGGCAGCATCACGAGGGTGATCTGGCCTCTGGGGCTCCCAGCCTCCATCTACTTTACGCCGAGGGGCCCACGCCTGCCTACCCGCCAGGGGTAGTGAGGAGACTCGGAGGGGTCTGACCACGCTGGGCACCTAGAAAGTTCTCTCCTCCCTCTCCTTCCAGCTTTGCCCCATGGGCCACGGGAAAGCTGAGATTCTAAGTGCTGAGCATTTTCTGCTCCCTCCTCACTGGTCTCCGTGCAGGGGAGTGCTCCCGGGACGCCCTTGTCCTTGCTCCTAGAGGCCGACTAAGTGTGGCTCTTTCAGTCTCTTGGCACCAGGACATCTTGTCACCTCCGTCTAGGCTCTAGTTCGCACGGGCTCTGGAATCACAGCAGGCCCAAACAGAAGATTCTGCTTCCCCTGAGGGCCCCCGAGCACCTTGTCTCTGCACAGGCGTCCCGAGGCCATGTCCTCATGCTGCTGTGCGTTTGGCTTTTGTTGTATTTCCTTGAAATGGTCAGAGATAATTCTGTGTGATTAGGAAAAATGCTTAGATGCAAGACCCATAGGCCTCCTTCTATTTTAAGCAAAATTAACTCTCTTTCTCTCTCTCTTTTTTTCTTTTACGAAAAGGGAAGAAAAAAAATATTGCCCATCATGTGTGTGGCCTGAACACAACCCTCAGAACATCTTAAAGGTTATCCATCAAGGTTTTTAAAAAAGAATATATTATTCTTAATTATTCTTATCTTATGATATAATCCTTTGTGGATTTATTTTTTAACTCGTAATCTTATGCCAGAAGAGGCCACTTAGGCTTATTTTTATTTGTAGACTGAAGCAAAAGCAAAATATATGGGACTCTGTTTACTATTTCAGATTTTATTCTCTATTGCTTTTCTTTTCAACTTGAAAAGGACTTTTGTGCTGCAGATCGAAGTTTGGCGCTGGGTCAGCGGCGCTCCCTTCAGGCCAGCAGGGAACGCCGGAGAGATTTCGGGGCCAGCAGGCGGTCATATATTTCTTCCTTAATCCTGTGTGCGTGGGCGAAGTATCAGGCAAAGGTATAAATAAAATGTTCTGACTCTACATATGGTATTTTGGGTTTAAAAATCCTTCATAAACTTTTTCCATCCCTATCAGCAGTTTTATTCATTATGGGACGTCCAGCAATTCTCCTTTGGGGATCATTCGAGAAGCAGCAAAGTCTTCTTGTGAAAAGAGCATGTTTGCTGTAGACTTTGTGCAAAGATTGAGTGCCTGTGGGAGTCATCCCTATATCGCCTATCTAAAATTTTCGGTGGGGTTTCCCCACTTGTTGGCTTCCGTGTTCTCAGGGGCATAGATCTTTCAGTAGTAGAGCTATAATGATGGAAAAATGCTTTCCCATTTCTCTCCAGCATACCCGGATCGTGTCCAGGGGCTAGTGGATGGGTTTTCTCCTTCCTGTCTATATTTGGCTTGTGTTTTTACTAACCGGGGGTGGGGTGGGGGTGGGGGTCCAGAGTGGGAAATCAGACTAGAGATATTTCAAAAATGTAAGACTGTGTCATGCTCAGTTGGCTCCTACAAGCTAAAGTTAGTATGAGACTGGGATTTGGCTAGGTTGGGGAAAAAAGTATACCTTGAATCAAAAAGAGCCAACAGATGAGTGTGTCCTGGATGGCAAAGAATCTAGACACGTCTTATTGGGTGGCCTCATTCCCAGAAACAAAGAGAAACATCCCATACTTGCTAAATGACCCCAGAAACAGACACTCTGGCTGAGGTTGGCAAAGGCTGTCGGCGTGCTGGGGACGCACCCCGCTCTGCTGGGCAGTGAACGCTGCCTGGCACATCCTAACTGGGTGTTGATGAATTTTTTGGATGAGGCACGAGGGGCAAGCACTAGACCAGATGGTGCTATACTCTTTTCTCTGGCATCTCTCGTGTCGAACCATCACCACGTCACTCTAATTGTACCTGCCCGCTGCCATTCCCATCTGTTCTTTTACTACAACTGCACTGCCTCTGCCTGGGATCATTTACTGTCAGTCCAGCAGCAGCCAGACCATACTCAGAACCTTCGGAGAAGGATCCGCTAGTAAACACAGACAGGCTTCAGCGTCCCCTGCTGAGAGCCAGAGGAGGCCCAACAATGTGTTCATGTGGTTTTATATATATATAAAGAAAAAAGTTTTAACCAATTATGATTAAATATATCATACTTTTAATTATAATGTATATATTAATTATATTAACATAATATATTAATAATATATAATGTATCATACAATATAAATTATATTACTATCATATTATATTAATATAAAGGATACATAATATTATATTAATATGAATTATATATAATTAAAAGTATGATGTATTTAGTTGTAATTGGGTAAAGCTTTTTTCTGTTTCCATTCCAACTTGCCCAGCCTCTACTGTTGGAGTGTTAGCACAGTCGTGGGCATTTGGGAGGATCTAGCTAAAAGAAGTCGAGTTGGGAATATATTTGGTTCCGGTCTCCTGGAGGATTCTTCTGTGGGTGGCATTTGTTTCCAAATCCAGGTAGGTCATTGCTAGCTGTCCTGGTGTTGCAATGACTTCTAGGAATATTCCTTTGGCCCACGACACTGATGCACCCAGTTCTGTCTGTGACACAAAGCAGAAGCCAGCTCTCATGTCATAACAGGAGTGTCCTTTAGTGTCTGGCACCAGACATTCGTGTAGAGTCAAGGAGAAGCAAAGTTTAAAGTGTACGAAGCAGGAGCTTGTCTGTAGAAGAGTCTTCCAAATGTCAGATGTAGAAATTATAAACAGAAGGCTTTGTTTTCAACTAATCACAACAGAAGTTCTCTCCTTTGGGGAGTGCTGTGTATTTCCTTTAAAAGTACAATAGTTCTCTCTCACACTCAATAAGCATTTTACAAAATAGATTTATTGGAGTTTCCATGTTTTCACCTGTGCTTGCGGTGTTTACTACCATTCTCAAATTTTTATTTTGTTTTGGCTTATTTTCTCATTCTCAAATAAGTTTTTGCTCTTATACCTAATTATTTAAATTCTTTTGTTTACTGAGAGTTCTCCAAACCCTATGATCTGAAGTCCCCAAAATCTGGATAGGCCACTGACTGTCCTTGAGATCATGGTTAGGCTGGTCTTCTTCCCCTCGCTTTTTTATTTTAGAGAGAGGGAGAGAAAGAGAGAAAACCAGCAGGGGAGGAGCAGAGGGAGAGGGGGAAAGAATCTTCAGTAGGTTCCACATGAAGCTCAGAGCCCTATTTGGGGCTGGATCTCATGACCCTGAGATCATGGCCTGAGCCAAAATCAAGCATCGGACATCTAACCGACTGAGCCACCCAGGTGCCCCCACGCTGGTCTTCTTCTCCTTTTTTTTTTTTTTTTTTTTTAAAGATTATTTATCTATTCAGGAGAGACACAGAAAGAGAGAGGCAGAGACACAGGCAGAGGGAGAAGCAGGCTGCATGCAGGGAGTCTGATGTGGGACTCGATCTCGGGTCTCCAGGATCATGCCCTGAGCCAAAGGCAGAGGCTTAACTGCTGAGCCACCCAGGTGTCCCCAAGCTGGTCTTCTTAAAGCAGATGCCTGGCCAGGTGACATTTCCCTAATTTGATGACTTTCACATTCACGTAAAGTGACACATGCTGCCCTGTCATCTGCCCTCCTGCCTCACCCATCCTAGACACCAGAGATACTACACATCCTGGAACTTGCTGCCTGATTCGTTTCTTTGACCACATGGTTTCCTTGAATCACAATGACTTCTTCAGCTTTTGTTCGATATGCTTCTATTGGTCCTTCAAAAGGCAGGGCGGCAGAAAGCCAGGAGGGTGAGTTGGACTAGATCTGGGGGAGAATGGCCTGAGGGCTCCTGGTGTCCATACTGGCTTTTGTGAGCTGGCCTTGGTAAGCGTGGGAGGCGGGCACGGTGGCCAGCAGGAAGCAGGCCACTTGTCCCTGTGGCTGGCTCCTGGCTTGGCAGGGAGCTGGTGCCGAATCCAAGGTGTGAACGGAGCCCACGCAGCATCTACCACCTAAGGGGCTACAGCAGGAAGGACCGTGGCTTTCCTCCCTTTCCTGGTTTTCTGGTTTTCCCTTAGTCTGTGTCCCATGGCATTCTCTCTGACCTGAAAATGGGGCATGTTCTGCTCCCCTCCCTGCCACCCTCACCCTCCTGCCCACACTGCCTGACATTCCTGCTTTGCTCCTGCTTCCCAGGCCAGAGCTATGGGAATACTCTGGAGGAAGTTACTCATTTCTCCATTTTCTTCATTTATCCGGGTCACTCACTGCTTTATCCATTCTTATTTAGCCTGCCAAGAAAAAGGTATCTAGAAACAGGCTTCGTCTTATATTTGTGACTAAGTGGCCCAACCATGAGTGGCAAAACCAAGCAGGATGTGCAGTTGTAGATGTTCTCTGATTTCACAGGACAGTATTATTAGCAGCAACATTTATGAGAATAAAGCAAAGCCGATTATTGTTTACTACAGTCATTGAAAGCCTTTTTAGGCAAGCGCTTCTTCATTATCTGATGTGTGCTTTAATTAGTCACAGCATGGTTGTACTAAATTAAGCCAGAGTTTTATTGACATTAACAGATGATTTATTCCTCTTTATTTCCTTTACGATTGTCTGAGTGTACAGTCCAGCTTTCCATTTAGTTAAAGGATTTACATGCAAGGAATATCAGGCCAAGTTGCAATCCACCCCTCCCTGCACTCTTTAAGATGTACATTATGTATCAAGAAGGGGTTTAAGAGAATCTAAGAAACTTCTAGGCCAAAGACAGCAAACTTTAAATCTATCATTCCTTAAGCATGCTCTTGGACACGTTTATAAAACTCTCCTGTGATTAGCAATTTTTTTTTGGCGGGGGGGGATGAGAACAGTTTCCTTTGCATCCTCAAGTTTATGTACTTTATTTCTCCTTCTGGTTGTCCCAATGGCCAGTATGATGCCCCTCAAGTCTCTGCCTGGACAGAGAAAAAAAGGCTGCAACCTCCCTTAAGCCCCAAGGGCTGTGAATCTGCATAGATAAATCTGCTCTCAAATTTGCTGCCTCCAAAGTTACTTCACTTGGATCAGCTGGAAGAGGAGTTCTAAGGTCAGAGCCTGGTACACACCTGTCTTCAAAGAAAGCAGAAGTTCACCGTTTGTTCTGTCAACTTGACCGTGGTGAGTGAATCAGGCAGGATGCAGTCTCCTGGCTTCTCATTCTCCAGGTTTGGAGCTTCACAAATGAGGTGTGAATTGTACCCTCTGGAGTGTACTGGTGCCCAGTCAGGGATGAGAAGTCCCTGGGACTTGTGGGCCTACCAGGTGCTTGGGGCTTTGGAGCCACTAGGGGAATGACAGGAGATAGATGACAGTTTCCCAAATATGGTTTTGCCCAACTGAACTTGATACCAAATGTCAAATACCAGAGAATCATAATAGCCCGGATAGTTATCAAGAGTGAGATGCTTTCAAGGATACTTATTGTTGTTCCAACCAAATTACGGCCCAGTTTTCAGCTCCACAGAATTCTGATCTTGCTGTCGTCTCTTGTAAGTAATAAGGGTTACAGTAGGATCAAGAACACAGGCCGGGAGTAGAAGATAAATGACAACCCACCACGCCTTCTAGAGAATACAGAAAGGAGACTATTTATTTCATGCAAAAATAGTTATAACTCTTATATGTGCTCAGCAGATCTATTTTGCCCCCAAAGATAAGAAGCCTTTTTTTCCCCCTTTCTGGCAGATAATTAATAGTTTCTTATCTATATTTCCCTTGTCCAAACTCTGCTGCTAGGCAGAGTAGAAGAAAAGCAAGAGCATGTTCAATATGCTAATTATAAGGTTATGACATTATAAAATGTGATCCAAATACAGTGGCCTCAGAGATTCTGAAATCTGTGCCAAAAATGAATCGCAGAAGGACAGAATCACTGCAAAATGTCCAGGAAGTGACCATCTCATTTGTTTCCTATTTATCCTCTATTCCTGTGAATAGAGCTGATGTCACTTTTTTTACTTTCTTCTATTTGTCCGCTCTTTCAGGTTCTACATTAAGTGCTTATTCTCTGCGAGATGAAGGGAGTGGGCGCATACCCATGATATGGATATTGTGAGGCTAAGGTGTGTGTGGTACTTTGTAAAACTGAAGCACATACAGGTGCTTGTTGGCATGTGGATCCCCAAAAGCTTGCTTTAGTTCTCTAATCATTGTCCCAGACACTGAAAGGCTAAGAGTCAATTAGAAGCTGGAGAAGAGGTTGCTCAAGCAAGAGAGGCAGGCAGGTTGGACTTAACCTGAGAATTTCTCACCATTATATCTGTAAGGGGAAGGAAGGCCTGAAGAAAGGCAAAAGGAAGTCCTTCTTACATCCAAATTCTGCAGTAACCTCACTTGGACTTTAAGCTGCTTCCTTCTGCACATATCCAGTCTACAGCCCTGCACTCTACTAACTGAACTATCGAAGGGTACACTAAGCCACTTCCTTCTAGTGGACTTAGAAGGACAAGGGCAGACTCTTCTTGTTGCCCTTCCTCTTGGGCTGGCACCTTTGGTGCTAACGTCTTCAATAAAAGCCAGTGATTTCTTCTTCCTGTAAATCTTGCTTCCAAAAAATTGTGTGTGTGTGTGCGCACGCGCGCGTGCCCATGCATGTGTGTGTTTTAACTTGTCGAGAAGCTTGAAACAAAACATTTTCCCATGTTTCATACCTGACATTCATTCATTTTATCTGAATCCATTTTTATTCAGAAATGAATAAAATAAATAACCATAAAAATTATTGTGTCCACTTTTCAAGGCAAGTCTCCCCAACCGTACATCTTATAATCAGTCACTGCTTTTACATACACATCTGCATGCCCAGCTCACCTCTAGGCTCTAGGCTGGCAGCCTTTTTCAGAGAACAAGCTCTTTCTCATATCTGGCAAGTGGAGGGCATTGTGGGCTGGCGGTCAGGCTTCTACTCCCCCAGTGCTTCTTTCTACAAAGTCAGCTGGCTCTGTCACACTTTCTCCTCTGGGGCCTTCTCCAAAGCATTCCACTGCTCTATGCCCACACTCTCCACCTCTTTCCTTTCCATACCTACTCCATCTTGGTTTCCAGCTGTGTTCCAGAATTTCTCCACTATAGGCCCAGGCCCTACCTGCATCTGCCCCTCAACTCTGGATTTCCAAAGAGCATCCTGCAGCTGACCTGGCACATACTACATTTGATTTTTCCAAATGGCTGGCCTTTGGCAGGCCCCAAATTGTGTTTGACCAATCACTTTTTTCTCTAAATTTTTAATTCCTTGTGTATTGTTTTTTTTTTAATTTTTTAAAATTTATTTATGATAGTCACACACACAGAGAGAGAGAGAGGCAGAGACACAGGCAGAGGGAGAAGCAGGCTCCATGCACCGGGAGCCCGACGTGGGATTCGATCCCGGGTCTCCAGGATCGTGCCCTGGGCCAAAGGCAGGCGCTAAACCGCTGCGCCACCCAGGGATCCCTAATTCCTTGTGTATTGTAAAAGAAATTTAGTCCCTCTGTTTCTGGTTCATTTGCAATTACAGTAACTCCTCAGAACCTTGTGTTGTAAGACTTTGATGTTCAAGAAGTCTTATGAACTTTTTCATGGTGCTTTAAAAACATTCTCCCTTGAACCTGGAAATAGCCTTTGGCCAGCTATAAACTAACTTCAATACGATGATGTGTGGTTTCAATTCAAGGCCTGGGTTAGCTGAAAGGTATTTTCTCACCCCCATGAAGTAATTGTTCAGAGTGGACTTGATTATTGCATTCCCACAGGAAGAAATTTAATTAGGACTGTGTGTACCTGGAAAGCAGAGTTTCCCAGTGTGTAGGCACCTATAGAGTAGGGTGAAATGGGGTGGGGAGGGAAGGCTGGAGAAGGTAGCTCTAGAGTTTTAACTCTTTTTTTTTTAATTTTCTTATTTATTTATTTATTTGTTTGTTTGTTTGTTTATTTATTTATTTATTTATTTATGATAGTCACACAGAGAGAGAGAGAGAGAGAGTCAGAGACATAGGCAGAGGGAGAAGCAGGCTCCATGCACCGGGAGCCCGACGTGGGATTCGATCCCGGGTCTCCAGGACCGCGCCCTGGGCCAAAGGCAGGCGCCAAACCGCTGCGCCACCCAGGGATCCCGAGTTTTAACTCTTTCTGGTAATCCCTGAACATTAACATTAACATGAATGTGGAGAATCCCAGATCCAATCTTCTCAATTCCTGATAAGAAGTCATCTCAGGGAAGTTCTTAGACACACACGTACACATCAGTGGAAGAGCAAACTGAACCGGACGGTGGCAAAAGTGGGGAATGTGTATGGAAAGAGGTCTTTGGGGATGGAGTCACTGTAAGTGGAGCCGCCTGTGGAAATGATGTGTAGACAATTGGAGTGGGGGCTGGAGTTTCCATTCCAGGCCATTGTAAGAGAAGAGAAGAGAATAGTTTTAACAGCTCTTGTTCTGCTCAAGAGGGGAAACTGGACACGGAGTAGTGTTAACTGGGCGTTGAGATGTCTAGACGAACTGAAAGGCGGCAGACAAGAAATTAACTTCCGGAGCAAGAGCTGGGGTAGCAAACGTTCTGAGTGCTCTGGGGAAGCCTGTCTCTCATGGTGCTGTCCAAGGGAAAAGCCACAGGTCCAAGATGGAGTCACTTATACTAGGCTGCATCCCCAAACTGCATATCTAACCTCATTGCAGTTTCAGCACTCTCCTCACTGAAATGTAGTCTTAATGAGTCAGTCGGGAATTTTCTAGTCGGCACCAATGAGGTAATCTGTCACATGGGCCCTATCCATCCCTCAAAGGAAGAAGAGGTGGTCCACCTAATAAGACCTCCTGCCCATCCTCCTAAGGCAAAGTGACCTTGTCTGAAACCACCTCTTCTTTTTCTAATAACTTCTTGCCCCATCTTCCTTCCTATAAAGACCGTCTGTTTTGTCCAGCTCCTTGGAGCCCCTTTCTATTTGCTAGATGTGTTGCTGCATTATGAAATAATCCATAAATTATTTCATAAAGCCATCGGATCTTCACATTTTCTTGGCTGAATTTTATCTTTGTGCAGGCTGATGTGTACAGCCAGAGCACTCCAAACAACCAGCATCTGATGCTGTGTCTTTGCAGAATCTGAGTGGAAACTGGAGCTCAGCTGTCTCTGCCCTGACAGGTCTGGTACTCAGCCAGTATGTATCACCACCAGCTGGAGTCCATTCTGATTGGCTATTACCCATGCTGTGATAGTGGTTAATTACTTTTGAGCTTTCTCTTCTGTTTTAAACTTTGCAATCCCATCTTATATACAAGCTTATAAAAGCATATTTGGGGTTCCAGAGCAGTGACAGCAGAGGGTTCTTCTGATTTGTTCTAGTATGAGACATGTCACCTCCACCAGAGCAATGTTACAGAGAGGACATGGCAGTCGTCACACTAAGAGAAGTGATGAGAAGAAAAAAAAAATATTAGAGAAGGGAGATCCAGTTTTAGCATGTTTAGGAGACCAGCTGCAGGCCATTCTTGGACTTACACCCTCTCTGATTTCATAGTATTGACATTTGGATCTGCTGTGGAACAAGCCATGAACCTTCTCTCTAGGAAATGAAGGTGGGTAAGTGTGGCCAATAGGATGAGGAGAGTTGCTGTTTGGATGGATGCAGAAACAGCAGTCAGCCCAGCCCCGTCCTCATCACCTGCACCTTCTTCTTTCTTACCATGTGTAGAAATCCTATGACCCCTCCACATCCAGCTCAAGGTTCAGTGGAGCCTTCCTTGGCCCCTTGAGTCCATGTGGCACCCCTGCTCATCTCTCTGCCCTGGACACTCACAGTGTATAAAGTAATCTTCTTTTTATAGATATTTGTCTGGTTTCCCCAAACTACGTGGTTATATTCTCTAGGACAAGGGTTTCTGCACCACTTTGGTTTCTTCGCAACCCACCCAGCATAGGACCTTCACTGACTGACAACACGGAAGGCTGTGAGTCTCCCTCAGCCTCCTGAACCCTAACGTGTCCCCTTGTGGCCATCCTGAATAGTTTTTGGGTAAATGTTTTAGCTGAATAAGAAAACGGACTCTTGGACTCTGGAATAAGGAGGGGAAAGGGGTTGAGGGTCACAGCAGAAATGAGAACGTGAGAGGCAAACCTCATGGAGGGGATTGTTGTGTGCAGTGGTGGGTGCAGGGGATATTTACCTGTGTGTTGATTGCATTACAAGAAATCAAAGTTTTTGGCAGAACAAACATAAACTGATCTTTTGTCTTTTGGAGCATCTGGTAAGGTGACATGAGATAGCCTGGAACTGCCATCGTCCCTCCTGGGAGCATTGTTTCCCTCCCATCTGCTGTATTTCACCCGAATGAAGATCTGAGGTAGATGTTGGACCATAATCTATCTGCCCCTTTCTCTCATGCAGATAAGAACACAGACCACTCCAGTGAGGGATGCTATATAATTTAGCATCACTATCTTTTAAATCAAATCCTACTTAAAGTTTACTTTTTTTGTGAAATAAAGTTTGTCCAGTCTGAAGTCTGGGGTCATTTTCGATCACTACTTGAGCCCCACTATCTACATCTAATGCCATGTTCTTTTAAATTTATCATTCCCTATCATTTTTGCTGTACCTGTAACTCCACATACTTTGTACGTCAGGGATTATCAATGCCCAGCAAACTGTGCCCAGGTGGAACAGGCAGTGAAACAGAGAGAAAAGCAGAGAAGACAAGCAAGAAAGAATTGCAAGAAAGTGTGGGTAGCCAAGCATTGCTAACTGTCTTGAATGCCATAGAGAAGTTAGATATACGGCAGAAAAATTACCATTGGGTTTGGAGATCTGGGTATAGTTGCTCTGGACAAAGGCAGGTCAGAGATGTATTTGGGGAGGAAATGAGATTAGAATTCTTTGAAGATGGAAGTGGAGGTGAGCAAGTAGACACTTGTGAGGATGACCTTCAAGACTGCTTAGCTGTGAAAGAGAAAAGGGAAGTAGGCTAGAGACTTGGCCTCTTTCCTTGACCTGACTCCCCACTGCATTGTGGGAACCCCTCCATCCCTTTTCCTCTTGCCTGGATTCTGGTCAATTACTCCAAAATATCTGTTCTTCCTTCATGCGAAGGACTTTTCTCCTCTGACCAAATCAGACTCGGAGCCTCCCTTTGCACTGCTTCTCCTCAAGAGGTCACCACACGTTTTCCTGGTATCACACTCAGGAGAGTAAACTGCTAAACCAAAAAGGGCTTCATCCTTAAAAATAGAAAATCCACCAAATGAAGCTTCACGATTAGCTTCCCTCCCCTACTTTACAGTATTTCCATTCAAATATAAATATATATTTTTAAAGATTTTATTTATTTATTCATGAGACACATGGAGAGAGAGGCAGAGACAAAGGCAGAGGGAGAAGCAGGATCCCTGAGGGAAATCCGATGCGGGACTCGATCCAGGGACTCCAGGATCACAACCTGAGCCAAAGGCAGATGCTCAACCACTGAGCTACTCAGGTGTCCCTCAAATATGAATATTATACAGGTCTCCACCTTTACTCTTCTCCATAAGGAAAATAAAACTATAGAAAATTTTATTCTCCTATCTAGCAGATGTTCAAGGCTCTGAGAGACAGAGAGAGAATAGACTAGAATAGACTAAGAGGCACAGCATGGAAAGAGAGATGAGATTCAGTCAAAGGCACCTCTTTATTAGATTATTCTGCTCTCCAACTGCATTTTCGGCAGGCATGTGTAGAAGCATCATACATCTTCAAATTCCAATCCAGGTCTGAAAGTTGCTGGGCAAGACATAACAGCTATTTGTGCTTCTCCCTCCCCCTTATACATTGTTTTCTAATAAATTCTCCATTAATATTAGAGTTTTCTGGGATGAACAGACTTAAGTACAAGGAATTTTTTTCTTCTTCCTTCCCAAGAGTCACATCACATTTTCATTTCTTGTTCATTTGCATAGCCAGGATGTCAGGGCAATATTAAATTAAATAAGAAAGGATGGGTTTTCTTGTCTTGTTCCTGAATTCTCACATTTCAGCATGAATATGGTATTGGCTGTTCATTTAAGTATCCGTATTCTTTCTTATGTTGTGGAAATATCCACTTAATACAGGTTTGGCTTGAACAAGAGGAAATGAGGTATGGGTGTTGAATGCTATAGAATGCTTTTTCAGGATTTACTACAATGCTAAAAAGATTTCCTTCTTGGACTTACTGTGATAAAATTTGGAGTTTCTAATCCTAAACCGTTCTTGCATTCTTATAATAAATTCAACTTGCTCAAACACTTATTTGTTGGTCATTTTTTGATTAATTGAGTTTTAATTAAAATGTTAAGATTATGTAAGACAATTGTGTATTGTCTATGTTTATAAAGGAAAGTTTATGTTTCCTTCTCTCAATCAGATTATTAAATTTTGATACAACAGCTACACTAAAGTGAAGTAGATTTGCTTCTTATATTTTTCTAAGTATTGGACTATTTACATGGCATAGTAGTTAGGATAACACTAACTAGTTGCTACAACAAACAACCCCCAATATTGGGGTCTTAACTCAGCTTGTTCATTTCTCAGTATTGGTTGATCTCCTTTGCGACATTCAGTTCTATCACACGGATTTGTTTATTCTGGTACCAGGACTAAATATTCTCATTACTGTGGCCTCATATTTTAGATCAAGCTCCCCAATATTTTATTTGCTATCTCTGCTCATTTATGTTTTATTTTTTGTTTATTAGTTTTTGTATTTTTTAGAGGGGGGGGTGGAGGGAGAAAGAGAGATAGAGATAGAGAGAGAGATAGAGATAGATAGATAGATAGATAGATAGAGAGAGAGAGAGAGAGAGAGAATCCTAAGCAGGCTGCATTCCCAGCTCAGAATTGGATGCATTTTGTTTGAATTGCATTGAGATTTTGGGGAGTAAAAGTGACAACTTGTTAAAGATATCACATTAATAGATTTACTAATATTAAATAACTTTTTAATTCCCAGAATTAAATGCTCTAGATCACTCTGTGTTGTTTATTTAATATACTGTTGAAAAAAATATATATATACTGTTGAAATTTAATGGATACTATTTGATTTAGAATTTTTACATATAATTGACAAATGGGATGAGCTTCTAGTCTTAGTCTCTGTTTCTCCCTTCTCTCCCTTTTTATACCATTGTCAGATTTTACTATGGACTTGAGAAAATGAATTGAGAACACTCTCACTCTTTTCTATGCATTACAATAGTTCAAACAGCCTGGAAATTATATGTTTCTTGAAATCACCTGACATTTTTTGCCAACTTTTAATATGTGTTCCATAGTTTTTGATTTATTTAGTTTTTCTACTTATTTATTTTTAAAAAGATTTTGTTTATTCTTTAGAGAAAGAGAGAGAGAAAGAACACAGAGAGTGAGAAGCAGACTCCTGCTGAGCAGGGAGCCTAAGTGGGGCTCAATCCCAGAACCCTGGGATCATGACCTGAGCTGAAGACAAATGGTTAACCGACTGAGCCACCTAGGTGCCCCACTTATTTCTGACTTAATTATTTTAGTAATTACCAACTTAGAAAATTATTTCTCCAGTTGAGATTTTCAAAATTATTAGCATAAAACTCAATAAAATTATGCCAAGGGTGGGAGAATGCAGAATCGACTGAGAAGGGGTACTTTCTGAGCTCATGGAAATGTTCTATATCTTGTTTGTGGTAATGCTCGTGTGGTGTATGGTGTATAAACCTGTCAAAACTCACCGAGATTTGCACTTAAAATCAGTGAATTTTACTGTATACAAAATACACATCAAAAAAGTTGGGTTTCTTCAAGAAACCTCTTTTATTATTTAGTTATTTTTAATGTGTCTGTCACATATGAAATATAGTTGTTTTTTCAGCCTTCATTATGGTCACAAATGAATGCTTTCATCCTACTACATTCATTTGCTTTTATTTTTTTTCCTTTCTTTTTAAGCTTTCTGTGCTGCTTCTTTTGTTTCTAACTCTTGTATACATTGTTTTCTTTCTTTATTTAAGTGTAGTTGACACACAATGTTACATTAGTTTCAGGTGTAAGACATAATGATTCCACATCTGTATACTTTATGCTGGGCTTACCACAAATACAGTTACCATCTGATCCATACAACACTGTTACAGTGCCATTGACTGTATTTGCTATGCTGTACCTTTCATCCTCAGGACTTATTCATTCCACAACTAGAAGCCTACACCTCTTACTCCCCTTCACCCATTGTTTTCTTCTATAATTTTTCATTAGATGATCAGAAGTTATGAAGTCAGTTTTCAATTCTACTAGGAGATTCATCCAAGTTAAAGGGACAATAAAGATCTAAAGATATCTGCACCGCATGTTCATTGTAACATCATCTATAATACTCGAGACATGGAAACAATCTAAGTATTCATCAATAGATGAATGGATTAAAAAATGTGTTATATGTATACAGTGGAAGATTGTTCAGCCATGAAAGGGAATCTTGCCATCTGGGACTGTAGGAATGGATCTTGAGGGCTTTATGCTAAGTGAAATAAATCAAAGACAAACACTATATAATCTCACTCATATGAAGAGTCTAAGGGGGGGGAAAACACCAAGCTCATAGATACAGAGAACAGATTGGTGGTTGTCATAGATAGGAAGTGGGAGGTGAGAGAGATGGGTGAAGGGAGCCACAAGATACAAAATTCCAGTTATAAAAGAAATAAATCATGGACATGTACAGCATGGCCTCTATCATTATTAATACTGTATTGCATATTTGAACTTTTCTAAGTGTAGATCTTAAAAGTTCTCATCACAAGAGAAAACTTCCATGACTACATATAGTGACAGGTGTGAACTAGACCTACTGTAGTAATCATTTCGCAATATATACAAATATAAAATAAAAAAAGAAGAAAACCCCAACTGATTCTTTTGATTGTCAATGTCAAGAATTAAGCAGTACCACTAATCTCCCTTAGGAAGAAAGTGACTAGTAATTTCTCTGATCCTCCCATCTTGCCCAGACTAGTACTTAATAAATATTTGAATAAGTGAATAACTGGAAAAGAGACAGTTGTGAGTAATTAGCCCTGCTCAAACAGCAGCTATGTAATGTATATACTCACAAGGTACCATCTTTGGATTGACAGTGAGTCTCTCCTCATTCAAATGGCAAGTTCACGGATGCAATGCCTACTAGAGCACTATAGTACTCCATGTGAGCTAATCGAATGGAGGAAAATTATTCATGAGAAAAGAATGCTCCTGTTGTATTGGCCAAATATCAGAGGTAAGATATATATGATTGCCTTGGTCTCACTTTGTTGCTTGTTGTCTAGTACTGGCAGCGAATGGAAACTTTCATAAGGCCTCACGTGAACTGGATAGGATGTCAGTCTCACAAAGTGTGCAAATAGGGGAGGATTAAAAAACACAAAATAACTCTTATATCTAATGTCAAAGAAGAATTGTACTTAGTCTCTGGAGATGGAGCTTTAGTACACTTAGGATACCATCACCCTCTCCCTACAAATTATAATTTGCACTGTCATGTATAATAGAGTGATTGACTATCCTGGTTTACAAGGGACTGAGGAATTTCTCAGGATGAAGGGCTGTGGGTGCTAAACTCAAAAAAGTCTTAGGTAACCAGGAAAGGCCACATGAATCGGGATGAGTTAATTACCCTAAATATAAACATAGCATACATACATGAACATGTTACATGTTTTATGTCATATTCAGTAAACAGCACACTGCCTAGCAATGAGAAATATTAAGAGGCAGAATTCAGTTGAGATTTTAGACACCAGGTTATGAATTTACTATAGCATAGACTCCACAGCAGATAGAACTTACACAGTAAATTATTTTTTACATGGTGTTAAGAGTGTTTGGATAAATGATCTAATTTTGCATCACTGGTAATACTTACAGACTGTGAGGACAAGTGATTACCCATCGTCACTCAGGTTTATGAGACCATGTTGGAGCCTACAGACTCTGGTCTACTGGCACGAGAAATACCAAACATTTACCAAAAGTGCCAAGTCACTGGACCCATGGGGTTAGTTTATTTTGAAAACAGAACTGGACTTTCTATCAAGGACCAGAAAAATGTTGAAAACAACGAAAATCTGTGCTGTGTTTGTAAAAAGCGAGGACTCTCACCCTGATCTAAACCAGACTGGTTTCCTCCTGGCTCCCTCCCTTTTCCCCTTAATTAAGCTAACTGGAAAGGAAAGGCTTTCATCAGACCAAAACAGCAATCTTCCTATCCTAATCTCTAGGACAAAACAGAGGATCTGGTCTGGAATTGAATTTGAAATATTAAAGAAAAATGACTACCAGCTTAGTGCTGTCACTGTCCCGTGTTTATTTTTCTTTCTTTTATGTCTGATATCAAGGAGAAAGTAATGTCCTTTGCTGGAAGTTTGAGCATGTTTGCATTTTGAGATAATGAGAATTAATGTTGGAGGGCCAAACTACCACCAAACCAGCTCTGTTCTTCCCATGTGTGTAAAACATTTTGTAATGACTTTCACTTAATCTGGGAGCCTGGCAGGCTGCCGCAAACCACCTAGATCCAAGTGGCTGAGTGTCTTTTTCAAAAAGAAAAATTTATATGCTGGAAGTCAGAAATGAGGGCATCGGGAAAACGGAGCTCTGCAAATTGCTTTATCCGTTTGGATTTTTCCTCCATCTCTGTCTTCTTCTCTTCCAGCTTCTGGCACACACAGCAGTGATCTCTTACCTCACAGCTATTGTAAAGGCAAGCCTTGCAGAGAAAAGGGCAGAGATGAATTTTCCTGAAGGAGCTGTAAACTCAGGGAACTCAGCGCTGAGCCATCATCTGCGGGATTCATTCAGCGAGGGGGCCCAGACACAATGGTCATTTGTTGTGGGGTAGACAGTAGTTGACAGGATGTTTGGCTTTTCAATAGCTGTTTTGCCAACTGTCCACACAGTCAGTGTGATTCGAGCATAAGAATCTCTTGCTTAAAATCTTTCTATAGACTCTCAACACCCACAGGGTAAATTCTAAATCCCTAATTCCCTTGGCTTGAGGCCCAAGGCTTTTCCTGCACTGGTCATCTTCCTGCTGCCCATCTCACATGCCACAGTTCACAAATATCAAATACCTTTCCGTTCCCTGAACACATCGTGCTGTTCACGTACATACACTTCCCCCCATCAAGGAAACTCCTATTTACCTTCATGCATAAACAAGCACTTAGTGTCCAGTTGGTGCTCAGTATATGTGTTAAAGGAATAGATTCCCAAACTCAACTCCAACATCATTTCTCTGACTTCCCGAGGTGGGAGGACTCTATTCTCTGTGCTTCCACAACTTTTTTGTGCTTCTGACACAGTGGTTCACATCAAGGCATGATTTCGCCTCCTGGGAGCATTTGACAATGTCTGGAGACAGTTTTGGTTGGCGCACTGGAGGTATCTCCTGGCATCTGCTGGGTGAAGGTCAGGGACGTTGGTGAACATTCCATGCTATGCAGGGTGGTCCCTCACAACAAAGAAATATCTGACACAAATATCAGTAGTGCCAAGGTTGAGAAACACTGCTTAGTAGAACTCAGAGTTTGGAATAGTCATCTGGGGGACATCTGTTTACTCCATTAGACAATAAGCTCCTTGATGTCAGGGACTATATCTTAATTATCTTTGCAATCCTACTGTCTAGCACAATGTCTGGCATGTGCACGATGCTCACAGAAGAAAGACATGACACACCGCAGATGTGCTAAATAGTGATCATTCTCTAAGGGATTATGAAAAATAAAGATATGACTTGCTCCAACATGACATATAAGCTCAAACTGAAATATAAGCTCAAAAAAGTTGCCCAATTTCAAAGAAATGGCATCTCTCCACTTTTTCCACTCCAAAGGGATTTCCTTCTAAGGGTGAGTACCCTTACCAGCAGTGCCATGTTAGGAAGTACCTTTCACCTTGGGAAGAGTATCGTCTACTTCACTGTACTCTTCTCTGCCCCCAAAATTCATATTAAGGTTGATGTACTATTTTCATGCCAACTCTCAAAAGCACAGTGTCTTTGTAATTTGTGTCAGCTATAGCATTTCAGAATGCCCCATAAATAGGCCCCATTTGGGAGCTTTTTGGAAGTGCTATTTTGATATCTCCTCCATGCGTATTCACTTGGACTCCAGCCATTTGTCAGGGAAACAATTTGAAAAGGCAATTTGGAAGCCCACCCACATGATCTCGGTACCTCTTTCTTCTTGCTGATGGTATTAGACTAAAATTGGTCTCGTTTTGACTTTACCCACCCCTCTGACTAAATAACTAGATTATGTTTAGAATAAGAACTTGAAGCAAGAAGGTCCAACTGTGAAGTCTGTGTTCCTCAGAAGCCTTAGCAGGAACCTCCTCTCTGCATCGCAATTCCCTCCATAGATTTGTGGTTTGCTTGGAAACACTGCAAGTAAATTATGGTCATAGTTGGTGTTTGCCATGATGAAAATGTGAGGGGTACGATTTTCATTTAAGGTTTGTCTTCCCGGGAGTGTCTTCCCAAGAGAATCACTCTGCATTGCCAATTATTTGAACTGGGAGTATCTTTAACAGCCAAATAAAAGCATGCCCAATTCTGTTTAGATCCCCACAGAACTAAGTTTACCTCACATGGGCAAAATCCATCTTTCTTTGAGAGAATGCTACCCAATGGTCCTCTTGAAATGTGAATTTATTACATTGTAGACTATGCATTTAACTTAATAAAAACAATTTGTGAACCTCAATGAATATGTTTCACAATAGCCCTTTGCTTTATTTTAAAAAATAACAAACAATTATTACAGATTATGATGTGCAAACAACAGACAGGGTTTCAAAGAAGGAGAATACTTGAAATTCACATCACAGCCAAGAGGCTTCAACTGGGACCAGGATGTGTACAGGTCAAAGGCCTCGACATGGAACCTGACAATGAATGGTTGACACATGTTACTTCAGTGGCAAGGCAATGAGGATTTCAGAAAATGAGAAAAATACCAACGTGGATTGAAGTTCTTTAAGAAGGTTCATCAAAGAAGCAAAATAGATAATTTTTTTTTCTTCATACCAGCCCCTCATGGTGCTTCATTTCTCTACCTTGATACCCTCAGCTCTGTCTTATGTTGGATTTATTTATTGAGTCTTCTCCATTCTCTGACATCATCACCTCCTGGAGGGCAGAGGGCATGGCTGCTCATCGCTGGATCTCCACAGCAGATATTTGGTGTCTGCTACAGAGATTTCAGTGCATGTCAGTTGAAGAGAAAGTGAGAACAAGCCTGCTGTTACTTTCCTATATGCACTGGGCCAAAGTGCTCAGTGTAACGGCATAGAGAGGAAAACAAGGTCCCAAGGAACGTGTTGTGCTCCATAGTGTCAAAGAGGAGGCACAGTGGATGGCGGGCGTGCATGTGTGACTCAGCACCATCTGATTCTGCTTTGTACTGAACCAAAGTCCGATTGCTCTTGACCCCTTCTGGGGTTATAGAGGATGAGAATTCAACCTGTGTTCCCACTTAAAATAGTTTATTCCGTTTTATTCTCTCATTGGCGTTCCTAAAATGTCTAAATTCAAACTAATTTAAAAGCCACATTAAAAATAAAATCAAAATCCACCAGTCAGTGCCTTCATCTTTTTCTTCATGGCCTAATTCACAACTTCTTTAGAGTCTGGAATTTACTCCAGGGCAACTCTGCAAATATTCTGTATTTAATTGCAGTTTGTAGTTTGAGATCATTATTCATTCTCATGAATTGCATTGAATTTACACATAAATTTTACTTGTCTAATTTACTAATTACTGGGAGGGAGAAATGTGGTGGCATCTTAATCGAGGAAAAACATCTCAAACGCTTTTGCACACGTTTTACATTTGGCATAACCTAAAACACATTTCCCCACAAAACTCGTTCCCTTAACTCTTAAGCCCCTGAGTATTTCAATGGAAACACAATACTTTTTATCTGGATTCATTTACACTCTCATTTACTCATCAGCATGATGTTTTGTAAGATATTTAATATTCTCTAAGAGCCCTTTTTTCTTCTGCACATTTCAAGGTTTTTCCTGTAGGAAATACTGTGTTCCAAGCCATAAATTGAGTCTGAATCCAGAAAACAGGAGTTGGGGGAAGCCATAAATTCCAAATGAGTTCCAAGTGGTACTGATCTTAACTGCCCATTACCCGTACAATGCGGTTCCCAAGATGAGAACTGCATACTGGGGTGAAGAAGACTTTATGGGTCCGGTGGCATCAGTGCTCGTGCTTAGGGAAGAGCGACTTGTATCCTCACTCTCACTCTGTTGATTCTAGGACAGCTTCTTTCTCAAGAGACAGGTGTCACAACTGACGAATCCTCTCTGGGAGTACTCAGCCTTCCGGAGTGACTTTCTCCTACTGGAAGTGGAGTGCCAACACTGTGAGTAAGCTGCCTGTCACAAGTGGCAGAAGGACGCTCCCACCCATGTCCACTGATTGACAACACAGCAGACTTCCCCGGGCCTGCAATTGATTCAGGCTTATAGCTAACTTTCCTGTCAAATTTCGTTTTATCGAAAGTATTGGAAACCAATTCTGGTGAGCTATTTTAAAAATACTTTTATTGGCAGGATATCAAGGCCTTTCTTGGAATTCAAGGAAAAGTTGTAAATCTAGCTCCCTAAGACATATGGCCAAAAGACACCCAGTGCTGTGGATGGATTGGGCAAATCACAGAGCACGGGATACGGCCGAGCAGGTGCCCAGATGGTATCTAGCAGGGCTACCTATCGCAAGCTAGTAATTCCCCAAATGGCCACTCTACCAACTTCACTAATCCACGGTTTGTCCTTTTTATTCTCCTTCTCTTCAATATGGGGATTGTGGCCTCCATATTTTCATTGGTTTTAAAAACTATTTTATTCCCAAACGATTTCTCTGTAGGATCAAGTATATTGTCGTGACATTCAGATTTCATGTTAAAAACTTACTATTATTTCCTGCACATAATCTATTCGTGGCTTCTCCCAAGAAGACGCTGGAGTCCTTAAATGATGACACAACTTCTGTGACTGACTCACCCTGTTCGTGAGAAACAAGTGTCCGTGTATTACATTGTGAGTCCTAAACTTCTCTTCCAGTCTGATTGCTTATCATCATTGGACTTTTTCTTTGTGACAACCACATCCTAACCCCTAAGAAACCTGTGTCTAGACAGATGAGATAGCTTCTCACTTTCAAACCTTTAGTTTTCTTTTTTTATTTTTTTTTAATTTTTATTTATTTATTTATGATAGTCACAGAGAGAGAGAGAGAGGGAGGCAGAGACACAGGCAGAGGGAGAAGCAGGCTCCATGCACCGGGAGCCCGATGTGGGATTCGATCCCGGGTCTTCAGGATCGCGCCCTGGGCCAAAGGCAGGCGCCAAACCACTGCGCCACCCAGGGATCCCAAACCTTTAGTTTTCAAACCAAAACAGTTTTTGAAGTGACTGGGCAATGTACTTGCCCAAAGGCATGCAAGTGAAGCTCACACGTAATTAGTAGATAATTAGATAGTCAAAATTTATATTTTTATAGAAATTAATGGGATTTCTTAAGAATTGCTGATAGAAAATTGATAATCTATTTTGAATGACTTAAATCCATGCATTGTAAATATGATAAAATTTCTGTTGGAATGTCCAGGTAGCCAGTGATGCTGGAGGCTCAGATTCGAGGTTTGTGATAAGTGAACAGAGAGGCTCTAAAATGCTACCTGACATCTTAAGGCAAGACGAGGGAATCCACACATCTGCTTATCAGTGAACCATGGCCTCTCAGCCTCTCTAGGTAAGGCTTATTCCTTGCAACCTCATCCCTTATAAAAATCTTATCCTACATCTAAAAAGCAGGTCTATTCAAAGACTGCAAATAAAAGACAGCCTTATTAAAAGCGTATTCCCCAGTTCTGCTGTTTATTGGTGTGCTTGCCAACATGAATCCAAAGTACTCATTTTCAGGAGACACCATGTCCATGTTCTTAAGGTTGAAAAATCCCTGCAGAGAGGCGAGTCACTAATGCGCTCTTTCTCTTTTTCTGATTTTACTGGGTCAAGAGAAAAACCTGTAAACAGAGTTTGCTTTCATCACCTGCCAAACACATGGACCCAAGGTTTTCCTCCAAAGGGAGGAGATCTTATTGGCAGCTGAAGAGGAGCAAAAAATACCCTTTGGCAAGCACCTTTTCCTCAGGTATACACAAGATCAAAAATTTAAATGTCCAGAAAGACAATATTCAGAAGAAAATAAATATCAAGAGTAAAGATACATGTATTGATAGACGGCATTAGATAATATACTATTTCATCTTTTCTCAATATGGCACCACCCATTCCCACCAATTAACATGGATCTGAAAGAAATCTGACTGTGGTCAAATATGAATTTGAATTTAAAACACTGTAAGATGTGCTTCCCACTCATTATGGCATTTTGCATGGAAAGCTTAAGAAAGATATGATGATTTGAAAATCTTACTATCATAAAACAATAAGGCCTTGATAGAGAGGTATAACACTTGTTTTACAAACAAGAATTGAAAACAAGAGAATTGACTCCTAAAATGGCATAATCGTTGCATGGCAGATTTCAGAGCAGAATTGGAGTTTTATGACTTCCAAAGTCTTTTCCAGTTTATTTGGGATTAAAGCATGAATTCTGACTTGAGCATTTATGAAAATAATTAAAAATTCCACCATCAGAGGCCATCTGTGTACTGTGTACTGAGTTACAAAGAAGGTTACAAAGAAGAGTAAGAGAATTTATGCCCTAAAGTATGTGTGACCTAAACACAATATGAATATCTGGATCCATCACCCAGAGAAAGTGTGATCTTAGATAATGTTTTGTAGAAAATATTGTAAATGAATTTTTAAATAGAGTTTTATACTTACTTCCATTTGAGTGCCAAAAGTAATTAAATACGTGCATGACTAATCTTAGGAAGAGGAGACCAGTTGTTTAGTTCGGTTTATTTACCTGTGTTATGGGCTAAGTAACCCATACTTGTCGTGACTGATATGGTAATTCAGTAAGATAACATGAGCAAGACATCCAGAATTGTGCCAGGCGCACCCTATCTACTCAGTGAATGCTGGTTTCCTTGAGGAATAGTATTTCTTGAGGAAAATGAAAATCCTTCTAATCTTTATAACTATTTAAAATCCTTTTTGCATGAAACAGGTTATGAATTCATGGGTACACGAAGAGCTCAGGGATAAATTCTAGGACAGTGTTTGAAAATGTGCATTTAGTTATTATTAGTTTTCCTTGGCCTTGTCAAAATGGCCACATGATTTCAGGTCTCCATCCGTTTGTGTGCCAGCCTTAATGATGCTGGCTTTCAGTTTTCTTGGATAGCAAATAGCCCCAAAGCCTCCTCTCTGTACTTTAGTTCTTCCTTCAAAGACTCACTATATGGGGTTGAATGGCATCCCCCCAAATTCACATCTACCTACAACTTATGAATATGACCTTACTTGGAAATGGGGTCTCTGCAGATGTAATCAAGTTAAGAGCAAGTTATCGTGCATCAGGGTGGGCACTGAATCCAATGACTATTGTTCTCATAAGAGAAAACAGAGACACAGGAAGGGAAGCCATCCCTTGAGCCATGGGAGGTTGGAGACAGAGGTTGAAAATAGACATCTGCATCTGCCATAAGCCAAGGGATGAATGGCAAGGACTACAGGCAGCCACCAGAAGAGGCAAGGAAGGATCCTCCCCCAGAGTTCTCAAAGAGACCATGGCCCTGCTGACTTCTTCACTTAATCTTAGCCAAATGGCCTAGAAGCGATTGCCCTGCTGACTTCTTAATCTTAGACTTCTAGTCTGCAGAATTGAGAAGGAATTCCTTTCTGTTGTTTGTGGCCACCAGCTTTTGGTCATTTGTTTTGGCAGCCCCAGGAAATGAACACTTGCTCATGCAAAGGTCATGGTGTTTGCTGATGATTATGTAAGCCATCCTCTGTGCTGTACTAGTTAGGCAGCAATTCCCTTGTAATCCTCATTTGGGCCTAAAGGTAGTACTTGCACTTCTGTAATCTGTACCAGACAGAGGCTGTTGAAGAATGAAGTCACCGCTCGTATCCTTTCTAAGGAGGCCAGACTTATTTTCTTCCATTGAATCTCACCACTCAGGCTCTCTCTGAGATCAGATAGGTTTCCATTCCTAATGAGGCAGAGAAATGCAAAATCCAGAAGGCCTTGGAGAAATACCATTTGTGAACAATGCATGACAACTGGGAAATTCAGGCAAGAAAATATTCATGGCTAATTGACGTTGTGGGTATTAAAGTGGGTTTTAGGATTTGGAACTTCCCTACTTGAGCTTCCACCTTGACCCCCTTCTATAGTGGTTGCACATAAGACAGGATAGGAGAAGTGGATTTCTGTTCACTGGATCGTTTGCTCCCACAGGATTTTTCAGTTAATCTTGGATTAAGCACATGATGTCCAGATTTCGTAGGGGTCTAACCTCACTTGTACACTGTTACATTGGAATACAAAGGGCACATATGGAAATATAAATAAATCTCCTCAGATTGGCAGTAAAAAGCAGCTACACAAATATATTAATGCTGATCCATATATTTCATTTGACTCTTCCATTCTAGTTTTCATTCCATTAATAAACTATTATAATAATCTTCATACTAGGCCTTTGTATCTTTCCTCATTCATTTTGTCCTTTCAGGAAATAAGAGATATGTAGCCCTGATCTGGAATTGAAGACACAAAAATGAAGAAGATGAAACTTCTGTCTTCAAGAACTCATGTTTTTGTAAGGGAAACACACATACACAAATGCACAATTTAAAGATAAAAGGTAAATGTAAAAGGATCATTGTTATGAAAAAAATCAATTAATTTTTCTTGAGAGGGTCATATCAGTCTTCAGAGACAAATGAGGGAATGTTTGAGCTGGTCTTAGAAAGTGACCAAGTGGGGATCCCTGGGTGGCGCAGCGGTTTGGCGCCTGCCTTTGGCCCAGGGCGCGATCCTGGAGACCCGGGATCAAATCCCATGTCGGGCTCCCGGTGCATGGAGCCTGCTTCTCCCTCTGCCTGTGTCTCTGCCTCTCTCTCTCTCTGTGACTATCATAAATAAATAAAAATTTTTAAAAAAAGAAAGTGACCAAGTGTGTGAAAGAGAAAGAGAGGAAGGGAAGAATGAGAAAGACAGAAGGAGGGAGGGAGGGAGAGACAGAGAAAGAATGAGAGAGAGAGAGCAAGAAGGGAGATATACACACACAGAGAGTGTGTGAGAGGGAGAGACAGAGAGAGAAAGGGGTGGAGGAGGAGGAGAGAGAAAGAGAGGACAAGACTAGGGCTCTAAAATCCATGACCTATCCTGAGCACTGCATTCAGACTAGATTAATCTACCTGTAGCATAGCTCTAAACATATCCTCTGCTTATAAAACATCACTGTCTGCCCAATTTGCCACATATTGCTTCCACAGTGAGGTCCCGTTGGCTGGAATTTAAGACCCCCCACAACTGTACCTCAGTTTTATACCTGTTACTGCCCTCTCTGCTCCATCTGTGTAGTGTCTCCCAAGTCTTTGCTTCCATGGCTCCAGGAGGCCAACCATACTCCCTTCACCCTTCTCCTCATGGCACATGTTTCAAAACCACCTCTTCAGTTCTTCCTTCTTTCTCCCAGTTAGAGGTGTGCTTCCCATTTTCAGACTCCCAAGGCATGTCATCTTTTCCTCTCTCATGATATGTGCAATAGATTGTGTTATATTTTCCATGTATTTGCCGCCTTCACAGCCATGCCCAACCCTGTAGCTCCTCCCTGGAGTCCCGCCGGCATCAGACATGGCCAGTGACTTCCTCAGGCCCACAGAACGTGAGAGGGAGTGACTTGCTATTTCTGTGCAGAAGCTCTAAAGAACTCCATGTGGTGTGGCCATGGAGTCAACATGTCCCAGGAGGGGCTGCTTCTTCTGTCGGATTCCAGGAATGTCAACAGCATGGAACAGAAATGCAGCTGATCTATGAATGGCTCTTCCAGACAAGAATTGTTGGCAGCCACTGAGAGGCTGTGGTTGTATTATCAAAATGTAGTCCATCAAAAGACGATTGATACAAGAGATTTCATATTCTGCCTTAAATAGATCAATATTTGCATATATGTCTTTTCTTCTTAGAGTATAAGCTCCTTACAGAATATGTGTATGATCCATCTGTTAATTTATTACTCTTGTAACATTGCCTGATGTTCAATAGTTGCTTACTAAACATTTATTGACTCATTTAATAAATGAGTGTAGGAAATGGGTGTGTGATGTACTGGCATGAACACACAGAGGGTGGGGCAGGTAGGCTGTGATGATGACAACGGAAGAACCGGCTCATTTTCTAGTTTCAGTTAAGCTTGACTCTTTATCCTTAGGACTCCCTACCCTACAGGGGTACATCCATTAACCAGTTGGTTTATTTTTAATCTAGAGATTCAGTTTATTGTCTTCAAGATAAAGAATAGAATTTATTTTGAGAGGATAGACCATGAAAACTGAAAAAATAGATTAACAAAGTGACATTTCAGAACAAAGACAAATTAATATCATAACCTGATATGATAATAGGATGTGGCAAGGATTATGGGGAGTAGCCTAATCTCTAGGTCTCTTAAAGGACACCTGGGAACTCTCATAGGACGTAGATTGTAGATGTGCCGAATGGTTCACTAAGTCTTCTCGGAGTCATAGTGGGGACCAGTGCTTCTTCCATATTGATGTGCTTGCTAAAATGCAGACTCTCGGGATCCCTGGGTGGCACAGCGGTTTGGCACCTGCCTTTGGCCCAGGGCGTGAACCTGGAGACCCGGGATCAAATCCCACATCGGGATCCCGGTGCATGGAGCCTGCTTCTCTCTCTGCCTGTGTCTCTGCCTCTCTCTCTCTCTCTCTCTCTCTCTCTCTCTCTCTCTCTCTCTGTGACTATCATAAATTAAATAAAATAAAAATTTAAAATGCAGACTCTCATAGGGATATTAATGGGGAGGCACTGAGAAAATATTTTTAACAAGTTCTTAGACACTGTAGCTGGTCCTTGGATCACCCTCTGAATAGCAAAGTATGGAAGACTCTGGGGTTGAGTTGGTCCTGGGACACTATGATTGATACTTTGTAGAAAAGTTGGTTTCAGTGCGTCATGGGAGTGTGGATCATGCTATCATTTATACCGTTGGGGAAAGTCTGTGTTTCTATCCTTTCTCAAAGCCAAAAAGGAAGCATTTTGCTTATGATGCATAGTGGACATCATGGCCAAGAGGTTAAAAGCACCAGGACAGGAGACAGAGTCTTGGGTTTAACTTTCAGCTCTTCAGTCTAATGGCTGAGTGATGTTGAGCAGTTCTTTAACCTCTCAGAGCCTCCATTTCCTAGTTTGTAAAAAGAGAGAATATCAGAAAGTAGCCTAGATACTGGAAGAGACTGAACCTTCCTACAACTTGGCATCAGGATCAAGATGTTAAAAGAAGTCCCTTCCTCCTGCAGTTTTGACCTGGGTATAAATCTAAGAGATGTCATACACCAAAGTGAATATCGGGGAGATCCCTACTTGTAACATTTACAGAAGCTGTTTCTAAGGTAGTTACCTGATTTTTGGATCCCCTCACTGACTTCAAATAGAACAAGAATTGAGAACAGAGAAGAAGGGAGGGATGGAAGGAGATATTTTTGTAAAGAGGTGTTGTGGTACCATGTTGCAGTATGCCCCACTCCTCCAGTAGAGACAGGGTGCTGCTTTTTTTTATCATAAGCCCAGTGAGAGGCTTCTGTAGACCAACTGGAAAGCATGCAATGCATCCCCTGCATTTGGAAGACATGGAGGACTTGAGTCTGACACCTAGAACACTAAATCAGCCTGTCATGACAAGATGTAGGTTGATGCCACTTACCTATGCTCCCAATATTTGTTGAGTTACATGTTAACTCTATTGGAATCAAAATTTAAAAATTAATTTAAAAAATACCTGTTATGGTATTGGTGTAGTGAGGAACTGATCCAATATGTATAAAAAGCCTAATTCAGTACCTAATATGAATATAATGTTCAATAATAAGTAATATTTATTCTTTGCTTAATATATGAGGAGAAATAATTTTATGTACTTAATGTAAATTATTGCATTTAAGCTACAGAAGTTTATGGTACCATTAATTATTCACTTCTAAAAATTGAGGAAACAGACACAGAGAGTTAACACAGAGAGTTGTGTTTAAGTGGTTATTGTGGCAATCCACTGCATTTTGCAAGAGCAATTTTCTAAGATTCTGCTAATTTTTTTCATCCATCCATCCATCCATCCATCCATCCTTTACTCATAAGCATTTACTAAGTGCCAACTATGCACCAAACATTTATTGGCTCCTGAAATTTTGCCACTGTTGAAATTCTCCCTTATAGAACAATATAGTACAAGCCTACTTCCTCTATATAATAACCTTTTGAATTAAAAAAAATATTTACTTATTTTATACACAGAGAGAGAGAGAGAGAGAGAAAGAGAGAGAGAGAGAGAGACTGAATATGGGGAGAGGGGCAGAGGGAGAGCGAGAGAAAGTCTCAAGCAGACTCTGCACTGAGCATGAGGCCCAATGTAGGGTTTGATCTCATGACTCTGAGATTATGACCTGAGCTGAAAACAAAGAGTCTAGAACTCAACTTATTGCATCATCCAGGTGCCCCAATAACCTTTTGAATTTTTAAATATAGCTATTAATGTGTCTAGTTGAGAAAGTGTGGTTCAAAGAAAAAAAAGAGTGAAAAATGAGTGGCACATAGCTATTTCTCTACAGTATTCAATAATTTCATCTTTGTAATCTCATTTGGTCTTCTTGATATGAAAAAATAGGTAGTATTAATTTCATTTCAAAGACTGATAATGCTTAGGTCAAGGTTTCCCCAGGAAAGAGACTCTAAGACAGAGACTTTAAGTCCAGGTTATGTACTTGGGAATGCTTCTAAGAACTAAACTTATAAAGGAATGAAGGGGAAAGATCGGCAGAGGGAGAATTTGAACGACAATGTAGTTGTGACAAAGGCTTCATGAAGTCGCATAGAGTCTCAGCTCTCTGGAGATGAGATGATTTATTAGAAATATTCTGCATGAAGTAAGAGGGTCCAGCCTTTGGACCTCCAGTGTCCATTCACAGTATGTGGGCTATCTCCTCGTAGGAGGAAAAATCTGGACAATCCTCTATGGTTGGAGGGAATTCCACAGAAGTGATGAGTCTGAGCTACCAGCAGACAATACTCCTGGCAGCTGGCAGTGCCTTGGTTATCAAGTCGGGGTCCTGGATCTTGGTGGCATGTAATAGTATCCTCTACACTCACGAAGAGAGAGACAGAGAGATTTGTCCATGTATAGCAGTGTGTGTCAGCTCTTCTTTTGCACTCAGATGCCTGTGTTCTCTCTACTAATGTGTGAACAAAACTGAAATTTTGAGTTCAATAGGAGTAAATCAGAATATGAAACTGCAGAAAAAACTAAAAATGGACTTAGACTGAATTATTAGAATTAGAATAGTCAACAATAGTCCGAAGAACAAGACCAAGAGAGAATATCAATTATGAGGACTGCTTGAGGGAACCTGTAGTGTTTAGACCAAACAATGAGGACAGCATGTAAGCTGAATTCAGATAGTCCAGCGCCTCCTTGTGAAGACATATTAGAATCATAGAATCATATACTTTCAGAGCCAGAGGAAGTCCAGAGACTAATTAATTTGTATCCCAAGTCTTCTCTTCTTGGTCAGTGAGTGTTCAGCTTCTTTATGAAAACTTTTGGTGACAGGAAACTCATCAGCTCTTGAGGTATTTTCAACAACAAGGAATCCATCTTCCCTTGAAATAATCAGCTTCCCTTGAAATAATCAGCCTCTTGTTGGAATAGCTCTAATTCTCAGAAAGGTTTCCTTTACATTGAACCAAGGCTGTTTCATTACAAATATCACTCATTGCACTTGTTTTCTTTTATAAAATTAGTGCTCCTAGTACCCATGTTATGTGACAGTCCTTAAAATATTTGAAATTGGTTCTTCTACTCTGTTAAACTAATGATTATCTCTAGGTTAGCTCCAAGATTTGTTTTCTCTGACTTTTCTCCAATACCTACAATACTTATATGATTTTAATAGTTTGAATGGATGACAAAAAATATGTGTGAAGTTAGTATGTAACAAAAGCCTATCGTGTTAAATAGGAAGTCTCCCAGAACAGTAGAGAATGAGCCAAATATAATACTTCAAAATTCAGTCTGGATACATCACCTTGCAAATCATTTAAATTAGATTAAGAAAATCTAAGGACTTTTTGATGTCCCATTTCTTTTATTTCCATTGTTTTCTCATAAATAATATATAAAGAGTCTTTCCTCCTTTTTTTAAAAGTTGGTATTTACATGACAGCCTGATTTTTTTTTTAGCTTTTATATAAATGCTAGTTTGAATAATAGTTCTCAATTCTCAGTGAAGGATTTACATTCTTATGTAAAAGAAAATCTTAAGTCTACCCTCTTGTATAAAGGTATTTTTTAAATGAGTTTAATGTACCTGTTACAGGTGTCTCACCAATGGTATTGGCTATAGGACAGCCAGCCATATCTATTTGTTTGTTTATGTATTCACTCCTACTTGTTGCTTACTTATTATAAAATTAGGCTCTATTCTAGTTGCTGTGGATGACAAGTAAGTGGAACACTGCCCTGAGGGCTGTGTTATGGTGTGATAAAATTCATGTGAGAATGGAGAGACTCTCACAGAAGGCATGATCTCTGAGTTAGCCCAACAAGTTGAACGGATTTCATTACATGGAAGATTAAAGGAAGTTAATAGAATCACAGCATTTCAAAGAGCAAAAATTTTTGGAAACCATCTATCTAACCTGTATTGTTTAAATGTGGAAACTGAGGCTCAGAGAGATTCATGGATTTCCTCAAGGTCGCTCAAATTGTGGTAAACTAGGATGAAAGACCAAAAACACTCCAGTTGTTTACATACACTAACAATGAAACATTCAAAAGAAGAAGTTTAGAAACCAATTCTATTTATAACAGCATCAAAAAGAATAAAATACTCAAGAATAGACCTAACCAATGAGGTGAAAACTTATACACTGAAAACTACAATGAGTTGTTGATAGAAATTAAAGATAAAAATAAATAGGAAAGCATCTCATGTTCACAAATCGGAAAAATAAGACTACCCAAAGCAATCTAGTGATTCAGTACAATTCTTACCAAAATCCCAATTTGCAAAAGAGAAAAATTCATCCAAAAATTCATATGGAATCTCAAGGGACTCCAACTAGCCTAAACAATCTAGAAAACGAAGAACAAAGCTGGAAGTCTCACATTTCTTCACTTTAAAACTTACTACAAAATTACAGTAACCAAAATAGTACAGTACTGGCACAAAGACAAATACCCAGACCAATAAAATAATAGAACAAAAAGCCCCCAAATAAGTCTTTGCATATATGGTTAAATGACTTTTGACAAGCGTGTGAAGATTATTCAATGGCAAAAGGGCAAACAGCCTTTTCAGTAAATGGTACTGGGAAAACTGGTTAGCCACATGTAAGAAAATGAAGCTGGCTCCTTACCTTACACTATATACAAAATTAATTTAAAGCGAATCAAAAACCTAAACATAGAGCTAAAACTGTAAAATGCTTAGAAGAAAACAAAAGGGGAAAATTCATTAAATCTGATTTGGCAATGCTTTGTTGGATATGACACTGAAAGCTACAGGCAACAAAAGAAAAACATAGATAAATAAATTGAATTTCATCAAGATTTAAAACTTTATGCATCAAAAGATTATCAAGAAAGTGAAAAGGCAGTCCACAGAATGAGAGAAAAAGAAAATATTTGCATACCATACATCTGGGAATAATATCCAGATGATATCCAGGATAATAAAGAACTCTATAACTGAACAACAATAACAGAAATAACAACAACCTGATTATAAAAAATGAGTAAAGAGGACTTACAGCTTTCAGTCTGGCATGCAAGAGTTTGGAAGTCAGTAGTCTGTATTAACAATAAGTAAAAAGCTGAAGAAACTGAAAAACCAGCTCTTCTTAGCTCCTTCAGAGCAATTTGGTCACAGGGCAGTCGGGTGCCCCCAAAACTGGACAGATTTGACAGGTGGATACAGAGAATCACAACTCACCAGAGCAGAAACACATAAGCAGAAACCTCTGTTGGAAAAAGTACCAGGGTAGGAAAACCTAAACTGCAATTGGTCAATTGTTGGAGGTTCAGTGTAGAAAAGTCTGTGAGTTAAAACTCTAGAAGGAGGGTAGTTTTTTGAATTTTAACTCCTGGAACTCCACCAAGTTCTCATGGTGAGTATCAGAGAAAACACGCATTTTAAAACATATCAGAATGTTCTTTTCTTCGGAAAAAGGGTTGCCCTCAAAGGAATATGTTTTACCAGAGCCTAAACTATTGGGGTTTATCAGAACCTAGCCAACCTGGGGAAATGTAAAAACCCAACTCCAGCTCACTCTAGCCTTCCACATGAGGAAGGGACAGAAATACTGCATATCAGCACCCACCAGCCTCCCAAATTAGGGAGGGGGTACCTAACTTCAGCCTCTTCCAGACATCTTATCCCACCCAAGGCAGGGAAAATTGAAAGGTACTTGTGGAGTTCACAGCCCAGAGGTGGCCACACACTCATTAAAAGGCTGAGTAACTAGAGTTAGTCATTTCACTAAATCATAGGACTATAAAATGCTTCCCTTTCTCTCTCACCTTATCATCACATTTCTAAAGGCTTATTCTCCTGAGTCTTTTCATATGGTACATCATGTACTGCTTCCAATAACAGCAATAACAACAGCACTACAAGTCATACTATAAGGCAACAAATAAACAAACAAAAACAAAAAGCAAAAAAACAGTTTGAAGACATTGAAAAACCATCAGAACCAGACTCAGGTATGGCAGGGATGTTGGAATTGTCAGACTATAATTTTAAAACATTTGTAATTAATATACTAAGATCCCTATTGAAAAAATTAGACAAAATGCAAGAATAGATGGGTAATGTAAACAGAGAGGTGAAACTTCGTAAAAAGAATAAAGAAATACTAAGAATCAAAAATGCTGTGACAGGGCAGCCCCAGTGGCTCAGCAGTTTAGTGCGGCCTTCAGTCCAGGGCATGATCCTGGAGACCCGGGTCGAGTCCCAGGTCGGGCTCCCTGCATGGAGCCTGCTTCTCTTTCTGTCTGTGTCTCTGCCTCTGTGTGTGTTTGTGTCTCTCATGAATAAATAAATAAAATCTTAAAAAAAAGCATCGTCCTTTTAAAAAAAATGCTGTGACAGAAATGGAGAATGCCTTTGTTGGGCTTATTATTAGACTGAAAACATCTAAGGAAAGAATCTCTGAGTTTGAGGATATGTTATTGTAAACTTCCAAAATTGAAATGCAAAGGGGAAAAGCTTGAAAAAAAAATGAAACAGAATATCCAAGAACTATAGGGCCACTACCAAGAGTGGAACATATGCATAACACAAATACTAGGAGTAGAAGACAGAAAGGAATGAAGACAATATTTGAAGCAATAATGACCAAGAATTTACCAGATTAATATCAGGCACAACTGTTATGGACCAAATTGCGTCTTTCTCCAAGTTGATACATTGAAGCACTAACCTAATGTAATAGAGGCTATAATGAAGTAATAATGGTTATGAGAGGTCATGAGGGTGGGGACATAACCTAACAGGATGGGTATCCTTGTAAGAGAGGAAGGGACACTAGAGATCCTATCTTTCTTTCTTCATGCAAGCACAGAGAAGAGGCCATATAAGCACATAAAAAGCATTCATCTACAGGGTGGGAATAGATGTCTCACCAGAAAGCAACCCTGATGGGACCTTGACCTTGGAATTCTAGCACCAAAACTGTGAGAAAGCATATCTTTGTTGTTTGAGCTGCCCAGTCTATGTATTTTGTTGCAGCAGCCTGAGCAGACAAACACAAACACCAAAACACAGATCCAAGAAACTCAGAGAATAACAGGTAGAATAAATGCCAAAAACATCATGCCTAGGCATATCATATAGAAACTGCAGAAAATCAAAGATGAAGGAAAAATCTTGAAAAAAGCCCAAAGTGGGTGGGTGGGGCACCTTTACTTATAGAGAAGCAAAGATAAGAATTACATTCAACTTCTTTTTAGAAACCATGTAAGCAAGAAGAGGATGGAGTAAAATATTTGAAGTGTAGAGAGTAAAAGCCTACCAACCTAGAATTCTGTATTCTGAGAAAATAATCCTTCAGTGGTGAAGGAGGAAGACTTTCTCAAACAAACATTAGGAGCATTTGTTGCCAGTAGGCTTGCCTTGCAAGAAATGTTAAGAAAACTTCTTTAGAAAGAAGAAAATGGTATCATTCAGGAACTTGGATCTACATAAAGGAAGAAAGAACATTAGAAGAAGAGTATATGAAGATAATTAAACATTTTTCACATTCTTATTTGATTCAACAGACAGTAGTTTGTTCAAAATAATAAGAGCAATGATGTATTTGATTATATATATTTACATATGTTTGCATATAAGGGAAATGAATGACAACAATAATACAAGAAATAAGTGAAAAGAATTAGGAATATTTCATTATTATAAAGTACACAGACTACCCATGAAGTAGTATAGTGTTATTTAAAATGGACTGGATTAGTTGTAAATATATATTAGAAACTCTAGGGCAATCACTAAAAAAAGAAGTATAATTTATGCACTAAGAAAGGAGAGAAAATAGAATCATACAAAATGCTCAGTTAAAACCACAAATGGCAAAAAAGTAGTGGAAGACAAAAAAATAGAAACAAAAAAGCAAGGACAGTGAATAGAAACAATAACAAATATGGTAGATATTAATCCAAATATATCCTGGATCACCTTAAAAATCAATGTTTAAGTGCACAAATTAAAAGACAAAGGGTGTAAGAATGGATCAAAAAACAAAGTATTTGGAGATTAAGCAATGTATTTCTGAAGAGCAAATGGCTCAAAGGCAAAACTTTAAGAGAAATTTAAAATTTTTTTGATCTACATGAAAATGAAAGCATAACATGAAAATTTGTGGGATACAGTGAAAGTAGTGCTTAGAGAGAAATTTGTATCATTATATGCATATATGACAAAATAAGTCTAACAAACATTTAAGGAAGAAATGATACCAATTCTCTAATAGAAGCAGAGAAAATACTTCCTAAGTCATTCTATTAGGCCAGTATTAGTCTAGTGCCAAACTAGACAAAAACATCACAAGAAAACTTTAGCCCAAAAGCTTTAATGAACATAGATGCAAAAATTCTCAACAAAATATTAGCAAATTGAATCCAACAATATAAAAAGAAATATATATCATGACCAAGAAAGATTTATCCCAGCACGCAAGTCTAGTTCAACATTTGAAAATCACATTAATGGACTAAAAAAGAAAAATCATGCGACCATATCAATAAGATGTAAATATTTAATAAAGTCCAACACTCAGTCATGATAAAAACTCTTAGAAAACTAGGCTTAGAGGAGAATTTTATCAGCTTAGTAAAGAATATCTCCCAAAAACCTACAGTTAATATTATATCTAATGGTGAGCAACTTTAAGCTTTTTCACTAAGATCGGGTACAAGGCAGTAATGTTTTTCAGCACTGTTTTCCAACATAGTACTGGAAGCTCTAGCTAGTGTGCTAAGACCAAAAAAAGGAAATAAAAGGTAAACAGTTTGAGAAGAGATATATAAAACTGTCTTTGTTCATAGATATCATGGTCATATATGCATAAAATTCAAAAGAATCAAGAAAAAAATCTATCCTGGAACTAATAAGTGATTAAAGCAGGGTTGCAGGATACAAGGTTAAAACAAAATTCAATTGTTTTCTTATAAACCCATGATGAACAAGCAGTACACATTACTATATATATATTAGCACCCCATGAAATTAAGTACTATCGTATAAACCTAACAAAATATGTGTAAGATTTACAGAAGAAAAACCATAGAACATTGATGGTTGAAATCACAGGCAAACTAAATAGATGAAGAGATATTCCATGTTTATGGATAGGAAGACTCAATATCATAAAGATACCAGTTCCTCCAAACTTGATCTGTAGATTCAATGCAATCCCAATCAAAATCCTAGCAAGTTATTTTGTGGACATCAACAGGCTGATTCCAAAATGTGTATGAAGAGGCAAAGGCCCAGAAGAGGCAGATGGAAGACTGACTCTATCCAATGTCAAGACTCACTATGAAGGGAGTGTGGTATTGGCAAAAGAACTAACAGATCAATGGAACAGACGAGAGAGCCCAGGAATAGACCCACATAAATACAGTCAACTAATCTTGAACAAAGGAGTAAAGGCAATACCATGGAGCAAAGATAGTCTTTTGAACAAATGATGCTGGAACAACTGGAAATCTACATGCAAAAGAGTGAATCTAGACACAGACTTCACATCCTTCACAAAAATTAGCTCCAAATGGATCACATATCTAAATATAAAATCAAAACTATAAAACTTCTACAAGATAACACTGGAGAAAACCTAGATGACCTTGAACGTGGTGACGCCATTTCAGGTACAACATCAAAGGTACAATCCACAAAAGAAATAATTGATTAACTGAACTTCATTAAAATCAAAAACCTCTTCTCTGGGAAAGACAATATCGAGAGAATGAGAAAATAAGCCACAGACAGGGAGAAAATATTTAGAGAATCTCTTAAGGATAGTCATCCAAAATATACAAAGAACTCTTAAAACTCAACAATATGAAAACAAAAACCTAATTAACAAACAAGTCAAAGATCTTGACAAGCATCTCCCCAAAGAAGATATACAGATGGCAAATAAGCACTAGAAAAATTGCTCACCATTGCTAATCTTTAGGGAAACGAAAACCATAATGAGATACTATTACAAGCCCATTATGTTGGGCTATTATCAAAAAAGAAAACAGAAAATTACAAGTGTTGGTGAAGAGAATATCATATGATTTGGTAATTCCACTTCTTGGTTTATACCTAAGAGAATTGAAAGTAGGGGTCCAAACAAATATTTGTCCACTCATGTTCATAGCAACATTATTCACAATAGCCTAAATGTGGAAGCAATTAAAGCGTCCATTGATTGGTGAATGGAAGAACAAAAAGTGATATGTGCAGTATAATATTACTTAGGCTTGAAAAAAAAGGGAAATTCCAGTATGTTGCATGGACGCGTCTTGAAGACCATGTGCTCAGAGTAATAAGCGAGTTATAAAAAGATAAATAATGTACAATTCTACTTACGTAATGTACTTAGCACAGTCATAATCATAGAAACAGAAAGTAGGATGGTGGTTTCTAGGAGTTGGGGAGAGGGAAAAATTGAGGATGAGTGTTTAATGGGCACAGAGATTCAGTTTTCAGAAGATAAAGTTCTAGAGATAGATGCTGATAGTCTTGCAATAAACAGATATCTGTTTCATGCTGCAGAATTATGCACTTAGAAAGGTGAATTCTATTATGTATATTTTACCACAATAAAGGTTAATGGGAGGTTCTTCTATCCAGAGATAAAGGAGAATCGCAAAATGGCATCCAGTCACACACTGGCACACACATGAAACGAAAGACTCAAAAAAAAAAAAATCCTAGCAATGTTAAGTTAAAAATCTGAAGATCTAGTCAATAACACTATACTGACACACCAAATAAACAGGATGAACAAGTGAAGACATGTCCATGTTCTGAGATGGACATGGACATGAAATAAATGCTATTGTAAGTGCCAGCTGGTTCTTTTTAAATTTCTATTATTTTATTTTGAAAATTATTTTATTTTTTGTCAGTTTTTTTTTAAAAAAATTTTGTTTTTATTAACTTTCATGTGGAATGAAATTCCATTCCAAATGCCAACAAAGTGAACCCAACATTCATCTGGAAAGAAAAAATAAATAAATAAAGGACCAGTCAAGAAAATTTTGAAAAGGAAACAGAAATGATTGGGGATTTACTCAGCCCACCAGTGATGATTACAATGAGCTTGGAACAAATACAATAAGGAAAATGGTTTTACTCTGATGCATAAAGTGGAAGCTGGAAGGGAAATACGGGAGATAACCCAGAAAAATGTCCTTAATACACAGTTAAATCTGTTTAAAAATCTGTATATACGATGGAAGAAAACACATTTTTTTTTTTTAGAAAACACAAAATATTAACAGAAATTACCTATAGTTTGTGGATTGCTCATGAGTTTCACATTCATCTGCAGATTTGTATTTTGTAAGTTTTCAGCAAAGATTGGTAGGGATTTGGAACTCAAGAATGGGCATTCATTTTCAAAGAAGAACAGACAATCCCGCCAGCCCCAGAAGAGCAAGAGCCTGCTGTTTGGAAAGGCCCTGCACCCGCCTGGCCTGGCCCGGGCCGCTCCGCACCGCTCTCCTCTGCTCTTGCTGCTGCGGTCAACTCAATGTGTGGGCAGAAGCTGAACAAAATGCTGAGCTTGAGGAAATGCTGTGAGATACTATCGGGGAGAAGCTAAGAAGTAATTTTGAATGAGGACCGGAGGATTTGTCAACAAACTGGAGGGAATCCAGAGAAGAACCAAGGAATGACTGAAGACCTGGGGCTGAGGCTGGCCTTGCAACTAGAGATGAAAAGAAAGTGTGTTTAACTTGGCCAGACTCTAAGTGGAGACTTCAAATCAACATTGGAGCCCAATCAAACTACCATTAACAACTGCCGGGCAGATCCCCGTCCTAAGCGACCCTGAAAGGTCAAGACAGCCTCTTAAAATTTCCAGCGCTTTTTAGTTCAACCTGAGGTTAGAGACCATATCTTCCACACAGTACAGATTGCTCTTGCATGTGTGCCAGGAGCTCGTCTTCGACGTGTGTGAAGGATGCAAGTACTGCGGAGAGAGAAAGCGGGTCTCCAGGGGCAGCTCTGGGGCCTGGTGATGGGAGGTGCTGACAGGGCCCCAATGGGCCAGGGGCCTGGCTCAGGCTTGCTCCACATGATGCTCTGACACAGCGGTTGTCTCTTCCTGGGGTTCACTTTTCCAGCTTGGTTTTGTGTTGATGGGGAAACAAAGGGATGCTCGGTGTTTGATGGCCAAAGAGAAGCAGAGATACACAGAGAAAGTAAGGCCAAGAGGGCTGTGAGAGAGACCCAGGGAGGCACCCAGACGGAGGGAAGTGAGATGGGATGGAAGCGGATGCCCCAAGAAGGTAACAGGAAGCCAGAAAGGAGGGAAGGTCAGAGAGGGCCCAGGGATCTGTCCTGGGTTGCCAGGCAGTTGGAGATTTGACTCATCAGAGCTGCTCAGAATGTTTAAAGGAGAACAGAGATCTGTGGCAACACAGCACTATTTATTTTTTATATGGAGTTGTATTTTGGTAATAGGAAGGAAAAGAAGCAAGAGGAAATTTAGGATGGAGCTAAGGAACTCTGCATGGGCTCTGGAGAGACTCTCCAAGGAGGGCTGTGCTCAGTGGCCTGTGGCTGGGCGGGGGCTGCTCTCCTTCCGAATGGGGGAATTTGTGCTCTGGTTGCTTCACTCTGAGGCCCGTAAACCCTGCCAGAGAGCACATGGTCTGGAGGCTTTGTAAATGTAGATGGAAACTCCTCAACCTTGCCTCACACTCAGAGGTGATGTAAGACCCCAAGTCTGATGGGCTGACTATCTGGACTTCTCCCACGCTGCACAAAGGCAGGGATTCACGGTTTGTCTTGCTTCATTCTTGTTTCACGGGTTTGGGAACATGTCTCTAAGTTAAAAAAAAAATCAGTATTTTTATATATCATTCTGTGGTTTGATCAAAACACACACACATAAAAAAAAAATCTCAAAAAAAAAAAAAAAGAAATACAAAAGTCTCTCGAGGATAAAGGTTAAAGTTCCCCAAACTTACTTGTATTGATTTTTCACGTAAGTAGCAATATTTACATTCCGCTTGGAAATAATTCCATTTCAAAATGAAAGAGGTGCGCTGTACAAGAAAACAGTGCGTCGCATCATGGGGGAGTACAGATTGCTGGTGTTGACTCTAAGCCTGATACACCTATTCCCTCGATGGAAGATGCCCGCATCTGAAGACCAGCTGAATTATTTGCTTGCTCTTGGAGGTTGGCTCTGGATTTAAGCATGAGTCCTTTGAAATGTGATGCATTTATGCGGACAATTGCAATTATATAAATATTCCCACAGTGGGGGTGCATACTCGGTTATGGGGGAGCAATCCTCCAAACACTTGGGTACTGCTCCTGCAGACTATGGCACGCGACAAGGGCTCTTTGAACCCAAAAAGTCACAGAAAAGCCAAGGTTTAGACTAAATGCAGCTGCACATCTGAATCACCTTGGGAACATTTAAGAAACATAGAGTCTGGGGATTTACCCCAGGTCCCTTAAGGAGGAACTTCATAATGAGACGTAGGAATCTGTATTTTTGAAACCTTTTTAATGTCTGGACTAGCACTGTGCACAGTGGGCTAAGCACCTTTTCCTTCCCGCCTCTACTCACTATGTTCTTAGTATAAGAACTTCCTCAGTCAAAGCTAATCATGTCTCCCTGTGGCAAACGGAAGTGATATCTTCCATACTGAGATGATTTCTCCTGACATTTGGATCACCAGATCTATCTAATAACTCTGGAATTTACACAGTTGGCTGTACACTAGATGCTGTTTGGAGGGTTGCTTGAACAAAGATGCCACATTGATTCTATTTGTGTTTTCCACCAGGTCAACTTCCGTACAGTGAATTCATACGCAAATACGTCCCTTTTTTTCAGGTGAACATTATTCTAGACATTTATAAAACATGGCGCTTCAGCAAGTCCCCTGAGGCTACCAGCCAGTCAATTTTCATGGCAGCTATTTGTTGCATGAAAACACATTTGCTAACTTTTCTTTAGCAAATTTATGTTAGGATGTCCTTGGCAGGACAGGAATATGGAAGAAAGGAAGAAAAGGAACAGGGTTTGCAGGGGTGGGGGGGTGGAGAGGGGTTGGGGGTGGTGGAAATTCTAAATAATGCTCCCTGTCAGTGGGCCTAACTTTGGGTTAGTGCTCAGACTGCAGGCTGGAAGCGGAGGGAAGATGGCCATTGACTCATTGTCACCAACTCTGAGTAAGACTTGTGACCTTTTGGTGTCTTAGTGAATGAACCCACATGGAAAGAAGCAGTGGGAAAAAGTAACATGATCAAGCTGGCCATGAGGTCTCCTAGGTAAATACATGATGACATTGGAATTGAGAGTGCTTGTGACCTTCTGTGGCTTCTCTAGTCTGGGGAGTTATAATTGCTGCAGCAGACAGCCCTGTCATTTTGCTTTGTGGGGAGGAGGAGAGAGCCTTTGATGTGTAACTCTGGGATCACTGTGGGAGCTAAGAAAAGAGTAGTCATCTGGCCGCCGCCCATAGCTCCAGTTCTCTCCAGAGAAAGTGGCAGAGAGGCTTCCATGCGGTCAGTTTCTTTAAAAAGTCAATTTTGTTGTACCCATTTTAAGTGCGCAATTTGAAGAATTTTGACAAATGTATATACCTGCGTAACTACCACCACACTGAAGATAGAGAATCTTCTCTTCACAGCTCCCCCGCCCCTTCCCCAAAGTCTCCTTGTGGCTTTCCCAGGAACTCCCCCCTTGTGCCAGCTCCTGGCAACCACTAATGTGCTTTTCACCACTATACATTGCATTGGTCTTTTCTCGACTTCTGTATAGATGCAACCACAGAGTGTGGATCCTTTTATGCCTGACTTCTTTAACTCCGTTCAATGATGGTGAGATTCATCCAGGGGGTAGTCCATTGTAAGACGGCACCACCATGTGTTTATCCCGTCACCTGTCCACGGACACTTGAGTTATTTCTGGTTTGAGGTTGTTGCGGATGCAGCTATTCTGAATATTGGTGTGCCGGTCTTTGTGGATACAGATTTGTTTGTGTGGATATAGGTTTCATTTCCCTTGAGTGAAGAGCTGGGGAAGGATCAGTTGGGTCGTGCAATAGGTGTTTGGTTGACTATAGAAGGGCCTGGCAATTTTTCAAAGCAGCCGCACTATTTCAGATCCCCACCAGTAGGGTACGGGCATTCCAATTTCTCCATGTGTCCCCCAGCACTTGTTGTTGTAGGTCGTTCCATGATAACCAGACAAACCAGGGTATGTGGGATCTCACCAGAATTTCGCTTTGCATTTCCCTGACAACGAAGGATGTTGAGTATCTTTTCACATGCTTATTGCTCATCGGCTTTCGAAACAGAAGCTTTTTATTAATAAGGGAGAATGGTCTACTATGTGACGTCTGTGGCCCCCCTTCCGTGTCAGCAGAGAAGACAAAGCTCTGCTTCCTGGTGCAAAGAGTGATCTGCTGCTCACCTAGTGGAGTTGGCTTGGAATGCGACCACCCCATTCTCCTTAAGCCCTCACCCCTGCTCATGATTTCACTCTTCCTTTTCAGATCACTTGTGGCCTTTTAGCAACCTCCTTTCTCCTCCCAGGCTTCCTCAGTGTTTGGCCTTGGATTCAACTGGCAAAAAAAATTTTCTTTTGGTAAAATGAATACACTCAAATCCACTCTGATTGGTCCATTCCCCACTGTCTCCATTTTTGAAGTGGCTCTGACCCTGATGATAATAATCACAGCCTCCTGTAGTAGCTGCTGACAAGCACCATCCACATTCCCTCTTTTTGGGTTGAAGCCTTCATATCCCAACGGCTGGGTATGTTGCTGGCTGACACAATGAAGTCCATGGCCTGGAATTGCCCTTGGCTGGAAGGATCTGCTTTATCTTTGAGGAAATATTTGAAGAGCCATGTCAACTTCAAGCTTCCTATGGGGTCAGCTGAGACTGAGGCTGCAAATGCACTGGGGTTCACCTTTTCTCGCCGCCCCATTCTGCTTCTGCCTGCATGCTGAATGTCTGTCTCAGAGTATGCTTTCCTGGGTGTATTAACTTCCTGTGGTTGTCATAGCAAGGTGCCACACACCAGGTGTCTTAAAGCAATAGAAATTTATTCTCTCAGAGTTCAGAAGGCCAGAAGTCCAAAGTCAAGGTGTTGGCAGTGTTGATTCCTTCTGGGGGCTCTGAGGCCAACCCCTTCCATGCCTCTCTTCTACCTTCTGGTGCTTACTGGCAATCCTTGGCTTGTAGACATATCACTCCAATCTCCGCCCGTCCTCACATCACTTTCACCTAGGCATGTTTTTTAAAAGGATGTTCGTCATTGGATTTGGGGTAGGGTTTACCACCAAGGTAACCCATAATGATCTCATTTCAAAATCCTGAATTTAATTATATCTGCAAGGACACTTTTCCCAAATAAAGTCATATTAATAGGCCTTAAGCAGACGTATCTTTTGGTGAGGGGCCACTATTCAGCCAACGACAGTGGGAAATGACCTATAGCAGTTGCTGATAGGGAGGCTAGCAAGCATATTTTAATATTCTCACATTTGGAAGATGAATTCGCCAGCAGCTAGCTCTAGCAATGGGTAGGTGTGCAGTCATGCCTGGCATGATCACTGGCTGATCAGTGCTTAAGCTTCTGCTGGTAGTGAACTGGGATGGGAAGGAAATGCACTGGCAGGTGCCTCTAAACTTCAAGGAGAGTGGTAAGCATGAGGACTGGGGAACCAAATGGACATTACATTGTGACAAGGCAGCAGAAGTCTGAAAGTGATTAATCACCAAATTAAAATGAAATGTGAAAACCATAGAACCTCACTGATAGCATAAAAAGAGGGCATGTATATAGCAGGATGCTGAGGGTAATGGCCCAAAAGGGGTGCAGCCTGCACTTGGATAAGATGAGACCTTCTCCGTCTGCAAGTACTCTCTTGTGATGCAGGAGCTTTGCCCCAGCAAGGATCCTAAGAAACAGTGCTAACTCATTGTTATGACAGCTTCTGAGGCTTGGAGAAAGCAATGGTCACAGCAAGTGAAGTAGAAACCATGCTCCTTTTGTCACAAATGTGGACAAAAAGATAAAAAATTCAGAGAAATGGACATGCTGGAGTAAGGCCACAAAACTCGGTTGCCCGTTCTCGTCAGGACAACTGGAAGTTCATTCCCCAAAGCGATGAGGAGTGTGCTGGGGACAGCTGTACAACATCACCAGGAAGTACAGGACTGGCCTGTTATAGAATGATGGCGGGATCTTGAAATAATAAGAGGACAGCTGCTGGGGCTCCACTGTCAGAAGCAAAGTGGGTGCTTGAGCGTACTCACAATATGGCGCTGGCTTCCCACAGACCATGAGGAAGAGAAGGGACGGTATGCCAAGAAGAAGCTACCCTTTCAATGACCCGGCCTCAGTTGTCACTGCCACAACAGCCCATTTGTTGAATATGAGTCACCACGAATGGTCCACATTCAAGGGGAGGGGACAAACATCTTCTTATCATTGTAACTAAAAAATCTGTGGGTTTAGAAGTCATAGTTCCCAAAAGGGAACAGTTTCACCAGGAGGCATGAAGCTAGATAAGCTACAGCTGCTGCCTCGTCTCTGTCGGCCTTGCATCAGTAGACCAGTGAGCAAGGGAAGGGGTGGGCAACCTGGCCCTGGGGACGCTAAGTCACCTAGAGTGGGAAGGTGCTAGCTGTGAGTCAGAAGAATCTGGAACAGCTATAGAGGAGGGAGATGATGTGCCTCAGTGTAGGTCCCGAGACCAGATACTGAAGCAGGGTTGTTTTCCATCCCACGGACACTTGTGTATGATTCTCCCTGGAGAAGCAGCCACCTAGGATGCTGCAGGAGCTTTACACAGTTGGTGTCCACCCACCACATGAGGAAAGTGCCCCTGGGCCACACGGTGGTGGGCCGTGGGGGATGCGGCGTGCATCCCGGACACACAGCCCCTCCTGGCCTGAGGCCTTCATTCCTCCAGCTGCTGGAGCACTGCCTGCCCTGGCTGGCAGCCAAGTCTCTCTAGGAATGGCCCTTGGCTGACAGAGCAGCCTTCCTCACAGCTAGTACCTTCCTCCCTGGGGACAGCCCACATGTAATGACTGGTCTGATGGGAAGGTACGAAGCCCGGCCCCTTGCTTCAGTTTGGGACACCTCTGGAGGGCCCACCGCAGCTCCAGAGCTCCCTGGGGAATCCTCTGCGGCCTTGCCACTGCTCCACTGCGATTTCCCTTCTTCCTCTGACCCAGCCCCTTCCTCCCCACTCCCCTACAACTGTTGTTCTCCCCGGCATACCCCCCCTAGGTCTCGGCCCTGCTCATATTGCTCTTAGTGCCTGTTTCCCAGATAATCTCACTGATGACACCACTGTTAGCATAGCGGTTCCTGTGCTGTGCTGTCACTTTGCAGAGATCATCTCTCTAAACATACTCAATAGGTTTATGGCATGGCTTCTAGCAGCATCCCCATCATATGGATGAGAAGTCAGAAACCCATCTGCCGGGGGATCCCTGAGTGGCTCAGTGGTTTAGTGCCTGCCTTTGGCCCAGGGCGTGATCCTGGAGTCTTGGGATCGAGTCCCGTGTTGGGCTCCTTGCGTGGAGCCTGTGTCTCTGCCTCTCTCTCTCTCTCTCTCTCTGTGCCTCTCATGAATAAATAAATAAAATCTTAAAAAAAAAAAGAAAGAAACTCATCTGCCAAAGACAGAGTAAATGGTAGTCAACTTTAAACTCCGATCTGTCTCTAGAGCCCAGGCTCTTGGAGACTACCTTTGAGGTTCCCTGATTTCATGGACCGGAGACCATGATATTATTTAGCATAAATATTTTGTCATATTCCGGGGTGCATCCCATAAATGACATTATAGATGTTAGCTTTGCCTAAAAACTCAATGGTTATAAAAGACACACTGGTTTCTTGCTCACATTACATGTCAGCAGCTCTGAGTGGTCTGACATGGCTTTCCTTTGTGCATCTTCTCCTTCCAGGACCAAAGCTAAAGTTCCAGTCCCTATTTGAGTATGTCCTTCCTATGGCAGAGGGAACACTTGTGGCGGGAAAGGTTGTATCGGTCACATAAGCACATTGGTCTTCAAGCCCGGAGAAGGTAGCGGTGATGTGTGCTTCATTTCCTGGCAGAGGGAAGTGGATGAGCATGGACCATAAAGCGATCTTTTATACCAGAAATCCATGCCAGGGCTATGGCCAATCAATAATCCATTTTCACCATTTAATCGGAATTCAGAAATCACTACCGTGATGCATTATGTAATGCATGATAAAGGAATATTCCAGGTGTGCAGAGGAGGTTCAGTAGAACCAAGGAGCGACGCTGTGGTGGTGAGGGGACACGGTGAAGAGAAGTGTGGCAGTTTTGCCAGACCAGCCTTTGTGAATTTGCAGGATCCCCGTCCTCCGGGTTGGGGACGTCCTCCACCCAGCGAGCGTGCGGAGGTGTCCGCGAAGGCAGGATGCCTGGGTTTGCCATCACAGAAGAATGCAAAGAAGCATAGTTGAGTTTATTTTTTTTTAGTTTTCCAAGAGGTTTTTAGTTTTATATTTTTGATGTGAAAATAGTGATTTGGAAATACCTTTTCCCCCCTGTGCCTTGCTTTTGTCAAATTTGGTACCACCGAGACCCAATGAATGCTACTTGGTGAGCTGCCAAACTAAACACATCCCAGCCAAGCGCCTAATAATGGAAACAAACATGTGGTGGGAAAACGTCTTAGGGATGTTTTGTGGAAATAAGCTCCTGATGAGCCTGCAAAAACAATTATTTCTTCTTCATTCCTTAAATCTCAATAAATTAGATTAAATCTGCTAGCTTTCTTTTGTTGTAAGTAATTTTAATTCCAAATGGTTAGTTTTGACTATTCATTTCAAGGAGTTAAAAAAAAAAGGTCTGTATCTTTCACAGGGAAGCTCATGTGTTATAAGGAAGTTCCAAAGATGAGAATTTTTTTTCAGAAATATATAAAACTAGCTTTCTATTTATTTTATTTTATTTTATTTTATTTTATTTTATTTTATTTTATTTATTTTTTGCTTCCTATTTATTTAACTGTATTTATATCTGTTGTACTAACATTATACAAAATTTAATTATTATTAATTTAAGTAGTACATTTAATCTACTAGTACATTTAAAAAAATAACTGACCCACTTTACCAATAATACTTGTACTCTTTGGTTTTATTTCAGAAGTTCAGTTTTATTTTCTTTTCCCCTAATGATATAAGTTGATTCATTTTTTTCCGTCTCTATTCATCATTTATTTATTCAAGAGATATTTGTTGATTTTCTGCTTCTATACGGCAATGGGGATTCAGTACCATAAGCACTATGGGGACCTGGAGGAAAACTGGTGACATTTGCAAATTCTCTATTCGTTTGATTAATATTGATCCTGTCATCAGTCTACAGAAATGAGTGTCCAATTCCATATGTGCACCCTTATCCCTCCATACTGATGCATACACTGACTCAGACAGCTCTTCCTTACTTGGGAGACTCAATTTTGTAATTATTTATATGACTATCATTCTCATTTGAGCTTCGAGAGAGCCAGGAGGATTGTCCATGACAGCCAGTGCCTTTTTCTTTCTGTAGACATGTGTCTGTCTTATAATCCTCTATGCACTGGCCAGAAATACAATTATTTAGAAATTAATTAAAATCAAGAAATTACTTTTTCAGAAACCTGTCACGAGGCCAAAATGTTAGCCTTTGGACTTAAAAATAAATAAATAAAAATAATAAATTATTTTAAAAAAGTAATTTCCTGAAGACTATTTTGTTTTTAAAGAAAAATGGTCAGAAGACATGAATTTCCAAAGTTTTGCAAGTTTAGTAACTCACAAGGGGGAATTCTCTCCCCTGTACAGACTTCTCTTTTCACTTCTCTGCTGCCACTGAGACAATCCAGCTGCATTCAAGGGAGGGCGAGGCCAGCTCCTTGGAGCTATGCAGAGCTTTCATTTATGTCCCATGTTGTGTTCAGAGAGCAGAGTCATGGCAGGTGATTCATATTCATTACCTCATTGCTCAGACAGGCTACCTGGAAAGTCATAAGACATTTGCTGGTGAAAATATTACACGGGTCAATATTCACATGCAAAGTTCAAAGAGAAACCAGCTCAAATCTGGGTGGGGATGTGTCAGATTCAGAACAAATAAAATTATGAGTTTCTAAGGAAGTCTTTTAAGGTGAAAAGTGCAAGAGACAAGGAAAGATCATCTTGATCTTGTTTTCTTTGTTTTCTAAGATGTCATGGAGTGCCCCGTCTTAAATATTCCAAATTGCATGGTGCTTGAATAATACTTGTACTCTTTGGTTTTATTTCAGAAATTCAGTTTTACTTTCTTTTCCCTAATGATATTAACTGATTCATTTTTTCAGTTCCTAGTCATCATTTATTCATTCAAGAGATATTTGTTGATTTGCTACTTTTATCAGGCAATGGGGATTCAGTAATAAACCTTCAATCTCAAGAGCTATATCACTAAAACAATATTTGGTTGCAAGAAGTACTAGTGAAGAAGTAAACAGTGATATTGGAGGGAGTAAGAAGTGGAGGTAATTGGAGTAAGGGATGCTATATTATAGGGTGACAAGGGATGACCATAAAGCATGAGAAGGAACTAGCCATACAGAGAGCCTAGGGGAGGGCATGCTAGGTAGAGAGAACCTGGTTCTGGTTGGGGGGCTCTGAGATGATCAGGGGGTGCCCTGAGATGATCAAGTGCTTGGCAGGTTCTAGGAACAGAATGGATCCAATTTGGTTTGAATGTAGGGAGTGAGGTGAGACTTAGATTCTCCTTCAAACGCAATAGGAAACCCCTGGGAGGGTTTACATAGGGAATGATGAGATCTGATTTTCATTAAAATAAAACCATAACATTAAAAGACAACCTCACACCTGTCAGAATGGCTAAAATCAATGACACAAGAAACAACAAGTGTTGGCAAGGATGAGGAGGAAAAGGAACCCCGCTGCACTGTTGGTGGGAATGTGAACTGTAGAAAATAGTATGGAGATTCCTCAGAAAGTTAAAAATAGGGGCGCCTGGGTGGCTCATGGTTGAGCATCTGCCTTCAGCTCAGGTCATGATCAGGTCCTGGGATCGAGTCCCACATCGTGCTCCCCACAGGAAGCCTGCTTCTCCCTCTGCCTATGTCTCTGCCTCCCTCTCTGTGTCTCTCATGAATAAATAAATAAAACCTTTAAAAAAAAAAAAAGGAAAGTTAAAAATAGAACTACCCTACAATTCAGCAATTACACTACTAAGTATTTACCCAAAGAATACAAAAACTCTAATTCACAGGAATATATGAACCCCAATGTTTACAGCAGCTTTATCTCTGATAGTCAAATTATGGAAGCAGTCCGAATATCCATCAACAGATGAATGGATAAAGGAAATGTAGTATATATACAGTGGACTATTGCTTAGCCATAAAAAGAATGAAATCTTGCCATTTGCAGCAATGTGGTTGGGACTAGACAGTATTATGCTAAGTGAAATAAGTCAGAGAAAGACAAATGCAATATGACTTCACTCGTATGTGGAATTTGAGAAACAAAACAAAATGAGAGGAGAAAAAAAGAGAGGAAGTCAAACCAAGAAACAGACACTTAACTATAGAGAACATACTAATGGTTACCAGAGGGGAGGTGGGAGGGGAGATGGGTTAAATAAATTGTAGGGATTAAGAGGTGCCCTCGTGATGAGCACCAGGTATTGTAGGGAAGTATTGAACCAAACTGTACACCTGAAAGAAATATTATACTGAATGTTAACTAACTGCAATTTAATAAAAACATAAAAAATAAAGGTAGGAAAAAAGAAAAAAAAACAAAATATGCACAGAAAAACCCCCCAAATCAGGACATACCCCAAAATCACCAGTCTTTCACTTGCTACAATTTTCTTTTGTATCAGAGAACCCCTAGAAACCTGCATATGTGCTCCCAAGTTTCCAGTTCTTGGGGGTCTGCCCTTCTCCAACACCCACAAAAGCCTCCTTGATTACACTGTGGTTTCATCACTCCTGGCTCAAGATGATCTTTCCGTTGGCATGATGGTCTGCTTCCTGGAAGGAGCTGTTACCCTACTAGTTTTTCATAATGTCAGGTCTTCAGTTGGCTTTACCAGTGCTCCTTTTGCTACCTTCTGTCAGTGCCCACAATCAAGATGAAGCACATATACTGCTTCGACTTGTGTTCAAGTGTGTGAAAATATGAGGAGTGCGTAGGACTTGTTGGCCTGGGACCCAGCCCTGGGCAGAGAAATCTAATAGAGTACTATGGTGCCAAGGGTTGAAGCAACCTGTCCATAGCAGATACATTGAAGACACACACTTTCCAGTCTGGAGGAGAGGTAGGATCCAAGGGCATTAATCTGAGTTTTTGCAATTCCAAGACCGCTATTGAGGATACTCTCAATGTAACTATTAAGACTTCTGAATCAAAAACTATATCTGAGAAACAGTATATCTTTTTAGGTTCCTGGAGTATACTAGGGGAAGTATTTGTAGGTGGTGCTAATAGATGTGCTCAGAAATGTCACACAGGATGTAGGTGGTCAGTGATGGTGATGTCATGGTTTTCCACCTGTGAAGATAGAAGTCCAAAGGAAAAAAAAAAAATATCTGTTGGATTTGGTGGAAGTTCTGGGGCCTCTGCATTTTGGAGGGTGGAGAGCAATCCTATGGCTCACTATTCTTCCCAGAGGGGAATTTATCTATGGTGTCCATCCACTCATCATGAATTTAGTCCTGGGTTTGACTGGACTAGGACTGCCCTGCTTGGCAAACTCTTCCACCCTTCTCAGGGAAGATATAATTGTAGCAGGGAGAAACTCTGTGATTCTCTCTAGACTTGGAAAAACACAATGAAAAGGAAAAACACAACCAAAAGGTATTTTGGTTAGAGTTGCCTTAGGAAAAATTATTACAGGGAATTCGTGGAAAAACATTGCTTTCCAATTTCAGAACTACTCAAAATATTGGGTAGCTAAATATAAAACACTGTTCACAATCCTGCAGGTCCTGGGGCCTGGCTAAAAGCGATGGCTTCTTTCTCTTTTTTTTTTTTTTTCTCTCTCTCTCTCTCTCTCTCTCTTTTCAATTTTTTGGTCTTAAATCAGCCTTATAAGCTTAACCAAAGATAATTATCAAACAAGAATCTTAATTGTTCTCCTAGCACAAGTTCTTAGTTAATTTGAAAACATGCTTGGTGTTAATGAAATTTCCCTCTGAAAAATAATGGCTGAAATGAAAAAAAAGGAATGTTTCATGGCTTAAAAGAGCTCACAAATGCATCTTTCAGGAAATGTTTTATAAAGTCTGTGAAAATCAAAGGAACATTTCAATCACCCAGCGTTCTTGGCATGGATTATAGAGTAAATAACTCCCAGGATTTTGTTGTGTTAGACTGGAAGATCTTGCTCTTCGTGCCCCTAAAGATCTAATCAACAGAAGGGAACTGAGATTGTATAGTAAAATTTCTCAATTGAAAGATGCTGGGGCTTGAAATTCATTTCTAGGCAGAATTATTAAAATGTATTCTTTGGTGATATAACTTTTCTTTAATACTTTACCCTTTTCTCCTTAAAGCAATGAACAGCAATAAAAATACAAAGAAAAAAAAGTGCGGAGGGATGCGGTGATTATCCAATCCTTTCTCTTCCTTCTTTTCTTGCTTTACATAGATGTGCAGTAGATTCTCCTTATCTGAGGCAGGTATTATTCTAGAAAGTCACGGAAAGTGCTGAATTAGTAAACACTGAGCCATTGTTCCCAGGAGAAATGCAAGGGTCATTCCTACAAGCCTCTGGCCATCACGTTTTCATCAGCACATCAATACAGGTTTTAATACTGGTTTTAAGTGTGTTTCTGTCCTTTAGCACCTTATTTAAACTATGCTGCTGATTCATTAACCTTGAACTCCTGGCCAATAGCGTTAGAATTCATGATTGAATAAAGCTTATTTAACGCATACTTGGAAAAGAAAGATTCAGAATGTTATCGTGTAGATTTCATGAACTATGCCGGCACTTGGCATAGGTAGGTCCTCAAGATGCTTTGAATTTCAAGAAATCTGTAGCTCTTTGTAGGCTGGTCAAGCCCTCGGGCTGGTCTTGTCTAATGTAGATCCCTTTACCTGGAAATTTTTCGTTGCCCAGAGGTTGATTAGGATCTTGCTTTCTGGGAATTATTTGGATGCAATTAGGCCTAAACCTTACACTATTTTCCTTTGAGAAAGATTTAAAAAAAAATGGGTATTTCCCCTTCATACAAGGATCATTGTGAAGAATCAAGCCATGTGCCCTCAGTTGGGAGGTGCTGATGAAAGGTGCTTAACTTCCCAATTTATACCTCCTGGAATGTTCTGATTTCCATGAGGTCAGAAGACAGTTCCTAGTTCATTATAGCATATATGGGTAGTTTGAGGGACTAGAAATCTGGAGATGGAGGATTCAGGAAAAACTCTTTTCTCCTTTTGACTAAGTTCACTCCTGCTTGCTCCCTCCCACCCCAATTATAATTTCCATGAACAATTTTCCTCCTCTTCACTCAAAAGGGAACAGCACTTGGCCTTCTTGACAGTGACTCAAAATGAAATAAAATGCGTAGCTGACTTTATGTAATCAAGCATAAGGTCTTTTTAGGTGAATGCATTTTACCTGAAATGGATTTCCAAGAGAAGTAAGCCTGGAAGACGTAGGATGGTCTGGCTGGTATAAATTACTGGACGTCTGTGTTCTGTTTTCTTTGTTGGCACAATGATGATGATGATAACTCTTCTCCCTGATCTACATGTTGAAGATTCTACATTCAAGAGTCCCATCTTTAAGAGGGTACAAGCCACTAGAGGGGCCACATGGCTTCTTTATCTAGAGAACATTATTGATCCCCTGAAGTGCTGGAAGGACAGCTTGCACTAAATTGAACTAGTTACCCTAGACCTCCTACGTTTTTGGCGGCCGCTACTTTCCCACTAACCCCTGATTCAGTTTCCCCTGGCTTGCACAAGGCAAACACTCAGTCCCCTTTCAGTGGTTTGCCCAGTTGTTACAGGAAGTTTATGGAACTGTGTTTTGTGAACTAGCTGATAGTTCCCAACATCTTTTCAATCCGGGCCCTTTTATTGATCTCTATGCTGCTAAAGCCATTTAATGTCGGCACCTAAACACTCAAAACACCTGTTGTGTTCCATGTAGACATGCAGGGGTTCCTTCCACCCCTTGGTCTCCTGGACTTAGGAGAACCATTGCTTGTCATATGTACCTTCCTCCCATTTCTTTTATAAATAAAGCCTGAGGAACATCAATCCCTCCTCCTGCCCCTGCAAATAAGCTTCTCACCCACTTTCTTTCTCGAGTATATAGATGACAAAGGCTACCAACCCTACTGTAGTTGCCTCGACTTGTGGGAATCCTAATGGGTGATTACAAATATTCTCTGAATGAAGTCCCTGCTTTAGGTGTTAACATAGGTAAAGATCATTTCCTTCCTCTCTGCCCAAGAAAGAAGATATCAGGAAATCTGTCTCCCATGTTCTGAGACATTAGGTATCATTGTAGTTTGAAATGGCTTTCCAGGACCTACAGTATTAGAAGCAGAGTTATTATATATGGATTTTCAATACTCTAAAAAAGTCATCCCACCAAAAAAAAAAAAAAAAAAAAAAAAAAAAGCTCCATTCAGGAATATATCTGTCTGTTTTGAATACAGGGTTTACATGCAACCATAATGAGTTTCTAGACATAATACTAACAAATTAGAAACCTAGACCCTAAGGAGAGGAAGGTTTGGTGAAATAAAAGTAGTAAAACTAGAGTTTGATTTCTATATAGACTTTTCTGTATCATTTGTGATTTCTATACACTTATGTAAGTCAGAGAGTACATAGCAGAGATGTTTTGGTGAAAAAGAGGAAATTTTTGGCTTGTCTCTTGGGTATGGCTGAAGCCCTAGGTTTCTAACCCTGGTGATGGAAGAAAGTTCCACCCACCCACAGCAAACTGAGTGGCAGAAATTATCCTGTTTGTTAGTCAATGCTTTCCTCGCTCTTTGCTTCTGGGCAACTGTGAGAACTGTACTAGATAAGCAGAGAAAATAAGTCAAAAGGATGTGAGTGCTCTCATTGGGACTACTCAATCGAACTTTGTAGAAAGACTTGTATTCAAATAAGAAAGTCAATAAGTAAAAGTAAATGGGAATGTTCAGTCTCATCGTTTTGCAGGGCTAGTGCTCCCCAAACTAACCTACACATACGTCATTTGGGATCTTGTTAAAATGCTAATGCTGATTTTGTAGGTCTGGGGCGGCACCTGTGGTTCTGCATTTCAGTAAGCTGCCAGGGGATGTGGATGCTGCAGTCCAAAGACTACAGTTTGAGTAGCTGGAGCTAAGGTATGTTTACCTTCTCTTCCCCTTTTTGGCTTCCTCTCTATGGTTATGTAGCCCCACAACAAGGACCTCTGAGGTTAAATATGAGAACGAAAGTAAAGGTAGCGAACTTTTGCTGTTAGTTATTAGCCATTCTGATAAAGACAGTGAGTGAGTCCTAGTATGTTTGGGCTGTGTCGTAAGATACCACAGGGGAGGTAGTTTATGAAGCAGAGAAATGTATTGTTCATGGCTCTGGAGGTTGGAAACATGGATCAGGGCACCAGGATGGCTGTCTTCTGGTAAAGGTGCCTTTCCTATTCCTGGCTGGAGTCTTACTGCAATGTCCCCACATGGTAAGAGAGACCAGAGGTCTCTCCAGAGCCTCTTGTGTAAGGCACTAATCCCATCCAGGAGGGCTCCACCCATGACCTCAGCACCTCCCAAAGGCCCGTCTCCTAATACTGTCACATTCGGGGTTAGGATTTCAACACATGGATTGGGGAAGGGAGACACAAACATTTAGACCAGAGCATGGTGGGAAGAAGGTACTGCAACAATGTAACAGTTTACAAGGATCACCTGTTAAAATACAGATTCTGACTCCCTAAGTAGGAATGGAGCCTGAGACACTGGATTTCTATCAAGCTGCTGCATGACACTAAAATTGCTGCTTGAGCTGTGAGTAGTGAGGGTCCTAACAAACGATGGAGCTTACAACTCACCCATCCTTTTTCTTTTTGCCTGCCTTGGTTGAATTTTCTGGAGAAGATCGAGGGAAAGGCAAGAGGCAGAAATCTTAATTTTAGTTGCCTGGGATCCTTGCTAAGATTCTGTGGAAGGGAAGGTGAAAAGAAGCAGGTGGGATGTTAGTGTCCATTTCAGGAGGTAATCAGCCAGGTTCCCTTTGATTTAAGCTCTTTCCCACATGGGTTCATTTGCTTGTTATTTCATGAGGCTTGTGCCTGTCCTGTGGCCCCAAAGCCCAGAGGTGTCCAGACGGGTCGTCACTCTGCTACATATTACAGGCCACTTAGAAGGCTGAAGACAAGTAATTTCAGCCCAGGGAATTCCCTTCATGACCAAGACTGCCTCTTCTTCTTCCCACTTCGAATGAATAGAAGTCAGCAGGACTTTCGTCACCTCTCACTTCTGTTCAGTTCAAGTTTCTGTCTGCACATGTGTGCACATATCATTTGGAGGCAGACGGAAAGGCTGGGTTAGATCACCCACCACTCCAGGGACGCTCTTCATTTCCTAGACTGGCAGTGGCAACGTAGTGCAGTTTTCCATATGTACCTAAGCATTTTTCCCTTTGAATTCATCACAGTGCATCCTGACCCCACACCCTGTCACCTCCCCACCACTGTGCAGCTCCTGGCTTCAGTCTGGGCTCCAACTCTTGGACACTGACTGTTGAGGACCAACCATGGGGTCATGTTCATGAGTCTATTGTGACAGTTCATCCATTGCTTACTTTTTCATTACATACCCCGTATACTTCCAGATGATCTTTTGTTTCTGTGCTGGACACATATACACACACATCAGTTTTCTCTGTTTATTTCTTCTGAAATCATATTGCACAAGCGTGAAAGCTGAAAAACATCCCACTTCCTTACCAGCCAGTTGAAACTTTCCTGATGACAGTCCGAAGTAACCACAATAGGCAATGAGTTAACATTTCAGTTGGGAGGATTTCCCCACCCTCCTCTCCTGTCAATGAGGCATAAAGTTCCCAGCTGATTTCTCCATCTGGTCCCACCATTCCTGGAAACCTGCTTCCAAAGAAGTCAACGGGAAGATGTGAAAGAGGGGTTTGCCTAGGCATAGGAGGTGGAGGCGGGGGGCCAATGTGGTCTAGTGGCTTTCTCGTGGAACCACAACTGGGAGCCTGCTGCCTATTTTTGAGTATTACCACTAACCTACTATAGGGATGCAAGCTCCCAAGTTCTCAAAGTAAAAAAAAAAAAAAAAAAAAGAATACAATACACAGGAGCTGAAGTTCCTCATTAGAAATATTTTGAGCATGAAAATGTCAAGAATTGGCCTCATACATAAAAATCTCAACTGACTTTGGATAAAAATATAAGCCACAATTTCAATAGGAAGGGCTTCTCTAAACACACTCATATACATATGCCATATAGAAAACAGCCACAGCAAGATCTGATTTCTTTTTTGAAATTTTTTAAAGAGTCACTTATTTATTTTAGAGAGAGAGCCTGCCTGTGCCCGAGAGTAGCGGGAGGGACAGAGGGAGAGAATCTCAAGCAGACTCTGTGATGAGTGCATAGCCCAATGTGGGGCTTGATCCCATGACCCCAAGGATCATGACCTGAGCTGAAATCTAGAATCAGTTGTGCAGTCAGCTGTGCCTCCCAGGCGCCCCAAGATCTGATTTCTTAAATGTTAAAGAGCAGACATCTCTCACTGTTCCCTACTCTCTCTGAGCATTGATACAAGAGGGTGGGCTGCATGTTAGTTTTTCCAAACTGGATGAGAAAAATTCTGAGAATTATAATTTTTTTCTGCAAAGCCACCTGCCACAGTAAGGGGAAGAATGTACTAGAATGTACAACACCAACAGCCAACCCTTAGTGACATGTCAGTGTAGGTTCATCGATGGCAACAAATACACCCTCTGGTGGGGGTTGTTGGTCATGGAGGAAGCTATGCATGTATGGGGACATGGAATATATGGAAAATCTCTGTATTTTCCCTCAATTTTGCTGTAAACCTAAAACTGTTCCTAAAAAAATAACAGGTAAAAAAGTTACTCAGAGAAGATCTTTAAAAATCTGTCATCTAATTTGTGCATAAATCTAAGTCAATCCTCAGTCCCCTATTTGAATTATGTTCAAAACTTTGGTGAAAGTTACTTGAGCAATTTTTCCACGTAGATACTTTACTAGGAGAAATAATCAGGAGAAAAATTAACAAACTGTGCAATTAAAAATAATATCTTCTTTTAAGTTCAAAGTATTATTCTATGTCATGAAAATTAGGTAACATTATTTAAAAGTTCACAGATCTGATATTAGATAATTTCCCTGAAATAACAATAAAGGTTTTCTGGAAGAATTTAAAACGTTGCCCTTATTTCCTTTACTCTTTTAAATGTATGAGTTCAGTCATAAAGCTTTATTTCAAGGTCCAAAGGCTGTTGAGTTCCCCTAAAGCTACAGATGTTCAACCACTAGCTGGACCATTAATTCTAAAATGTCATTGTTGAGCTGGCTGCATCAAAATCACTTAGAAAATTTTTAAAATTTTAGATTATAGGGCCGCTTTCAAGTATCCATTAAATTAAATTTCCAAAGGGGAATGAGGAATCTGTGTTTATGATTCCCAAGTGTTTAGGGTAGGCATGCAAGTTTGGGAATCACTGAATTCAGTGGTTCCTGTTTGTTTGTTTGGTAATTTAGACTAGAAAAAGGGGACTGATCAAAATTACACTTAACAGTTCTTAAGTTCTAAAATTCTGTGGCTTAAAAAAAAATCGTAAAACAATTCACACTTAGTAGTACAGTATACAATTCACACTTAGTAGTACAGTATACAACTAACACTGAAGCCAAGGAATAGACAATCCCAGAGCTGTAGAAATCACTCTGTGTTCCCAAGGACAATTCCTCCCTCCCAAGGAGAAGGAACCACTATCCTAACTCTTGTGATAATCACTTTCCGGCTTTCCTTTAGTTTTACCACCTAGGTATGAATCCCTAAGCAAGAGTTTATTTTTGAATTATATTGATTTATGTTATATGATCTCTTGTATGTCTTGCTTCTTTTGTTCGAATTATGCTTATAAGACCCACCTACACTCTTATATAGCTTTAGTTCAGCCCCATTCTCACCTGTGTAATACGCCATTGTCTAAATAGACATTTCATGTACCCCTTCTATTTTTGATGAACGTTTACATTTTTCCCTAAGTTTTGGATATTATTAGCAATAGTGTAATTCGTGTTCTTGTCCTTTGTCCTGGTTCACACATGCATAAATTTCTGTTGAATTCACACCTACATGCATGCATGCACACTTGCACACACCCACACATATGGGCAGTCTTTGCACTGCACAAACCATGTGAACTAAAACTTGGACCTATCCAAACTGTGTCTGGGCTCTGCATGTTTGTGTCAGCAGTGCTATCTCAGTTGCTGTGGAACTATGCAAAGTGAGGACACAGTTTTAATATGCAAAAGTTTCAGTTAACACGATATTGTCAAAGCAAGGACAGCCTCTAACACACACATATACAAGGAGTGGAATTGCTGGATAATAGGAATTCATATCTGTTTCCTCAGTAGTGCCAAACTGTTTTCCAAAGTAGTGTACGAATTTATACTTTTCTGTCAGCATTGTGTCAGAAGTACCCATTTTTCCACATCCTTACACACACTTGGCATTTCCCAGATTAGTAGTGAAGGTGAGCACCTTGTTCCATGTTTTTGTTGGCTGCATGTATTTCTCTTAGGTGAAATGTCAGCCTCGCTATTTTTCTATTTTTCTGTTAAGTTGTTTTTCTTTTTTCTTACTTATTTATAGAAGTTCTTTATATAGTCTGGTATGTTTTTTGCAGATGTGTTATAAATATGTTTTTCAAGTTTATGACATTATTTGATGAACAAAAGCTTTCAGTATTAAATGTAGCAATATTTAACATTCAACAATATTTTTCTTTGTAGTTCTACTTTTGTGATTGCTTAAGAAAGCCCATCCTACCCTAAATTCTAAAAGATATTTACTTAAATATTTTCCTAAAATGTTAAGGTTTTGCTTTTGGCAAATTTAGGCACTTGATTCATCTGGAGTTGATTTTTGTTTATAGCTGAGGGTATGAACCTAATTTCCATTCTTTTTCATCTATGTGTAGATAATTTTTCCATATTTATTTGTGAATGTGCCCTCCATTCCCAAATTATCCACCATGCCACACCCTGTCATATAGCAAAGGTCCTCTAACACCAGTGCATCTGTCTCTGGCTTCTCTATTCTGTTCCACTGGTTAATTCATTTGTCCCCAAATACTACATTGCTTAACTACTATCACTTTATAATGAGTCTTTCATAATTATTCTCTTCAGAAGCATTTTTGCTCTTCTTAATCCTTGGTTCTGAGTTACATTTTAAAATCACCCTCTCAAGCTACATGAGATTTTAATAAAGGTTATAAGAAATATACAGATCATTTAGGGTCAAATTAGCCTCTTTAGACTATTACTAAATCTTCCTGACCATGAACATCATATTTCTCTTAACATCCAGATTTCCTTAATATCTTTGAGTAAAGGTTATTCTGTGTACAAGTCTTATTCATATTCTGCTACATTTATTCTTAGAAACTTTATAGAGTTTTATATTGTAAATGTTCTTTAAAAGTATATTTTCAAAGTATTTTTTTATTTTATAAATTATTTTTTATTGGTGTTTAATTTGCCAACATATAGAATAATATCCAGCGCTCATCCCATCAAGTGCCCATCTCAGTGCCCATCACCCAGTCACCCCCGCCCACCTCCCCTTCCACCACCCCTCATTCATTTCCCAGAGTTAGGAGTCTCTCATGTTCTGTCTCCCTCCCTGATATTTCCCACTCATTTTTTTCTCCTTTCCCCTTTATTCCCTTTCACTATTTTTTATATTCCCCAAATGAATGAGACCATATAATGTTTGTCCTTCTCTGATTGACTTATTTCAAAGTATTATTGCAGAACTGCTAGTAGGGAACTATTCCTTTTAAAATTAGGTAGTAGATACGACTGCTTCCTATCACTACTATAGTCAACATCACATTGGAGACCTCAGCTATCACAATGATACCAGAAATATATTAGAGGGGTTAGGTTGTGAAAAGAGGCTCATTATTTACGGATAATATCATTGTCACCATGGAAAAATTAGAAATAATCAATGAATCACCAAGTTGACCAGATATAAGACCAATATGCAAAAGTCAATTGTACTTCTTAGTTGCACTTAGACTGCATGTGATAAAAGTGTAATATTTAGCAGATATAAGGAGAACTATGTTTTGGTACAATAGCTTTCTATGAAAAAGCATTGTTTTGTGGGTGTGGTTTGCCATTTGACTAAGCACTGTAGAAGCCAGGCCCTTACATCAATTGCCATTTGGAATTCAAGCAAGTTAGTATCTGTCTATACTAGTATACAAAAGGGATTCTTTAATACAGAACTTTATAAAGGCAACAAAAAAATTGACTAAGAACCACTGAATCCAATACTATAGATTGAGACTATCTGCAAATTACTCATTTATAATACAAATAGTCATATTAATACAACACACTAGAAGTAACCCAAAGTATTATTCTGACCACAAGTTCTAATTCCTTCTGGTAGGATTGCTGAAATATGTAGGCATGGTAGGGGTGAGCATCTCTGTTTAAATTCCATTCATTCTGTTGTGTCATCATCCATTATCTGGGTTCTTTGTTGATCTTTTCTGGGTACCTGGTGCAAATCTGCACTGGAATGGTCACCTCTGTACATCGAGCTAGATTAGAAGTATTACATTTGTTATTGTTTGTTTTTTCAATTTTTTTTAGCATTTGTTATTTTAGTAAAGAGCCTGTGTCATGCTCTAGTCCAGACCCATGCACTTGTGGATTATAAGAACTTCTTTCCTTTATTTCTTTCTGGAAAACAGCAACTGCTCACTATAAGGGAAATGGTTAGTCTGTTTGTGTAGGACTTCATCCTTCTGTTCTGACTCATTGTTTTCTCCTCTTCCCCCTTTCAGGAGGATAAAAATCAGCTTTCAGGTTCCTAATAGTTCTGATTCTACTTGGACGACTCCTCCATACTTATGGTGACTGTGGGAATTCATGGTATTTCTTCATCCCATTCACAAACTTCTCAGGAATGACTTTTTATCTCACATTTCACAGTTTAATCTTTCCCTGCCCACTACCGGGGAGCTACAAAACCCCCTATACATCTCTATCTACAAGATCGTTGAACTCTGTTTTAAATAGTTTTGATTAATGTGTACCTCATGTTTAAAAAACATAATAGAGGAAAAATGCAGTTACAATTAAAAAGAGAAAATGCCTAGGAAGAAAATTAGAATTGTGCAAAATATATGTAAGGAAAATGTTAAATCACTGAAAGAGAAAAAGGAAAAATGGAAACGTTGGAAGGGCATATCCTACCTTCAGTAGGAAGATTCAATATCCTGATGAGGTCAGTTCACTCTCAATTGGTTTATAAGGTTATTGGGAGCCCAACAGGAATACTACTGAGATATTTTTTAGAACCAGATAAACTAACTTCCAAGTTCACGGATAAAGAAACTGTGAAAGAGAAGGCCAGGAAAATCTAAACTGAGAAACTAATTGGGGTATAAAGGTATATTTACAATATAAATCTACAATAATTAAGCATCATGGTATGGAAGTATAGATAAGCAAACAGATCAGTGAAAGTGCATAAAGTGCATAAAGACTCCAGAAATTGATCCAAAGACATATTGGGATTGACTATGTGAAGAAACAACCATGGCATAATATTGATAACATTGAACATTTGAATATTTGTTGGGGGAAGACAGTACATTGGATTCTTGTCCCTCTCTTTCGCATTAAAATAAACACAAAATGGATACAATATGAAGTGTAAGCAGGGAAACTACAAAAATACTGAAAGAATTTTTAGCTAATTTTGGTAAAAGTAAAACCTTTTTGTGTGATGAAAAATAAGGTAAAATACTGATAAATTTAATTAGAAAACAATAACATGTTTCTATTACATTTTGCACTATTTAAGAGGATAATTATAAATTTTAATGCTTAAATATTACTCTGAGTAAGTATTTCTATACTTATTAAAATCAAAACTGGATGGCTCAGTCAGCTAAGCATCTGCCTTTGGCTCAGGTCGTGATCCCAGGGTCCTGGGATCGAGTCCCACATAAGGCTCTCTGTTCAGCAGGGAGCCTGCTTCTCCCTCTCCCTCTGCCTGCTGCTCCCCCTGCTTATGCTCTCTCCTTCTCCCCCTCTCTCTCTCTGTCAAATAAATAAATAAAATCCTTTTAAAAAATCAAAATATAGTTGGGTAGAAAGATTTTATTACTCTCTCCATTAAGTGTTGGCTACTTGAACTGCAAGACTACCCATGTAGTTGATATAATTGAGTTTTATTTTATTTTTGTTTTTGTCTCCCTTCTTTCCCATCTTTCCCTCCCTTCTTCCCCCCTCTGTCTCTCTTTCCTTTCCTTTCTTCCACAAAGTACCCAGAAAGAATTTATTTATTTATTTATTTATTTATTTATTTATTTATTTATTTATTTTTCTTTAATTTTTAGGTAAGAAGGTGGGGGAGGAATCTCCAGCAGGCTCCACGCCCAGTGCAGAGGCCAATGTGGGGCTAGATCCCACCACCTTGAGATCATAACCTGAGATGAAACTAAGAGTCGGATGCTTAACTGATTGAGCCACTCAGGTGTCCCAAATCATTGGATTTTACCAGGGTTATCCTTTAGTAAACCTTGCAGCTTCTGTTCTTGAGAGCTAAGGGAAAGAGAGACCAAGAGACAGAGGAACAAAGACACAGAGAGAAGGGCACAGACAGATACAGAGAGAAGGGCAGACAACCCTCAGGCACTTTCTGTCTGCTGTTCACTCATGCAGCTAATCTGTTATGTCTTGGATAAATATTTATTGCCCAGCTATTTTGGGTAGATGTTGCTGGGCATGGGGAAGATTGTCACGATGCCTGCCCTCACAGAACTCACAGAATCTCAGAAAGAGAGGCAAAGATTCCTCTTTGAGTTAAAGACAACACTTGATATGATGTAAATTGACTGGGTCTACGATCAGCTTGGTCATCCCAAAAGGTTGGCTGGGACCAAGCTATTGTGTCATTAGACTGTTTTTTTAATTGGCAGTTGAAAGCAGTCAACCAATTCATATTACTGTTTCAATGCATTCTTATGAACGTTGTCCTAAGTTCTGGACTTGGTAAGAATTTTATGAGTTGCTAAAGAAATCCTTTTATTTATTACTTATTGTGATTAAAACAAGAATGTATTTATTTAGTAACAGTGACAAATTTAGCCTAGCCTATTATCCAATTAATCTCTCCACCTACTTTTTTTGCTGGCATTACTAAATGAGGAGAAGAAAATGATTAAGCCCATCCATTTTGGGGTTCTCGGTTCTTTTCTCATCATATATGAGCTGGTTGTTATTTGTTGGAGTGTTTATGAGGGTTTGTGAGGTGAGATACTCCTCTATCAGTGTAGCTATACACACCTGAGGTTGTTTTTCTTTTTACCTTCCCTAGCTGTCAAGTTTATGGTTGTGCACAGCTATCCAATTAGCTTTGCAAAGACCATTCAAAAGCTTTTCCTAATTCCTTGAAACCTACTTGCTTTCTCAGTAGCTTCCCCCTTTCAGAGTCCTAAAGAACCTCATAAGTGGCTCAAACATGAGTCAAGTACTGAGTAACACTTTCAAAGCAGAACGCTAGCCTGGTTGTGTCCTTCTGGTTTCCATACAAATCAATCAACCATAGATCATAAAACTCAACCTGTAACAACAATCACTAATATTTATTAAATTGCCAACTGGTTTGAAAACCTGTTCAAATATTTTGCACCACCCACAAAAGCAGTTGCAATAAACTGCTTGGTTATAAAAATCATGTAGCACATAATTATTGGCATTATTATGTTCATTTATTCTCTCCTTTGCTCTTTTTGAAAGCAAAATTCTTGGTTTGAAAAACAACTTTCCAGTGACATTTCCCACTCTGAGTTGTGATGTGAATTTTAAGTAAAAAAATAAACTTGGGGCAGTGATAAAAACGAAATTGGACCTTTTCAAAAATAAGAAATCACAAACTAATTTACATGAGTCATTGCTGATTAATATAATAATTTTCATAAGGAATCTATTGTGCTGTGTATAGAGAAGCCACTATGGAAACTCATGAAAGTACTGTGGTGTGTCAAAGTTTTAGATTAATTTTTTGTAAGACAAATGACTTGGAAACTATAAACATGTGCCTGGGTTTAGCACAGGGAAATTTGGATTTGAGAAGAAGGAGCTGGGATTCTGACTTTTTTATACTGGCCAGGGCTTTAGTTACTGATGTCCTAAGAAATACTGAACTCACGTACTTTGATTGCTGTTAGAAATGGATATCCCAGCACCTGCTGAGGCTCCTGCCATTGTGCCTGTCTGCAGAATGGGTGCTTTGATTTTAAAAGCTCTGAGGTGAGTCTACTCTGGTGCACCAGCCAGGGTCAACAATTTTATCAGCCTGGCCAAGTATTAGAAAAATGTTGGGAAAATAAAGAGCCCCCCAATTTTAATGCAGCTTTACCCAAAGTTAGTTGGTTATATCTTCAATGGAACTTCCATTACATGACAGGAGACTTTGCCTTTTGATGGTCACTGATCGCCAGGAGCCAACTGCCAATGACAAGTAACTGTCAAGATCCTGACCAGACTCTCCCCTCAGAGTGCCCATTCAGTATCTCAACATCTGGAAATAATAGGTAAGTTGTTTTGTTGACACTTTCGTGTACAAACTAGATTAAAATCTCAGGCCATTTCTGGATAGGATGAAGGTTAGGATTAGGTCAGTGGCAATACAGTGCTCATGATGAGGTGAAAAATCTCCACGTAGGCAAGTTCTGAACTTGTCTTGCAACATTGACGTAAAACTCATCCATCGAGGACCAAATGGAGACGTCAGCGATGGGACCCAACACCTACCAGGTGCAGGGAAAGGTGTGAAAAACACCTAGCACCTCTTAAAAGGCTTTCAAATTAATTGCAGCTGTTAAACCCTCTGAGCCCATATTATGTAATTTCTCTTGCTGTGGGGCTGCAACCATCATATATCTTCATTATGTAGAAGGAAGTTAAAGCACCTAGAGTGGGTGATTTACCAAAGGCCAGGGAGCAAATCTAATTAGAACCTTAGACTTGGTAGCTTTCTCTTTTCCCATAAGTTCTCTTGTGGCTTTTCTGGGGTCTCATGAACTGCTTGGCTAAGGAAATCGGTTCAAGTTCTGAACAAAAGCACGTACCACCACTCTACAGTGTAAACCACCCTGTGGCTAGACATAAGCCCCACGTGTCAGATGAAGATCTGGGTGGCAGATACCTATAAACTAAGTGACACAACAGAAGAAACACACTTGGAAAAAGACAAATCTTGTAGTGCTTTCCTATGATATTTTACATAGCGGACTTTGTAGATGACACTCCTCCTTTCTCCCATGCCTTCCATTCTTTAGATAGCTAGTCTAACCCAGTGTAGGTGATTATCCCCCTGGCCAGCGATTGGTTCTGGAATCGTCAGGCCTAAATTAACCAGAGCTAGCAAAATACAAGGAGAACTAGGATAGCTTTAAAAAAATCAAGTTGAGAGAGGAGAGCAAGAAAAAGAATATGTATACATATCCAGCTGCCAACACAAACACAGGTTCTAAGCTGGTGGGAATGGAGAGGGAAAAATCTGAACATTGTCCCCTTGCCTCCTTGGCTTCTCAGCCCTGGCCATCCCTAGTCATGAACAAGAAGGCATGTTTCCGGGCAGCCCAGGTGGCTTAGCGGTTTAGCGCTGCCTTCGGCCCAGGTCATGGTTCTGGAGACCTGGGATCGAGTCCCGCGTCAGGCTCCCTGCATGGGGCCTGCTTCTCCCTCTGCCTGTGTCTCTGCCTCTCATGAATAAATGAAATTTAAAAAGAAAAAAAGAAGAAGGCGTGTTTCCTTCACTGCCCCTTGCAAACTAGCTTTAGAATCGAGCTGTCCTAACTGAGATGGTGGAGCAGGAGATGCCAATACTTAGGTCTCCTTGATGGCGATCACGAGCTATTAAATCAACCCACCCTGAAGCCCTTTATCACCTGGGCTTCCTCTGATGTGAGTTAATGCATTTTTTCTCATTATGTGAAGCAGTTTGAGTTGGGTTTCTGTACTTAGAGTAGAAATTCTAATCAATATACCCTGACATTTATTCATTTGTCTCACGTCTTGGGGTCTTGTCTCATGATTTGGGGTGCCTGTGTGCTGGTCAGTCACACTTTTGCTCACACCTCAATCTGCCTGCCCTTCTCTGCACTCCAGAAGGTTGACCATTTTGGACTGCATCACCTGGGTTCTAGTGATTTCTGGCTTCTGGTTAGTTTCAACGAGTTGTGGGCAGGTACCAGTAAGGTATGAGAGGACAGAAAGAGACATTCCCATCAGCTTAGAAGCTGCATTTTCTGCCTTAGAAGCAGCCGTGCCCCTCCATGATTGTAACTCCCAGAAGGGAACCCTCTTCCCTGGCTCTATACCTCTTTTTTGCCTTATTTCTTCAGCCCTGGGCTGGTATGGTTGCCTCTGCTGTCTGCCTCTGGCTGCCCCAAACCCCCACATTTGTCACTGTTATTTTGTCATACCTCCACAAATGACCTTTCATCACAGTCTCCTCTTTCAAACCATGTGCAGGGAATTGTGTTGTCTTCTAGGACTTTGAGCCATACATGTGCCACCTGCCTAACTCCCTGACCTTCATTTGTTAGGAGCTATAATATTCTCCAACCCTGAACTATAAGCAAAGCTATTCAGCAGATAAAAGGATTTGATGAGAAGTTTTCTCCTGCCAGCTTATTGGTTAACTTTGGATGGGTGCGAGATTGGCAAGTTTTTTATGCAAATAATTTTAGACTTTGTGGACTTTGCCATCTCTGTTGCAAATACCAAGTCTGCCATTTATAAACAAATGGGTGTGGGTATGCCCAAAACAACTTTATTTATACAAATAGGTAATGGGCTGGATTTGGTTCCACAGGTCACAGTTTGCCAACCTCTGTGTTAGTTCATTTAGCTTATGACCTGGAAAGAAGGAAATAAGGTATTACTCTCTAAAATTGTTACAAAGGAGAATGCATGTTTTTGGATTGCAAGGTGACTACTATATATGATAAGTCATTTGGGGGCATAAATTGTATCACATATATCCTGGAAGAAGACTTTCCCTTTTTTTTTTTTTTTTTTTTACCAGCAGACAGTCATAGCACAGATGCAGTGATCACCAGAGAGAGAGTCCTCACTCCTAGCTGGCCCTTCAAAACTCCTCTCTGGAGCCTGAGCTAGATGGTTTTATTTAGGGGGAGGCTGGATTTTAGAAGCAACTTTCTACCACTTACTATTAAAAAAAAGATTAATTGATTGATTGATTTGAAAGAGACAGAGAGAAAGAGAGAAACCCAAGCAGACTCTTTGCTGAGCATGAAGCCCAATGCAGGGTTTGATCTCACAGCCCTGAGATCAGACTTGAGCCGAAATCAGGAGTAGGATGCTTAACCAAGTATACTACCCAGGTGCCCCTACCATCTACTCTTTATTGCCAGGCAGGGGCAGGCACGGGGCATTTTCCCAGGATGGCTCCCAAGGCTATCAGAAAGTTTAGATTGGTGAGCTACTGAAATCTCACATCTTCCAAGTAACTTCTTGGATTTTTCAAGGTCAATACTACCTCTCCCTCTGTGGTTCTTCCATAGGACTCTCCTGATCTCGGAGTCAATATTATGTTTTGGTGTGTGGTAAGTTGGCAGTACACCAACTACTGTCAGCTACTTGGTAATAGAGGCCTTGAGGACAGAGATAGGCTCCATTCATCTTTCCATGTGCCATGAAACCTACTACTGGGCCTTGCACAGGGTGGGTGCTCACTGTTTAATTGATTGAACTGAATTTAAATTCTTAATAGTTAGGGATGCCTGGGTGGCTCAGCAGTTGAGTGCCTCCCTTTGGTCCAGGGCGTTATCCTGGAGTCCCGGGATCGAGTCCCACATCCGGCTCCCTGCATGGAGCCTGCTTCTCCCTCTGCCTGTGTTTCTGCCTCTCTCTCCATTCTCTCATGAATAAATAAATAAAATCTTAAAAAAATAAATTCTTAATAGTTATATTAAAACTTGAAGGCATACCTTCAGCTCAAATGGAGGCTGACTAGCACATGCCTAAATATGTGAAGGCTACACATTGAAGTATGTCTACACACTGGCTTGTCTTCCTACCCCTGCAGCTTACTCACTGAATTAGCCCTTGTTATTTGGGGGCAATGCTCTCCCCCTGCCCAGTCCCTGTCCTCAGCCTGACAGGTTGCGCAGACCTCCTGGAGCAGAGGGAAGTGAAGGGTTCCTGAAGGAACCTGGGGTGAGCCCTGACTTAGCTTCCTGGGGAGACAGGCTGGGCTGGGCTGGATCCTTCCCCTTATACCACTCCTGTCTGACTCAGGACTTCTAGGTAGCTCTAAGTGCCTTCTAGGACAACACCATCTAAATATAGGGGGGCAAGAGAACAGATATCTGGAGAATTGGTCTGCCAGACATCTACTTTGGGCGATGGAGGGCAGCCAACTTAAACAAAAGCAGACACTCTCTGTTCTCTTGGGGCAGTGGCTGTGATCATGGCCAACCCTCCCCAACCCTTCACCACCCCCCCCCAAACTCTCAAGCATTCTCAACCCTGCTTTTCTGGCCTAGTGGTTCAGTTCAGCTCATACTGTCCTCTCCAATAATCCTTTTTCATTCAAGTCATTACTGAACTTTCTAAATCTTTTGGCATAGAGAAGGAGGAGTTGAGCATCTTTTATTGTAGAGTTCATGACTACTGGGGTGCACTGGGTAGAGACCTCCTTAACTAGGCCCAAAGGGCAGCAGCAGAACCCAGAAGGTGCACCTAGAGGATACTATCCCCAGTGAGTCTGTCCCTTGAACAATCATTTCTGTTGAAGCATTTTTGCTATGGTCGGTGTATACCAGTGACCAGATTCACCCACAGGCCTTGCTAAAATATAGGCTGCTGAAACTCACTTCCAGAGTTTCTCACTCAGTAGGTAGGTCTTGGAAGAAACCCGAAAATTCACACGTCTAACAAGTTCCCAGGTGATACTGCTTGTCTGAGGCCCATACTTTGAGAACCACTGGAGTATATGATTGTATAGTCAGGAGAGACTTCAAAATAGCCTTGGTTCTCATAATTCCACAGACATGCAATGGGTTACCCTAGCTGGCACTGGCCCTAAGATATTGTTAGAAACTTGATCTTTAGTAGCTGGGAAAAGAAGGAAAACATTTAAAGCTGCAAGCAATTTCCAGTCTCTAAGGGTAGTGACATGAATTTACCTCAGAGGCAAATTGTTGCTTTTGGTCTGGGAAAACCACTTGAGTCTGCCATTTATTTACAAAAATGTAAATCAAATATTCACCCACTGTTCTAGAGGGAAATGTAAAGTCAGTATTAACCTGAACACAGATGTTTGAGACTGAGAAGTTAAGTGTTCTATTTGATAACATAAATTTTGGGGGAAGATGGAGCCAAACTTCTGTCTGGGAGACACAGTTGTCTGGGTGGGGGTTGGGGAGTGGTGGCTGGGTCAGTGCGGGGGTGGGGGTTGTGTACGTTCCAGGATTTCTAGGCCTGTCTGATTCTAAGGGTACTTTGCTTCAAACTGTGGCCTATTCTTGCAGCTTTGTGTGTATAGCCTTTGTTTTCCAGAACTCCAGAGCAGAGACCCCAGGACTAAGGGAAGAGAGTGCCTATAATAAAACAACTCCACTAGGCACTTGGTATGTCTCACAGATTTTCTGATATAATTTTTTCTGCTGGGAGTTTCCTCCAGAGGAAAGGAATATTTCCATGCCAGTCTACTGGGGAATAGAATATTCAGCCTAGGAAAATGAAAAGGGAGGAGACAGTATTCAGAGTAAGGGAAGGGATCTCCTTTTAGCACCTCAGGGAGCTAGCCGGGCCTGGATTCTGAGGGTGACTAGTCCCTGGATAGCCTGAGGGTAACTGGGAGGTCGAGGTGCATGAGGTGGGAGCTAGCCTGAGAAACGGAGCAGACTGCTTGAAGACCCTTGAAGACAGGACAGGCTTTCTTTCCTTCTCTAGTACCTGAGTTTTTGGTGAAATATGATTCAAGGTTGGAGTTTAATCTTTGTTGGGACACGAAGGTTACTAGCTTGGAGCTAAGTAGCCAAGAAGGGTGGACTTCCCCATAACATGGGGGTGACCCAAGGATTGTTTTGAGGAGCTAAGGAACAAAAGGAGCCCAGGCATGAGTAAAGTGACACCAAAGTGGGACAGGGCAAATTTCTTTGTAGGATGGTTGGAGCTTGAGAGGAAACATAATTTTGAAGTCATGGTACAATGAAACTGGATATCTGAGACACAAAGTGAACTACAGTTGGTTGGTTTGGTTAATAACTAGAGACAATTTTGGGATAGGCATTATTGTGAGCATCCATCCTAAAGCTCAGATACAAATAGAAAGCATTCTTTTTCTTTAATAGGATAAGGCAATTCAAGTTTTCATGACAAGTAAATCTATCCAAATAACTGCATCAGCAAGAAATGGAACCCTTGATCTGTAGATCTTAGATAGGAAGTGAAGTTGCACTGTATGAGCTTCAAAAACTCCCTCTCTCTAATTAGGCAAAATGATTTCCATCAATTCTATTAATCTTTCATGGCACATATACAAAAACCCTAAACAGAGAAGGAAATAAAACCATGTTAGAGCAACAGAAGGGGTTGAGTAGGTGCAGAAGGTCACCAAAGGGAATCAATTTTCCTGTAATTTTCTTGAGAGCTCCAAAAATAACAAACAAATATCAATTTGGAACCAGATTTCTCTCTACTTCATCATGGCTCCCAGGGACTAGCAGACTGGACAAGGCCATCCAGAAGGTAGGACATCCTGACTGTAGCCAAAGTAAGCATACTTGTGCAGAAAACCAAAACAATTTGGGAAGAAGAAGCCAACATGTAACACATGCTGATTCAGTGGAAAAGTGAATTTATATCTAGTACATCAAAGAGTTGGATCAAGGACATCACAGTACAGGCACAGGAGCCATAGAGATGAGATGATTATCAATAACTCACACTGGGAGCAAGTGGCTTATGCAGAAGGCAGTCATCTAACGCTTAGTGAGAAAGAGTACTTATTTTTCTATTGAAGGAGTTGCGTATATTTATTGGCTTTGTGATCTAAAAAAAAAAATCTCAAAATGAATGAGAGTGTCTTATACCTTTGACGTTGCTTTCTTTACTACATGCTCTTCACTGTAGGAATCATGGTAACATTACACGGGCAAGTTCATATGACTAAGTCCAGACCTCATCTACTGAACTGTTTACAACCTTTGTTGAGTTGTTTCTTAATGTATGCCGTGGTGGCTCCTTTCAAAAAAAGATTTGCACTTCACTGAGACGTGAAACATTTCTTAAAAATTCACTTGGCCTCATTAAAGTGAAAAGTCAAGGGACTTTATGTTTTTCCACTTAGAATATGTTATAGACTAACTGACATTAGACAGCATTCTTGACTGTACTGTTTTCCCCTGCTTTCCTTGGGAAAGAGAACTTTCCCTGGGAAACTGTGCTGGTGTGTAATTATCATTTAACCACACTTTCTAGGAGAGATCTCAGAGAATTTTTTTAGTGTCTTCCCATCCATCTCCCAGGCCTCCATTCAGAATAGAGATCATTCTTCTCCTTTGAATAATGGAGATAGTGAAGAACCCATTAGTGAAGAAGTTTGCCCAGGGTGGAGTCAGGCACTGACCCTGGGGTTTCAGGCTACCAACCAGAGCTTACTGCCTTGGCCTGCAAGGCTTTCGGCGATGCTGAGCACATGCTATTCTTTATGAGGGAGCTACTATTTCTACAACATCAAAAAGTGGCAGAGAAACAGAGAAATGCTCCAGAACTGAGGGAATTGGAGACTGGAGAACATTTTATTTTGCTAGAACGTCTCAAACTAGGTTTTTACACTCAACTGATGAATTATTGAAAACTACATGTGAAACTAAAAAAAACAAAACAAAAAAACACAAAATAATAGGCTTTTGTCATACCCAACACACACTGCAAGGTCCATTTTGGTGCCAAAATATTTAGAATAACTTTTAAAAGCATTCTTAAAAGAGGCTTTCCTTTGGATTCATGAGACTGTCTTGTTGGCAAGTATGAGTGGAATTTAAGTTCTAATTCCAATCTACACAAATAATCTGTCAAGCCTATGTGGACTTCACCTTGGATACCATATCATATATTTAGCAGTCCTATCTTTTATAGTATCAACTAAAATATTAGTTATTTAACCTGAAAAGAAAGTACTAGAAAAGGGTGCCCAGGAATCCCAAAGCATAAGGATCAATGAATGTAATGCATTTCTACATGCAGTCAGAGCACCTGGTTTTCAAGGCACCACACCCCAAGTTTGGAAGAACATAAAGCACGATCTTTGCTTTTAAGGAGTTTAACTTTGAATGAGGAGAAAGAAACTCACAAAAAGATAATAAAAGCTATCCTGAGTACAAAGTATTAGCAAAGTATAGAGGAGGAAGGAATCTTTTTTGGGAGATAAGAAAGGCTTTGTGGCTAAGACTGCCTTTGAACTACCAAGTGGTCGGTGATGTCACACAGGGAGAAGGAGGCCAGGGGTCCAACCTCAGGGATTCTAAAGGAAATATGAGCTAATTCAGGAAGTGGCCATTGGTCTGATGAGACGGAAGCAAGTTTTTCATGTTTGTAGCACCTTCCAGAAATGTTTATAAAGCATTAAGCAGAGATACTCAGTCACACAGGTATAAGGACCTGTGTGGTCTTTTACATCTCCCACTTCATCTGGCAGAGCCAGCTAATAGGCGGTAGAGCCTGACACATGACATGTCCAAAGGACAAAGCAGCTGGTTGCAGTTGAGAGTGTGGTGATCTAATGGGCCCCAGGGACACTAGTTGGTGTGTGGGCAATCAGCAGATGGTGGCCCACCCTGGATCTCCACACTGTGCCCCCAGATCTGTGTCTGGGTTTTAGGTCTAGAAATTGCCATTTGCCTTTGCCTCTTTATCTTGGATTAGCTTGCTATTTTACCACAAGACACCTATCACTTTGTTCAAATTATTCACCATCCTTGATCAGCATGTTCCTTTCCAGTGTGGGTTTATTAATTGACTGTAGGGAACCTATCATCATGATGCCCGAGATCCTAATGTGTGCAATTAAGAGCATATGCCTCTGCCTAGGTATGCAAGACTTACCACCGGGTGCTGGGAAGACAAGACTGGAAATCTCTGTTTCCATTTTAATGTTAAAATAGGAAAGAAATGAAGTTTGCTAAATTACAGTGGGCACAGGGGTGTGCACGTCAGAATCACATTCACCTTCTCCAGGTGTGGCTGTGAGGTCAGAGGGACGATAGGCATGACCTCAGTCACTTGCTTTTACTGAGGCTTGCGTTTATAATCTTATTATATTACATTATATTATCTTCTATTATCGCATTTACACTAAACCAAACATCTGTAGGTATCTTAAAAAATCTCTGCAAAGTAATAAAATAAAAAAAAATTCTGCAAAGAAATCATGAACTGAAGGTATTTCTAATAATGCAAACCCAAGTTAAAAACGTAAAAAATATGCGGCAATTACCTTTCCTCCAAGTCTTTCTCTCACATCATGAGATTATAAAACATGACAGTATGTTCTAATCTAATAAAAAATTAGCCAAAAATATATAGTTACCAAGAAATATTTTTAGATAGGAATTTATAAGACTTGCTAAGGATAGTCAGACTCTAAGACTATATTGTCCCTGGAGGTATTAGCCAATAACAGTAGTAAGTAAACGTAGTTTATAAATAAATATACACAAATTGAGATATATGATATGTGACATAAAGCATTAGAGATAAAGCACAAGAACATCCTCTTGTCTGTATAGGCACCTAAGGAGGCTCAAAGCACCATCACGAGCGCTGCTCATCAGATGATAGCTGGCCGTTTGGCCCCAAAACAAAATATGACCCATATGCTTCTTTACATTATTTTTGGATTTTGTTGTGCTCTAAGTTATGAAGGGGGTCCCTATCACCTTAGATACCACCTGCAAGAGGCACTTTATGTTGAACAAAATACACCCAATCAAGATATTGAACAAACTGAATGGAGAAATGGGCTCCTTGCCAAACATGACCCACCTACGCATTATGGAATTCCTCTCCTACTACAAGAACCAGTGACATGACCATGAAAACTAGCCCCATATACTTTTACTATGAGATACATTGGGTGACACATCCATAAAGTAAATAAGGAGCTAGATGTGCTTTCCCATTTCCTACAGGTGTTGGAGCAGGTTGGTTACAACTCAGTGGCTTGTCCTAAGTTAAGTTAGCACTAATTCTTAAATTAGACTCTTAAGGAGTCTTTCTTTCCCCTCCAGAATCCTTGAGAGGGGTCAATCTGCTTAGCATGGTAGACCCAAATATGTATTTTACATGCTATAAATAGTTAGGATTTTCTAATCTTGTTTTAGTATTTTTTTTTTCCTTTATAAACAAGGGCCCTGGGTAACTGATATACTACCCTGCCAGCTCCTGGGGCTTAATAAATCTTCTGATTATTTTAATAGTACTTGAAATCTACTGCCTTTGTAATATGCCTTCCCACCCCAAGCCCAGTAGCAATGACTATAAAATAACACAAGTGAATATGGGAATTTGTTTGTGTTCCCAGGTTAGGAGTGTAAGTCATATTGCAAGATAAAGCTATCAAATGAGATAGTTCAAATGAGCGGACGATGGCTAGAGATCTGTCCTGCTCTTGAGCTTCTCACCTTTGATTTGGAGTGATTATTAAGCCAGATAAAAGAAAAGTCATACGGAAGAAGTGTGGAATACACCACTTCATAGCAGGGAACCGGAACACTTCGATCAATAATGACTAAGATGCTTGTCTTGAATTAGGTTCTCTCAGAGATCACCTAGGAATTCAATGCAAAATGGGTTTCATTTTATCTTGTCAGGTGATATCAAGTACCTGATATGAATGTGTCAGTTTAGTTTACCAAACTCCCTAATTTACAGTGAGTAAATGTATTCACTTGGAGAAGTGATGGCTTATTACCCCTCTGCGATGGATGTCACTCTACAAAAGCTGTTGACTTCCGTCCAGTGCCTTACTGGTCTAGGTTTTGAAACACTGCCCTTTCCTCTGCATCTGCTGTTCAAGGTACCTGGAACTCTGCTTGGAAGGTCAGCTAGTGGGGTCTCTCTCTACATCCTACTAAGGATTTTCTTTTTTTCTTTTTAAAGATTTTATATATTTATTTATGAGAGACACAGAGACACAGGCCGAGGGAGAAGCAGGCTCCATGTGGGGAGCCTGATGTAGGCTTGATCCTAGGACTCCAGGATCACACCTTGAGCCAAAGGCGGATGCTTAACCACTGAGCCACCCAGGTGCCCCCTTATTAAGGATTTTCATCTACACTTTGGCTCTTCTCCAGGATGAAGCAAGTCCTAACTGAAACACAGCAACTCAGAAACCAATGTAGAGACCAGAGCCCTGTGTCTGTGTCCGGCTGGGAAACCTGAACATCTTGGCATAAGGAGTACATTTCTTTTCAATTTCTGCATGTATCATGGCAGCAAGACCAGATAGGTCCCATCCAGCTTACCTGTTAGCCCTCCATCATATGGCACTGGGAGGAGGAAAGTGTGCCACCGTAATGGGAAGAGGGTTATTTATGTGCAAGAGTGGCAGGAAGAAGGCTGAACCCAAGAGGGTAGACATTTTGGCAAGATTGTGGAATTGGCTTCTCTTTTGCCATTAATGGAATTAGAATTGGTTGCTACATTCCTGCCATCAATAAGATCAGGGATGAAAGACACTACAATAGTATAAGACTAAAAAGAACAATCAAACACGCGTCATCCCAAATAGACGTGCTGAGACTCAAAGTCGGTGTCAAGGGGCAGTTCTTAAAGTTAGGTGTCTAATGGCCTCCACTTACTTTCAACTGCCTTAGGATGTTCTGAAAAATTCATTTTTCTTTTTTCATAAGAGAATAAGGGATAGGGGTAGTGTGTGTGCATGCGCACGTGCATCCATGTGCATACATGTGTGCAAGCATATTGCGCTCATGAGTACATCCTTGCTTTTGCCTGTGAGTGTTTGTCATAAAACTTGAAAGAAAGTACAAGTTTTAGCTGAAATGAAGGCTTTTTATAGCAGAGTTATAAATCCCTTCAAGGAGTGATTTTCAGTTAAGAGCTGACAGCTCTCTTGTGAAGTGACCATGCCAGGCCTGCCATTCAAAGAAGATTGGAGACCAGTCTTGTTTGTCATCTGAAATGGAAGTGCTATGTTCTTGGGGAGGCCACGTGAGAAGGCAAGATGGAGTGTTCCTGCAATTTGCACTATCTTTGGATGAAACTAGAAGGAGGTGTTAGTATGATGTAATACATAATATTGAGCGTGAAGTGATTAAGCAGTTGTATACTGAGCTACTGTTTGGGACAGAGCGGAAACAGAAGTGCTGTTTATTGTTACACTAATCATGTCTGGCCACCATGTTTCTGTGTAAGAAAGGATCCATTCGCAGTTATGACTCCAAGCAGTACGTGACTGCACCTGCGTGGTGTACTTTACAACCTTTTCCCATCCTGCAGAGAGAACGCCAAACCCAGAGAGAGAAATCAGACCCAGACCTCTCAAGCTGGAGGTGGAAGTCCATAGCACGGGAGAGGTAAGGCTAAAATTGACAAAGTTTAATGGATGCCAACAAAGGCATGCGTAGAACTCCATCTAGAGACTCCTCTTTAAGCAAAAGATTAAGTCATCTGGTCTCCGAAACAAAAAAGGGACCTCCCAATACACCAGGCCCAGCAGTGTTGAGTAATAGAGAAGACACAATGTCTACACCGAATAAGAACTCACCTTTCATCCTGCTTTTAGCCCCAGTTCCTTACTGTGAAGGAATTGGAGATTCACATCAGAAACCACTATATCCCCATTAGAGTTCACTGGATATAATGATAAAATCTTGACCGGTGCAAAAGTTAGAATCCTAGAAAAATAGTGGGTTCGAAAGAAAAAAAAAAACACTTAAAATGATTTTTTTAAATAAAAAAACGCATTGTCAAGAATATGTTGTCTTTTTCTTGCTGTAGCAACTATTTCATGAAATATCAAATATTAAAAAAGAACTTGTAGAATAAACGAGTCCTGAACAATGTCAGCTAGAGGCAGCGACAGTTCCAGCAAAAAGGTTTGGATGTTGTTCTCCATCCATTATTAGGATTTCTTGCTGAAGAAGCTTCTTTAGGGATGGTGCAGACAAGCCTTTCAAGGTGATGTCACCATCACTTACTGCTGCTGCTGGGCCTTCCCTGGGGTGAGGCACGAGGCCAATGTCAGACTTCTTTGGTCATTTTCAGTATAGCTAAGAATCTTCTTTTTAACTGGACATGTGATAAGATCTTGCTTAATTTTCATGTGTGGTCCTCTTAGCAATGTTTGACTTCCCTTAAGATTTAAAACAAGGGACACCTGGGTGGCTCAGCAGTTGAACGTCCACCTTTGGTTCAGGGCGTGATCCCAGGGTTCCGGGATCGAGTCCCACATTGGGCTTCCTGCGAGGAGCCTGCTTCTCCCTCTGCCTGTGTCCCTGCCTCTCTCTCATGAATAAATAAATAAAATCTTTAAAAAAATTTAAAACAAACGACGACAAAAAAAACACTGGGAAAACATAGACATTTAGAGAGCAAAATCTCAGACACGATTACATTCCTATTTATGAAAAGGATTCATTTCATCCCCACTTTATTCCTTTCTAGGGATGGATTTTAACGTATAGTTTATATATGAATAATTTGCAGTAGCTTTTATGTATACATCTTGAGAAGATTGAGAAATAGCTACAATTCTCATTACGGAGTTTAGAGTCTCAGTTTTATCCTATACAAATATTTGAATCAGCGGACTTTCACTGGTGTGAAGCCAAGAACCTATGGTAAGGAGTGGGCACAACCAAAATAAGCGACGTCCGTTGCAACCCTCTGCTTAGGGAGGCTGATTTCCGTCTGGATCTGCATTGTGTTCAGCGCCTCCACCAGATGGCACACCCAGCGCGGCCAGCACCCCTTCACCCTGACACGCTCCAGTAGGAGAGAGAGCCTTGCAGCAGATGAGGACAAAAGGAGGACAGTGTCCCCTCTGAACCAAACAGGGAACAATCAGAAGAGGTTGGGGTGCACCATTTTGGAGATAGGGCTTGATTGGGGTGCCTCAAATCTAGGACCGGAAAGGGAAGCGACGTCTGTTATGTCCTGGGACTTCGGGACATATTTCCCTTTCGGGTCCTAGAGCAAAGTAGCTTCTGCTCTCACCACGTCTCCCCTTGCTGCCTCCTGCTTCATCGATTTCACAGACTTACACTTTTGTGGAATTAAAAGCACCCTCAAGGCTCTTGTTGGGAAAATCACTATTCACTGTTCGAGCCTGTCCAGCAAAGGCTCAGAGTGGCCCGCACCATCCGGTGTCCTTTTGTCTCCTTCCCCCAATCTTCTCTGCGCCAAGGAATCTTCAGTCTGCAATCCATCAGGGAAGTTGTTATTCAGACCCAGACCTTGGGTCACTTTGCCGTGTCTCTGTTAGCATGTAGCCACGTGTAACCCAGAAAGCTGTTGAAAGAAAAGACCACCGCCGTCATCCCTATCACATGTATGTTCATGTATGTTCGCACACGCCCGAGTTTCTGCCTCAGCCAACGAGTTCTTCATCTTTTCATTAAAGGCTGTATCTACTGCCCCTTGCCCCCAGGTGCTCTCTGCAGTGTTTCCATACAAATACCTTGGACTCAGCTTCCCTCGAGCAAAGCTCCTTCTCAGGCATTGGCCAAAAGGTGAGCTGGAACTACCTGGGGGTACCGGCCATGTGTTCAGCACATGTAGAGGCTGCAAAAAGCATTTCCTCTGTGCATTTCCTTTACATTAGCGCACTTCAAAATCTAATAATATTTCATTTAGGGGAAGAAGTAAGTTGTTCTCTCTCAATGAGGCAGATCATTACTTTTCCATTGCCTAACGGGGGTACGTGTGCTGCCCTTCCTAACTCAGAGGCTGCACACACACCAATCAGTGAGCTGCAATGGGAGTTGTTTTTCTAATAAACAGCACATGATGTGCTGATCCGGGCATGGTGTGTCATCCAGAACCCCAGTGACCAATAACGTGTATTTGGAAAGTTGCTGGCTGGTTCGGAAATACAGTTTGTAATAATTTCTTTCCCCCCGTGAAGCTCAATTATTTATTTCAGTCAAATTCCTGGGCATTTCATGTTTAGACTCTTTATGAAGGAGAGCAAAATCGTGTGGTGAAGCGCTTGGGCTTTGGAGTCAGAGAGATCTGGAGTAGAGGCCAGGCTCTGCAGTGAGCAGCCGAGCAGCTCTCTGCCCCTCTATATTCTCAGAGTCCCCATTTCCTCCTCTGAAAGGGGGAGCAGTAGTCAGACGGCCTGACAGAGCCATTTGCATTGTAGAGTGTCAGCTTGCGTGATGCAGATGACATCGGATCTATGACGCCTGGCACCCAGCTGGAACTGAGACTGTATTCAGTTAGTTTAATCTTAGGGCATGGAGGCCAGACACCATCCACAGAGTGCACAGAAATAGTCACTTTGCAGATATTATTATAACCTCTTAGGAGAATATTCAGTCTCTACTCCCGGACTTCTATGGCACCACATACTCTGTGGTTGCCCCCTGGCCTCTCGGTGTCACATCTTTTTCTCCTAGTCCTTAAATGTCATCCTTGACACTGTCTTCTCTTGATTCCCCTAAGCCAAGTCATCATTAAGCCCTACGGATCTGTGCTCTGAAATGCACCCACGTCTCTCCTGATGCGAGGCCGCTGCAAGCACCCGCAGAGCCCCCGTGCCTCTCACCCAGGCTCCTGCACTAGCCTTCCTGCTGGTCTTTCATGCATGTGGCCTTCCCCTCAGTTCACCTTCCACGGGATAGTGAGGGCTTAAAAATGCAATTTTTTTTCCCTTAAGGTTTTACTTATTTATTCATGAGAGACACACAGACAGAGGCAAGACACAGGCAGAGGGGAAAGCAGGATCCTCGCAGGGAGGCCAGTGTAGGACTCGATCCCGGGACCCCAGGATCACGCCCTGAGCCAAAGGCAGATGTTCAACCACTGAGCCATCCAGATGCCCCCAAAATGCAATCTCAATACATTCTCCTCAGCCAAACCTCTACTGAAAACGCTTCTGTGGCCTTGGTGTGGGACCAAGGTTGGTAGCCCAATCCTCCCAATACCCCTGTGAGGTCCAGCTCTGCTGCCCGTCTGGCTTTGGCTTGGATCACTCTCCCTCTGCCCTCAACCATGCTCGCCTCCCGCTCCCAGCAACCAGGGAGCCCTGACCAAGCAACGGTTTCTTTTCTCTTCCTGAATCTACTTTTATATTTATAACCAGAGGAGAATTCAAAACTTCCTTTTTTCTTCCTGAGGGCAAGGAGAGTTTGGTGGGTTTGCATTTTCCACAGACTTTTGGAGCATCTCAGATGAAATGTCAAAAACAAACCCAGCGTATTATTATGATTTGAAAGAGGCCCAAACATGTTGGTATTTCTAGTAGGACTGAAATGATTAAACCAGCAGCCATTCCCTTAGCATGTGTGAACTTCAATTTCTAGGCCAGGGTCTTGCTAGAAAAGTGCTGACATTTGAAATGTTATATAGCAGAAAAAGGTAGTGGAATGTTTTATAACCTCAAAAAATATTGGGTTTAGGGGTCAGTCCTGTGTGTTGTGGCAGGTTACTCAGGTGGCTGTGAAATATCCAAAGGTGAATAACATCAACATAAGTGACTCACCAGGAGGCCAGGAGCTTCAATCTCCCCCCTAGAAGTGAGGATTCCAAGGTCTAGAGCAGGAAGCTGTACTATGTAACCTCTAGGTGACACCCCAACAGAGTCCTCTTCCTCTATCCCTGCTGCCGTTCCAACTCCCCCACTTTATTTTTGCTCGCTGCTGGTAAGAGCCCAGGGGTTACGACAGAGGGCACCAGTGGCTTTCAGGAGAGCCTGGGCTGGAGACAGAACAGCTGACAGAGGGCACCCAGCCACTCACAAAAGTCTCTGTATTTGATTGCCACCCAGGATGGGACTTCCCAGTTCTTCTGATGCTTCTAGGTATCTTCTGGAATATGTGGCCAATACTACAGCTGTCAGCAGGTAGGGTTGGTGGGGACATGGCTGGAGGTGGTTGGCATGTGTTATATGGGGGCTGAGTGCCCATGAATTCCTTCTCTATCCGCTTCTAAACTCCACCAGCAAGGGTGAAAGCTGTTGGAATTGCTACTGCTTTTGGTTTTGGTCAATGTATTTCAACCGTTGACAGGTCAGGCTTCAAGGTGAGCATTTCTACCGATACCAGTATCCATTGGCCATCTATAATGGTGGAAGTTTTATGACAATTTTTGAAAGTTAGAGGAGGCCTTCCCAGTTCTTTTGGATTGGGTTAGCTCCCTCTGTCCTGCCCTTCGTAGCACTTGCTGTTTCTCTGTTCTCAAAACATATCCCATCTGTAATAGTTGGTTTAGCATCCTTATTCTCTGCCACGCTGGATGTGCCTGGCATGCACATGGGCCCCACCCATTTTATTCACTGTTATTTCCTTATATGTTAGATCCATAGAAATATATATAAAAGTATAGATTTAATATATTTTATTAATATATATATAAATTTATTAATATATATATATATATATATATATATATATATATTTAAAGAAGAGATGAAGAAATGTAAGCCCAAACCTGGGTATGTCCTGTTAAGTGAGATGTCCCACGATATAAGTATGGGATCTAAAATGATGAGATTTACTGCTCTAATTTAACTAGGGCACCTTAGAGCCTCCTTATAATGAGGTAATAATAATTTAGAACAATAAAAAAGCCTCTAGCATGTAGGTAACGCTCACAGAGTGCTGAGTAATGTTCCAGCACTATCTACATCCAGTCATATCCTCCTCACAGCCCCAGAGGTAGGTACTTTTATCCCCAGTTTACAGGTAAGGAAACTGAGCCTCAGAGTAGCTAGAGGCTGGTTCAGGGGTGTGGGCCCCAGCTCTGTTCTCCCCAACCCCGCTGCTGTGGAGAACTGAAAGTCAGGGCAATGATACACCAGTGCACAGGGCTGTTGTGAGGCCTGCTCTGTCCAGGGCCCTGGGGGCTGCCCAAAGCCAGTTGGATAGGGATTCCATCCCAGCCCTAAAGAAATTTCCAGGAGTCATTTAAAAAGCTAAATAAAAACACAAGGCACTAAGATCCCTGTGATGACGGGATGACTAATTGCTAGATGAACTGTGCTCGTGCAAATGCCCTGGTGCGGAGGAAGGTGGGAGGGCTGGCCGAGGCCGGGAGTGGCCGGGGAGGTTTCCAGGGAAAGTAGCTGACCTTGAACTTGGCCCAGGGTGGTGGGTGCAACGTGGATGGGTTGGCAGGCATCTGAGAGTCACAGAGATGACATGAGCAAATACACCACACGAGAAGGTTTTTTTTAAATCCAGATTCAAATTAATGAACAAAGTACTGTCCGGAAGCCCAGATTTTTCTCCACCTCTGAGAAGCATGTGGGACTTTTGGTCAAATCAGTAGCTCTTTTGCTCCACGTGGGTGTCTCCAGCCATAATAGGAAAGTAGGACTGGCCATTTTCTTCCCTAGGAGAGCTGTCCACAGGGCTAAAGCTTTCAGGGCCTCTCTAAAGCAGGTACGCAAACCCAAACTGTAATCGTCGCTGTTGTTTTTGCTGTTGGTTTTTTATTATCCTTATTGAAACGCTGCCCCTCGGGAAGCCTAACTTTCAGTGCAGTGGCAGCCTGCTCAAACAGTTGACTGTCTGCCTCGTGACCCACCTGACCGGAAAAGGCGGGGAGAGCCCTAGCCCCAGCAGATCCTTCCTCCAGCAATCCCTGCTGTTCCGGAAGGTTCTTGCAGCCGGAGCCTGCTCCCCATCTCCCGCTGACCAGGGGCTGGCCCTTCAATAGTTTTGTTTTGTTTTTCTTTCCAGCATGTACACTGTTTTTTTTTTTTAAATTGGTATTTAAATATCAGAAAACATCAGGTAAGAGTCTATCTAGAATTCTAGTCTAGTCTATCTAGACTCCTCCTTCCACAGGAGATATGACGACAACAGGCCCACGTTTTGGTACCTGTCACAGTGAGAATCAATGGGTTCACCAAAGGAATGCTCACACCTTGACCAGCTCCACGTGACTCTTGTCACCATGGGCGTCTGGATCTCTTGTCTACCTCTCTCTGTTTTCCAACCAAATCATTGGGCAGACCGAGGGCGAGCTGCCTGTGGGGCCAGAGGAGGTGACGAAGGGGCCAGGGCTGGGTCAAACTAAATGGGGGTGGCAGTGCTGGAGACCGAGTCAAGGAGAAAAGAAGGGGTCTGAAGTCACTGCATGGGGCCCAAGGCCAGAACCAGCGTGTTGGGTCCTAGGCACCTCTGGCTGGTGAACGGGAGTAGAGAGCACCCGTTCTGGAGCAGATCCTACAAGTCCCGAGTGTCTACTGGGGCATTTAATGTGTCTGCCCTTTAATGACACTGTTTATGTTGATTAGATAGTTCCTGCTTACACATTATAAACACTGGGAAATTGCATACAGATGTGACCCTGCACACGTATGACCCCACACCCATACCCAAGCCCACCGCCAGCAGTTCTGATTTAAGAGCTGGGCTGGGCGTGGGCTGTTCACAGCCTTGAAAGCTCCCAGGAGCTTCCAGTAGGCAGTGTGCCGCCAGGGTAACAATGAGCAGCCTAGGTGAGCTGACCTTTGTGATACTCTTTCTCCACTGAGTGATCTCTCTCTGACCCCCAAAGTTGATCATCCTCTAAGCAACTCAGTTCCTTTTGCATAAAAACCCCTTATTTTGTGGCCCCTCCCTTCCTCTTTCGGTTCCGTAGGATGGTGTCTGGGTGGGTGAAGGTGCCTGCTGTGCCTCGTGGCTGGCTAGTTTCTCTTTGGCTCCTCCGGATGATGTCATTTGTCCTCCTGGTCACTTCCAGTTCAAGCTGGTCCCAGATGGAACGTGAGTTGGCCCCCGTTAATGCATGAGTGCCACGAACACCTCAGGACTAGTGCCACATCCTCCAGGTGTCCTCCTCTGGGCCAGGCAATCAATGCACAGGGCTCTGGGCTGCCTCCATCTCGGGGACCCCACAGCTGTCCCACTGGCCTCGGGGTGTCACCCTCACCTTACCGTGAGAAATTGAGCGTACTCACCAAAGTGTAATCAGGCATGGTATGTTGGATCGTCACACTGGGTAGGCGCAGAGGCAGTCTCGAGACAACCTCTTCTAAGTTCTAATAAAATTGAAACAAGTACACCTTGAACTCAGTTTCCCCACAATCTAAACAACTTCCCTCTGGTTTCCCAGCTCCTGCTTCTCCTGCCTATTGTTCCGTTTCTTCTCCCAGAATATCTGTGTCTGTCAGGGGCAAACTCACGTGTCCTCTCCCCCATGTCTGTCTGGGAGTCCCCTCTCCATTCCGGAGTCCAGCTTCACCAAGACTTAGCCAATGGGAATCTCACACGTAAGGAAGAATTCGTCTTGTTGTCCTATTACAAATTCATTTTTGCTAATTTTTCTTCTTTTTTTCCAATATTCTTGGCTACTCTTACCATCTCACTCTTTTGGATGAAAGATCTGAAGGATTTATGAACCCAGAGCACAGTTTCTTCTATTAGATCTGGAACATTTTGTAGGCGAAGTGGTCCCCTAGAGCATCCTAACTCTGTAAGACAAATTCCCCTGTGGCAGTATCGGGGGCCCTCGTAAGAGTTCCTCAAAGGTTGTAGCAAGTATAACAGGACTTGATATTTGAATCAGAACCCAAGGACATGATATTGATGGGATATCAATATCCCAGATATGCTGACTCTCCTTCTGGGCGGAAGGAATCTCCTTCATCTGCTGGAAGTTAGTTAGTGGCCATAAGATTTGCTTCAGCCAATGGGACATGAGGGCCGACTCTGGCCAGCCCATTAGGGCCAGTGTGAGCTTCCCTGTGGCCTTGGTATCCTGTGCCAGTACATGGGGCAATGTTCCAGGTAGTGGCTGCTCCCTCAGCTGGAGTCGTGGATTGAGAACATCTGTCGTGGAACCCCCCACACGACCATTAGTAGATGAATGAGAAAAAAATCTCCCTTGTTTTAAGCCTCTGTGATTTGGGGTAGCTAACTCTTACCCCTCATAGCCGTCCCAAGTGAAGTGAAGAATCTGTGTTTGTGCATAGGCAGCCAGGATGCAGACCACACCTCCCACCCAACTCTAGCACGTTTTCTTTGCTCTCTCTCCCTCCCTTTTAATCATTTTCTTTTTGTTGAGTCATGGATTCATCCTTCTAGAAAGCTGACTGTAAGTCTAAAACTGCTCTTATCTGTGAAGAAATGGTCTCCAACGAGGATGGGGAGGAAATGAACAACTTCAAGAGTCCAAAGAGCATGAAGTTGGTGGGCTGTGCACTCCAGCTTGCTGTCTGCCATCACACTTGCCCACAAATGTGGAGCGAGGGGTGCTCTGGGCGCGGACACACTTTTCTTTGAGCAGTACCTCTTGGCGTCCTGCCCCAGCCTCCCTGCTTCTCACTCTACCCTCTTCCTTCCGAGATCCCCACGGAGCAGTGCAGAGGAGATCTGAGGGAAGCTGATCCCTCATTTTTGGGATATGGAATTTAGAGCTAGTGGGTCCTGAGCAACCAGCCTTCTGTCGCTTCTCATTTGGGCCTCACATGGCTTTTCCAGCCAAGAGGCACATGGGCATTTCTAAGCTGCTGCTCCCCCATCACACAGCCTGTGATTTCTTCACCAAAGTATCAAAGCAAAGCTACTCATCTTTCTAGTTAAAAAAGTCCCTAACAGCCCCTAACAGTTATAGCATCTAACTGCCTTTAATTAGCCCAGATTACTAACTCCTTCCTCCAGGGTCCCACCCATCTATCTGCCTCTGTGCCTAGAAAGAGGATGCCTGCTACCTTGGCCCACTTCTCTTGTTTTTGATGGATTTAGCTTTTTGCCACCTTATTTAGTCCAAACTTATTCAAAAGAGGACCCAAGGAGGACCAGGGAGCTATCTTATAGCTCCAGATAAGAAATAAAATACCTGAGAGGTTAAACCAAGTAGCCCCGGACCAGAACAAAAGCGTGATACCTTGAAATCTTTCCCTCCTGCTAACGGTCAGGCTAAAATCTGATTTTAGGTTGTTAACGTTTCACGGTGTCCACAAGGTTAAACCAAATTAGTTCAGAAGGAGAACAACGGTTTCTTAGAGTGAGGCAAACAACTTCCTCCCCCGATCTGGCCAAGACTCTTCCTACAAAGGAGACCATATGAAGTAATAACAGAATCCTCTCTGTAACACGTGACAGATTTCACAGAGCTGTCACTTATCATTTCCCTTGGTATAGGATGATGACATCGTGTTGGATTTCCCTTGGCAAAACAATCCATGGGGGGTGGGGCGGAACTGAGTAGTGGAATTAGGCTACCCTGGACGTCCACGCACTAATCAGCTGGCTGATCCAAGGACAGGTTTCAAACTCTCTACAAGGAGAAGACGAGCCCTCCATGAACTGCTGCATATCTGGTTAACCTTTCAAAAGGCGTAGGCAATAGTGAGCGAGTGAGGATCTCCTTAACCAAAAAGAGGGCAGACATTCCACGTGGCTAGGTAAGTGCAGAGCTGTGTACTCTTTAAGTGCCATTGGCCAGTGTGCTTCATGCAAATACGATGAAATAACGTCAGAGGCCAATGCACAAAGAGGCCTAAATGGCCAAAAAATAAGTAAAGGTGCTGTTACTGCTGGTGGCCACGTAAATTAGCACAACGTTGTCGGTAGGCATATAAGTGACAGAAAATACATGTATACCCTTGGATTCAGCAATTCTATTCCGAGACTGCCTCCTGAGGAATTATTTCAGAATGTGTGCAAATATTCATGTATATTTGTCCTATCACTGCATACGTTAATGAGATAGGAATGAAAACATTCTAAATGTCCAACTCTAAACTGTGCTTCCTGCATGTCACAGAATATTATTCTGCTATTTAAAATGATGTCCCTGGTGAATTTTTATGGGCACGATCAGTGTACATGACACAAGGATAAATTATTTATAAAGTGGTTTGCTAAAGAGTATGAGGAGTGGTCTCTTTTTTTATGAAAAATGGCACTGATGTGCTCTGTGCATGTGTAATAGGTATTTTCAATATGAAACATTTTTTTTCCTCTCCACATACTTCTTTCTGCTAAGTCCTTTGGGTTCCCATTTCCTTTCCCCTTAAAAATAGATGATTCCATACGTTTCTAGCCACTTTGAGTTATTACAAGTACTCTCTGGTTTAAATTTTCAATCTCAAACCCAGGTCTGATGTCATCACCCAGGAAGGAAAGCCTGCTCTACTCCTCTCAGGGAAACGTCTCTCCTTCAGGATCTGGCCGTGGGCAGCTCTCTTCTTGTCTCTGCTGCTTTGGTTAACACCAGCTGGCAGCACCGCCCTCTGCGAGGTGGCCATCCAAATGCAGACTCTTCCAAAGCTTCCAAAAGAGCCTCATGAAGCCTCCCAGCTTTACACTTCCTGCCGTACTGGATCGTGTGTCCACTCTGCTGGTTTCTGCCACACACAATCACATGCATTTTCATCCCAGATTCTCTCAGTAAAGTGGGCAGCAGGGCAAGATGGGCTGGACCATTGGGTGCCTTCCACTTGACCACGCAGGAGACATATACCTCCAGGACATGCCAAACTGCACTGCTCCATTGACACTGCCTCTTGCCACCCTGCCCTCTCTCTTGTGGTCATTTCCTTTGCTAATCGCAGTCATTTAAGCAAGTCCTCCGCCAAGGTAGACATCCAACTGGAGAATGTTTGCCAATTGCCCCTCATTGCAAGTACCCCCGACCTGCTGTGGTGATTCCTTGGGCTCTGCCCTTACTTGTCTGAAGAGGGAAGAGCATAGACATCTTTATTAGAAGAAAAGATGAAAAAAATCATTCTTACCTTAAATCTTTCTTTTTAAAAATTTTATTTACTTATTTGAGGGGAGGAGAGAGAGAGAGTGAGCACATACAAGCCAGGCAAAGGGAGAGAGGAGAAGTAGGCTCCCCACCGAGCAGAGAGCCCAACATGGGGCTTGATCTCAGGGATCATGATCTGAATCAAAGGCAGATGCTTAACTGACTGAACCACCGAGGCGCCCCTTTTAACCCTAAAACTTACCTACTCTACAAGGCCAATGACTTCAACAATTCCCCCTTGTTCTTCTTACACAGACTTTAAAGGCAGGGCTATTGAGATGTTGGCTGGCCATAGAGGGACTGATTTTGTCATTCCTTACTAAGCCCTGGGATAACATGTTTAGCTCCATGGCTGGCTCTTTATCTCATGGAAGATAGTGGAAAATAGTTTGATAATTCTCAAAAGGATAATTATGGAATTACTATATAGCCCAATAATTCTACTTCTGGTATATATACAAAAGAATCAAAAGCAGGTATTCAAACAAAAACTTGTACACAAATGTTCATGGCAGGACAATGTGCAATAGCTAAAAGGTAGAAGCAAACCAAATGTCCATCAACATATGCACAGATAAATGAAATGCCTTATAGCTATACACTGGAAGGTTATCCAACCCTAAAAAGGAATAAGTGCTTATACATGCTGCAACAAGAATGAACCTTAAAGACACCATGCTCAGTGAAGGAGACCAGACACAAAAAGCCACACATTATATGATTCCATTTACATGAGCCATCCAGAATAGACAAGTCCAAACAGACAGTTCACGGAATGGGGGTCACTTGGGGCTGGGAGGAAGGAAGACTGGGGAGTCACTGCTTAATGGGTATGAGGCTTCCTTTTGGGATGATGAAAATAGTCTGGTAATGTGACTATGGTTGCATAACTCTGTGAATGTACTGATTGCCACTGAATTATGCACTCCAATATAATTGAAATGATGGATTTCAATATCGTGTATTTTACCACGATTCAAAAGAACAGCGAGCCAAATGCTATGGTGAGACAATTACACATATTTTCCACGCCTGTTATCAGATGAAGGAATTTCCTGAGTTGTGGTCCTGGCCTCTGAGTCTTGGTTCAGTCGCTTCCTCCTTCTCCCTTTGGGATTGAAGCGCCCTAAGGGAGATGTTCATCAGGGTAGGCTCCCACGGTGGAGACCTGCACCTGCCTGGTATCCCCCGTGATTGGCTGAGTTCAGGGAAAAAGTCTTAGCAAGACACCACTTCTCCGTATCTCACCCATGTCAACCAGACTAATTTATAAATAAGAAATCTGCCATTTGGTCTCTTATGCTTCTTCATCTATCTCTCTGGATATGAAATTTTAAGATTAAGTTGGGTGGAGAGGAAAACCTCCCTCCAAATTCCTTCCCCCCGCCAAAATTCCAAGTTCCAAACCATTGTGCATGGCCACCATTAGCCTCTAAACCTCTAAATTATATGTAAGCAAACACTCACCTTGGCTGTTTGAAAAAAAAATTCAAGCCAGAAAAATATCAAAGAACATCTATTCTTGAGCAATGAAACTTTTGGATGTGGCCTCCAAGCTAAACTTGTAAATTGTGCTTCGTGTAATCAAATAGGTTGGATGACTCTGTGTGATTTATTAATTATAAGCTAGCTAAAATTAGAGAAACATTAAAAAAAAAAACATTTCAGCTTCTCGCTCATTGCCTGTGTTTCTTCATTCCTCTCTCCACTTTCTCCTCTACTGCGTTTCACCCTTATTTGGAGAGTATGACTTACAGGAGGTAGTAAAGGACCGTGAAAGCAAAACACCATTTAGAATCGAAAGTAAATGTTCAGGGATCCCTGGGTGGTGCAGCGGTTTGGCGCCTGCCTTTGGCCTAGGGCGCGATCCTGGAGACCCGGGATCGAATCCCACGTCGGGCTCCCGGTGCATGGAGCCTGTTTCTCCCTCTGCCTCTCTCTCTCTCTCTCTGTGTGTGACTATCATAAATAAATAAAAAATTTAAAAAAAAGTAAATGTTCAGTAAATCAGTAAGTACGGTATCACCATGCTTTTAAAATTTAAAAACTTATCAGAATCACCCAAAGTATTTCAAAGCAAAAACAAAAACCCCACAACAACATTTTTACAGAACTGGGTGTTTTAAAAATTCTTAGTTGCACACCGAAGAGGATACAGAAAAGTTGGAAAGAGAAGCCATATAACGAGTGTGAAGAAGGCTTGAGGGCTTGAAAAGATGGAAAGATAACAAGGCTTTAAAGGAAGAGTCAGATCGGCCATAAAATAAATGTATTTTAAATGTTTAAAGGCCTTTTACTGAGGAAATAATGTGTCAAGGTCTTCGTCTCTTTGGTCATCAGACTTAAATTTTCTTCTAGAAAAGGAATGGCTTCCCAACACATTCATATAAGAGGAATCCTCAACAGAGGCTGGAAAGTTCAAACATGGTTGGTGGTTGCTAGAGGAACACTCTCACTCTGATGGCTTGGTGCAGACTTGGGGAAGGCACGCGTGAAGAGATGGCTTGTGTGCCTTTCTGTCCCCCAGTTATTTTCAGAATGTTACCAGCTGCTACAGGAGAGCAGGGTGAGACAGAGGAAGGCAGGGAGAAGGAGCCTAAGTGCCCCCAGCAGATTTTATTCTGTTTTCTTGTAATAACAACCCTGGTTGCTATGACTATGTTCTTAACTCCTGGGAATTTTTAGGAATCCTCTCAGTAATCCACATGATCTCCAATTTTATATTCCACGTTGAACTGTGCCCTCTCTCCAAGATAGAGACTCTTGAAGGGGCCAAGAGCTATGGCTCCGAGGAGGAAGGAATGTGACCCCATGTTACTGTCGTAAATGCAGTGTGGGTGAAAAGTGTCAGCGACAAATGGGCCATACACATTTCACCAATTGGGTTTGCATATTTCACATTAAGTATTACAAGCTGAATCCATAGGCCTAATCAAAACAAAAGTGGAAAAACTTAAGTCCATATGGTTGGGAAAGGCACACTTTGTTCCTGTACCAATTCATAGTTTGTTTTTTCTAAGGAATCGCAACGTCTACTAAAATTAGTATTGATTTCGCCTTCCACACACAAATTTCTCTTCTAGGTATCTGTTCTGGAGAAGAATCTACACATTTACACAACGGAGTTCACTAAAGCAGTATCTGCCACTGTCACTGATAACAACCTTAACAGCAATGGAACGGTTAGATTATCTGTGGTATATTCATACCATGAAATATCGCACCGTGCTTACAAAGAAGGAGGTAGAGCTGTATATTTAGACATAGAAGGCATCATGGGTATCTTGCTAAATGAAAAATCAAGTTTCATAAAGATGTATAGAGCATGATTCCATTTGTGTAAATAAAAATTCATAAAACCAAACTATACACAGAAATATAAAAAAGAAATATAGATATAAGAATATTTGAAGACTTTCTGTGTGCCAGTCACTGTATTAATGGCTTTATATAAACCATCTCATTTAAAACTCGCAATAGCTCCATAAGATGTACACCATTATTACCCACGTTACAGATGAGGAAACTGAGGCACACAGGTTAGGTAACATGTCCAAGAGCCACTAAATAAGTACGAGAATATACATAGAGAGAGCCCGAGAAGGGTATACATAAAAGTGATAACAAGATAATTTCCTGGAAGGGGAATGAGATTGGATAGGATTCAATGGTGGCTTTATTTTGTAACAAAAATAATTCATATCTTAGTCAGTTCTGGCTGCTATAACAAAATACCATAAACTGGGTGGCTTAAACAGCAAACATTTATTTCTCACAGTTCTAGAGCCTGGAAAGTGCAAGATAAAGGTGCTACAGATTCAGTGTCTGGTGAGAGTTCTCTCCCTGGCTTGTAGACAGCCACCTTCTCGCTGTGTGCTCACACGCCTTTCCTCTGCGTGAGTGTGGAGAGAGGGTTTTGGTCTTTTCCTCTTCTTTTAGGGGCACTAATCCCGTCATGGGAGCTCAACCTTCATGACCTCAGCTAAACCCAATCAATTTCCGAAAGCCCCCACCTCCAAATGTCATCATAATAGGGATTCAGGCTTCAACGTACCAATTTTGGAGGGATACAAACATTCATCCATTGTGACAGGTAGATAGATGATAGATAGATAGATAGATTATAGATGATTTATAGATATAGGTAATTTTAAATCAAGAAAAAATAGTGGAGAGTAAAAAGAAAAGTGATCATTCTTCTGTCTTTTTAGTCTTAACGGAGTGAGAAACTTTCCATTGATCTGAAATCTTCCCTTTGATACATGTTTGTAGAATCTCTTAATCACATATTTGTAACTCTTGGCTCACGCAGGCAGCATGAACCTTAATAAAGATGGAAAGTTAAGGATTAGCTGACTGTCAAAGGGTGATGCAAACCTCATGGGTGTTCCCCAAGGCTCAGACCCTAAGAAGGAGGCTAGTTCCAAGGATAAGGAATGACCTTATTGATCTGGTGTTCCCAGGCTTCACCCTGTAGAGTCACTGAGACTCTTCTCAAGTCTCTGTAATTTCCCCATAAGGTCCTAGAAAATTCTCAGAGATTGTCCTCCATGATTGTTTGTGGCTCCCTATAGGGACAAAGCTATGTTATCTTCCATTCCAGGATCTCATTCAACACTCCTCTAATTGCTATCATGGTTTCCAAGCCTGCAAGTCTTGTCAATGAAATAATTCTCTCTTCCACCAGTGTTGACATTTCAAATTTGGTGTGTGTGTGCAGCCTTTTCAAAAGGGAATTGTAGCACTTTCTTTTGTAATAGCCCTAGCCCAGAGCCTGTTGTGTAACATTCTCTCTGGGAGTCAGTAGACATTTTAATGAAACTGATTCAAGTGTCTTCTTTCTGCTCGTGTCTAAAGGGATCCGAAGACAGTATCCAGGACTTTAAGGTTCTGCTACCTTGAGATGTGTTTCCTGTAGACTCGGGCACACTATTCTAAGTTTAGGAGAAGATTTGGTCTACTCTTCTTATTCAGGAATCTACATTTTAGTATCCAAGAACATGACTTTAACTTCCTTTCACTCATCCTGCAAGAAACCTATCAGGCCCTGGTGCAGACACTGTTCCCAATTCAGTACTCTGGGTCCTTCTGTTCCTGAGTTGGACATTCAGGTGATGATTCTTTCTCTACTTTGTCTCCAGGTACTTAAAACATACTTGCCTAATGATAAGGTTGGGAAAAACAGGAAAGAGTTTGGAATGTATGTGCTCCTTCGTCTCTTGTCAAGGTTAAAAAAATTGGAATGTTTATTATACACTTAATCTTAGCTAAGATGAAATATGGAAAAACATATTTATATAAATATTCCCTTAAGACAAAGCCACATTTCCCCCTTCTCCCTTGTTGCATGCTCACACTTTGAGCATACTTTGATGTGAATGCACATATATATATATATATATATATATATATATATATATATATATCCCACCTCAAAATTTAAGCTCTGGTGGGGGATTTTTTTTCTTCCAATGGTGCATAAGTGTTTGAGGTGCAATGGGGTAGATAGCAGATATTTTCTGACTGCAACACAGACATATACAATCATTCTAGTTTGTTTATTATTTCCTAGGGTAAACAAATCTGAAAGAAGATAGAAATTGCCTTTCCTAAAATGTTATATAACACCTATTAGGTTGGCTATCAAACAACAGGTGTTGATGAGGATGTGGAGAAATTGGAACTCATTCATTGCTGGTGTCTTTAATTTTTGTTCAATCTTTCTTGAGAAATAGAAATTTCTGATACACAATCCTAGTTGGACCTCCCACCTCAACCCTTGACACTTTGAAGATACTATTCCACTGGCTTTTGGCTTTCATGATTGCTCATGAGAAGCCTGCTGCCAGTTTAACTGTCATTCCTTTATAGATAAACTACTTTTCTTTTTTGGCTACTGCTACTGTTGTTACGACTATGATTACTATGATTATGATCATCGGGCCCCAACTATTTTCCAGCTTAACAATTCACTTTAAATTCTTTAAATATTTTGGGCAGTTAATGTATGCCTCTTTCTTATGATTCTGTTCTTTAAATTCCATGAGCATTTACATTTCTTGGGGTTGTATTCAATTTCAGTCAACTTTCATGCCTGTATATTTTTTTCACTTGTATATTTGGTTGATCTAAATGTATGGAAAACTTGGAGGCCTAAACTAGGAGGATTCTTTTTACCAGAGAGGATTTGTGCTTAATTCAGCTGGGGACATGACTGCTTCTGACAGCTCTCGCCTCCCATGGGTCCCAGGCTTCATCAAAGTGCTTCAGAGCCAAGGCCAGTTTCCAGCTCAGGGTGTTTTGTTTTGTTTTGTTTTCATCTTAGAGGTATTTTTACAATCTGTCAGCCCTGTGATGCCAATTAATAAAAAAATGCAGAATTTGTAGCAACAGAGCCACTTATGGATCCTGTCTTCTCTATTGCTGGTGATATAAATCTCTGTCTTACTTCAGTTTACTTTACATTATGCCAAGTTTACTTAGTAAAGGGCCAAGCATGCAATAACAGGAAAGATTAGATCCTTTAGCTCATTTCTATAAACCAAAATCATTTTAATAACATGAAATTAAAAAGATTTTGTATCCAGAGACTGACATTAAACTAATTTCTTGATGAACATTTCTTTAGTATAGTCACAGGCAGGACTGAGACTGGAATCATTTCCTACAGCAGGAGCTAACATGCATGCTTTGGGCATATGTCTCCATTGCATGAATATCTCATTTATTTGTATTAAAAGATACATTTGAAAAGAGGGTCAATCTTTACTCTAATCAAGAAGATAGAAAATAAACCCCACCAAGGACTTTATTTAATTCATTAATTAACGAGGGAACCAGTAATATGTTGCAACGTCTTTCAGCGATAACTAAAGAATTTGAAAAATCTACTAGCCCTTTTTCTGCTATTTGCCTTCTGTCATTATGACTCAGTATCATTCATGAACACAGATGGTCCTGCCCAGTCTGATGCAACTCCTTGCCACCCTTGAGATGCCACTGTTGGTTTTGCAGTAATTGATCCATGTGCATGAGAGTGAGGAAGGGAGGAGAAGTCTTGGCTCTTGGAGTTGCAGTTCCTCAAACATGATGCTGATGTAGACCAATGAATGCATGGGCTACAATGGTTCTTCATAGGAGGACCACCCCACTTGCGGCAAACCAGACTATAGAATAAAACATTTGTCAAAGAAGAATGGGGATTCTTGCTGCCTATTAGAGAGGGGTGTGGAGACTGTTCCCAAACAGATCTTCTGGAAGTAGGTCAGTGTTCTGGGGAAGTGGCTATGTGAATCCAAAATGTAGCAAGTTGGATGCCCAAAATAGTTCTTTCTTAAATACATATTTAATAACTAGGTGGTCAATTGGCTGTACCATTTGATCCATAATTCCACCTGGCGATTTATGACTTGTCAACATCAGTCTTCATTGTCCAAACTTCTCAATTCAAGCTGGCTTTCCCCATGAGAATAAAGCACTCTGATACATTTCATGTGCACATCTCAGTTAAGTACTTTCATCGTAAACAAGGATTTCAATATGTGCTCTTCGACCACAGTCAAGGGCAGGGAATTCCTGATTCCATTTAAAAACCTCATTAATGTTTCTCTTGTTGTTTTCAAAATATTTTTAAGGAAGTAAATCTTAGAATGATAATTTCTCATTCACATGATTATTTATATTCCCCACATTTATATCTCTTCTAACGTCATTACTGAACTTGTTTTCCTTTTTGGCCTTTTGTCCCCTACTACTTCCTTATTGCTCCCATTCTTATTACCAGTCTTTCATTTTCTCACCAATATCCTCCCTTGAAAGGAGAACTTTATGGTTTACTCCAAATAACTGTTCTGTCCATACCCCCCTGGAGACTTTCTTCGTGGTCTCTACAATTGGTCTTTTCTTTATTTCAGTAGTTCTGCAAACCTTCAAAAGAACCCTTGGGAGTATCTCTTTTCAAGATCATTATCTGCAAATTCATGTCCATCTTCTCCACTGTGTAAGGAATGAATTTTATGGGCATATTTATAAGCTCCTAATCATTTTGGCCCTAAGAAGCTACAGTTTCTCATTATTCTTTGAGCCACACGTTTCCTCCTATAAAAAGAAAAATAATTTATGGGATGTTAAATGAATGCTTTGCTTTTCTGATGTTGCTATATTTATCATTCAATTGTTTATTGAAAAACATTCATTGACTTCTATGTGCCAGGCATTGTTGTAGATACATTGAATAAAAAGATGGAGATGATACCCACCCCCTGGCTGCTGGGAGTTCCCAGTGGGCGCTATAAATATATAAGCAAATGTGATATAGTGAGAATTACTAATAGAGTTAGAAGAAAGTCCTCTGACAGCACACTTGCCTTCTTTTGGGAGATTGGAGATGAGAGAGGACTATAGGAAAGAAGAGGTAGTCATACAATTATCCCACAGGATGTTTCATAAGGTTTTGAGAGAACAGAGGTTCTCTAGGTAGGGCACACAGGTAGGGGGAGAAAACAAGAAAGAAAAAAAAAGCAGCAAGTAGAAAGGTAAGGATACTTGGAAAACCATGACATTTTGAGAAAAAGTTGGCTGTAGCAGAGACTATGCTTTGGAGTACAAAGAGGGATGAGGGTGAAAATGTATATGAGGCCCAGAGAGCAAAGCTTCTTATATGTGATGCTACTGCATTTCCATTCATTCTGCAGGTGATGATAAGAGTTAAAGACTTTAAAGTCTCAGTTGGCCTGATGTATGGAAGCAGTTTGAAGATCTATTGAAGGAAAGAGATTCCTGGCAAAGGGAAAACCATGTAAATAGTTTAGGCAAGAGATTACAGGCATGTGGAGGTGGAGATGGGAGTGCAAACTCATATGACCAGGCACTTAATAGACTGCACAATTGAAGAAGATCTGAAGAGTGATGAGGTGTGCTGAGAGAGGGGCAGGAAAAAGTTAAGTGTCACTGAGAAAATTTTGACCTAGACCCTCTGTGTAAACTTCAGTGACATTAACCAAGATGCAAATTCGAGACAGGGAAAAGATGGGTCAGGGCAATGTAGGAACTTAGTTTAGTTTTGAACATAACAGAATGAGTTTCCACGTGATTATCGGAGCAGGGGTTGGGACTCAAGAGAGAAGACAGTGCAGGGAAGGAAAAGAGAAGAGAAAACTGCTTTTAATCTGAATGCTAAGAGCTGTGCTAGGTGCTTTAGACTACTATAAGGCACCCCACAGAAAGGAATCTCGACAATTTAGTAGATGTATCACCATTCAAAGCCTAGAAGTTCCCTTAACTAGAGATGCCTCTAGTTTTGCAAAATTCACTCCATTTCCACAGAAATAATTAGAGAAAAAATTAATTATACATATGAATATAGATGCCATAATGTGAGATGTTAAGTGGTCTGTTTAATCATGTAAATTGGGTATCTTCAGTGCTGAACTGTGGCCTTGATAGGTTAGAGGCAACTTTTTCATATATGCAATATTAGAATGAACCATTGGCATTTCCCACAGTGTGTTTTGTAAGATTGATAAATCCAGACTTTGGCAAATTCACTATTGATAGTTATGGGCCGTGGAGTACAACAGCTTTTGGGTAGGAGGGGGTGGAGGTGCTCCTGAAAGAACCTAGAAAAATAAATGTGACCCATTCCTGTCTTTCAATAGCACCTGGTAGGACCACACACAAAAATAAAATCTAGAGGAACCAGGTGAGTTCAGTGAAAGAGACAGAGATTTGAGCAGCATCTACAGGAGCCTTCTGGGAAATACCCAGTACAGTAATGGTTAGATGAAGGCAAGGGTAAGATGGAGACCAGGGAAGAGCATAAAGGAGGTGATGTCTGCCCTGAGTCTTTGATGGTGAGCAGTAGTAGTCCAGGTGAAAGGTCAGGGGGAAGGCATTGTAGGGAGAAAAAAATGGCAGTGGTGGAGGAAAGGTCCTGGGGTAAGACAATCTAGTGAAAGTCAAGAGCTTTGGTGCCTTGGAGTCCACAGTGCTAGAAGGAGGGAGTGGGAAAGAGCTGAATAGGAGTAGTAGGGCATCCGGAGTAGGGGGCAGATCAAGGAACTCGGGCTACCCCTGACAATGGTGATAGAAAGCCATCATATGAATTTAACCAGAGGACCAACACATCATCATAGGAGGTGTGTGGAGGTCTCAGTAGAGAATGACCTGAAGGAGGGAAACGTAGTTCTTATACTAGGTCAGGTGAGAAATGCTGAAGGCTAAAACCAGGTCAGGGGTAGGAGGGCCGGAGAAGGAGACAGAACCAAATATGTATCAAGGTGATAGAACTGATTGTCAGCAGAGATTTGGGTGCCAGTGATCAAGGGGGGGGGGGGATAAAAAGGTAAGGAAATAGGATGAACATAGCTTTAGACATATTAAGTTGAGGTCTCTATGGGCATCAAGAGAGAAGTCCAGGCTGGAGACAGAGATTTAGGGGATGATGACAAGGGGGATGGCGGTGGCAAGCATTTGCTGGGCATCCCCTCCATGCTGGGCACTGTACTGACTGTTTCCCATTCATCAGGCTGTTAATTCTTGTTCCGTTATATTCTCCAGAGCCCCTATCACCATTGCATATCCAACAGTCCGTTTGCTTATTTGTTCAGTGTCTGTCTCACACCATAGTACAAGTGCCACAAGGACAAGGATTTTTCTATGTTTTGCTTACCATTATATATCCAGTGTAACACATAGTAGCTACTCAAAACATTTTGGAGGGCGGTACGTGGGCATCGGGTGTATGTGTGTGTGTGGTGTGGTACCTATATGTGATGTATGTGGAAGATGTGTATGCAGAGGGATGTGTGTGTGGAAAGGTGTATGGGTGTGGGGAGATGTATGTTGAATGAACGAATGAGTCAATAAAATCCAATAATGCCCATTAACCTGCTTGGGAAGACTGTGCCTTCAAAAACCTCACCTTATGCTAAACTAGCAAAGGCACTTGCTCAGATGGTGTTCCCCACTACTCACAGGGACTGTGCGTCCCATTCTATGCCATTGCTTATAGGGAGTTTATAGGGAGCAAGTTGCCTGTCCTCTTAAAGAGGGGGGGATGTCATGCATCACTTATCTGCAAGTTTTTGTGCAAGTTGCTTGTGCCAGGAAGAGACCTGAGAGGAAACAGCTGAGCGAGTCCTCTCCCCTTGGTGAGACTCACTCCTCCTGGAGCACCAGCTGGTTTTCCCACTCAGGTAAAAAGAGAAAGCAGAGATTGCCCTTCACTCCATTCTGGGGACAGGCCTGCCTATGGACAGGACTGGCCACATAATATGTGGGTCCCACTGCAGAATTAAATGGGGGCGGGGTTACCACTGCTCTACAATGATTATGAATCTATCACTGAGAGCAGAGCACTGACCAAGGGTGGGTCCTTCCAAGTTCAGGGCTGTGAATTAGAGCTCAGTGGTAAGCCACTGGGAGCCCTGCTGCCTACCAGGCTGAGGTTTGATGAGAAGTTTCAATCCCCATCTTATAAAATCTTTGCAAACCTGCCCATTATTGATTTTCTTCTCTTAAACACCAGATGATTTCCTGAGACAAATTACGTGGTGTCCCCTCTCTATAGGTCCTCTTCTCTCTCCTTTGACGATTCCTCTTCCCAGCTTTCTTGCAATGCTATCTGGCAGTATTGTGAATTCATTTATTTTCAATTCTGGGACCCAAGGCAGGAAACTTCCCCGGCTTACATGTTTGGTGAGTTCCTGAAAATGTGAGCCTATGGCTGTTATTTATATGTGATATTATATCCTCCCGTGGGTGCTCATTAAATTTAAATTTGCAAAGACTTTCCCACAGGTAGCTGTGGAGCATCCCAAATACTTTAAAGAATACAGGTCAATAATTGCTTATCCATAATTCTGGAATTCCAGAGGTGAAGGGGCAACTCTGAAAACTTGTTATTTTTGGTAAATTGTTTAAACCAATGTGAGAATATTTAATAGCAATTATCCCACTTAGTGTGAATATTTTATATGTGTCACTGTAGAAAATGTAATGGGTTCGAGTGCTTCCTCTGGCCCCCGATGGGGATGCTACACAATATACACCATGCACTCACATTACCTTTCTGAAATACAATAAATTCTGAAGTCTGGCCCGTATGGGTTGTGGTTCAAGAACTGTGATCTGATATTAATAAACGCTTTGGGAAGCAGTTTGCACCAGTCAATGTATAATCTATTATCACTTGATTCATACACATTCTCTCTGGGAATGTAATTAAATGGGTATATAAGCCATCCTTTTCTTTAATATTCAAATAAAGGCCAGAAAACATGGTTATATGCTTCCTAGGTATTTTCATTTCTTTGGGAATACTTGCTGACTTTGGAGTTTTAATATTTAAGTCTTAAATCTTTAGCAATGAATTTCTCATGAATCTATTAGAGATTTATGGACTTAGGAATCCTATATGTAAGTAGCATTATAAAGAAGTTGCTGTTTTAAAAAATATGACATTACTGTAACCAATAAACATTTCTAACCTCGTTGGAAACAAGCAAAGGGAGAAAATATAAACCTCAAACACCCTTAATCCACAGGTAGAATTACTCAGGGACCAATGATGATGTTTAATTCTCTATGGAAAGCGATGTGTAAGGTGCCTGATGGGCCTTTACAGTTTTGTAGTTAGTGAGTGAATACTAACTGTAGTTATAAATAGGGCGGAAATATAAATACTAAGCAAGACTGAGTTGAGAGGTTACCCCTATTTTCCAGATAAATAAACTGAGGCACCAGAATAATGGAAATATCCTTCCTAGACTTTTAAGTATCCTGTTGGTCCAGAGAGTAACTCCTTAATTCCTATTCCCCCGCTTCTTCTTTCTCTTTCTTCTTCTGCTCCCCCTCTTTTTCCCTACTGCTGTAGTTCAATGCCATTAGTCGATTCTTTTCTTTACTTAGCGTTTCTATTATCTTCATTGGCACCAAGAATCTTTCAGTTTTCATGTAAAACATACACAATGTGTTTGGGAGCAGTGATTATCTTCTTGGAGACAGAATGAAAAGGCTGTGAAAAGTGTAAGAGGCATAGGATGGGTTTTACTGGCCAATCTGAGAAACCCATTACTTGGCAGAGTCACTGAGGTTTCGTAGGATTAACTCTGAGCAAGGCCTAATGGTCATAATTACAAACACTACTAACCATGAGTCAGATTTGAAAACATTATTGCAATTATGTTTGGGTAAATCTCAATTTATAGGCAGTGACTGTTCACAAAGCATCAGGGAGACTGGCACCGGGCAGATTGGAGAATGATGCAAATTTTGATCGAGCTTCACAGAGGACTTCACAATATAATTTGGTGTTCCTTATAGTTTAGTAAGGTGAGTTAGAGTTGAACACTGTCTTCCAGGAGCCACATGCGGGAGATGTTTATAGTATACCTATTACAGAAATGAAGTCAGTGGTGGAAGCAGAATTAAAACTTAGGGCATCTGAGGATCCCATGTCTGCTCTCACCCATTAGCCAGAAAGGGGATGAATTGAGTCACCGGTGTGAACTCTGGGGGAGGGGGCCCTAAAATAATTTCTCCTGACTGTGCTACATCTTATCTTGCCACATTGTGGGTGACAGAGCCTGTCCTCATTATCTTATGCCCAACCATGAGCCCTTGTGTAGGAGAAGTGAGAAAAGTGAAGTCTGTGGTGTGATTTTGATTGTCATGTGGGAAGGCGATGTAAGCGACTCCCTCCTCGTGGACCGGGGATCTGAGTGAGCAGGCCTTTCAGGATGGATCCTGGGCACAGCACTCTTTTCTCGGCCTGACAGCTGAGAGTGCACCTCCTACTTCCTTGGCCACAAGCACACATTTTTAATAAGACATCAGTTGAGCAGCAGAATATTGGATATGACTTTTAATTACATTCTGCTTCCCATAAGCTCTACCTCCTCACTGCTAAAGAAAATATCACTGCCTTTGGGGTCACATAGCTTTCTGTGATAGGCGATTTTCAAATTTTACTTAAAAATTCGTGTGAAGATATGACCCACTTCGCCAGCTCACGGTGCAAAATCGGGTCTCATTTCTCCTCATAAACTGATCATTATTGACTCTAAGCCTTTGTCATTCCTCAGAGGCTCTAAAAAAATGTGTTCTCGCTGGAAGGGGATCAATGAATAACCCTTTAGAGTGAAGGAAATGGGGATGTTTGGCAATTTGCTCTGAGGGAGACCCTTTCTGTGATTGCCACTTCCTGGGGTTGCTACCAACATGGGCCACCAGGCATTCCAGGGCAAGGCTTCATCTGCTCGAGAAATCCCAAGGCACTGAAGGGCACGCCAGCTACACCTCTGGATTCAGGGTATGTAGGAAGCTGCTTCTGTCTTGGGCACATTCTCATCTATTGTTGCTTTCACACCGAACCAGACATAAATTCCAAGATGTATGCCATCACTTTATATCCATGCACAGACACTTCCCCAGGACGCACACGTCATGGTACCTGGACACTGGTTCAGGAGGGGTCACAGAAAATGTTCTGTTAGAAGAGCTCTCCTCATCCTCTTCATCGACACAGGCCCTGACTGTTGAGCTTAAATTCAGCTTCCCTGAAAGCCCCTTCTCTCATCTGTTGGCCACACTCTGGGCAACCACAGGCCATCAGACATCCTCTAATAAATTAGAACCTCAAATATTTAATTCTTTTCCTTCTTGGTGGCCATTTGGCCCTTCATATTAATCTACTGATGGGGATAGATGGCAAAGAAAGGGACCATGCTGATCTTTATCCGCCTATGGAAGCTATGCCTCACAACCTGCCATGCTGACTACAAAATCATTATGTACTTGTCTCACATGACATACTTTAGATGGCTACCTATTTAAAAAGCATCTAACTACTTTCTCTCTGTAAGAAAACCCGGGGGGTCTGTTATGCTGCTAAAACTAGAAATGACTAGTGCTGTTTAATGTCAGTTTTCAAAAAAAAAACCCTAATAAATAAAACAAATTAAACAGATTTACCAGAACATGAAGACTCCTAACTCTGGGAAACGAACTAGGGGTGGTGGAAGGGGAGGAGGGCGGGGGGTGGGGGTGAATGGGTGATGGACACTGAGGGGGGGCACTTGACGGGATGAGCACTGGGTGTCATTCTGTATGTTGGCAAATTGTACACCAACAAAAAATAAATTTATTATTAAAAAAATAAATAAATAAACAGATTTACCCCACCCAACAGTACTGCTGCGGGCTATGTAGTCACCTCAATAGAACTGTTGTTGAGGGAGAAGATGGAGGATTTCGGATAAAAGCGATGTTCCACGTGTGAGAATAACCACATGCATGGATGTTCTGACTACTTTAGGGACCAAGGAAAAGTCCATGGAATCTAACAGAACCAGGAAAGCTGAGTGTTGGATGGGGAAACCTCCATCTCAGTCCTACCGAACCCAAAGGATGCTTAACTTCTGGACAAAGAGGAGATGGATATTCAGGACTCAAGCCGACTGGAGCTGAGAACATTCCATATATTCTTTCTGTTGATGAACATCACCTGGACAGTTTGCACCCCATTCCAGTTTAGGCAAGGTGGAATCACATGTAATGTAATGCTAGATTCTAAGATAAGCACATAAGGATATTACATATATAAGTATGAAATTATCTTGAAAAGTCCCACAATCTACCCACAGGTTCATAATGTAGTGATTTGTGAGTATAACCCCAGAAGAACATCAGATGCACATCTATTTCCCCTGTTCTTGGGCATACGCATTGAGTAGAGTGCCAGGTGGGACACCCACCACATTGTTATGTTCTCTCTTCTCTTCAACTGCATGTAATTCAAATCACGAGTTCAATGTGCACATGATGCATCCGCAGTCTAAGTGGGAAGGGTGGACTTCTACATGTGGGGTCTTGAAGGAGTAATAACACACAGGGAAAAGAAATACTGGCCAGGAGATGCAAAAGAAAAGCATACTTCTAAAAACATACTTTGGTGTTGAAGCAGGAAATTTTTTTCTGGTGTTCTCGAAAAACTGCTAGTCTAAGATGAAGCCACTGGAGCTAAAGAAGAGATTGACCTGATTCTTGCAACACTTTCTAAAATGTTTCTAAATCTGGCTTCCAGGGAGGGCTCCACACCAGTTCTCCTACTGTTCTGGTCACTCCTTCTCAGGCTTTTTTGCTCCTTCCTCCTCATCATCCCAACCTCAAAATGTCAGGAGCCTACAGGTCTTAGTCTTTGGATTTCTTCTCTCCTAAACAGACTCTCACTCATTGATCTCTTCCACTCCCATGCTTTATATACCATATATACCCTGATGGTTCCGCATTTATATCTATAGCCAACAGCTCCTCTGGGAGCTCCAGACGCACATATCCAATCACCTACATAACATTTGCACTTGATGTAATAGACTTCTCGAGCAGATGTGTCTAAAACTGGATTCTTCATTCCCTATTTCCATCATATTTGTTCTTCCTCCAACACATTTTATCTCTGCCAGTGTCACCTCCATTCTCCCAGTTGCTCAGGTCAAAAATAAAAAGTCATTCTCCACTCTCTTTCTCTCCCACACCACATCTAATTCATCAGCATATGCTGTTATCTGGATATTAAAACACATGCACAGCCTGGGGCTTTCTCATCATCTATGGACATCGCCGTGCTCCAGGCTGTGGGCATCTCCCGCTTAAAACTTTCCCATCTTCCCCTAACCGGTCTTCCTCTTAGTGGTCATTCTTCTCATAGTGGTCAGAGATGCCTTTAAAAGGTATATATCAGATCATGTACCTCCTTTGTCCAAAAGTTTCTGATAGTTTTTCATGGAGGTGAGAATAAAACCTCAAGCCCCTTTATGGCTTTCAGAAGTCCCCATGATCTGGCCATGGCTCAACTCCTCAACAATTCATGCCTTCTTGGATCCTTCTTTGGCTAATGTCAAGTCACTTGGGCCTTTTAATAGAATACACATAATCCTTCACTTCACTAGAACACTTTAACATATTTTATTTATTTAGTATTTATTTTCTAGTCCTTTCAGCCTGGAGCTGCCTTTTACAGTCTTAGCACACCTGACTCAAAAAGCTCTCTCTATAGGGCAGAGTGGAGAGTGATTAGAAGAGGTAATCAGGTCTTTCTTCACGCTTCAGATTCTTAGTGCCATGGATCAAACCTATGTTGGGAAAAAGAGACAAGTTATTTAAGTCAACCTCATGGTTGACTTCCTCCATCTAGATATATTTCAATAATTAAAATATTACAGAATCCATTCAATATGTTGTTAAGAGATATGGATAGAAGATTCACCATTGCATTGTTGAAGGCAAAGTTTGGGGAGGGGGAGGATTAAGAAAAATGGAACAAAAACATTTTATATTTATAGTGCTTTAAGTTGACACTTCTCTACAAGCCAGTTCCTGTGGTTTAGGGAACACCACTGATGCACACATATCAGAGCCAACCATGCAAAGAGCCAAGTTGCAAAACTTCCGTGTTGGCTCTAATTATATCCCAATTGATTATTTTAAGTTTTTTATGTATCTGGGGCAAATTACAAGAATAACATATCCCAACTGAGTACTATTGTGTGTAAGGTGATGAAAAATTATCAAAACGCAAGCAGTCAGAAAATGGGACTCTTGTGTGTCTTTACTAAAAACAAAGTAAACCTAAAGATGTACTGCAATTGATGAAGATGGAAATTCAAAATTACAGTGACAATTCAAGAATGGAAAAGTCCTACATAAAAGGAATCAAGGTAAATATTAAGACCAATGAAGCTTAAGCGTGATTTGCGATACCTTTAAATAAGGATTAGAAATGTAAATGTGCAGGAGCACCTGGCTGGCCCAGGCGGTAGATAGAACATGTGACTCTTAATCTCAGAGCTGTGAGTTCAAGCCCCACAATGGGCATGGGGCCTACCTAAAACATCGAAATAATTTTTTAAATAAATAAATAAATAAATATAAATAAATAAATAAATAAATAAATAAAACAAATGTGCAAAGCAGAGCAGTTTTTATTTTTTATTAATTTCTTTAAATTCAAGTTAGTGAACATATAGTGTATTACTAGTTTCAGAGGTAGAGTTCAGTGATTCATTAGTTGCTCATTATGTCACGTGCGCTCCTTAATATCCATCACCCAGTTACCCCATCCCCACCCCTCCACCTTTCCAGCAACCCCCGGTTTGTTTCCTATAGTCATGAGTCTCTTATGGTTTGCTCCTTGTCCTTACCTTATTTTATTTTTCCTTCCCTTCTCCTATGTTCATCTGGTTTGTTTTTTAAAAATACAGTAATGTATTACGAAGTTCATCATGTAATAATAAAATGGGTCTATTATCCTGGGTCAATTAGCAGCAGTTCAGAAGTAGAACAGAGAGGAGTAGACAAAGTAAAATGCATTGAATTCCTTACTATAAATATTACCAGACTGAGTGTTGCTGAGAATTAGAACATGTAGCTTTAAATATGTAACTTACTACTCTAAAAGATGACCCGATTGGAATAAAAAAATTACAACCTTAAAATCACTATAGAATAGAAAATAAAGATCTTAATGTCAATATAACTGTCAAGAGTCTTTGTGACCTGAAGAAAAAAGACTTTCATTTTGCAAAGCAATCATTTGCTGATATAAGAAAACTATGGGGAAAGATGGGTGTTGCAGTCTGTTAAAGATTATTTTTTTTAAATCTTGCACACAAAAAATGTATATAATATCCATAAGGAGAAATTAGTAGGTATTTATTTACTTTTAACATCAAACAATGTGGTTCTCTTTTTATATATTCAGAAGATATTTAGAAGACATGAAGCACATATTAGGATTCAAAGTTTCAATAATTTTCAAACAACAGATATTGCACAAAGTATCCAATGGAAATTCCAGAAAGGCATACCAAAAAAAAAAGTGCACTTTCCTGCGTTTTTAAATCTCAATCTCGTGTGTGTGTGTGTGTGTGTATGTGTGTGTGTGTGTGATCGTGCTTGGGTTAACATCTGGTATACAAAATTTAAAATGTTCAAATATCAATTTTTTTCCTTCTTCCTTAGTAATGGAATCTCAAATTTTTGTTGGATTTGTAGCCAACCAGAATAGACTATTTTCCCCACCTTCCCTCGTGGCGAGGTCTACACATATGACTGCATTCAGACCATTGAGATGGGAGTTGAAGCAGAGGACAGGACTGCCAGCAGGTATCCCTCAGGGCAAGAACGCATCTTTCTGCGTCATTTCCTTCTTCCTACTGGCTGGGCAGCGCACAGGGATGCAAACAGCTGTCTGAGCTCCGGTGCTTCGGCTGCTGCAGATGGCTGGACAACAAGGTAGATAATCCAGGAAACCTGATGTCACAGAAGCCTCTGATTACCTTTGAGACAGCAGTTCCTGATTCATAATGGAAGCATGAAACCAAAGTGGTTCATATGCAGGAGTGAATGGGTCATGGGAAGTCGAAACGAGGGAAGAGTCTACACTTTCAAGATGCCTCACAGGGAAGCCATGGAGATGCGAGGCAGGGGTTTGTGCAAGAGTCAAGGCTGGGGGCGAGTCATGCCTTTTCTGGGTGGGAGCAGAGCACTAGGGAATCTGGAACGTTTATAGCTGGAGGCCAGAGAGAAGTATCTGTGAAGAGAGAGAAGAACCGAACAGATCATGGGAACAAAATATTGCTGTTGGGAGAGAGTTGAATCCAAAGCAAATGGAGAAGAGGCTAGTCTCCCCTGGTGTAGGGGAAGAAGGGACACAGATGTAGACAGGTTGGGAAGTGCCAGGTAAGGAAATGGAAGGCCTAGTAGCTCCAGCTGTTTTCTGGAAACTAAGAAGCAGATCAAGTCTTAAGGAGGAGAATACTCAAGATTCGAAACATCGTTGAGTGAGGGATGAGAAAAACTCAGAACGCTGCTGAGCATTTCCGAGATCCCACCCAAGAGTGGCCCAGAGGACACAGCGTCTGCCAACGGACAAAGCAGTGTGATTTTCTTCGGCGGGGTTCTGCAGCTTAGCAATTGGAGCTGGCTCAAATGGGTCATTGGGCTCTAGTAGACTAGACTCTTTCAAGGCGTATACAGCAGATGATCAAAGGGTTGGTGGAAATGATTGTGTCAACAGTGTGGTTGAACTAATAAGCCACGAAGTGCAGACAAGTTAGGAAATGAATTGAAATGGTGTGTGGGGGGGGTCGGAGAGCCTGGTTGAATGGGTGGATGGAGACAGGAAAGGGAGTGCAGGTGCAACCCTGTGGACAGGGAGGAGTTTTGGCCTGAGGGCTGTGTGGTGGTGGTAGAAGGAGGGAGCTGGGGGTCCCCAGGGAGTATGGGGGAGGCCAGAGGTGCAGCCCAGACTGAGGGCTGAGTGCAGACTAAGCTAAAGCAGAGATGGGAGTAGGGCGGATGAGACCACAAAGGCCCACTAAGCTGAGATGCGACATGCGATGCCCAGAACGAAGTTCAAATCACGCATGGTTTGGGAAGGAACAGGTTTAAAGAAGAAAATTGGTCCAAGGACCAACTTGTTGCAGAGGCCATGGCTGTAAACCAAATGCAACAGTATGGAGACATGTAGCCACTGGAAATCAGAGAGCCGGCCAAGGAATTTTTGTAAATATAAAACCTCGAAGATATACACCATTAGCTCCGTTTAATAGCAATTTTTAGAAAAAAATGTGATCACTGTCAAGTCATTGCGCATAACATACTTTGAGTGTTTACCATTATTATTATTGTCCCGACAATAAGGATGACATTTTGGTAGGTAGGACCCAACCACGCAAGCCCTCCCTGCAACTGATTTCTTTTTTCTTTTTTTTTTCTTATTCCAGTAGAGGGCACTCAAAGCTCAAATAAATGCATGACAATCATTTTACAGCGATTGTTTTATATAATTAAAGCTCATATTGAAGTGAAAAAGAGAAAATCTGATTTAATGAGACTTAATTACTAGTTACGCGTGTAAATTTCACTAACATGAAATAAGAACCTATAAGTGATCACGTGAGAACATGCCTCCCCAGACACTCTCGTTTTCTCTCTGCACACACTGAGAGTGGGAGGGAAAATCTCTTGCCTATGAGACAAGATGGACTTTCTGAATGCGCGTCCCCAATGGACACCTGACCCTCAGGCTTCATTTTCATTCCCATCTGACTTCTTTGAGACCGGGCTTAAATAATCTGGAAATAATCCTGGGGGCTACTGGACAAACATCCCTCGGTGACAATGGCCTGAGAAAGCGCCAATGGGACAGAAGTGACGAGGAGGAGAGGAAATCCCTTGTTGGCAAAACTGTGCCACAAATGAGGGAGGTGGCTCAGAGGGAGGTTGTCACCGCTGCGCACAGCCCACGAAGAGTTCTTAGGGAAGCTTCCAGAAGACCTCGTGTTTCGGAGAGCTGTGAAAATCCAAGTATCGTTTGTACTTGAGGGAAGACACTCTTCCAAGCACAAGATTAGCCTTGTGTGGCTTTGGTTGCCAATTTGGCAGGATCGCAGTGGAAGATGTGAACAGTGGTAACGCGGCTGTCACTATCTTGTCAAGGGTTCTCCTGGAGGAGTCAGACCCTGGGGTCAAGTGATTCTGCAGCTATGGTCGTTGCCACAAGCGGGTTGCCATGATCCAAGCACAGCAGCTTTTCCAAACACAGAGGACATTTCGGTTTGGCTTCACATCTTATGTCAGAGTGAGGTTACTTGCAGGCAGCGAACGGAATCGGTTCCAATTTCCTGTAATAATGATGACCTATCAATATGAATTAGCTTCTTAGGTAGTACACAGGCTGCTTAAGGGGAAGAGAAGATTCTTCCCCAAAAAGTCTTCTTGGCAGAGATTGTGGACCTGGCATTACAGAGAGTATGTTATGGCTTTATGACTTATTTATAACAGATTTTTTTTTAAGGCACCGTTACAAGATGCTGAGACTTTACGATTTAAACATCTCCGCTTCTCTGCCCCCCACCCTCACCAGACACAGCCTTCCCAGTGCTCATAAACTCTGGATGCCGTAGTGCTGGGATTCAGCCGTCGTTCACTTGTGTCAACTCCCTTGAACTCAGGATGCAAGTGCCAGGGGAGCAAAGGTCTGAGAAGCTATGCAAAATGGAATTTTTTAAAAAGCACTTTCTCTTCGTCCTAATAACACGACAGTACAAGATAAAGGATTTAGCGTGTAAGACCTTGAGGGTGTGCAAACATCAATAATGAAAATCAAACAGCTTTCAGCTCGCGGGGTTAAGTATAGAATATGTATTTATGGCTTGATTGTAATTGTTGGGCACGTCTCGCCTTGTCATATATTGTTGACCTATCAGGCGGCCGCGGGCCCGTTGCTTATCCTTTTTCTCAGCTTCCTGACATTGGCTTGATTCATAGTTGTAGGCGATACACTACAAGGTTGCATCTAGTTTCTAACCCTCTAGCTGAAGGTTTCCCTGTTATGTGGTTGGGCAAGCTAAATATTTTACGGAAAATAATAACATCAAATTTGTACTAAAGGAAAATCATTCAAATGAAAGGGAATGCCAAAGGTCTTGACCCCGACCAGCCAGGCCCCGTGTGGCAACGCCGCAGAGTGGAAAACACCCAGTGGCCCCGGCAGCAAGTGTGGCTTCTGTAACTTGTGCCAGCTACAACTTCTCTGCAGGTCTGTAAGCTCCTCCTTCTCCCATCCAACCACCCAACCTCAAGATTCTCTGCCCCTACGGATGACTTTTGTAGCACCGAGGATACGTTCTGCTGTGCGTGTGAGAACCAGAAGACCTAGCTAAAAATAGCTTAATAAATAAAGGCCTGGGTGATGACCTTACCTAACAGGAAGTCTGGCCACAGAGTAATTCCAGCGACATTCACTTGGTAGCTCAGTGAGGTCAGCTGGCCCGCACACATCTTGTCTTCGGGGTCACAAGATGACTACCAGCAGTATCACATCCTCACACGGTGACATTCACAGAGAGGAACGATCGTAGTTAGCCTGGACCAGTCATCATCTGTGCTCAGCCCAGATGTGCCCAGGAGCACGAGGAGGGTGTGAACCAGGGGGGTGAAGGCGATGGCTGGTGGGGGTTGCTTAGGCGATGTGCGGTGTAGACATGCACACAACACTCACTGGTAGGGTAGGCCCCGCAAGTACCCAAGATGACAAATCTATCACCATAACACGATTCTGATGGGTACAGACCACCCTCCTTATTTCGTAGTTTGAGATTTTTCCTCTTTGGAACCTATTCTCAGTTTGCTTAAAGCACTTGGGAGCACGCTAAATTCCACAAGCAGCGTCTCTTAACCCTTCTGAATTTATCTGAATCCTGATCCCTCCTAATAACTAATAAGCAGCGTGGCACCCCATGAGACAGATGACGGGGAACCTCCATCATTACTGCTTATGCCTTACTAAGGGTGATGGTGAGAAGAAGGGTGCCACGTGGCTTCTAGTACTCATCACGATCGAGTTGTAAAACTTAAGACACTCAGTTTTTGCTGCCCTTGTGTTGCATGATTTCCTTCCAAAAAAAAAAATCCAGAATTTACCAGCTATTACCCCTCTTGCCATTTTCAGGGGACCTCGTCAATTCAAGATGGTGTTTTGCCTATGCCCAATGTGAGGCTGGCCGTCCTTCTTCTGTGGGAATGGTCACTCAGATAACATAATTCATGGCCAGGAGACATGTTATGTGCCTCCCACTCTGTCCTTTAATCTCAGGCTTCATTATCCCTGTCTGAGATCCTCCTGCTACTGGTGATGGAGAGGAAAATGGGGCTTCTCTGTTGGCATGAAGCTGGGGTTCCTTCTCACCCTAGTCCCCCTGAACTGGGGCTGCGATGTAGAGTTGGAGGAGACAGACATTCTAGAAGGACAACTGCATTCATAAAGTATAAGAGAGCTGAGATTCCAAACACCAGAGGGTGAATCAGGATGTTCTCAACAGTCAGAGCAACAGGTGGAGGTGGATGTCAACTGGGAAATGGATCCCAAAATTCAGTCAGGGCAGTGTGAGCAGGAGAAAGCACACGAGGATCAGGGGAACAGAGAGGGTGACAAGGGGACTGAACAATTGACGGATACACCAATCAGCCAGCCTGGCTCAACCAGGAGCAGTTTGGGTAAAATCGGTTTTCCAAATCACTTACACCGCCCATGTATTGCAGCCTTGAGACTGTTAGTGATGAAAATGAGAACGCATTTCTACGTTGGGGAGGGGAAATTTTCTAGAGGCTGCTTTGGGAGCCAAAGCTATTCATCCTCAGTGTAATGCGAGTTTCTGTCAGCAACCTTTCCTGATATTTTAACCTCATCTGCTCAAGATTCTTTCTAGATTTAGGGATAATTACTCACATGCCGTTAAACTTTATGTTTGAGAGGATCGCGCTGACGTGGAATTTCTGGTGTCTGCCTTCCTGTTATCGCTACAGATTTAGGTGTGCTCTCTTGCAGAGCATCACCCACAAGTAGCCTTGTGTCACTAGGCAAATGGGTTTGACTCCAGATGATAATTTAGTCTACAGATTCACATCATATGGAACAATTAAGCTGTTTTCTATTATGTGCTAGTCAGAACATTTCAGCAGATATATATGTGTATAATAATATATGATTATATTTAATTACATCATATTTTATAAATATATACTTAAAATATATAAATATTATATATATATATATATCAATTTAGAGAAAGTTTGTGGCTTCAGCTAATAGAAACTCTGACTAATAGGGACTTAACCAAACGTAAGCTTATATTTTTCGGCTAATGCCTCTGGAGACAGAGCCTTTTTATCTTTTTGCTCTCCCATTCTCAGCACGATGGCTCATTGCCTCAGTGTCACTGGACGGCCGCTCCAGCCCTAATCATCTCATCTGCGCTCAAGGCCAGAGGTAAAGGAAATCACTCCCTTTATCAGGAAAGGATAGGCTTTATTGGCCAGAATTGAGTCATATGGACACTGGTAGCTGCAAAGAATGCTGGAAAAGCATGTTATTGATTCTTGCAGCCTTAACTGAGGAGGTGGCCGAAGGCAAACGGGGTTAGGGAAGGGCATGGAGCCAACTAGCCAAGGATGACCACCACACCTGCTATAGTAAAGGTCCCAAACAGGGATGATACTAAAACCTAAAGGCAAGCTCTTACTTAAATGAAACTTTGTGCGACATACCACAACAGCCCTGAAAAATAGGAGAAGCTTAAAAGTTCACAGATAGAATCAAACAGGCCGAAAGCTGGCAAGTATGAAGGATAGAAACGTTTTTTAAAATCTAAGTTGTTCTTTGTCTTCCTATTTTTCTTTAGTTAAAACTGCCTGCAGTTTTAAAATATTTTATTTATTTAGTTGAGAGAGAGACAGAGATAGCAACAGAGAGCATGAACAGGGGAGGAGCGGGAGAAGCAGGCTCCCCACCGAGCAGGGAGGCTGCGTGGGGCTCGATCCCAGGACGGCGATCATGACCTGAGCTGAAGGTAGACGCTCAACCCACTGAGCCACCCAGGCGCCCCATGCCTACATTTTCTAAAGGAATTTCAGAAATCTTTTAAAGGTGTATAAATGATTACAGAATAACACAAGTTAAAATTGGAGCAAAGGAATAAAGGCTGATGAGCTGAACACTATTACGGTGATCATTTCACAATGAACGTAAATCAAACCATCACGTCATATGCCTTACACATATACTGTGATATATTTTTTTGTCAATTATTTCTCAACAAAACTGGAAAAAAGTTTTTTTAAATAAAGTTGCAAGCAAATTGGAAGCAGGAATCTGACTAAAAATGCACTCACTCCTCGTTGAGGTAAACATATATTAGGGCTGGACTCCAAATTTTCCTTTACTCTCTCTCTCTGATCTTTTGCTTTATGTTCCCCCTAAAAGAGACCCTGCTAGGTCTCCTTCAGTTGCAGGGGGAATGAGCTCCTCTGGGTCCTGGAGCAAAATCAGTGGGAAAGGCAGGCATCCGTCCACAGTGACCTCCTCCCTCCTGAGTTATGCAGCCGCTTCTTGGGACTGAGGTAGGTCTCCACGGCTGCTTGGCCACTTAGAGTGTTTCTTCAGTGCTTCTCCTGTTAAGGGACATTTGATTACTATTATTATTGTTCAGTTCATAAGCGCTTTTAGTTACTTTCTTTCTTGGATTAAAGGAGAAAAGAGAGAGGCTTAGTCACTGAGGCTTCCAAGTGTCAGGGCCTGGCTCTGTGGCTCCCTGTGGCTCCTCTCATCTTCCTGCTGGCTGGAAGGAGTCATGTGCTGTAGGTGGAGAGGCCGAGGTTCAGCCCCGTTGAGTTATGTGACCATGGTTTGGCCCAGTCATCGGCAGAGCTAGGTTGGAGCTTGGATCTGACTCTGAAGCCCAGGCCTGTCCATTATGCCACTTTAAAGGAACTGCATGACTGCATGTATTCATAAACCTGAGGTCCACTGTCAGAGCAGGCCATCATCAGAGGCTCAGCCCTTCTCCACTGTTCTCTGCTTTCTGAAGGCTGTTCTAGGAAGATTCCTGTGCTTGGAATTAGAAGGCTTGCTTATCACTTTCTGCTCTTTTACTTAATAGCTGTGTGACCTTGGGTAATTCACAGAAGCCTCCTGAAGCCGGGTGTAGTCATCTACAGACCTAAGGCAATGACAGGGCCCACTCCCCCACCCCTGTGGTCACCTCAAGGCAGGACTGGCGAGAGGGGAGAGGTTGGCATAAAACTCAAATGACAGCCTCTGTGGTACAGACCTTGGAAGGAACATAAGCTTCAGCCACATTCCATGCGTTGTCTTAGGTATTCATTACTGGAATCTCAAGATGTGGTTTCAGAGAAAATACATTACTTTTCCGACCCTGGTTCACTCGCTTAGGAGTCTCCATGGAACACTCGGTAGACTGTTCCCTAGTGTGCACCGATAGCAACATCAGCAATGTGGCCATGTTGAAAGGTTAGGTTACTTGACAATTCCTAAAGTGAAAAGAAGTGAACTCCTCCTAGCCTCTATTACCTGCCGCGAGGGTAGTTACTCTGGAGAGGGAGGGCTTTTGGCTCCGACATCTCATATGGCTGATCCTACACACAGCTGTTAGAGCAGGAATCAGCACTGGTGAAATAAGCACAGGAACTGCTGGATAAAATAGATCCTAACTGATTGGCATTTTCGTGCCTCCCTAAAACACGAACTGCCTGTATACTGCACTTACTCACACCCAAGGACACGCACACTTGCGCTCCTCTAGGCGGGCTCACATGCACAAACATATGCCATTGCACCGGGAACCTCTGAAGAGAATTCTTTGGGAAGAAGGTCGGCTTTGGAGAGCCAGCTAAATATCTTGCAGACCCTGTGGGGATGGTAGCCACCATGCAACCACAGAGTCAGGCAGTCTCTGGATCCAGCCCTCTGGATCCATGGTCCTCTGACTCAGCATTCTTTCAAAGATTTAGAAAAAAAAAAATAAGTGGAAAAAATATTTCCTAGTGATGAATAGATGCAGAGCAAAATCAGCTTCTACCTAGAATCCAGGAATATATTTTTGGATCTGGTGACCTGGAAAGAAGACATTTGAAGCAGGGTCCTCCCAGCATGACTTCCAAACCAGCCTCACAGTTCAGGGAGTATACGTGCACAGGACAAGCACCAGGCTGGCGCTCGAAAAGAAAATGGAAACATTCAAAGGAGGCAGTAGGAACATTTTTTTGACTGTGCAGCCAATCAAGCAATGGAATAAATTACTTGGGAAAACATTTGGGCCTCCCTAAATAGAAACATTCAGGAGAAAAGTGAGATGGAACACACATTCCCATTGTCATTATTGAGCAGTGTTTATTGAGTGTGGACAGGGTACGAGGTAGCTTTCCAAATGCAGAGGCACCCCCAGTTCCTGTGGAAAAGTGTGGGGAAGAGCTGCATGTTGGCAGCTCCTGACTGTAGCAGAAGCCATGACTCATGAAGACCCTGTGGCTCCATGGCAAGTTTACAAACTCTTGAGATGCCTCCTGCTCAGAAGACTGTGTCTTGGGTTGGTTATGAACACGGAAACTTTAATTATTGTGATTGTTAAGAGTAGCCCTCATAATCAATGCACTTAGGGTCCTATGCGGTATTTTATGTGCTACCATGTTTTAAACCACTACTGATCAGACAAATCATCTCTCTTGCGTATTTGATAAACTGTGATCAGTAATAACAACTAAGTTGTGATGTCATGTTGAATAGGAACAGGCTGATTAACAGGTTATGGCATGAGTACAGGCTGGAAAGGTGTACATGAGGCAGAGAGACAGGTAAAGACTAGAGAAGCCTTTGTTCTTGTCCAAAATCTTCTTGTATAATAGAATAATCTTATTGTAATACTGAAGGGAGGAAATTGGTAGGTCAAAATGCACCGTGAAAGCCTTGCACAAAGATCTGCCTTTCCTTGGAATCACTTTACTGATGGAAAATAGGAACAGTTGAATTGATTTGTTGTTTCACAGGGAAACCATACTCTTGATTCACCTTTTGGTTACCTTCACCACTGACCACCAAATCAAGGATCTGGGAGATAGTTTCATTAATTGTCATTTCATTGGGGCCCGCTTGGCCAAACTATTCATTGACTCGGGAAATAAAACAGCACTTTTCATTATACAGAAGAAAGGACATTATGTTATCCTCCTCAAGTTTTGACTCCTGGCTAGTCAACCAAGCATCCCCTTTCACTGCAGAGGTGGGCCTTTCCAATGGGGCTAACATATGACCCTTTTCTCATATTACCCTTTTTTTTTCTATACCTTTAACCTTTCTGCATCAATTGTGAGACAGTCACTTCCAGAAAACAAGGGGACAGATACTGACACTGGAACCATCAATCCCTTGGTGAAGCCCTAGAAATATCCCCTTGGCAAAGCCCTCCTGCAGAGGTAAAAATGGAATTACCTCTAAAAGTGCCTTGGGAATTGTAGGTTTTCATATACACCATTGGTACAAAGTATCACAGAATCAGACATCTTCAGAAGAACACTTGTCAGATTCTAGGACTTACTAACAATCCTCCTTTCAGAGTATTTAACTCATCACAAAAGTCAGAAAACAGACCCAAGGAATCCACATACCCTATATAATTGCAAATGCCAAATAGGAATAGCTCTCTTTGCAAGTGAAGATGAAGAGGAAAAAAAAAAAAGACCAGCGTAAGAACTCAGTTGAAAACAGAGTACTCATAATGTGGGACATTCAGCAGAAAAGTATTCTTCCTACAATCATTTACTATTACAATTATTCAGAAATTTGGTATCCTAGAGCAGTCTAAGAAAAAGTGACCTAAAAAGATGTGATAAAGGTCAATGGAATTTAGAAAGAAATAAAGAATGAACAAAGAGCTAAGTGAGATGAGAAAGGATTGTAAAGGAACTAAATTTGCCAGAGTAGAGTTAAAATCTTTACCAGAGGCTATAAAGAACAAATTTCATATTGAATGAAATTTGACATTGATGAGAATGACACACTTCAGTGACCCTTCCAGAAAGAAGAAACATACCAAAAGATGAACATGAAGAGAAAAGATACGGCATTCCTAAAATGCAAAGCCAAGGTAGGAATGATAGATGTTCCTGGAGAGGAAAACAGACCCATTATAAGAAAACTTTCTTGAACTGGAAGAAACATTACAATGTACAGATTGAAAACAGCTAACTCAGTTTCAGGGAATGTTAATGAAAAGAAGCACCTGTGACTCTATCATGATGAATGTTTGAATTACAAAGAAAAAAAAAAAACAGGGCCTATAAGCATCCATAAAGAAAATAAGAGGATAGTAACAAACTAACTTTGACAGCAACAACAACAAAAAAAATCAAGCTGACTGCAGACTTTTCCGGAAGCAAACATGTGAAGGCCACAGAGAGAGAGATTAATAGAAAGGTTAAGATTAAGAGAGTACTGCTAAATAACTGGATTCGATCGAGTTTTTACTCATATGTGATAACCCAGAAAGGCGTTGTATGATATGTGTAGGTTAATAAAATGTGTTATAGCACACATTTTGAAGACTGGCTTGTAGAAAAATGCTACAGGACAATTATGTGTTATGGTAGGATTATGAATGAAGGCTGGTGACAGATATTTGTATAAAATGTATTGTTTCCTAGGCGATTGATTGAAGTGACTTTATAAGATATTGACTTAAATTCCCAAAAGGCCCTAGGAAACTAACAGTTGATGAGATTCATGGTCTCTATATTTAGAGAAACCAGGATTTAGCTAGATTAAGTGGTATGTCTCAGAATCTCAGTAGTACAATGGAAGAGGGCATTAGTTATCAGATTAGTATTACCTCTTTCTATTTTGATTTAATTTTAGGAAGTTTATATAAGAAAAATGAAAGAGAAAAGGAAGTTGCTTAATGAGTCAATCATGCTTAAATTCCTCTTCTCTTTCCTAAGGCGAGGTTAGTGCCTATGTTGAATTAGAGTTTTCTCTAGATTTCACTCATAATCTTGTCAATTCCAACAAGAAAAGCCTTTGATAATGATGGGTTCTGACTTTTAAAGTCCTTGGTATGCTCCAGGCACTGTTCTAGACGCTAGGGCATAAGACATAGGGAACTAAAGCAAACGAAATCATGTGCTCGTGTCTCCCACCGTCAAGAGTTAGGCTTTGGGGATAGGCAGACCTACCTCAACTACAGCAAAGGGTACTGGTTTGAGCCTGGTAACTAACATGCCAGCTGTGGTAGTTAATGTCTTTCCTCTTTGCTATTGAGGAGACAACCCAGGATCACCAGGCATGAGGAAAACCAAAGTTACAAAAGACAAATAGAAAAAATACTGGTGGAGAAAATAAATTAAGGGCCCAGAACAGAAAGTGTCTTTTCTAAGGGCACTTTTGAAAAGTGCCCTTAGAACTATTTTCGAAGAAATTAACCCAAGGACATAAAAGAAACAGAGACAATACAAAAGCTTTTACAGACTAAAAATAGAAGTTGAAACAGAAATAAAGGAAGGGCTGGAAGGTAAAGTTGAAGATGTCTCTCAAAACACAGAGCAGAGATATGGAAAAAATATGAAAGAAAGAAAGATGAAAACAATGGAAGCATTAATCCCAAAGTGCCAACATCTGATTAATTAGCAGTCAAAGGCTGTGGTGGCACATTTTGCTTCTGTTGTGGTGGTGGTGGTTGTTATTGTTTATGTATTAGTAAAAATAATAACTAACATTTGTTGAGGGATTTCATTGTACTGGAATCTGGGCTATGGTCCTAACCCGCAATGTCTTGCTTTATTACACTAACAGGTTTTTTTTGGGTTTTTTTTGTTTATGTTTTTTTTCTGGAACAATGGGATTAGATCAGAGAAATATTTAGAAGGTAAATGAGTATGGTGTGGTTATTGAGTGTATTTAGTTGTGAGGAAGAGAAAATAGTCAAGGGGTAACTCTCAGTGACTGGATGGCAACAACCAAGATCAAAAATGCAGAAGTAGGAGCAGGTTTTGCCCGGAAGAAGATACGTTCACTTTTCACATGTTGAGTTGAAGGTGCCCAAAGGATATCAGAATGAGTAAGATCAAGAGATGGTTGGCTTAATAAGCCTGAAGCTCAGAGAAAAGGCTGGGCCCGAGAGAGCTTTAGGGATCACCCACATATTGGTTGAAGCCAGAGTGGATACAAGCACTCAAAGAAAGTCTTGAGTGTAGACAGAGAAGAGCTGATGCCAAGGCCAAGGTAGCCTGAGGGAGAAACTTGGAAGGAGTACTCAGTGAGTGGGGATCTTGGGACCAGAGTGTCAAATGGCCAGGGGACAAGAGAGGCCTGGGGAGGAAGTGGTCAGGGATGGACACCAGTGCACTGGAATGTTCTACATAGAGGATGCTATTTGGTAGTATTTGCAAGAATGATTTTAATGTCATTCTGGGAACAAGCCAGATAACTGCTAAAGAATAAGTGAGAAATGAATTTGTCAAGTTATTTGCCTGATTTCTGTGTGACTTGAATGAATAAGTCCTCTATTAGTAGATATTAGAGGATTAAGAGATAATGTCTGCAGATTATTTAGCAAGGTTCCTGGCATATAATAAATGCTCAACGAATGCAGGAGGTGTACATATATGCGTATGTATTGATTTTTAAACCAATGTATCATAGTGATTGGGTGAACAAATTTTGGATCTAGATAGACTTGAATTTGTAGCTTAGCTCTGCCACTGTGTACTTGTGTAAATTTAGACCAGTCACATTATTACTCTGGGGGGTTTTTTCATCTATAAAATGGAGGGTGAAGAAGTATCTACCTTCTAAAATGATTTCTAGGTATTATCCATTTTTTTATTATGAATAGTATACTAACTTCTGGATACTTATTTAGTTACCAGGCTGAACTCTCATACTAGTATGTGAATTCATAGAGTCAGGGTTCATCAGGTATGTAATGGTGAATACAGTCTGGTTTAATGCTGGTTTGAGTTTGTCCTCCCTAGCATTCTCTTTTCTCCAAAAGAGAGGAAGAAAGCCAGGTCTTTTGTGTATCTTTGCCCTGGGTGTTTCTGTGGGGCAGACTCCTGCTAAACTTGGGAAAGGCAACGGTGGCTCTCTGGAATAGGAAGGGAAGAGAGGACATGGTCCAGGGCAGAGAAGGAGAGGTGGATGGAAGTGGGCACCCACCCGAGGAGCAGTGGAGACTTGCAGGGGGCTGGAAGGTGCCCTGAGAGAGTAGCAACGTGTCAGACCTTGTGGGACCTTATGGCCCCAGCACCAGCCAGCTGGGGACCTCGGAATAGAGGGGTTTTCCTTTGGCTAAGACCCAGGAAACATTAGAATGAGGGGAAGGCAAAAAATCATAATGGAGATTTGATTTGCCATTGATGTGTGTTGATTTGAGAACTAAAGAAATGGAATGAGTCTTGCACATGAATTTGTGCACTGAAAAATTGTACCTGCAGCAAACTCACACTATTTACCAAGACATAAATGTAACTTGCTTTTATTTCCCTGAGACTTTCCCATTATTTCTATTTCTTGCCTTGTTATACTGACAGAATTTGCAAAATAATTAAGATGTCACAAATTTAGAATGAGGAGCAAGTGAGGGGTGCCTGGGTGGCTCAGTCAGTTAAGTGCCTGATTCTTGATTTTGGCTAAGGTCATGATCTCAGGATCATGAAATCAAGCTCCACATCAGGTTCCGGGCTCCTTGGGGAGTCTGCTTGACATTCTCTCTCCCTCTCCCTCTCTCTCTCTCTGTCCTTCCCTCCCCCTTCTCTCTCACTCCTTTTTTTTTTTTTAAAGAATGAGGAACAATTTAGCCATGATCTGCCTAGACCAAGACATCTGAGGAGGACACAGGTGAAATAGATGATGATCCTTCCATGCATTCCAGCCCATGAGACTGGGAAACTAGTTGACCTCTCCTACCCCTCACTACTCTCCACCATCTCAGAATTTAGGTTCAAGGGACAATTGGGAGATGCCAAATAGAGCGAGGTTCATTCACTGGCATTTGGCAAACTAAAGGCTCATGATATAAATGCAATTATAGAAAAAAAAGTAAGTTAACTATCCTGACCACAAATGTATGTAGATTAAGATTCATTCTCACTCTTACTCCAATGTTTCTGGAAATTTCTACATTGTGTGATATCCTCATGAAAGTAGGTACAGCAAAAACCAGTTGAATTATATTATGCAAACCAGGGACTCATAAATTAATTTTTTTCATCATTAGTTGCTTTATTTTTTAATTAATTTTTTAATTTAAATTCAATTTGCTGACATATAGTATAATATCCAGTGCTCATCCCATCAAGTGCCTTCCTTAGTGCCCATCACCCAGTCACCCCATCCCCCTACCTACCTCCCCCTGTGTAACCCTTTGTTTGTTTCTCAGAGTTAGGAGTTCTATCATGGTTTGTCTTCTTTTCTAATTTTTCCCCACTCAGATTCCCTCCTTTCCCTTGTAATCTCTTTCACTATTTCTTATATTCCACATATAAGCGAAGCCACATGATGATTGTCTTTCTCTGTTATCCTTGTGCAGGGGCCATGCTAATCTTCTCTGTATCGTTCCAATTTTAGTATATGTGCTGCCGAAGCGAGCATGATTGTCTTTCTCTGATTGACTTATTTCACTCAGCATAATATCCTCCAGTTCCATCCACGTTGAAGAAAATGGTAGGTATTTGTTAGTTCCCTTCTAATATCTGTTAATACAGGTAATCACTACACTTAAAAGTTTTCTCATGTCATGAGAAATGAATATAGAGATACCACATATATTGTATTTTAAGTATGAAAGTTTAAGGTCAATTAATGTTTGTCAGCCTTTCTCTCCATCCCAAATCAAGGCCTTCAGAGAATTGTCCTTCCCAGTAATCCCTTCCAAAGGGCTCTATGCTTCCACACCTCCTCTTTACATTGTACCCACTCACTTTGATCCACTGTGGGTAAGCTACCAATCACTCTGTTTTCACCCTAAAGGCTTGCTACACCATCTAGATGCTGACATTGAGTCCTCTGTGGACATTCTCTTTCCACTCAAGCAGGCCTACTTTCCTGTCACTCCCGGATCCTTCAGAACCTGGGAGTGGGTAGGAGCCACTCAGGATTCTTATTGCTACCCACTGCTGCTCTAAGTAAGAAGGCAATTGAGTTTAGAGGTAACATGCATGGACTTTACTGGGATTAAAATCCTGGCTCCACCAGAGCACATCCTTGGACAAGTTATTTTGTGTTTCAGAGCCTCGGTGGCTTCATTTGTAAATAGCAATGATATGAAAACCTACTTGAGCAGGCCATTCAAAGGGTTGAAGGAGATCACACATTTATCAAGCATATTGACCCAAGCCCAGCAGAGGTGTTTGACAAATAATAACTAACAATGGCATCACCTTTATTACATTTTCACTTTCGTATAAAATCAGCTTGAAGGCATTGGGTATCCAGTTGCACATGTTCTGTGCCTAACCCCACCTCAGTTTTTTTATTCATCCTATCCTCTCCTACAGATCTTTGAATTCCTTAACACCAAGGATTTTTCATTCTTGCTCCACATAAGAAATCTATCCCCATGGCTACATCTTGTACTTTTTCACTGTTTAGAACTGTTTGTCTTCTGAAATCTTGAACTTCGATATTCCGTTCTCTAAGAAACACTTCCTGTCAACTCTCTCTGGCTCCAAACACACCATTTCACATCACCAATGCCGCTGATTACTGGATAATTATGTTTTCCACAAATGATCGGTTGCTTTCTGGCTTCACTTCTTTTTGCCACGTTCAGATCCCCGAGGTCAACTACCACCCCCTTATTGACATTTCCTTTTAGCTCCACTCTTTGCTGCCCTTTCCTGGCTTCCTGCCCCACCAGAACCTGAGTCTAGATCCCCCCACATGTGCTGCCCAATGCGGTAGCCAGTCAGGACAGGCACACGTGGGCTGCAATGACTCTATCGCGCAGCACCAATGATGGAACATTTTCATCATCACAGAAAGTGCTACTGGACAGCAATGCTTTAAACAATTTACTTTTTCTCTTCTACACCTTGTGGTGAAGGACACTGATGGGTTAGACAGAACAGCTATGTGGTTAGTGCCCCTTGAAACTTTAGTGTGTTCAACCTCAAGGATCCTTAAGAATGCCTGAAGCTGTTCTGAATTAGCTTTGAATTAGCTCTGCCTCCTACCTCCTTTGGCTACCATTACAAAATTTCAACTGGTTCCCCAAACCTGCCACTTACTGCCTCCACCACCTAAAGGTTCATCACTCTCAGCAGATGCACTGGCCTTCCCTTTTCACTACAAAATAAATTATGATTAATAAGAATTCTCTTAATTCCCTACTCTGTCAGTTATAACCACATCTCTCTAGGCCCACACTTTGTTTTTTCTCCCTAATATTTACAGATAATCTTTCCACCTGTGCTTAGGATTCCCTCATCAGCCCACAAATATTTATTGAGGAGCTACTAAGTATAAAGACAATCTTAGGTTCTGAGATTTAGCTGTTAACAAAACAGTGTCCCTAGCCTCATTCTTATATTGTCAGGTAGACAACAAAGAAATATCTGAAATGGTCATAAGCAGAATGAAAAAAAAAAAAACAGGCTGGGCATTAGGGAGTGGACTCCACTCCATTAGGGTAGAGTCAATTGCTATTTTATATTAAGCAGCCAAGAAAGGCTTTATTGTCAATGCAAACCCTAGCAAAATATCATTGACATTTTTCACAGGGCTGAACAAAAAGTCCTAAAATTTGTATGGGACCAGGAAAGACCCCAAATAGTCAGAAGGAGGTTGAAAACAAAAATCAAATCTGGTGGCATCACAACCTCAGACTTCAAGCTATAGTACAAAGCTATAATCATCAAGACAGTGTAGTACTGGCACAAAAACAGACACATAGATCAATGGAACAGCCTAGAGAACCCAGAAATGGCCCTCAACTCTATGGTCAACCAATCTTTGACAAAGCAGGAAAGACTATCCAACAGGAAAAGGATGTTAATCCTTTCAGTAAATGGTGCTGAGGAATTGGACAGCCACATGCAGAAGAATGAAACTGGACCATTTTCTAACACCATACACAAAGATAAACTCAAAATGGATGAAAGACCTAAATGTGAGACAAAAATTCATCAAAATTCTAGAGGAGAACAGGCAACAGTCTCTTCAACCTTGGCCACAGTAACTTCTTGCTAGAAATGTCTCCAAAGCAAGGGAAATAAAAGCAAAAATGAACTATTGGGACTTCATTGAGATACAAAGCTTCTGCACAGCAAAAGAAACAATCAACAAAACTAAAAGGCAACATACAGAATGGGAGAAGATATTTGCAAATGACATATCAGAAAAAAGTCTGGTATCCAAGATCTATAAAGAACTCATCAAACTCGACACCCAAAAAAGCAAACAATCCAGTCAAGAAATGGGCAGAAGATATGAACAGACATTTCTCCAAAGAAGACACAAATGGCCAACAGACACATGAGAAAATGCTCCATATCACTTACCATCAGGGAAATACAAATCAAAACCACAATGAGATACCACCTCACACAAGTCAGAATGGCTAAAATTAACAAGACAGGAAACAACAAATGTTGGTGAGGATACAGAGAAAGGGGAACCTTCTTACATTGTTGTGGGAAGGCAAAGTGGTACAGCCACTCTGGGAAACAGTATGGAGCTTCCTCAAGAAGTTAAAAAGAGAGCTACCCTACAATCCAACAATTGCACTACTAGGTATTTCCCCAAAGATACATAGTGATGTGAAGGGACACCTACACCCCGATGGTCACAGTAGCAATGCGCACAATAGCCAAACTGTGGAAGGAGCTGAGATGTCCATCCACAGATGAATGGATGAAGAAGATGTGGTGTATATATACAATGGAATATTACTCAGCCATCAGAAAAGATGAATACTTATAGTTTACTTACCGATGTGGATGGAACTTGAGGGTATTATGCTGAGAGAAATAAGGCAGTTTGAGAAAGATAATTAGCATGTGGCTTCACTCATATGTGGGATATAAGAAACAGTGCAGAAGATCATAGGGGAAAGGAGGAAAAACTGAATGGGAAGTCATCAGAGAGGGAAAAAAACACGAGAGAGACTTAACTATAGGAAATAAACTAAGGATTGTTGGAGGAGAAATAGGTGGGGGGATGGGGTAAAAAGGCAAATTTGCTGATGGGCATGAAGGAGGGCATGTGATGTGATGAGTACTGGGTGTTAAAGGCAACTGATAAATTATCTGAAACTAATGATGTACTACATGTTGGCTAATTGCATTTAAATTAAAAGAAAAATAAAGGCCTTATTGAACTGGAGACAACTGAGAAGAGAGTCAGGAAGTGGGCCAAGAAGCAGGCTGGTGGAAAAAATGAGGAAATTCCTAGCAGCAGGAGTGGTAAGTGCAAAGGCTCTGGGGCAGGTGTGGGCTCAGTATATTGGAAGGATCGCAAAGGGGCCTATATGGGTGGACTATAAGTGCAAAGATAACAGAGAAGATGTGGTCAGGGGCATAGGCGGATCACGTAGCTCCTTTCGGCCACAGTAAGGACTTTGAGTGTGTTAAGAAGCCATGGAATGGTATGAGTAGGGGAGAGATCTCATCTGACTTATATTTTTTAAAGAGTCATTTTGAGTGTTGAGTTCTGATCATTCTATAGAGGAAAGGATGGAACTAGGGATATTTGCTAGGAGGTTATTGCAATAATTCAGGCGTAGTGACAAATTTAGGTCAATTGGGATGGTGGGTTAGTTAGCCTAAGTGGGGTGGCAAGAAGTGACCTGCAAACGAGCCTATTTTTCTTAAAGATTTATTTTATTTATTTTAGAAAGGGAGAGTGTAAACAGTGTGGGGAGGGGCAGAGGAAGAGAGAAACACAAGCAGCCTCCCCGCTGAGGATGGAGCCTGATGTGGAACTAGATCTCATGACCTTGACCAAGAGTTGGATGCTCAGCGGACTGCCTCATGATGGGGCCTATTTTTAAATCAGTCAAAAGAGGATCACAGACTATGCCTGAGATATTATAGGAGAAGGGACCGGCAAGGGGCAAGCAGCCAGCCCCATGTGTGGCATCTTTCTAATACCCTTAATTCTAAAGCCACATAACAAAAAATCTAAAGGGTATTTCTCCGAGAGAAAGGGATGTGCTCCCAAGTTGGCAGAGGGGCAGTGGCTGCAGGGTTGTGTTGACAGCTCCTGCTCATGGTTTTAGCTCTTCTCCAGGGCTCCAGAAACCACCAGCACACACCCCTCCAGCTAAAGGTCTAAGACTAAGATCTAAATAGTATTCAGAGAAGTAGGAAAGAGGATAAAGGAGACTGAATCTACTATTTTGAATGGAACCACAAAAGAGTCCAAATAGCCAAAGCAATCTCAAAAAAAAGCATGAAGCCAGAGGCATCACACTTCTTGATTACCATGTTATCTTACAAATTACAAAGCTATAGCAATCAGAAAGGTACAGAAAAACAGACACATCCACCAGTTGAACAGAATGGAAAGCTCAGAAATAAACCTATGCACATGTGGTCGATTAATTTGCAACAAAGGATCCAAGGATATACATTGAGGAAAGAACAGTCTCTTCAATAAATGGTGCTGGGAAAACTGGACAGTTGCATGCAAGAGAGCTAAACTGGAAAACTGGACCCCTCCCTGTCTTAGGGGTCAAAAAGTCAACTCAAAATGAAGTAAAGACTTGAATAGAAGACTTGAAATCATGAAACTCCTAGAAGAAAACAGATGGTAAGCTCCTTGACATCATTCTTGGTGATAAAATTTTGGATTGGACACCAAAAGCAGTGACAATAGAAGCAAAAATAAACAAATGGGACCACATCAAACTAAAAAGCTTCTGCACTGCACAGAAAACAATCGACTAAATGAAAAAGGCAACCTACTGAATAAGATGAAATATCTGCAAACGGCATATCTGATAAGGGGTTAATAAGCAAAAGTAAAAAATCTACACCACGCAGTAACAACAGAAACCAATCTGATTAAAAAGTGGGCAGAAGAGCTGTATAGACATTTTTCCAAAGACAGGTTCATGAAACAGTGCACAAGAACACTAGTACAGATGGCCAAGAGGTACATGAAAAGGTGCGCAATAGCACTAGTCACCAGGGAAGAGCAAATCAAAACCACAATGGGATGTCACCTCACACCTGTTAGAATGGCTATTATCAAACTGACAGAAGACGGCAACAAGTGTTGGCAAAGATGTGAAGAAAAGGGCATCCTTCGCTGTTGGTGGAAATATAAATTGGTGCAGGCACTGTGGAAAATAGTGTGGAGGTTCTTCAAAAACTTAGAAGTAGCGTGACCATACGATCCAGTAATCCCACTTCTGGATATAAATCCAAAGGAAAGAAAAAAAACCACTATCTCAGAAAGAGGTCTGCACCCCCATGTTCATTGCATCATTATTCACAATAGCCCAGACCTGGAAACAACCTAAGTGCCCACTGACTGATAAATGGGTAAAAAAAAAAATGTAGTATAGAGATAAAATGGAATATTATTCGGCCACGATAAAGAAGGACATTCTGTCATTTGCAACAATGTGGATGAACCTTGAAGGCATCATGGAAAGCAAAATAAATCAGAGAAAGACAAATACTATATGATCTCGCATATATGTGGAATTTAAAAAATATGAACTCACAGATACAGAGAACGCAGACTGGTGGTTATCAGAGGTGGAGTGTGGAGTGGGTGAAATGGGTAAAGATAGTTAAAAGGTACAGACTTCTGGGCAGCCCGAGGGGCTCAGCGGTTTAGCACTGCCTTCAGCCCAGGGCATGATCATGGAGACCTGGGATCAAGTCCCACATCAGGTTCCCTGCATGGAGCCTGCTTCTCCCTCTGCCTGTGTCTCTCTCTCTCTTTCTCTCTCTCTCTCTCTCTCTCTCTCTCTCTCATGAATAAATACATAAAATCCTTTTTTAAAAAAGGTGCAAACTTCCAATCATAAGATAAATAAGTTCTGGGGGTGTAGTGTACAGCATAAAAATAAAAATAAAAGTTAAAAGAACAACTTTAAAATTGGAAAGAGAATGGAATGGAATGGAATGGAATGGAATGGAATGGAATGGAATGGAAAGCTCAGCAACAGATAGATCAGGGGAACGAAGTATATACTGTTTATATTTATATACACTCACTGGGTGATAAGAATGGTATTCCAAAAAAAGAAGAATCAATAAATGATTCTGATTAAAGCTTTGAAAAAAAAATTTGAGGTTAAGCTCTTCCTTGTTCTGCATGCCAAAATATAGTCCAAATATCTTGGATCAAAGAATTGCCAAAAATGTAAAAAAAAAAAACTTTAGAGAACTATATAGATGAATATCTACTTGATTCCGTGATGGAGGGATGCCCATGTGGCCCAGCGGTTGAGGATCAGGGCGTGATCCTGGAGCCCGGGGATTGAGTCCCGCATCAGGCTCCCTGCATGGAGCCGGTTTCTCCCCCTGCCTGTGTCTCTGCCTTTCTCTCTCTGTCTGTGTCTCTCATGATTAAATAAATATAATCTTAAATAAAATAATTCCCTGATGGAGAAGAAGCTTCTGTGTAAAGTACAAGATTTCTACATCAGTCTACAGAAGAATATAAATTCGTCTTTGGTCAGAAACACTATAAACAAAATTAAAGGGCAAAGAACCAACCGAGAGAAATTAAAACAATATGTAGCCGACAACGGGTCAGAGTCCTTGATATAAAAAGTTCTTGTTAATAGTAAGATATATTTTAAAATGTATACATACATAATATAAATTTATATGTAATGAAATTTTATTTAACATATAAAATTATATGAGTCAAGTTCTCATAAATAAAAGATATAAACAATGGGTAAAGATATGAACTACTCAGAAGAAAGCTGTTCAGATGGACAATGATATGTTTTATCCCAACCAATAATCAAAAAACAGAAGTTAACATGAACCATATATCATATTTGGCCTGAGGGAAAGACAACACCACCCAGGCCAGAATGCAGGAAAAGAGCCATGCCTCTATGGTATCGGTTGTAATGGAAAGAGGTAAAACTCTTTAGGAGGGCGATTTGGTGATATAGAGGAAGACTGCATGCTCTTAGATCCAATAATTCAACTTCTGGGAATTTATCTTAAAAAAATAATTTTAAAAAATCAGAGATATATTCGAAAGAGTAAAAAAAATCTATCTGCAGTACTATAATTCGTAAAATTTTGGAAACAAATTCAATGCACAGTAATAGTACACAGGTTTAAAAATAAAAGCACATCTAGATGATAGATTACTCTTCAGTCATTAATATTTTCAAGGACTTGGGCCATGGAAAACAGTCACCATATCATGATAAATGAAAATTATTATACAAAATTATGTTACCAGTATGGCTGCAATTTCATTTTACATATATATATATATTATATATATATATATATATATATATATATCGATGGTGTATATATATATGGTAGGTACATGGTATATATGTGTGTGTAAATGAACATCATTAATAATCGTTAATAATTTTAATAATCATTTCTGGGAGAGATGATTAAGTGAGATTTGTACTTTCATATTCATCTGTATTTTCTACATTTTCTACCAGAACGTGTGTTACCTTGAAAACCAAGATAGATGCCATTTAAAAAGCCCTAATTTTGTACTGGGAGCTGCTGGAGGAGGGGGAGGAAGGTGCCCCTCGAGGCTGGCTTCACGGGGCTTCGCGTAGGGTACAGATGCACCAGGAGAGGGCGCCTCCGCCTTTCCCCACAGGCAGGATGGCTCAGTTACCCATCAGGGCCCTGGGATGCTCCCTGGGGCCTCAGGATCCCAGCTGGAAACATCTCTCATCCCTGGTGATCACATTCTTTTCCTGGGTCTCCCAGAAATTTGTGCAGAAGAGGGACACGTGGACCTGAACGCCTCGCAAGAGTTCCCTCTGGTCACTCTCTTGACAACACCCAGTGTGGACGGCCTGGGTCGGGTCACCCCTCTGCCCCGGTTCCACCTCAGTGGCTGCTAGAAACCAGGGGTCCCCCTCTCCTCAGCACTGGCTCTGCCTTACTGGCCACACACCCGGGTTTGTCAGGTGGCCCCATCCACACCTCCCACCTAACAGGCTGCCCCGGCCACCCGGGGTCCCTGAGCCCTACCTGGCTCTGGAAAAAGTCCATGCTATTCTCCTCGGTACCGGTTAGGGGCAGCAGATATCCTGGCATCCTCGGTTCCTAAAGGGAGCTTCCAACTTGGAGATCCTTGAATTGCTCTGGGTTGTATTCCTGGCCTGCCAGGACCTTCCTGACCAGCCTTCTGGAAGCCTGAACCTTTCACCTAGTAGCGCGCCTGCGACTCAATACTGAGCAAAGGTGACTCTGAACACCGAAGCGTCCTGGATAATTATTGCACTCTGCCTCAGGCGAGCCACTCTCATCGCTCTGTGGGTATTACAGGCCCCAGACCTCTCCTTGGGCCTATCATTCTGTCTCTCCCACACGCCTAAGTTAAGCTTTATTTTGACTCCTTAAGAAACCCTCTGGCTGGGCCTGCAAGCAACGGAGGAGCAAAGACATCTATGAAATTGCTTCTGCAAGAGCCCCGAACATATATTTATATGCATGTTCCAAACACACACACATACACACGTACATGTAAAAATCCTAACAATGGTTATTTCTGGGAGGGATGCTCATAGGGGATTCACATCTCTTACATTTATCTAATACTTTCCGCATTTCATACAAAGAATGTGCGTTAGGGGGAGAGGGGCCGGGGCCCCTGACCAGCCTGACAACTTTGCTTGCTCGAAATGCTTTACAAAAGCAACAGTGACTTGATGCTGAGCCCCCGAGCATCCTTGAACCAGAGTCTCCTTTTGGTTTAATCCCCTTGTTGCTTGTCAGCAACTCTGCATCTGGCCGATGCAGGTGGGGACACTGGGGATTGCGCGGTGACATTCTAGCCAGCGACAGAACCATCGTGTGTGGCCCTATCCCGCCGGCGGGAGCTGTCTGTCCCGGTGGCTTCTCATAGTGCGCTTGCCCATCTTTCCAGGGCTCTGCAGAGCAGGACACCGACAGTTCAGTTCAGTGGGCAGAACTTTCTGGAGAAAGGAGAAAGCAACACCTGCTATGTAGCAGGCAGGCTTTCTGTGCTTTGTAGGCTCGGCTCCTGATTCCTCTCAGCAACCTTCTGAAGGGGGTGCCACGATTCCCAGCGTTCATTTGTCAGGATCTGAGCCACTCAGTGGACGTTTGTGGACGTTAAACATGGTGGAAGACGAATGCGAACCCAGGCAGTCCAGCTGCCCAACCAACTCCCTTCACCGTCACCTTTCCGCACGTCTTCAGATGGACCTTTTGCTAATTCAGATCCCTGGGGGTGCAGAGCCTGGGCCTTCGGTCACCAGGAGGCCATGGGTCACTGCATCCACCCAGATCATTCGGGTCCTCTTCATGATGGGCTGTCCTGTCCAGTCAGATGTCACCGGGGCCAGTGTAAACCCAGAGTCACTTGGGATGCGATGGTTCTAGAGGCCACCTCCATCTTAAGCCAAGGAAGACGCTGTTCTGGGGAGGACCTTCCTTCTCGGAACAAGGACCCTTGGTGAGATTTGGCCTTTCCATGCCTCCATCTGAAAGCTAAGCTCTTCTCTGGGAGTTTGGATTGAAGGTTAGGGATGATGGCTCAGAGGGGGAAAGTGTGAAATGGTAATCGCTTTCATATGACACTTGAGAAATGTTATAATAAAGCTGAGTAAATTGGAGCATGAGTTAGCCCGGTCTTTTGCCTAATGATGTCACCCACTTTCTGCTTCCTCCAGCCTATGATTAATAAAAGGGGGATTATTACAGTAACTCATTCCTAGTGGGCAGCAGTGACGTCAGCAACAGCTGAGCAAACTGACTACATTTAGTCGTGCGTGTGTATGTGGGCATTTTTTTTTTTTTCCCTGTGACTAACATGAAGCTAAGAGCATCTAATAAAACAAAAGCTCCTTGAAATTTGGGGAACTTACTGGGTGAACTCTTTTTTTTCTACAGGGAACACCATTTTAACTTTTCTCATTTCACAGTTACATGATGTTGGAGTTGGCCAAATCACATGATTGGCTTTCTGCCCCTGTTCCTTAAGTGATCCCAAATTGACCCCTGCTCTCGGGGAAAGAGGGTTTTTCCTTCTAATACAATGAGCTGTTTTCCTTGTGATTACAATGGCTCTTCCTTCCTTCATGGTTCTACTCCGTCTTTAAAGTAGAGTGAGCATTAGGAAGAGGGACTGTGGCCATCGGTTCTTTTTTTGGAAGTTGAAGATGAGTTGGAGAATCCCGAGGTTCTAAACTCAGAACACTGTGCTCACAGTTTGCTTTTCCAAGCAGATAAAGGCTTACAGAGGTCCTGCTTGCTCGTTCACCTTTGCAAACTTGACCTTCCTAAAATGAGAGCAAGGCACCTGGAAATATTTACTAACTGAGCTGAACCGCTGCCAGAGCGCACCCGTCAGTGTGCACAAAAGTAGGAAAGTACACAGTGACCGGAACGAGGGCGCTCCCATCGTGCGGGTCTGGACGTGCCTCGCAGGTGCTCCCACAGAGGCGCAGAACCTTTGGACTCTTTCTACCAGCACACGAGGGACACAGCAATTCACTGATTAAAAAAAAAAAAAAAAAAAAAAAGGTACACAAAAAACTGTCCCCAGCCTTCCCTGCGTCTTCCCCTCCGAAGTTACAATTGGGGAACAGGTCGTGGGGGTGTCTTTGTGGATAGGTAACGCTGGATTAGCATCAAGATTTCTGCTCTTATGGGTCCAGTGGAATTTATATGCTAAACATATATGTCCTCAAGGCTCCAACATGGAAGTTACTGCCCAAGGGGATCCAGGTGAGAGAAATGACGACAACAACCCATCACCTGGTCTCTTGTGAGTATTTTTCATTCTCTTCGGGGGCGTGAGGAAGATCTGCCACTGTAGTAATGTGTCCCGATTGGATTAGACTCAAGTTATGCTGAACAATTTGGAAATATACGTTGGTCAGGAAGGATCTGGGGGGCCTATTTATTCAGTTTGTATTAATGAGGGTGGGGTTTTTTTTTTTCCCAATATATGTCTTTTTGGTAGATGTTACAACTGACTCTTCCTCCCTATATATTGAGTTTTTCCTAAGTACTAAATGGTTACTTCTTGGGAAGAAATCCAGGCATTTCTGAATCATTTGGAAGTGGATTGAGGTCTCTGCTTCCAAAATAACCGTCTACCTGAGGAGACTGTGATTCACATGTTGGAGTTGATGAAATGGCATCGGGGTGTCTAAGATATTCCGCTCGAGGGTGTCTTTCGTCTTAAAACAATCTCTGACTGACTCTCCTTTCTGGATGATCCCAGTCACTCAGGGACCTAAGTGATGAGCCAGGCAAGTTGGCCTCATCACGTGGCGAACAGCAGTTCACTTCTAAGGGAGTTTGATTCGGGCAAATTCCCTCTTGTGGGTCTCAGCAACATTTGTTGATGATGATGATTTTCCGGGACGTGGGGTCCTGCACCCAGTTCCCTCAGCCCTTAAGGAAAGTGCCACCTGAAGGGGCACGGCCTTCCTTGAATGCTCCATACCACTCCCTTTTCAAAGGGAAGTTTGGAGAATATGACCTTGTTTGGAATACGCGGTAGGATTTAGGAAAGCATTCTGTTTTATCTCTTTGGATATTGACTGTGTGTCATTCCCCTACGGTATTAAACAAATAAAACCAAGCTCCATAATATTTGTTTGCTCGGGGAGAAAGGCATGGTAATCTCACTTCTGTGAATGTTACTTCAGGGGAATTCTCTATTGCGTGGATTTATCTGATACCGAATTGCTAAAATGAACAACTCATTCTTCATTCACTTACTCTTCTCCATGAGTCTCCTGCCTCCTAACAACTTGAGCGTGGGCCAGCTCATCTCATTTTGTTGCTGGTCACCACGGCTCTGCTTTTGGTTCGAGCACAAAGCCAACAGGGAAATGTCTAGATGCCGCAGTGGACCGCGAGTGGGGGTGACAGTGTTGCCCGAGGGGTGCTCTTTCTGCGTCAGTATCTCTGTGGGGTGTGGGCCTCCATGAATCAGGAAGCACAAGACACTCGAGGAGACAGAGTCACTTGAATTATTAATATTTTTCACACTTGCCAAGGCCCTTGGAGCATGCACAGGAAGGGAATTAGTTGAAACTTTAAACTTTAAAACTCTAGATCAGGGTTTCTCGACTGCAGAACAATTACCATTTGGGGCCGGATGATTTCTCCGGAATGGGGGCTGATCCATGCCTTGCAGGATGTTTAGCGGCATCCCTGGCCTCTACCCACTAGATGCCACTAGCACTTTCCTTCCTAGATATGTTAGGCAAAAATGTGTTCAAACATTGCCAAATGTCTCCTGGGGAGGAAAATCATCCCGGTTGAGAACCCCTGCTTTAAGACTGAAGGATAATGGTTTACCAGGTTGGGTTTGTTTGTGTGTTTGTTTTTATTCTTCTTCTTTTATTTCCCTAATCATTTTAGTTGTAGCATCTGGGTTCCCTCGGTTTAGATAAGGCATCTCCAAACACTCTGAACACAGAGCAGCCGTACCCAGCACAAGGCTTTGTGGGATATTCCGGCGGTTCTCAGAGAAATGCGAGGTTTAGGAATCGGGTGTTGGATTAACTGTTTCTGACCCTCTTGTTTTCTAAATGAGTTTGGGAGGAATTTTCATGCTTCCCTCTCCCTCTCTGTTCGGCTGCGTGCGTTGCTGGACTTCACTTACAAGCAAACAGCCTCCCAGTTCCATGGGGACCGTGGAACGCTGGGCCCTCTCGGTGGCAAATCTGTCTACCTACCTAACCTTCAGCCCAGGCCCCGGGCAGGCTCTGGCTGTCCAGGAATCTGGCATGGCTTGCCAGTCCTGTATTCAATCTAAGCCATCTGATGAGACTCCTGATCTCCCTGCAGCAAATATCACTCTGGATCCTGCCCACGTTTTCTGGATTCCGAGCTGCCTCTCGAGGGAGTCACCGCTCCCCACCGAGGCAAGGTTTTCCTGCCTGGAGCCCAGAATAACACGGCAGCTGCTGAGAACACCTCGAGTCCTTTTGATTTCTCTCCATAGTCACGTTTTATGTTCCGTTTCCCAGACGGGATGAACCAGAAATCATGCTTTTTTGGAAACAGATTTTTCATAGGAAGGAACTGAAACACCCTGAGTCGTCAGCAGCATAGTCGGTGCTCTGAACCCCCAGCCTCGTGCCATCTCGGCTGAATCAGACGGACAGCTTCCCGGTCACCTGCTCGGGGCGTGCTCGGCTCCTCGCGCGTGTGTTGCACTGGCGAACGGCCCTGCGTGAGCAGCCGTGAAAATCAGGGAGCCCTGAAAAACGGCCCCCTTTCCTGGGCCCGTCTCCCTGTTCCGGGAGTAGTGAGCAAAGAGACCAATTAATAGCATGGATGAAAGCCGAAGGACAGACGGTCTGCCTGAGAAGAGAAATGAACATTCTTGCTTCTTGATCTATGCCAGCTTTGTACGGGGACAGCTGCTGCCACGGGTAAACACCACTATAAGTTAGCCGTGCCCTAAGGTGTGTGTCACCACAGGCCACAGGGAGGCACGGGGGGCCCGCCGGGCTCTCCTCCCTCCACGCCACCGAGCTCTTATCCTCAGATGAACTTTGTTTTTTGACCAGCTCACTAATTGTGATTGAAAACACCAGCTCCCCAGCAAGGCACAAGCACTGGAGTTAGCAGCAGCAAGACAGGCCCTAATTGCTCCATTTACATAAAAGTAGAAACATACAACGTCTAAATATAAATCTCTGGCACATCGTGCCTTTTGCAATTACAGTAAAATAAGGTACCACAGTTTCCCTCCCGGCTCCTTCTCGCAGCAAGCTGCTCCACCGGGTTCTCCAGGGGCTGCTCCTCGAGGCGAGAACAGAGCCACGCAAACGCTCCAGCGAGTAGTGGGGAGATTTGGGAAGTCGCCAGTGAATCCGGCCGCCCGCACTAGGTGAAAACCGCGGTGGCAGCGGGCCACGGTGCTAGCGCAGACGCGGGCAGGACGAGTCCCCACGCGGAGAGGGCCAGCTCGTGGGGGCGGGGGCGCTCCCGGGGCCCCCGGCCGGGTCCCCGAGGGCTGGGTTCAGAGCCTCCCAGCTGCACTCACTGCATAGTGATTTTTCTCTCTCTCTCTCTCTCTCTCTCTCTCTCTCTCTCTCTCTCTCCCCTCTCTGAATTCTTTAGCTGCCAAAAGGGGGGAAAAATCAAGAGCTGCTCTTAAAAGAAGTTGCCCTTGCTGGTGCTCGGGGTAAAAATAGAGGCGGCCGCTCGGAGCGGCTTTGGCCCAGACTCCAGCGCCGCGAGCCGGGCTCGAGCAGCGGCCGCGTCCGGCGTGATCCCTGGGAGCTGCCAGCAGGTGCTGCTCAAGGTACGGTGGCAGGCCGAGCGGCGGGGACCGCAGGGCCGGCCGCGGGGACGCTGCTGGGGGAGGGGGCAGGAAGTGAAAGAGAAACCAAACCCAGGCAGGAAAAGTGGATGCCTGTCAGGAGTTGGGCTGACCGCCCCCCCACCCCCCCAGCACCTCCAGCACCACCAGCACCACCAGCACCACCAGCACCACCAGCACCAGCACCACCCCACCCCGGGCCCTGGAGTTGGGAAGGGAAGAGATCCCTCCCAGTCCCCAGTGTTCGACACAAGTTATTTTAACCTGCCTGCTTCCTCTTCCACCCCCACTCCAATTTCCACCGAGTGAGGAGGCATTTCCAGGGTGGCTCAGCTCTGAGGCTGGGGATTCAGGTAGAGAGGATGACATCACCGCTGGTGAGCTGACCCGCTGGGAAGGTGGGCACCTCTCTCGGTGGTGGTGGCATCCGGTCCCTGGCCTGACTCCATCTGAGTCACGCAGGTGTAGGGTCGCTCTCCTCTAGCCAGGGCTCTGCAGATCTCTGGGGCGCCAATGTTGCCAGAGAGCCACCAGGCGTCTCAAGAGTCATGCCACCTAGTATTTTCTGAGCGCACGCGTGCGCGTGCTGGACCCTGCAGTTCAGGGAGTATTGGGGATCCCACTGTATAGACTAGGACACTGCGGCCTGAGGTTATATGGACTCTGAGTTTGTTCTGTGCCACCTCCCTCCCCCCACCCCCAGACTCATAAACAGGATGCTATTTCCAGGACCCCCGCCCCTGGGGTTCATGCCTGGGAGAGGGTGGGTTCAGAGGCTCCCTGGGCCAGAGCTCTCCAGGAGTGCTCATCCAAAAGGGCTGGGGAAGTTCCTTTCTTGGACAGGCAGGGGTTGAGTCCATCGGATTCCAAAGCCCAAACCGATGGGCAGTTTTGGAGTTAACCAGAGCTCATCCTGCTTCTGGCTTTCCTTCCCAGATTCCCTCTGCTCCTCTACAACCTAATGATTTAATTTCTTTATTTCTGCGTATGCAGTTCTTAGAATACCCCCCACCCCACCCCACCCCGATGTACAGCTCACCATCCACACTTTCTCTGGGTTTAGCAGAGGCAGACCCTCCTACACAGCAAACTCCTGGTGTCCTAAAGGAACCTCCTTAAACTACACATCAGGAGGCCAGAGCCTCTATATTTTGCTTGTGGGCACAGTGAAAAGTTTATTTTATGCATGTTAAATCCTGCATACAAAACAACATATCTGGTCATATGGCTTTCATTAGCTCCCAATTTTGCACATTTTATTCAACTTGTCATGAGTACCCGGCTTATGCTTCAGCTATACTCCTTCAAACAACCCTTCCCCACTATGTTCCTCTGAAGATTCCTTCCAACTGTGTTGTTTCTCAGCCTTGCTGGCAACCCTCTCCCCCAACAGGAACTCTAAGCGACTTAACCCCCATTTCAAAGAATGTTCATTTCTTTTCATTAATCTCATGTAATGTTTGTAACAATTTAGAAATCGTAGGACTCAAAGTTCTGATAAAGAAGAATGATGTGTGAGCTTGCTTGCTTGCTTCCCTTTTTTTTTTTTTTTTTTTTTTTTGCTAGTTGGACAGTGATTCTCAAGACTGGGAGAGGATATTTATAAAGTTCACTAGCAGAGAATGACGATTTTCAAAGTTCTTGGTGATAAATGATTTACGAAGCAGACATTCAATTTCGAGATGTAAAATAATAGTGGAAGTCAGGGGAGGGGCAGGCCATCATCCTATAGGTATGCACATTTTCCCATTCTTCCCCCCCACCTCAATGAAGTATCTTATTTTAAAAAGCAAGTCAGAATCTCTATAAAGAGCCCTGCAAGTTTTCTTCCCTGTAAGAAACAATAAAATACTTTGTAGATAGAGGCAACTTCATGAAGTAACAGATGTTTTATGTGAAGACATAAAACTGAACCTGAATATAATGAGAAGTGTGTGCTCGAGCAGTAAAAGTTGGAAGCTGGACACTCAGGGAGATAGAGCTATTCAATTCCAGTGTTTTTCTAAAAGGTAGTCTAGTCGGTCAGAGGTTTAACTGGCTCAGTGATCACCAAGTAGTGTCCCAGCAGCCAAGAAAGGCTTTCCATTAGATAATGAATTATGAAATATGTCTCACACTGGAAAAACCAGTCATCTGCTGATGTCATGCTGATTCTAACCAATCCCCAACAAAGCCCCAGCCCTCCTCTGTTTGAGTGGTACCAATGTGTGAGTGTGCAAATAAGTAGTACAGTATAAAACTTCAGAGTGCTAATACATGAAGAGGAACTCTTCAGACAGCTCTTACCACATGATACAAGAGTCTGCTGGTGAAAGAGAGAGGACCGGAAAGGTAATGCTTTTTAACTCTTACTTCGGAGGTCTTGACACATTCATAGCCAGAAAGGTTAGAAGGAATTTACTCACTGCACTTCCATGCACGTTGGGATTTGTGCCTTTTTATATTATTCAGGCAGGTTAATACAGCTTTTAATAGCAGAGCATGCAAATAGATTGCGTGTTTCTACAACCCATTCAGCACTTATATACAAGTACATATGCCACAGAGAAAGCTGTTTTGAAGAGTTACATTCACCAACAGTAAATCCAGGGAACACACACACACACTCACAGACAGAGGGGATCCAAATATTGATAAGCTCCCCTTATCTAAATGCTACTATTGGGACTCTGGACTGGCTGGGAGTCATTAAACTTTGAGTTTTATTTCAGTCTCTCTTGTAAAATTTAATTGGACTACAAAATGCTTTGGGTACTGTATATGTGACGCCACAATGCAGGAGATTAAGTTAAGTTAAGTTTTGTATTTCAGAGATGTTTTATTAAGGGGTTAGAGCGCAAATGCCCCCTCCCCATTGCCTTTCACCAGCCCCCACTAAAAAAAAAAAAAAAAATGGACTCTTTAGGGAATGTGGACCAAGTCTTAAGAAGAAGAGCAGAGTAATTGATGTTCCTGGAGGATAAATCTCAAGCCTGATAGATGGCTTGGAACAGAGAAAGTCTTGCAAAGTAATTGTTTTGCAAAAGGGGGACAGCGTGTCAGATTCAGGAGAGCAGTGCTGTCTTTGCAAACTGTAATTTTACCTCAATGTCCCAATCTATTCACCCTCCCCCCTTTGCCCTCGGATCCTAGGCTTGTAGTAATGGTATTTACTAACTTTTTCCACCCAGAGCACATTGCTTAACTATAATACTCTGAACACACTAGGTGTCAGATATAAGCTGACTGTATCTACAGAAACTGAGGGCTTATGTGTGGGAAAGAAACGAGAGAGAAGGAAAGCTTTAACAGATGGACCTCTTAAAGATACTTCTGCATGATAAAAGCAATAAGACAGAAAATGAAAAAAAAAGGGTGGGGGGGAGAATAAAAAAAACTCAGAGAGGCATTGTTTAAAAATTCACATTTTTCTTTTTCTGTGAACACTGCAATCCATGATGATTTCATCTGTGCTGGTCCTTTGAGGGGAAAAAGGAGCCGTCAGGGGGCCAGTCCCTGGACAGGCTGGCCCAGGACGGGGCAGGGGGCAGGCTGGAGAAGTCTCCCAGGGCAGAGGAAATAAGCTGCCAGTATATTTTAGAGCCTCTTTTCCCAGGGGACCGGGGATCCACGTCCCAGGGGCATGTTTGTTGGTGGCAGAGGAGGTGGGAAAGGCCAAGGGGAGCTGTGCAGTTTGCCCAGAGGTCCGGGCGGGCGGCTGTCAGCGGCCAGGGTGCGCTGTGTGCAGCCCGAGGGGGCGGTGGCCGGGGAGAGGGTCCAGGTGACAGGAGCAGGTCGCCTGGTGCCGGCGACCGGGGGATCGCTCGCTGCCCGGCTGCTGTTGGCAGTTGGGAAAAGTCAGAACGTCTGAGATGCCCCCCACCGAAGTTCTCCGGGGCTCCGCAGAGACCCCGACCATTTACATATGACTGAATGGGGAAGGGTGCCCTGGGGGGGGGCTCCCCCCACCCCGGACTGGGGACCACCGATCGGCCCGGCGACCTGCCCGCCCCGGGTCCCCCGACCTCCTGCCACCTGTGTGGCCGCCTCCCGGAGGGGGTCCCCCTGCACCCTGGGGTGCAGGGCCCTGGGGGCAGACCGCTCCCACCCAGGCACGCCGGGAGGCTGGGACGGTGCCTTTCAGGGGTAGGTGCGTGGGGGGCCTTTCCCCTCCAAGAGAGGAAGAAGGGGAAGCAAGGGGACTGGGCAGAGAAGGCAAAAAAAAAAAAAAAAAAAAAAAGGAAAGAAATAGAAAAAAGAAAAAAGGGGAAGTAGAACCAAATTCGGAGGATTTCTTTCAGAAGGGAAAGTAGAACTCCCGAGGATGGTGCTATGGAAGAGAGGTGTGTGCGCGGAGCAGTGAGCAGAAGGAAAGCAGCCTGTCAGAAGACGGGCTGTCCCTCCCCTTCCTAATCACAGCCTCTACTCACAGACAAACTCCCTCCCTCGCCCATTCACGCACTCACTTAGGACCAATCGTTCTCTCTCTCCTCTCTCTCCCTCTCTCTCCTCTCTCTCTCTCTCCCTGTCCCTCTCTCCCTCTCTCTCTCCCCCTCTCTCTCCCTCTCCCTGTCTCTCTCTCTCCCTGTCTCTCCCTCCCTCTCTCTCCCTCTCCCTCTCCCCCCTCTGGTCCTCTCCTCTCTCTCCCTGTCTCTCTCCCTCCCATCCTCTCTGTGTGTCTCTGTCTCCCCCCCACCCTGTGTCTCCCTCCCTCCCTCCCTCCCTCCCTCCCTCCCTCCCTCCCTCCCTCTCTCCCTCCCTCCCTCCCTCCTTCTCTCTTACTCGGAGACAGTCAGAACTCTCCTCCCTGACAGCCACAAACCTACAGCACTGACTGCATTCAGAGAGGGAACCTGCAAACAAAACTTCCCAGAAAACTTTTTGTTCTTGTTCCAGAGCATTTGCTGAAGAGGAGGAGGGAGAAAAAAAAAAGAAAGAAAGAAAGAAAGAAAAGAAAAAAAGAAAAAAGAAAAAAAGAAAAAGAGAAAAGAAAGAAAAGGAAGGAAGGAAGGAGGAGGAAAAAAAAAAACCACAAAAAAAAAAAAACAAACCCAACCCTGTGCGTGAGGGGGGAGGCAAAGCAGGGCCTTTTAAAAAAGGCGACCACGACAACTTTTGCTGCCAGGATGCCCTTGCTCTGGCTGAGAGGATTCTTGGTGGCGAGTTGCTGGATTATAGTGCGGAGCTCCCCGACCCCGGGGCCCGAGGGGCCCGGCGCGGCCCCCGCCTGCCCGGCCTGCGCGCTCACCGCCCTGCCCAGGGATGCCCCCAACTCCCAGCCCGAGATGGTGGAGGCCGTCAAGAAGCACATCCTCAACATGCTGCACTTGAAGAAGAGACCCGAGGTCACCCAGCCGGTGCCCAAGGCGGCGCTTCTGAACGCGATCCGCAAGCTGCACGTAGGCAAAGTCGGGGAGAACGGGTTCGTGGAGATAGAGGATGACATCGGCAGGAGGGCAGAAATGAATGAACTCATGGAGCAGACCTCGGAGATCATCACGTTCGCGGAATCAGGTGGGTGCGGGCATGGGGCGCGGGGGGGTGGGGAGCGCGTGCCAGGCCTGGGGGGAGGTCGGGGGGGCGCACGGGCACGGGGCGCCGCGGCCGGGGGGGGGGGGGGGCGCGCGGGGGGCGCGCGGGGGGCGAGGCCTCCCCGGGCCCCCAGGGGAGCGCGACCCGGCGACCCGGCCGAGCCCTCGGGGCCGCGGAGGAGCTGCAGGCGGGTCTGCGTGCGCCAGGCTCCCGCGCCCTGCCTGCCCTGCCCGCCCGGCCCTGCAGACCACATCCAGGCAGCCCCGCTGGAAGCCCGGGCATTGTCGGGGGCTGCAGGGGTGCAGGGCGGTGGGCTGGGGGGAGGGAGCCCAGGAGGCTTCCGGACCCCATCCAAAGTTTTTATGGGGTGAGTAGGGGTGGGGGGGGGCGCACGCCGCGCGGAGTGTGGGGTCGGGGTGGGAACAGGCACAGATGAAGTCATTGTCTTAAAACAAACCTTCCCTTTAAAAGTCCAGTCAGGGGCCACACCAACAAGCAGGGCTTACTTAGTGCTGGTGACAGTCTTTTTTTTTTTTTTTTTTTTTTTTTTACCTTTAGAAACTCTTAGAAGAGCACAAGCATCACATTCGAGGCAGTCAAGAGGGACTTTGGTGGCGGGGGGGGGGGGGGGGGACAGCTGACACTGAACCAGCAGTCACTTTTGGAACGCCGACTTTTGCTCTCTGAACAAAAAAAAAAAAAAAAAAAAAAAAGAGTTTTGTTCTCTGCAAAGTTACTAAGAGCTCCCTGCCAAGGAATGCAACCTTGACAAAGTGCTCTCAGATACTACACTGAACTCTCACTCAATCCTTAAGAGGAAGAACTTTAATAGATTCTAATCATTGGCTCGGGAACATGCTAACCTGTTGCTGAATAGAAAAATACCTGTCACAAGTGTGGCCCCAGCCCCGGAGCCAGGTTATTTTTACAGTTAGGTGACACAGCCCCTTCGCACGCCTGCTAGCCCGGGCACGCCCCGGCGCACAGATGTGTTAATACTGTGTTACTTTCATGGTAATGCCAGCCTAAAGAATCGTACCCCTTGCCAAATCCATTTGAAAGGAATGCCATTGTTTTGTTTGGTAGAGCATATGGCCAGTAAAGTATGTGCAGGGACTCCCAGCATTTCTGTTTAAAAGTTTGCCGCAGCAGTATAAACAATTAAGGCAACACTCAGAATTTCCAATCCTGAAAACCTGTTGACTCAGATGTTCTGTTTTCAAGAAAACCCTGCCAGACCTGGGCATCCTTTTGGGGGAGCAGATAGCCTGCTGGCTTCCTGGCTCCCCTGGGAGGAGAAGCCCTGATGTCCTACGCCAGCCTCCTGGCAGGACAGTGTCTCCCTCTCCCTGGGCAGAAGCTTCTTTTAAAAGAAGGTCTTTCTTTCTCTAAGCTCTTTCTTGATGCAGCCCCCCCGAAGGGCACGGGGGTTAGGACTTTATCTTTCGAAGCTTACTGAGGGACAGAGTCAGGTTGGCCGCTTACCTTTCCTGGGGGGCAAGGTAGGAGGGAAGGTGCTTACTGACACTGAGTCCAGTGGAGGGGAATGGATTCCCGGGGTCTACAGGTCTGCTCCCTGTGCTGGCACAAAGGGACCCTGGAGGTTTTCATAAACCAGTCACCCCACATGATGGCCTTAATTGCAGGTCCTACTCAATGGCTTTCCCCGCGTCAGATGACTAAGTGTACCTATGCCTCTGACCACTTTTAATATACACCTGATGCTCTAGCAACAGCCTCTCTTTCGGACTTCGCTGACTTGTCTAGCAAATCACGCTCTTGGCCTTGAGAGGTTCTGCAGAGAAAGAATTTGACCTTTTACATTCTTTCTTACTTATGGCCTTCATCTCAGTGGCAGTCTTTTTCTCTTTTCTATGAACTCTCGTCATTTTTTTTTTTCCTAACTTTCCTGTTAGGTGTTTAGTTTAAAAGACATGGAGATACTTTTTTCAAAGGTGATTCATTTGACTCACATGCTGACTCCAGTTTAAGGCTTGTAATGGAAAACTCCTCCTGGTTGAGTTTACAACTTGACTTTGGATGAGCTGCGGGAGTCACAGAAAATGTTTATGACCCCTACTTATTTTCCTCATCTGAGAAGTTTCCACACCTCAACTTCAAGTTGATTTACTATGATTTCGCGGAATTAATGATTGCTGTATGGACAACCTGCTCCTCCAAGTGGTACTCCAGATGAGTATTTTGTTGCTGATTCTGCTAACTAGGGAAGAGCTTCATCCACTGAATGTACAGAAATGTCTTGTTGCTTTTGGACTAATTCAACCTTTGGAATATCCAAACTATGTCAAATGTAAGAATTGGGGGAGTAGCAAAGGAGAGTCATTTGTCGTTCCTTTGTAAACCATTTTGTACGGCACGGAACCCGGTTAGTGTCCCTGATGCCCGTGCCACCGACCCATACCCATAGATGTATCTTTCAACTTTAAGATCCCTCAGCTGGGGGGATTCGTGTATAATCTTTGCCTCCACCCTTCTTGGTGGTTAAATAAAGCCACGACACGGCCTAGCAGTTGAGCGACCGCAAAACAGCTCAAGTGTCTAGGACTCTTAGGAACTGAGTTTGTCCCATTGGGGCTCAGTGGAGAGCGCCCCATCCTTGTAAGGCTGCTATGAGTTGTTACCAACTAAGTGGCAAAGAGCTGCTCTCGGGCTCTCTGAAATTTATTCCAACAAATAAAAATTATTATTTTTTTTTAACGCATGTCACCCCAGATAGCTCACCAAGATCACTCCATTCTTTGGCCGTCTGGCATAGAATGCCGCTGTGTTTACCTTAAGACCGGAAAGGAAAAGAAGAAGGGATGGGTAGGGTCAAGTCCGCTCTCCCTATAATTGTCAGTGAAATCCGTGGCCTTCTGGACGGCCGTATCCTATTTTATCTTCCTGTGATCTGTGACGATATAGGGTCAGTCAGTGTCCACTAACAGCACCTCACTGAGTCTCCATAGGCTGCCAGATTTACACGCTGGTTATGGCAATCAGCCTAGGGGACTGATACCGCTTGGTGAGGATCGGATAGGGACAGAAAGACAAGTGAAGCGCCAAGAAGTGGGAAATGCTCACTAAGCCCAGGTGTTGTTGAAAGTAACATGGAAATCTCCCCCTCTTGGAAGGTTCCAGTTACAGGCGAGTTGAATTAGAAACACTTCCCAAACAGAGGTCTAGGGAGGCTTGCTTGGATGACGATCTGTCTTTCCCAGCCCAAGAAAGCCATCTCAAGGGGGAGTCGACTCCCACCAAGCCCGTGTGCCAGCCTAGGGACCCTTCCTGAGACTTCTCCCTCACTGAAGGGCGCCTTTAGGGGTTACAGGCTTTCTTCTCCGAAGAAGGAGAGATGAGTGGCCACAAGAGGGCGCATTCCAAAGACTTTTGCTCCTTAGCAGTCAATCTAGGGAAAGGCAATTTCACCTCCTGGAAGCCCCAATCTGTAAAGCGCCCAGATCCTGGTGATTATCAGTGCCCCCCCCCCCCCCCCGCTTCCTCTCCAGCTCCAGGAGAAAGTTAGGATTTTATGGGATGAGAGAATCACGACTGCCTGTGACCCAGTAAAGGAGACAGAGGAAAGGAAATGGGAATTCTAGGGATACATATGAACATTCCGGAGCTCTATGGAAGACAGAGGAATGATACATTTCAGAAGCAAAACAAAGCCGAGCGTGGAGAAATGTGACCATGAATCATCAGCAGCACTGATCTGCTCACACATCTCTCCCTAAGACGGCTGGCTGCCTGGGCTTTTACCAAAACGCCTTCCATCTTCCCTCATTTTGTTGCCTGGTCTGCCTGGCTTATCAACGCTTTTCACCAGCGACAAATGACAAGTGACTTCCAACAGGGAGGAAAGGGCTGTTTGCTGAACGCCTTGTGAGGACTTGGGTGCAGCTTCGGGGGATGCGTTTGTTTCTGAGCTGAGGCTGGAGCCAAATGGCGGAGGCGAGACAAGAAGCGAGATGCCTAGTGGTTTGGGCCTGTGACGTAGGTGGGTCGGAGTTGGGGCGGGGTGGGGGGAGCCCTCGGAGGGCAGAAAGTCAGCTTTCATATTTGGAGAACTGGGAGTCCTACCTTCCCCGGCACTTTTAGTGAAAACACCTATTTGTCTTGGCCCCTCTTCTGCTAAACTATCCTGGAGCATGAGCTGTAGATCAGAATGTCTCCTACTCCACCGGTCCCTAAATCCAGAATCCAAAGTCTAAAAGTTCTCAGGAACTTTGGAGGAAGTCTCTGAAATTTCTGTGGGCTGAATCTTAAGAATTTTCTCTCCTTCTTTGCGGAAACTAACCCCCCCCCACCCTGCCTCTCTCTCTCTCTCTCTCTCTCTCTCTCTCTCTCTATTTCATCACCATTGAAATGGAAGACACCGAATGTGGTCGAGCATTTACAATTCAATAGCAGATCCTAAGGGGGAAAAAAAATACCAAGGCTAACAAAATCAACCAGATAATTTATGACCAAAGCTATAGTTCTCCTCCAGGCAAAACCCTCAGCTGCAGGTTAAGGGAGGAGGCATACCCTTTAAGACCTCACTTGCTGCCTTCTGCACAAACCACTGGAAACAGTCCAAATGCAAAGCTAGTGCTTCCGAGAACACACAGGCCGTCCTGGTAGCCTGGACGCCCACACCCCCGACGACACCAGAGCTAGGCACAGCGGAATCGGGGACAGAATGGAAAATTAAAAGTAAAGGCCACATTTTACAGCAAGGCTTTCTCCCCCATGGCGAGTTAAAATCCTCTGTAAACAACGAGATTTTCCACATTCACGTTAGAGACATAATCATTACCCCTATGTATGGGGGCAGCATACTTTAGGCAGGACCCTGGTGAGGAAAACAAAACAGAACACAAATGAAACACTGCGTGTGTGTGCGCGTGTGCGTGATGCGTGTGTGTGTGTGTGTGTGTGTGTGTGTTGCTTATTTCGTTGGAAATGTTCCTACGCCCACAGATCCGAGGTGCAGGGCTTGAGGAAGAGCAGAATTTTGAGTCCTGGTATGGGGGGAGGGGAAGAACGAGGGGCTTGCTTGCTTAACCCTTGGCAGGCCTGCTTTCCTGATGGAGTTATTAAAAACATTTGAAAAATCCTGAAAGCAAAGGGAAAAGGTGCTTTTTCGGGTTACTCTTCCCTCCAGGTTGCGGCCCTCCTTCTGCCCAAAGCCCCTACCCTCCTTGCCCAGCAACTGGAAGGTGTGATCTTTGTCCTTCCTCCTCCTCCTCCTCGTTTTTTTTTTTTTTTAAATACACCTTTCTCTCTCCCTTTCGATTTGTCCACTGACCTCATAGAGGTTTCAGTGATGAGATATTATCACCCACATGGGTTTGCGTGGGACTTTCTTAGTGAATTACTCAGGCAGAGCAGGCTGTGATACAAGCCTTGCTCACGAGCCTCTGGAGGGAAAAAATAGCACAGAGGATGAAAAGAATATTATCAGAGAGTAGGTAATGACAGGTTAGCAACGCCAGCGGCTCTATCTGGGCAGGTAGGTGCTGATGCAGGAACCCAGTGCGCACCTGTATAGGCTGCTAAGGCTGTACCTGTTCACAAAGCATTGTGGGAAGGCTTCCATTTCAGGATTTGATGCAGGAGATAGTTAAGTCAGACCCGAGACTGATTAGTAATTGATCCCAAACATCTCAGGCACCCTCCTTCCATTTTTCAAACTGTCACGCGTAGGGATTTGAAGATTGGAGCATCCTGAAAGCATCACTGCAGTATAACAATCTCTCTTAGGTAAAATGCAGATAAAGGGAACATAATCGGGTGACTAGGTATATTTTGCACACCTAAGAAACTTGAGGGTCCTAATAGCTTTTCTGAAACCTGCAGCCCTGATAAATATTAATCATCTCAGCTTCTAGCTGTCTCATTCTCTCCACCCCCTTCTGCAATGAAAGCTAAAAATGTAAAAGAGAAAATATATATATATATATATATATATTGCACTGCTTAATAAGTCAAATACAATAGAACTTTTAAATTGTACCTGCATATAAGGTAGACATTAGGAAGACTTGCATCTCTCTCTTCCCCCTGTTCTCCTGAGCATTATGGCAACAGCATTTTCATGGAATTGGATCTGTTTTATTTTTTTTCCCTGATAAAATATCATGCAATATACAAATAGCAGTTCCAGAAATGGACACCAGGAGAAGGAGGCGACAGGCATGTCAATTAGTAGGGGGAAAATCCAAATGTCAGAAATATGGGGGAGAGATACAGCACACAGGCAGTGGATGCGAATGCAGGGAACAGTCTTTCGAGCCCAGATCATTAAACCAATGCATAAATCAGCGCTGTGCCTCTCCCCAGTACGCAGGCGATGCCGTACAGTTAATTATCAGCCAGGACCAGGTTGAAAGTCATTTTATGATGCCTCTCTGATCCTAATATAACAGCACCTGACAGATTGAGCCCCCTCTAATGAGTACTCTCTTTGTACGATCCTCTCCCAGGAACACTAAATCATTTGCTTCCAAGTACAGCTGCCTGTGAAGAAGGGGTGGGGCTATATCATGCCTTAGAAACCTGCTCTTGTGGAACGAGGGGCTGTCCTGTGGGCTGTTGCTGGAAAACCAGGGACCTCACCCCCCTGGCCCTACAAAAGGCAATTTGCATGTGCTCTGGCTCCTCCTGTCAAGTCAGCCAATTAGCAGCCCCTGGCCCCCCCCCCACCCTACCCCCCAGCATCTATGGACTTCCCCGGACTCTATTCATGGAAAGTCCGAGGGATGCTGGTTCTGCACTGCCACCTGGACCCTCTGTCTTTACCCGAGGACCATCTATCTACCTTCACCCCGGCCCCTCCTGTCAAGCCTGGTAAAAGCAGAGCGGAGGAGCCTGTGGGAATGGGTTACCTGAAACCCAGAGAGCTTTCGCATCCCGAGGACGAGTCGGATTCTCCAGTTTCACACTCTTTCCTAGAAAAACAAAACACAACCTGGTGCCCTCTGGCTTCTCTAATTTAGCAGCTACTATCTCTCTGTCTTTCCAGTGGCACCCAGCACAGTTTAGGGTTTCAGGAGCTGGCCTGCGTAGAGGCAGAAGGGAGAACAGCAGGTAGCTTGTTAGGATTCTAGGGGGGCAGGGTGGAGGTGCCTGCCCTGGAGGGCGGCTGCCCACTCCTCCTCAGGGGGGCGGCTCCAGGGCCTTGGGGGGCTTCCGAAGGACCCTACCACTTCGGATCCGCTGCTGATTGTCTTTTCAAATTTAAATCATTAAGCTCTCCTTCCTGGAATCTTCTCTTTTGCTTTCCCCCCAAAAAACAGACAGCAACAGAGAACCCACCAGTTTTCAGCCAAGGGGCATACTGCATTCACATTTTGAAAAGAAATCATGCCCCCTGGAAAAAAAAAAGAAAGAAAGGAAAGAAAGAAAGAAAAAAGAAAGAAAGAAAGAAAGAAAGAAAGAAAGAAAGAAAGAAAGAAAGAAAGAAAGAAAGAGACAGTCTCCCCTTCTCCTAACTGCTGTCGACTCTGGTGATCTAATCGTAAACCTAGCTTTATTATTCATTTCAACTCCTGCCAGAGACCCAAGGCCAGAGGCAGAGGACCCCCGCCCCCCACCCCCGGCACCCCCATCATCGTGGCCAGCGCGCTAGCAACGTTATACCGAGATGCCAGAGAATCTTTTGTATACATATGTAGCCCTTCCTGGCCCCGGCCTCAGCGAATGTACCACTATCAGAATCACAGGGTGCAGAGTGTGTTAAATTAAGAACAGAATCTACAGTGCGCAATGCACAGAAAAGCCTGCCTTCTGCTGCAGAGAACTTGAAACTGTGCCGAAAATTTATAGTACCGTAAACATCTCAGGGCTGAGAGTGATAAGTATGGCTGGATTTCCGTTAGCTATAGAAATCCAGGCAGGGAGACCCTCCTAGGGAGTTGCGAGTTCTAAGATGAACTCCTCCAACCCTGTCCTCAGATTCGGGTCCGGGATGCACGGACGGCGGACGGTTGTGAGCAGGTGCACGCGGGAGGCCGTCAGGCAAAGGGGGCGTGTTCCATGGACCACCAAGTGGTAAAAGTGCAAATAAGGGGGAAGGTTTGCTCAGGCAGAGGATTCTGGACACCTGCTCCCGAGAGTAGACGTAGTTGCGTGCGGAGACACACAGGTGCTTGCGGAAAGAGGAGGGAACGGTTTAAATTAGGCAAGAACTGAATGGTCTCTGAATCCAACTGCCTCGCCAGTGTGGGGATTTCCTCGCTCTTAGTAGCAGTTGCTGTAATTGGGGCTCATTAGAGCTGCATTCAGAAAGGAAGCAGGCAGAAACGGGGGACGCGGCAGGAGGAGGTGGATCTCCTACTCTGATATCACTCCGTGCTGAAGATGCGCTTGCCTGCCTCCTGGGAAGTGCCCGGGCCGTGACTGTGTGTGAGAGAGAGAGAGAGAGAGAGGAGAGAGAGAGAGAGACTCTCTGACCTGGGACATCCTAAATCAGACATTGGCCGGAGGGGGTGGTGGGGCAGGGGAGTGATGTGGTCTCATCTGAAAACCCAACCCTTCCCCAGGGCGGCCACTGACGATGAGGTGTGGGGAGCAGGAGGGTTCTAGGCAGCGGTCACCGGCGGGGGCTGAGACAGCGTATGGGATGCTCCTGACCTTGAACGAACGGGTGTGGCTGAGCCACCCAGGACCGGGCACTGAAAGGGGGTTGGAGTTGAAGGCGAAGCAGCTGAGGTGGAGCCCAGAGTCCTGGGAACTTTCTGTGTATACCTGCTGCAATGATTGCAGAGGGGCCTGGCTCCATGCTGGGGGGTGTGGGAGGCGGATGTGGGGAAGGGCTGTGGCGGTGACCCAGGAAAGAAACGATGGAGGGGTGGGGCAGGGTGCGGCCAGGGCTAGCTGGGTGGCACCCGCCAGGCTCGCTTACATGGGGGGTGTCCGTGCATTTCTGTGGGCAGAGCGGGGCTTCCGCAGCTCGCCAGGGCTCGCGGTGCGCCTTCATCCGTGCTATGCCAAGCCCGCCGCATGATGGGTCAAATGTCACTACGTCATCCCCATCTCATAGAAGATGAAACTGAGATTAAACAGTTAGCGCACAGACGCAGAGCCCCCCAGGCTTCCGGACACTGACAGATCTAAGGCTCTCTTCTCTCTCCAGCCAGGCGTTGACAGACTTGCTCTGGAAAGGGCCGGAGAACAAATATTTTAAGCTCTGCTCTGTGGGCCAGTCTCTGTTGGGTCTGCCCGACTCCATGATGTAGCACAGAAGCCAGCCACAGACAGCCCGTAAAGAAGTGAGCCTAGCTGTGGTCCCAGGCAGCCTCATTTATGGGCACTGGAGTGTGAATGTCCTATAAGTTTCTCGTGTCACAAAATGCTCTTCCCCTTCAGCCATTTCCAACTGTCAAAACCCTCCTGGTGGCCGGTGGGCCGTGACTCGCTGACCCCTGCTGGAGACGGTGGCAGAGGTGCCACGCTCGCCCGAAATGAGTGAGTGGTGACCCCCCAGCACAACTAACGAGTGTCCCTGCTCTCTCTTGTGCTGTGTTTCGTCTGCAGGCACAGCCAGGAAAACGCTGCACTTTGAGATTTCCAAAGAAGGCAGTGACCTGTCGGTGGTGGAGCGTGCAGAAGTCTGGCTCTTCCTCAAAGTCCCCAAGGCCAACAGGACCAGGACCAAAGTCACCATCCGGCTCTTGCAGAAGCACCCCCAGGGCAGCTTGGATGCGGGGGAGGAGGCCGAGGACATGGGCTTCCCGGAGGAGAGGAACGAGGTGTTGATTTCTGAAAAGGTGGTGGACGCACGGAAGAGCACCTGGCACATCTTCCCTGTCTCCAGCAGCATCCAGCGCTTGCTGGACCAGGGCAGGAGCTCCCTGGACGTTCGGATTGCCTGCGAGCAGTGCCACGAGACGGGCGCCAGCCTGGTGCTCCTGGGCAAGAAGAAGAAGAAGGAGGACGAGGGGGAAGGGAAGAAGAAGGACGGAGGTGACGCAGGGGCCGGGGGGGACGAGGACAAGGAGCAGTCCCACAGACCTTTCCTCATGCTGCAGGCCCGCCAGTCTGAAGACCACCCTCATCGGCGGCGGCGGCGGGGCCTGGAGTGTGACGGCAAGGTCAACATCTGCTGTAAGAAACAGTTCTTTGTGAGCTTCAAGGACATCGGCTGGAACGACTGGATCATCGCCCCCTCCGGCTATCACGCCAACTACTGCGAGGGTGGGTGCCCGAGCCACATAGCAGGCACGTCGGGGTCCTCGCTCTCCTTTCACTCGACCGTCATCAACCACTACCGCCTGCGGGGTCACAGCCCCTTCACCAACCTCAAGTCGTGCTGTGTGCCCACCAAGCTGAGACCAATGTCCATGCTGTACTACGATGATGGGCAAAACATCATCAAAAAGGACATTCAGAACATGATCGTGGAGGAGTGCGGGTGCTCATAGAGCGCCCCCGGCCCAGGGGTGGGGGGACAGGAGCCGGAGTTGTCCAGAGAAGAGACGGTGGCAAAACAAAAAACAAAAAACAAAAACAAAACAAACAAACAAAAACAAAAAACAAAACAACAACAAAAAAAAAGAAGAAATGTTTAAGGTTTCTGAGTTAAACAAGCAGGAAAAAAAGATAGAGATTAAGAAAAAAATAAATAAACTAAAAAGCAAAACCTGAAACAGATGAAGGAAGATGTGGCGAAATTCCTTAGCCAGGGCTCAGAGATGGAGCAGAGGACGAGATAGGAATTGGGAGGGAGAGGAGAGCGGCACACCCTTCATTTCTTCTGATATCGAGGTGATGACATCCGTCGCTTACGCGGGAGTATTGTCCCCTCCTTTTCAATCCCCTTTCAGTGTGAGCCTCGAGGTCAACTTGTCTAGTCTGCAGTCATGTGGGCTGGCACAACCCAAATAGCATCTAGAAAGCCATGAGTCCGAAAGAGCCGGTTACAGGCGCTTTCCCACCCAGTTACCCAGGTTGTAAGGTATGTCTGTGTGACCCTCTCTCTGTGTATATCAGCCCGTGCACACACGCACACAGACACACACACACACACATCCACACACAGAGGCATTTCCACACGACACATGCATACATGTACTGGTAAGAGAACAATAGTGTGCAGGCGGTCACACTTCTTTTTTCTGCACCAGTTTTGCAACAGAGCAAAACGAAACAAAAACCAACCTTAAAAAAAAAAAAATTTGAGAACAAGAATGGGAAGAGAGAAAAATCAAGGAACAAAGAATACCAAGTTACATTTCGTTAAGGTGCTTATGATCTTAGTACTATGCAACCTAATAGGTTTGAAACTGTTTACCTGAGAGAGAACAAAATGAGAGACTTTTTTGTATTGGAAGTAACCTGATTAATTTTTATTTTCTTCAAGGAGAGATACTTGAAAGGAATATGTTTGTCCATCTGTTGGATCCAAACATTTCTATATTTTGTAAATGTTGTTTTTTTTTTTATCGTTTACTATTTGCACTACAATGGTGTTTGACCTGTCTAATCCTTATTTAACAAGTATTTTCTTTGGGTGGGGGTGGGGGGGGTTAAGAGCTGCACTTAATGTGAGCTATAAAAGAACTGCTACAGCACACAAAATAGCTATTTTTATTATTATAATTATAATTATTATTATTATTTTGTACCTTAAAAAATAGACACATACACCAAAGACATTTGTGTGAGCCTTTAAACAGTCTGTCTGTGGTTGGTATCATTCACCATCAGTGAGTCAGGGGTTGGGATTCAAGGCAGAGTAGGGTGGATTGTGTTCAGGCCTCGAAGACCTGAGAAGTTTGGTTTTTGACTCCTTTGACATCCATGAAACGGGCCATTTCATACTGGATGTACAGTAGTTGTACACTGTCGGCTATCATGGAACACTACATGCTTGTGTGTGTATATGTACGTCGCTCGTGCATATGCATACCTGTGTGTATATATACATGGATCGCATCATGCCCATGCACATTTTAAGCACGTCAGGCTGTCATTTTGTAATGTTCTTAAAGCAATGAATGTTTGTGTGCAAAACACAGTATTTTTAAGAAGGATAGGCTATAGTTTTTGCTTTTCCTCTGAACTAGGTGGGCACATTTCAAAAAATGTGGATGGGAAGAAGCCTGGAAACTCCAGTGAATATTGAGCAAGACCCTCTTTTGTTGTGCAGGGATCCAGCACCCTCTCTTTCTTGCCCCTCACCTCCATCCCACCAGGTATTCCCTGCAGGGAAAACAGGAAACTCATGTTCTTCAAGGTTCTAGGCTGATTTTTTTTTTTTTTTTGCGTGCACGACTTTTATTTATTTTCCATTGGAATCAATCTTAAATCAGAAAGCTTTTTCAGAAAGAAAAAAAAAAACCTAATCTTTAGGCCAGAAGAAGAGTTGGGTACTTTTTTTTTTTTTTTTTTTTTTGATTAAGGCCTAAGCGTGAGAAATCTTACTTGCTGGGCTAAATAATGTTGTTGTCACTAGTAAAAGATAAATAACTTGGAGCAAAGTCTTGAGAGATTGGGAAGAAGGGAGAGAACGGCAGGGTGGCAGCAATGGTAAAAATCCCTAATGTTTTAATTTACAGCCCAAACTTCTGATATATAAGTTTGTATGTACTGACTCAGATGCAGAAAAGAAAAAAAACACACTTCATTTTATAAATATCAAAGTACATGCTTAAAGCTAAATTTCTACTAATTTATTCCACAGTATTTAGCTTGCCTAGAATAGCTAATAAGTTATTCACTTATATGCTTTTAAAAATACAGAGCCTTATTTTTACTGACTTGTTTGTAGTTTGCAAAAATTGAAAAAAATACTAATAATTTGGAAAAATTGCATTCGTTAGTATTTTGTAAAATACGGAAGCTTTCAGCCCTCTGTCAATTCATTGATTTAAAAAGACTAATGGTAGAAAAATAAAATAGTGAGAAACCAAACGCTCCTAAAGGTGGTTTAGCTCTTCTTGAGATATATATATATATATATATATATATATATATATATATATATATACACTAAATTGGTGTCCTAGAACACTAGGCTGTATGTAGGCAAATTATTTTAATGTTATTACTGGGTAGATATACTTAACTGCATCTCGAAGTCCGCCCTTTCTTCTGCAGAAATACAACATGTACTACAAGGAAGTGGACTCTAATTAATTGGAAGAGGGAGAGCATGCAAAGTTGGTACTTGCTTCCTCACTCTTAACCGTTGGCCGGGAGATCGTTGAGGTTGGCAAGGTGGGCACCGTGAGGAAAGTTTCAAGGCGAGGGGGATGGTGATGTTCAGCTTTACAAATTTGCATGAAAAATTTAGAGGGCCTTTCAGACTGTCTCTTATGTGGTAGTGGCACTAATAATGGAACCCGCAAAGATAGCGTGGAGAACCAAGTCCTAGTGCACAGGGCTCTAGCAGAGATGGTCAGAGCAGTGGGAAAAGCAGGCTGCTCAAAGACAGCTGCCTGTTGGTGGCTCCCATTCATCTCAAGTGTGTGCACCATCTTTTTAAGCCCTTTAAAAGAGTGCTGGACACTTTAAAAGAGTGCTGGGGGGTGATATGGAGTTTGGTTAGTGGCCATAGTAATTGCAAGCAGAACAAAATGAAATCCCACGTGACAATATTTGAATGGGATGTGTTAGTTGAGATTAAATGATTGGGTTATTGAGCATCTCCAATCTTTGACATTATTTCATTACATTTATGTGGCCTTGAAACAGAATTAGAAATTGTTGCTATCTTTAATAATCTTGGAAGATACGCAGGCTTGTAAACAACCACACTTTTCATGTAGCAGCATGAAGCCAAAAGAAAAAGCTTTTAAATTCTGCGATATTGGTTCTTCATAGTAGGTTTTCCTTAAAACAGGGTGGCTCTATCTGATCTTAGCATCTCTCTGCTCTTTCTCTAGGGCTAATCTCTAGGCTCTTAAAAATCTACTCATACCAATCTTAAAAGCTCTGAAAAGTATTTTTTAAGAATGATAATTATTTGGTAGTTTGGGTTCTTTCTTTCTTTCTTTATCTTTATTAAAAAAAAAAAAAAAAAAAAAAGCATGGCAAGTTCCAGCACACTGAGTTGGGATTTTCTTGTCCCTGAAGACCAATCAATTTCATAGATATTTAAGATTGATTCCACACTTTGTTTTCAAGGAGAATGCCTGCATTCTCCTCTAAGGAAGAGCAAATGAATTTTGTTTTTCACCCCCGCGGGATTGGACCTCAAGAAGTAACTCTAAAAAACAGAGAACACAAATGCCTCAGTTGTATTAAGCTTAGATTCAAATTATTATGTTCACTTGAAAAAATGATTTCCTGGGGGCCTTTTGGCAACTTCCCTTTTCAATGTAGAGAAGAACTTAGTCACCCTGAAACCCTACACAATAAATGGAACTTGTAGATGTGGGCAGAAGGTTTGGGGGTGGACATTGTGTGTGTTTAAATTAAACCCTTTATCACTGAGAAGCTGTTGTATGGGTCAGAGAAAATGAATGCTTAGAAGCTGTTCACATCTTCAAGAGCAGAAGCAAACCACATGTCTCAGCTACATTATTTATTTTTTATGCATAAAGTGAATCATTTCTTCTGTATTAATTTCCAATGGGTTTTACCCTCTATTTAAATGCTTTGGAAAACAGTGCATTGACAATGGGTTGATATTTTTCTTTAAAAGAAAAATATAATTATGAAAGCCAAGATAATCTGAAGCCTGTTTTGTTTTAAAACTTTTTATGTTCTGTGGTTGATGTTGTTTGTTTGTTTGTTTGTTTGTTTTTATTATTATTATTTTTTTGGCATACTACATGCAGTTCTTTAACCGACGTCTGTTTGGCTAATGTAATTAAAGTTGTTAATTTATATGAGTGCATTTCAACTATGTCAATGGTTTCTTAATATTTATTGTGTAGAAGTACTGGTAATTTTTTTATTTACAATATGTTTAAAGAGATAACAGTTTGATATGTTTTCATGTGTTTATAGCAGAAGTTATTTATTTCTATGGCATTCCAGCGGATATTTTGGTGTTTGCGAGGCATGCAGTCAATATTTTGTACAGTTAGTGGACAGTATTCAGCAACGCCTGATAGCTTCTTTGGCCTTATGTTAAATAAAAAACCTGTTTGGGATTTATTTTTTATTTTTATTTTTATTTTATGTCTTATTGGTTTTCCAAGATCAACTTTGCACACATACGGCTACACCCTTTGCTGGGTGATAATTTCGTTTCTCCTGTAATTATCGAGAAGCGTATGAGAAACAGACTGAATGGGAGAGAGAAGACAAAAGCTGGATGGAACAAGAGTACTCAGAGAGGAGAAGAATAAATATTGCTGTGGCAGGGCTTTGTAATACGCTGCAGATGCTTGGACCAGTAGTAGTTATATTTTATTCATTTTGTTAATTTCCCATTTCTCAAAGTGTAGTGGCAAGTAACATGAAATAAAGTAAAATTCCTTCCTTCCTTCCCTCCCCCTTCCCTCCATTCCCCCCTCTTCCCTTCTTTCCTCCCTCCTTCTCTCCTTCTTTCCTTTCCTCCTTCCCTCCTTCTTCTCCCTTTCCCTTCTGGCTAGAAAATTGGAATTGCAGGGAGTAACTAGGGCTAGAAACAGATATAACTTAGGAAAGAAAAGAACCAGGACCAACAGGACCAAAATGGAATCACAGAAGTACAGTCAAGACCAAATTGGCTGTTTGATCTTTTCTTCTGTAGGTTTTGCTCTAGTATCTGTGTCCATCAAAGGGGTTATATGGAGATACTAACACCTGGTAATGCCCATGTGAGCCAAGCAAGTCCCCGTGTGACCACCCAGTAGATGCTTTCCCTGTTTTTACAGATGAATTAGAGGCATGAAGTAACATTAATTGGAACTAGGATTTCAAGCCAGCTCTATATTCAAATCTAAAGTGTAGTAATAGTAGTAGCAGCAGCAGTAGCAGTAGTAGTATTTTGCTGCTCTGTATGCCAATAGATTCAGATACAGATTCCTCATGTACTGAGAACAAAAAGGAGGGAGTGGGGGTGGGGTTTGGAGTTGAGTGTTGAGGACACTTTTAACTTCTTACCACAGACACTTTATACCCACCGGACAGTTTACTTAACTCCAAGTAAAATGCCAAGTTCATGTAAATTCACACAAAACCCTTTTTATTTGTTTTAGGTAGGAAAGTTACATTTTTTGAAAATTAAAAAATAAGAGTTGTTACAGTTTTGCTTTATATTTGCAAATATGTCTTATTTTTCCATTCTTTTATTTTGCTGGATGAAGCCTCTTACCCAAAGTATCTTACTTTGGGGGCTCAGCGATATTTGTATGTACATGCCCATGGGTGCACGCGTGCACCCAGGAGCATGTACATTAGTCTTCAATTCCCACCAGATTTAATAATGATTGCATATTAGGAACTAAGTAAAAACCCCAGTAAATTACAAATGAGTGACATTAATAGGAAATTTATACAGGTTATCAGAAATTAAAGCAAAAAATGACTGAAAGGAAGCAAAAGTCAGTATAGAAAAATACATAAATAACTATATATACATACATTGCACATTTAACATATGTGATGAAGATACATATATAGGGCACAGAAAGAGAGAGAATGAGTCATCATTTAAAGGGAAGATCTAAACTCATTTTATATAGGGGTTTGGTGTTTTCTCAGAAAACAGTTGTCTGTCTGGGGAGGCACCCCAAGGAGAGGGAACAAGCGCCCCATTACTTGCTTCTCACATCAAATATGGCATCTGCTCCTTTGAATGAATTATGTTGTTTCTGCGTTGATCCCAAGTTAAGTCTTCTCTTTGGTCCATGAAAAGGCAGGATTCATTAGAAATTCTCCATTCCACCCTTTGAGGCTTTCTTTAATTGTCATGTACTTAACGGTAAGAAAAAAAAGGAAGGCAAATTGTTTATCCACAAGCAAAAAACCACAGAGCTGTTTCAAGACTTTAGAAATCGACAATTGCCCCACTTGCATGTGTGCACTTTGAGAAGAGCCTGAAATCCTTGGAGTCCAGCAGGACTTCAGTTCACTAGAGGGATTTTAAACTTGGCAGTTAAAATCGAAAAGTAGTTTTGAGAAATATTCGGCCAATGATTGAATAAAAATGATGAAGAATCTTACCTTTTAAAAACTGATTTCTGGACTCCTGGGTGGCTCGGTAGGCTAAGTGTCTGCCTTTGGCTCAGGTCATGATTTCAGGGTCTTGGGATTGAGTTCCACATCGGGCTCCCTGCTCAACAGGGAGTCTGCTTCTCCTCTGTCCCTCCCCTTGGCTCAGCTCATGCTCTCTCTTTCTCTCAAAGATAAATAAAATCTTAAAAAATAATAAATAAAAACTGATTTCTGCTCAGGAAGGAGTCAGAGGAAGTACTAAGGGAAGGTCCAGCCAGTGTCAGCAAGAACTTGGAAAAAGCCACCCAGGGCATGAGTTAATGTGCTGTTGTCATTCGTACTGTCATGGTGGTGGCAGTGCCTGCATCATTGTCATGTGGGGACACAGTGTTCTAAGACAAATACTATAATGTGGCAACAAAGATCCCATCAAGTATATACGCCTTTCATTAATGAAGTTCTTCCAACACAGTGGAGTCATTTGAAAAGCTTGGTAACTCACATGGGATAAAGGCAGTCATTATGGGGGAACTCTTCCATTGTGAAAGAAAGAAAGAAAGAGAAAAAAAAAAAAAGACAAACACTGCTAATCTATGCCAGAAACATCAGGCCTAAGGCAGGGGGATGACAAAGCATTGCCCTTCAAAGTGGTCATTGTGCTAGGGCTTCCAAGCACTTTGAAGACAATCATCAAACCCTTCTAAATGGAACCAGGGAGGCTTTTTGCCATTGATCTCAACAACAAATGTTTGTGTTTCATGGTCAATTTATTTATCCCTCAAAGACTTGAAGTAAAGTTGTCATTAAATGGGATATTTTTAAAGATAAAACTAATTTTCCATCTGAGTAATCATATTCTAAACATAATCAATTTGCCGACTAGATGAAATGGTTGGAAATGGTATTGTAATGATATATTTAGTACCTTTTATTATTCCAAGTGTGACGAGGTTCGCAATTCTGAAATCAGGTCACCCGTGTGTTAAAGTAGTGAGTTTCACTAGTCTCCAAAAGATCAAGGACCGGCCCATCTTGTTATGAAGTTACTACTAATGGCCTCAGATTGAAAACATGGAACAAGAAAATATAGCCCCTTCCTTTGGGGCTTGGGGTAATAGGATTTGAATTACATCGAAAACGCTAGATCATTGGGTTGTGTCAATTATTCATTTAGCCACTTTACAAAAGCACTCTGGACAGAGGACTCAAGCGTGATTTCTGAACTTAATGCTGCTTAGTAAGTATTATGCCCCTGTGACTCCTTGAAAGAGGAATGGACGGCAAATGCTAGATGGCCTCATCAAGTGTCACAGCAAGCCAAGTGTCAACAGGTATGGATAAGCAAGACAAGCATGCCAATACCTGTGGCCACTCTAGGTCACTCTTGCAACCAGGATTTATAGGGTGATGGTGAACTGCTTTTATCTTTAGGCTTTAAATGTTTCACAAAACAGAAAATGTAATCTTAACGCACTTTATATTGAACAGGCACCTAATTATGATTCTAACGAGATCCATCCATTGTCTGGGAAACTGATTTTCAAAGTTGTCAGGCCAGAATTGGAGGTATAAGGGTTAAGCAAAGGAAGTAAATTCTATGAAAAAGAAGTCACTGTAAAAACAACAACAACAACTTTTCAGGGCAGCCCCGGTGGCGCAGCGGTTTGGCACCGCCTGCGGCCTGGGGTGTGATCCAGAAGACCTGGGATCGAGTCCCACATCGGGCTACCTGCATGGAGCCTGCTTCTCCTTCTGCCTGTGTCTCTGCCTCTCTCTCTCTCTCTCTCTCTCTCTGTCTATGAATAAATAAATAAAATCTTAAAAAAAAACACAACTTTTCAGATGGTCAAAACTAGGGAAAAAGTAGATAACACCCCTGGGTGGCAAGGGCGAAGTCAGGTGCTTCTCCTCAACTTCAGTTGTGACTTAGCAGGAGTAAACTGGTTAATGCATATACTGGTCTTGAGGAATCAAATTGCTTGAAGTTTTTGTTTTGTTTTCTTGAAGGAGGAGTAGGTGCCCAGGGGAAAAGAGGGTGACAAGGGTGCACCCCCCCCCCCATCTGTCAGACTTGAAAGACTTGGGTCTAGACCTGTGGAGAGAGGCAGCTGCAGGAAGAAATGGAAGGACTGTTAACATCAAGGACCCTATGGTTCCCAAATCACTAATTGTGCTACTATATGGGAGAGACGACCATCTTCCCTGATCATGTGTTGAAGGTAGCACTGTGGGTGCTGCAAAGAAAATGGGCCAATAGTCTGAGAAGCCACTGAGATGCAGGACCTTCACTAGCTTTTAGCTTTCAGTGTTTTTGCGGTGGCCTCCAGAAGCAAAGGCCGAGTGATGGATCCCCATTGGAGGTGTGGAACAACCCAAGAGAGGCCTGGTAGGAACTGAAGCTGACTGGGTAGTTTATGGGCACACCTGAGTTTTCCCAGGCATAACTGGATAAAGTGTAGAAATGGGCCACGTGGTCAACCAAGTTCCATCTTTGATCCTATAGAGATGGTTGTGATTTTAAACTGTATGAATAAGGCTTTAGTGTCATAACTCTGCTTCCTTGTTTTCACATTAGATTTGCTATGAAAATGATTTTAATAATTATATGAACTCATTTCTGAGAAAAATCAACTTGGTTTCTCATGAATGGGCAATGTACAGCATTAACCCTATTGGAAATTGTGTATGCATGGAGAAACTGAAGGTGAGTTAGTCATGGAGTGAATGCTAAACGTATTTGGTCCAGGCTGTCCTTAAATTAGTTGCCCTTTACTTGGATGCTTTAATTCTAGATTTATTCTTCTGTAGGTTGGAGACAATGGTATCTAGGTGGATATGTCTCGGGTGCTGTGAGAGTGAGCTCATGTCAAAATGCTTTAGTGACTGAAGAATAAAAAAAAGAAAAGACAATGAAAATACCCTTCCCATCTTTTTAAACCCATAAACAGAATCTCCTAGGCCATTCGTTTGTTTCTAACATTTATTTTTTTTATTCAAACATTTATGTTTTAATTACCGTTGTACCTAAACCACTCAGTACACTATTGTGAGATGAGTTGATGATAAAGAAGCACAGTCAGTTTGAATATAGCTTTAAAAGAATGATAGGGACCATGTAACACAACCTTGGTCAAAAGTACTCTTTTAAACGTTGAAAGTTACGCTATAATATTTTCAAGTAGAGCCAGTCCTAAAATAACTACACCTTTGCCATCTCACTCCAATGTAAAGTCATTGGAAATGCGTTTATTGTAGGTTATCACTTTCCGGAGACTCACAGCAGAAACTCTTCTATTTGAAAAGTCAGAAGGGCCCCTCTTTTCCATTGAGAGGGTACATGCTTTTAGAACAATTGAAGCTGAGTTAACTGTCAGTAGAGGAAAGTGCTGGAAGATGTTTCTAATCGTTATAGTTATGCATGCCCTGTGATATTTTGCTTCTGAGTTTTAATCTTCCTTTTTTTAGCCTATGAATTAAATAATTAAATTACATGAAACTTATAGTGAAGAGAATAGCTTCTGGGCTAGGTAACACAAACTGTAGATCAGCTACTTAGTGCCACTGTGACACTGGCAAATTATTTAAATTCATTAACTTTGTTTACTTCTTTAAATTTAGGATAAAAATAATACCTACCTGATAGGATTTTTTTTGGAAAATTTCAAAAGTGAAAAGACATTTAAATGGCAAAACTCAGTGTCTGATGTGGAGAATTTACCATTGACCCCTGCAAGAAATATCCAATTATATTTTTATGGCCCCACCCTCCAAGAATTATTGGAAGCACTTCCTTCAGTGGGATTCTTGGCCGGTGCATTTTAGGACTCAAGTTCTGACAGTGGTCCCACAGGATGTTTTGAGAGTAGATGTTGTTGCTTGCTCTCTATGATTTCAATCAGGGAAGGGTTTGTGTTTTTTTTTATCCAAACAGTTTTCTTACATATTTCTGTTATCACCATCCTTTTCAGCCTACTCCATCTCTTAAGGTAACAAATTCTATTTGTTTAATGTAAATTAAAATAGCATCTACTTTCTTTGAACTGATGGGAACTGAAGTGTCCTATATAAAGAATTTTTTTCATAATTGAAGAATCTTTTAAATACTGAAAAAGAAATTAGGTATGTGCTACTGTAAGAAGGAGAAATATGACAAAACAGGTTGAAATAGTGAAGACATTTGTTGCTCATGTAATTTGGTACAAAGTTTCCAGGTACGGTGTAATCACGGCACCAGCTCCATTTCTTTAAAATTCCGATCATTCCTTTCATTTTGACTTTGTCATCAAGATCATGATCTCTACAAAACCCTGAGCGAAAACCTAGGCATTATTCATCTTCATTCACATCCAGCATAGAATGTTTCCCACGGTTTTCCTTAAAAACAGTGAGGACCTTTCACAGAGAGAGTAAATCTTTCCTACTGACCTTCTGTCTCGAGTTGGCCCAGGCCAATCACAAGGACAGAAGACCATGATGGACTATGACAGATCAGAACCAGCTTCCCGAGAAAGGTCAGTTCCCTGAATCACGTTGCTGCTAGATAAGGATTAGGTAAAGGTGAAAGGTAGAGAGTCAAATATGACAGGTACTAAACTTATATTTCAATATTCTTGAAGGAAATCTTTGTACAGTGTCCCCACTTTCCATACCCTTACATGGACAACACTGATCATAATTTAGCCTTTTTTTGGGGGGGGGGGAATGATGATACAGGGATTATTATTCAGTGATAATCTCAGAAGCTACTGTTTGGATGGGCAGAGCCGTTTGCACATAAACTAAATAGGTCCTGGCTCTTTTTGAATTTTTTGACTGCTCTTCTGAATACTTTGTCTCCTCAATTGTTGTGATGCTAACAACTTAAGTTCTTGTGATAGATAAAAATCCTCCTCCCAAATTTACTTTGCCAGGACAGGAAGTAACACAGAAAATCTCTTAATGAGTCCCTTGGAACTGACTCAGGATTGGTGGATGATACCCATTTCCTGCATAAAATATGCCATCTGATGCTCTCAGAATATTGAATACATATAGCTGGTGGGTCACTCTGTACAATACCTGTGCAATTTGCTCTCACTGGTTGAGTTGTATGGTTACTAAGGCTCAGTCATGTTCCCAAATCTGTATGTGCCAGTTGTATTTGTGCTTATGTTGCATAAAATTTGAAATATGAGTAAAGCAAACACAAAAAAAGCAAACTAACAATCAGATGAATTGTCTCTATAGAGTTTAGGGGGAAAAAAATCACTATAAACATTGGTGGCTAAATCAGCCATGGAAGAGATGATTGCAAAAAGAGTGAAGAGTGAAGAAAAATGACAAAATATAGAAAGACTCTACATTCATAAAATTTTGCAGGGGTCTTTAAATTCTTGATCTACTTTAAAGAATCCAAAACTGGAAATAGTAGATGATGCATTATTCATGTGATTCATGCAGGAAAACGATGACAACCTTCAATCAGCAGATCCACTCTCAAAGAAAGGGCCATGGCCCTGTATCTAAAGCTTGGTGAACGAAGGCATTGACAGACTTTAAGTTGAAACCAAATGTTAAAACTATTCATCCTTTTGTATAATTACCCTCTTTAACCAGCTGCTTCTATTAACCAATCACATTCACATTCGGCAAGAAGGCTTTGTGGTCTATTGGAAGGATGAAAGAGTGAAACGGTATGCGAGTGCATGGTGGGGAAGGAGGTTGTTGGGTTATAGGAGTTCAGAGTGCTAAGTCCTCATCATGGAAGATAATTCCTAATGTTAATCAAAGATCATATAAATGCATACTGTTTAGCACTTTAGAATAGTGACTCAAAAACAGAAAGCTAAAGTTTAAAAAACATTTATCTTTGGGAAGTGGAAATGTTCCAGTGTGGGGAGTGCATACAAAAGACTGTTTCTGTATTATATGCTTATTACTCCTGATTTTTTAATGGTGTAAGTTTTACTCTTGTACATGTAAAAATGTTAGCCAGTCCTAATTTTGTTGGTATGGCAGCCAACTTTTGACATAGCCCCCAATGAACCTTGCTTCCTGGTATTCACACACTGGTGTGATTCCCACATTCCACATTGATCTGTGTGACCAATCGGATACTGCAGAAGTGATGGTGTGTCACATCTGAGGCAAGTTATAAAAGAGCCTTTGGTTTCTGTTTCTAGCTCTCTCTCACCACACACTCCCTGGGAAGCCAGCTGCTGTGTCATGGGAAGCCTTACGGAGAAGCAAACGTGGTGAGGAACTCAAGCCTCCTGCCAAATTCTTTAAGTCTTATTTCTTATTTATAATTTTTAGATTTATCCTCCTTTGAGGTATTGTGAGATTTAGATATAAAATATGTACAGTTCAAGACAAGAAATCAACCCTAAATCATAGCTGACACTATGATGTATTTATTAACCTTGCCAAAGTCATTCAGCTTGTGTGTGGCAGAGATAGGATTCCAGAACAGATCTGTCTTTATTCTAAACCCGTTGCCTGTCCACTGTCCACTAGTGTGAACAGATGTCTATGAGAAATTTGAGTCAATTTTCCTCCTTTTTTGTTATATATTTGTGTAGATTACAGGAATCTCTGCAATTCTCCTCCAGTGACCCCTATAGGGAAGGAACTCCGGCTGGGTCAAAGGGATACATGCCAACATAAGGCAAAGTACTAGAGACAGGCTGTATGGAATTGCATATTTACAGGAAGTGATAGAGAAATAAAGAAGTAAATATGAGGTGTGTGAACTCTGAGTGAAGGGAAGGATAAAGGCACCATGCGAGAAGGACAGAAGGGATGGGCCACAGGGACAGAAGGATGGTCGCAGGGGGAGAGAAGTCAGGTGTGTGCAGAATGGAGGGTGGTTCTAATTAGCAGTGTGGACAGAGATCTTGATGAATGTCTCTAAGAGAAAAACCAACCAGGATCTTCATGTGGATTTGAACCTAGAGTCAGGAGGCTGCCAGTGAGGCCAGTTGAAGCTAGGAAAGCTGTTAAACTTGAGGCAAAAACACATGGCAGGTTTGGTAGAAAGTTGGAAGAGCTCCTCTTAGCTGGGAGGTAGAAATGAGGTGAGTCTAGCAAGATGGCAGGGGCCCCAACAGTGAGAGATTGGAAGAAAGCTTGAAAGCAGAGGAGGGGTGAGACAGCAAGGGTGCCAAGAGAAGCTGCTAGATTATACTTGGTCTTGTGAGGTGAATATCAAGAGACTGTTCTATTTCAGTTTTCAGGAACATATGCCTTAGGATGTGGTACAAACTGATTGGCCACTTAATCTATTAATGACCTGGATGGAATGAGATGCTCAAGACTTGGGGCAGAAGCATCTGACATCAGAATCTAAGAGAGGGCCACTTTTCCTCCCTCGTATGTAGTCACCAGCCATGGTTCGCTCTGGTGTTCTGCGAACAGAACAGGTGAGAGTTCAACCCACAGTGCAAGACAGCTATACCTGCTGGGGAGGGCCTGGCAGGAGAGGAAGGAGGGACACACCTTGATAAGGTGTGGAGAAAGAAGAAGAGCAGACATTTGCATAAGCCCAAGTGAGAAACAGAGACACGATATTGATTGGAGTATGAGCCTCCTGATGGCGGGAGCTCAGGTTTAGAGCTCTGGCCCTAACACCAACAAAGGTCTGACATAAAAAGCACGATAAATATTTAGATGAATGAATGAATGAATGAATGAATGACACATCTTATGAGCCTGTGAAATAGGAAGGTGGACACATGGGTCTGCATACAAGAGAGAGATCTTGGCCCAGGGGGAGTAATTGAATCAAGGGTTTGGACACATTTCCAAGGAGAGATTGAAAGATGAGGGACCTAGAGCCACATAAAAATTCAAGAGTGTGCAAAAAAAGGAGAGCACGTGGAAACTCAAGGGGTATGTCTGTACAAGTGGTAAGAATCTAGGAAAAAAATGTTAAAGAAACCACGTGTAGAAGAAGGGAGTGCTCCAAAGAAACAAATGTCACAAAAGGAAGATATCGCCTGAAAACTATCTGTTGGATTTAGCAACAAGGGGATCATCTGTAACTTTTGGGAATGCCATTTCCTTGGAGCAGTAGAGGCAGAAATCAGATTATTCTGACTTAAGAAGCTGATGGAAAATGAAGAGCTTGTATATCAATTTGTGGACAGTCGGCATCTTTACTATGGTGAGTCTTCTAATCACAAACACAATAGGTCTCCCCATTTATTCGATCCCCTTTGCTTTCTTTTGGCAAACGTGTCCTGTACAGGTTTTGTTAGACTTATACCGAAGCATCACAGAGTGACTGTAATTTCATTTTCCACATATGCATTGACACTGTGGTGGGCATGGCCTTGTTACTGTTGGGCAATGGTGACAGTTGTCACTCTCCACTAGGCTTCCTGTGCCACCACCCCCAGCAGGGAGGCGGAGGGGTGCCTCATGACTGCCAGGTGGGGCTGGTTGTCTGGGCTACCTGTGTGGTGTTCATGGGTACCATGAGCTTGAATGGGGCTCATTATTGGCTGGTGGGGATCAAGGATATTGAGATTCTTTGTTATGGCATCGTGCCAGAAAGGCCTAGGCTCCCCCACTTGGCCTTAGCTAGTGTGGGTTGGGGCCAGGCTTCAGGTTGGTGGGTTTTTTTCCCTGTGGTGCTCTGCTGGAAGGAGTAGAGCAGTCATTGTCTAAAATTAGTTTCTGACTTGCCAGGCTGCCCTTGTCCTGGTCTTTTGATGAGGAAGAACAGGCTTTGTGGGGCTCCTCTATCTGTGTCTGTTGCTGTTTCCAGGTTGTCAACTTCTTGAGCTCCAAGTCTGACATAGAGGAGGAAGAAGAAAACCCAGGGAACTGCCTACCCTATTGCTCGTCTCATCCTGAGGTCCTCAGAGATCTAGCTGCCTTCGTTCTACCTCTAACATCTTGCTTAGGTTTGTTTTATATATAATGTCCAGGCTTTTTACTCTGCTTAGTGGAAAGAATAGAACAAAGATATGTCTCCTCCATCTTTCCAGATGTGAATTCTTCTCCCCAAATGGTGTTTGAAATTCTAATTGCTGGGACGCCTGGGTGTCAGTGGTTGAGCGTCTGCCTTTGGTATAGGGCATGATCCCGGGGTCCTGGGATTGAGTCCCACATTGGGTTCCTTGGAGGGAGGGAGCCTGCTTCCTCCTCTGCCTGTGTCTCTGCCTCTCTTTCTGGATCTCTCACAGAATAAATAAATAAAATCTTTAAAAAAAATTTCTTGTTGCTACTTATGTATCCAGATGGCTCAACTAGACCTTCCACTGAACTCTAGGCAGGTGACGTTACCTTTCTGAATGTTCACCTGGAGGTCCCAGAAGAAACTTAAATTCAACATGAATATATGGACCCCCTGCCCTGGCCTTCAGCACCCCTGCTTCTCTCACTCTGCCCTGGTTATCATCACCATAGGGCCATCCAAGCCAGAAACCAGAAGCCAATCCTCGTGCCTTTCTTTCTTCACCTGCCATGGCTTAGCCTTCCAAATACTTAACTCACGCCTGCCTTTCTCACCCATTACTTCTGTGGATGTGTCTTTATTCAGGCTCTAGTAACACTTAAAATTTATAATGTCCCTGAATGAATAATTCATATCAACTTCTGTTCTAATCACTCTTCTCTTCCTTGTTTCAGTTCATATCACTCTCATTTTCCTTTTCCCTATTGTCAAAATTATAACTATATTTTTCACTCACCTTTGCCCTATTTCCAACAGTCCCAAATTTTATCAAGTCTACTGACAACTGCCATCTCTCCCGTCAGCACCTGCCTATCTACTTCCACTGTTATAATCCAGTGCCTAGATATTAATGGAAATATATTTATGTCCAGGTCTTCATTCCCCCTCTCATTTATATTTTCGTAGATACCTCCTATTTGGTCTCTCTTCCTCTAATCTATGGCAATCCTACTTGTGCAATATCTGGTTAGTTTTCCTGCAGCCCTGTTTTTTTTTTTTTTTGTTTGTTTGTTTGTTTGTTTTTAACTTGGTTTCCCTGCTTCAAAATCGCCAAGGACTCTCTGTGGCCAGTAGAATGATGTCCAGGGGTTTTAGTTTGATATTCAAGATCCTCCACACTCTCCTCTTTTATTTTGAGTTTCTTCCCTGACTTTTGTTTATTTCTCTCCCCTGGACCCGGCAGGTCCCTGTAGCAACCGCAGGCAGGTTATGAATGATCAGCTCAGCCTGAACCACTGCTTTAATTCAACAGCAGCGCAGATCATGTTGCTTGGTTTATTACTTCTGGCCTTTGCTGCGTGAGATGTGAGGTGAAGAAGGGAGAAAAATATAACAAAGCAAAGATGAGTGATGTGAGAAGATGTAGATAAAAAAAATTAACTCTGTGTTGAAGTGATCCTCATGTAAACAAGAGTGCTGGGCAGTTAGTCTCCACAGGCAGAGGAGGGAAATGCAGGCTCACAGTGGGCCATGCATGTGACTTCAAAGATAGAAGCACATCAGCTGGCAATAAATATTTATAAAATGAGACTTAGGTATTTAGACCATTAGCCTGCCACATACTCCTTCCACGCAATGAAATATGAAGCCTAAATCATGATAAAGACAGGCAGAACAAATAATGGGGGACCTAAATTTAGTCTTGAGTAAATGTTCAGGTTTATTTTAAAATATGGATCTATACACACGAGTGTTATAGACAAAACCAGATTTCCAATGGCCACCACTCTTTTTCATTCATTTCCCTTTGTTTCTGCCATTTTTTTTTTTTTTTTTACAGAAGGAAAAACTTTTCTCTCAACTCATGGTGTCTTTTCTTTTGTCTTACCACACTTCATCATGTCCCATATGACCAGAGACATCCTTGCCTTGTCAAATCATGTGGTTCATTCGTTAAAATAGAGGAAAGAGGCACTTGACATTGATCTCATCCAAACCAAGTTTTCCAACTTCCTTCGGAGTCTGTGCTAAATGATTCCCAGCTAAGTGTCCAGGGCAGAGACCTCTTTTTCCACCTATCTTCCTATAAATCCATCTTTCAGGACTGAACACAGGCTCTTGTGTGAACGGAAGGGGCTGCGTGAGGTTCAGAGCTTATTCCAAAATCTGGCCTTTCTGAACTCCTTGCTGATAAAAACTAAATGTCCCATTTTCTGTCCTTTGAGGGAAGAGAAAACAAGCTAATGAGATGAGGCAATTGAACTAAGCAGCTAAAGAACAGCTATAGCAGCTTTGAGATTTAACATGCTCACCTTCCCAAATGAAAGAAATTCACCTTTCCAGACCCTGGGGGTGAGGGGGTGTCTCTGCCTTCCAAGTGAGGCTGCAGTGGAGGGTGGTCACCCTGTCTGGGACACTGCCCAAAGCCTATCATCAACTGAGGTTTTCTATGTACAGATGTGTGCACTAAACCACTACAATCTCGAGAATAACGGGGTATGGTATGGAGAAGCAAGCACACCCTTTAGAGTGAGATAATAGAAGATTGATGATCTTGAACCAGTAGATGGTAGATCAACTAGTAGATCAACTAGTAGATCTAGATGATCTTGAACCAGTTATTTGAAATTTGGGGCCTTTAATGGTCTCACCTAAAAAATGGAAGTAATACTAGATTCTTTGTCTTGTGTGGAATAATTGATGCAGCTCTGTGCATGGTTATGACTCTCATTATTATTGGGGGGTAGGAACAGCTTAAGCGACAGGAGGCTTGCTGACAATGCTAGGCCATTGAGGAGAAGGGCAGGTTCTGATTTTTGTGTTCTATCACTTCTTACCATGATATCATTCAGTAAGTGTTTACTAGGTTTTCAAAAACATTTTCTCATCTCCTACTTCATTGGTATCCTTAACTGCCCAGTGAGGCCAGGTAAAAGAATTGTGATCATTCCCTTGTGACTGAGGCAAAATATTACATGGACAGAGAAGTGCGGCCCAAAGCCACACTGCTATTTTGTTTAGCGCCAAGAACCTTCTTTATATTGTATGTATGGTGGTTAAATTCAGTGGAATTACAAATTCTACTGGCAAAGCCCTTTTTGATTGAACAAGAGGAATTAAGAAATTCCCAGGCAAGAAACCTTTGATTAATGGCATCCATTAAACCCTTTGTAGTCCTAATGTGAAGTTCACTGGATACCATTTCTACACATCTACAATGGGGCATCATAAAATTCTTGAAAATGTTGCCTTTAAGTATGAATATGATGAAAATCTGTCCCTTCTATAACTCTCCTTCCTGCAGGACTTTAAGCCTCGTGACTAATTTGTAAATGCCTACATCAAAGCAGAATGGAGTTAAATCACCTTGACTGTAGCCTGCCTGCCACCACGAAGCAAAGGATCGGAGCTCCAGACACCTGTTCTGCATCCTGCCTTTGCCACCTGCCAGCTCCGTGACCTTGGCTAAGATATCAACCTCATGAGCCTCCATTTCCTAATATATAAGATGGTGATGAGGTTGAGGAGGAGGCTGATAACTACCCCTTAGGAATATTCTGAAAAGTAAATGAAACAATGTTTGAAAGTGGCCAGCATACTGGACATAATAAATAATCAATCAGTATTTGCTTATTTTCTTTCCTCCCACATATTTTCTTCTGTATATCTTTCTTGGGTTAAGATCAATATACCTAATCCCACTTTTGGTAAAGTCTGAAAAAGCTTGGATTTCTTCCTTGTGAAGTAGGATTTAAACTAGACAGACCTCTAAATCTAGCACTCAATGAATGTACCAGCCATTTAGCTGAGTGAAGAATTTGCTGTGACAATTTCTTTTAAGAATGTTTTTTAAATTTTTGAGGTTTCAAGAGTGTTGATGAGCTTTTTTGAGAGAGGGCTTAGTTTGTTGCTTTAAAAAAATGAGTGAACAAGGTTTGTAAAGACAGCTAGTTTGTCATAAAGATAACCCCAAAATGGGAAAGTCTGACCTGGAATCCAAGTAGCTGAATTAAAAAGCCCCTCTGGTAAGAAATCAAATATGTCAAAAGCTAGGACAGTTCTTTTTTCATGCTCTGTTGTAGGGGGAGAAATGGGCTCTATCTCTGGAATAACCAATAATTTAGTAAGAAGAGGACAGCCAAATATCAAAACTAAAAAGTGTCTTTATAGAAAGCATTTCATGTCCTTAAATATCCATCAAAGTTTATGAAAATCATATACAAAAAAATCTTAAAAATAAAAAAAACAAAAAGCATATATGGTAGTTCCCTCCCACCCACAGTTTTAACTTTATCATAGGTATGTATATACAGGAAAAAACATAGTATATGGAGAGTTCAGTACTAGCCATGGTTTCAGGCATCCCCTGGGAGTCTTGGAAGGTATCCTTCATGGATAAGGGGGCTACGAAATGTAATTAGGCACCCTAGCCTTTTGGATCCTAAGATTTTTAAAGATGTGGAGAAATAACCAAGCCAGTATTTTCTGCTTCCAATGCGTAAAAATTTAAGTTTACCTTTGGGGTGTATGTATGTGTATATTTATATATACCTATATAAATATTAACCCTAGGTATATGTATTAAGTAAATATAATGTATTTTAGGGATCCCTGGGTGGCGCAGAGGTTTGGCGCCTGCCTTTGGCCCAGGGCGCGATCCTGGAGACCCGGGATCGAATCCCACATCGGGCTCCCGGTGCATGGAGCCTGCTTCTCCCTCTGCCTGTGTCTCTGCCTCTCTCTCTCTCTCTCTCTCTCTCTCTCTCTCTCTGTGACTATCATAAATAAATAAATTAAAAAAATTTAAAAAAAAAATATAATGTATTTTAAGTAAATGTATTAAGTAAATGTAACAAATTAAATAAATATTTATTAAGTAAATGTAAATGTGTATATTTATATATACCTATATACTTATTAACACTAAGGTATATTTTATTAAGTAAATGTAACACTAAGGTATATTTATTAAGTAAATGTAAAACTAAAGCCACTCTTTGTTTGGGGGATGGACTTGAAGCCCTGAAGAGGGCTGAAGATCTGCACTTAAGAATTCTACTTAATTATATAAACTGAGGGCAAATTTTATGTGAATGACATCTCTGCAGACTGTATTGCTTTTATGGAATAACCATTATTTTCCTCCATGTAGATTTAGACTCCTCTATGCCTTATACAGTTATGGTATATACTTTTTGAGTCATGTAGTCACTCTTTACAAAAAAATCGTTAAGTGCTTACTATGAATTAGTCATTATTCTAGAAGCAAGAGATACAGCAGTGAAAAAGAGTATAAAATCTTTGCTTTTCAGGGAACATTCTAGTATGGGAAGAGAGTCCTATATTAATATGTAGTATATGCCAGTTACAATATCAGTGTAGAAGATGAACATATAATTATTGGCAGGATTGAATGTGTGTGAGACTTAGGAATGGGAAAGGAGATTGGTGTTTTCTCAGTGGAATGTCTTGTTTTAAAGATCTTCAAGTGATTATCTGAATCTCTAAGATGTGCACCTTGATTGCTTATGATTGACTAGGTTATTTTACAATTCTGTTAGGATAGAATTTAATTTGTAGAAACTTATCAATACTTACCAGAATGCAAAAGTTTCCTACCCATGGCAATGCAAATGAATTTTATTAAGTAAAGAATATAAATCTCTGCAAGAATTCTCGGTGAACTGTTTTTAACAACTTACTGATGAATTAAATAAAACCTTTGACTTGTTCTTATTTAAAATTTAAAGGAGAGTCATGAGTTTACCTTTTTGAAAATAATATATTGCATTATCTGCATATATATTTATAAACAATATCATATAGTAAATAATATGCCATAAGATAAGGCGATATGTGCTATGAAAAAAAATAATGCAGGGAAAGGAGAAGGGAGGAGAATTTCAGCAAGAGGCAATCACCGGTGCAAAGACCCAAGATGCAAACCCCTTTAAGTGCCCAAGGAACCATTAGAAAATTCAGGAGCCCAGAGCAGATGAGTTTGGAAAGATAAGGGGCAAGGGCAGGTATCATCTGACTTGAAGCTTTTGCAAGACTTGAAGCTTTTCTCTGAGTAACATGGGAAACATAAACCAGTTTCTAACAGTTCTGGGGCCAGGGTGAGAGGACAAATGGAAACCCACAGTAACACCCTGACCCCACCTCTTGGCTTAGGAGTGTGCATAGGTCCTACACACTTTAACCTAGTGAAGATAGTAGAGAAGAGGCTCTCACTGAAGGAGAAGTGTTTGGTCAGAGAATTCCTCTTCGGGGTACTCATCTTGCAATGGGGACATTGAGGGGAGGGAAGACGGGGGCTCTGCATGGTCACCTATTTTTGGCTCCAAGACTGGTACTTTAAAAGGCTTGGAGGCTTCTGAGCAGAGTCATGAAATAACAGGACCTAAATGGTATATAAATCTCATTAAACTACTGAGTGGAGAATATAGTAGCTCCGCCTCATCTGTGGGGAATACATTCCAAGACCCCCGGTGGATGCCTAAAATCGTGGACAGTATCACATCCTATATATACTGCTTTTCCCTATACATGCATACCTAAGGCAGAGCTTCATTTGTAAATTAGGCACAGTAAGGGATTAACAACAATAACTAACAATAAAAAAAACAATTACTACCATAAAAGTTACATGAATACAGTCTCTCTCAAAATATTTTATTGTACTGTACTCACCTACTTCTTGCGTTGATGCGAGGTGATAACATGCTGTGGGATGAGATGAAGTGAGGTGACTGATGTAGGCACAGTGAGTTAGCATGATGAGATATCAGAAGGAGGAACATCTGCTTCCAGACCATGGTTGACCACGGATAATGAGGGACTACTGTGTACTGCTGGGTGGGGGGAAGCAGGTATAAAAAAGGGGCAAATTAGGAGTCTCCTTCATTAATCCAGGCCTTCGGTAATGAGTGCTTGGAGCTTGTGATACCAGTGCAGGCTGTGAGGGGAGCACAGATTCTGGATTTTCTGGATATGTATTGGAAACAGCTAACATGAGGCCCTAGATGTGGCTCTGAGACAAAGGGAGAATCCAGACATGACTCCAGAATTCTGGCCTGATAACATGGAAAGAGGGAGGTTTTGACACCAAACGTGATAACTTGAAGTAAACTTTGTTTTTCTTTCCACATGTTCTCTCTCTCTCTCTCTCTCTCTCTCTCTCTCTCTCTCTTTCTCTCTCTCTTTTGTTCAAGAGAGGCTAGGCTGGGATAAAGAGGACAGGGGGGATTTGCTTGGGACATTATTGGTTTTGTTTTATTTTGTTTTGTTTGAGTCTGGTTTTTGAGGCTGGAGTTCAGGAGAAATTCTCATTTTGGGAGGTACCTAGTCTATTCAAGAGGATGGAAATCTGGGAGTGAGGCTGTGGTGTCACTCTTCTCAGTCCCAGAGTCCCTGGTCATGGGTGCAAATTGTTTGCTGAGTCTTTCTTCTTTTTAGGTTTTCCCCAAATTTTAGTAAAGTCTCTGAGAGGTTGGAACCTAGTCTTTCCTATCACTCTGGGGAATTGAGTCGAGGGCCTGTGCTCCAAGTTGAGACAAAGCAATGCAGAAAAAAAAGTGCCAATGTTTTGAAGGAATCCAGATCCAAGGCATCAAGAGGTGACCTACCATGACCTTCTCATAAGAAAACCAGATCATCTATGTGAAGCAAGATGTCTCCTCAGATGGAAACAACAGCAAGATGGAACCGCAGCTTGTTCTTAGAGAGGGCAGTCCCAAGCAGAGCCTGGAAATCCCATGATCAATTCAAATGGAAGCTGATGCTCTCATATCTTGAGTGGTGAGTTCTCGCAGACTAGAGCAGTTAGGGGGACAGCTGACCTATTTTCCAACCAATGAGAAATAATCACATGTAACCAAAAATAGAATGGCTTAAGCTAAAAAAAAAAATCAATATTTCTAAAAATTAATGGGAATAATAAAAACACTAAAATAGATGGTGAGCTTAGAGTTTCATGCTGACATTGGTAGACCACCCCAGAGTGCAGTCTGTGAGCAGGTGCGTTTGGGATCAAGCTGTAGGAAGCATATGTGTCCATCTAAGGGAACCCTATCTGAGGACAAGATCATGACACATTGGGAGTCCCTTCATTCTTCCAAACTCAAGATGCACTGGAGGTCCCTTACTCTCTGTACTTTCCTAAAGATGTGCTATTTATTCAGTCTTGCATCTGGGGGATTTTATAAGATTTTGTTCTTTACAGTGTTTTTTTTTTCTTATAGCCCCAAATCTATTAAAAAAATATTCTGACCTGATAATCAAATATGTTAAATTCCCTTCCAAGTCCATGATCTTTCTTTTGGGTGTCACTATGTCATTTCCTCTTATTTTTGAAATGCAACAGCTTATCATACCATCAACTCTATGTCATTCAACAAAGTCTTCCACTTTCCAGCCTTCACCTATACCCAGGCTTTGCTTTTCCTCTCCTATACAAAAAGGTAACATATGTTGACACTCAATGATCCTATATTTTTGTCTGCTGTATCAGAGGGATAACAAGTCATGGTGTATCAGTTTCCCAGGACTGCCATAATAATTTACCACAAACCCAGAGACTTAAAATAACAGAAATTTATTCTTTCTTAGTTCTGGAGACCAGATGTCCAAAATCAAGGTTTCAACAGGGTTGTGCCTCCTCTGAAGACTTGAGAATAGAATGCTTCTTGTCTCTAACAGCCTCTGGTAGCTTCTGGCATTCTTTAGTTTGTGGTGCATTGCTTCAGTCTTTGGCTGCCTCTTCACAGGGACTTCTGCTCTGTGTATGTGTCTTTGTTTCTAATCTCCCTCTACCATTCTCTTAGAGGACCCTTGTCATTGGATTTAGGGCCAACCCAGATAATCCAAGATGAACTCATCTCAAGGTCCTTAACCTAATTAGATTTACCAAGATCCTTTTCTCAAATAAAGTCACATTAATTAATAATTTTAAGGGATTAGGACTTGGACATATCTCTTTGGAGGCCACAATTCAACTCACTACACTTGGTCACCGGGGGGAATATTCTCTACTCATAAGTCTTTGTTACCATGGTAGCTCTTGGTTATCAAAAGTGATGTTACCAATGTGACTTTTTGGAAGAAATAGACCTCATTGGGTTGCAAGATGAGCAGTACGGTCTGCTCTCTGTTAAAGAGCATTTAAATCATCCTAGGCCAAGCACAATTATTCCTTCCTTTTTGCAAAATTATAAAGCAGGGGCATACAATGTGCGAAGTAGTTCACTTAAGAATGATATACAATGCCTGCTTAGACTTGCCTTTTTATATTTCCTATTTTTAGGAGCAGAAAACACTTGAAATTTCAAGTGTGGTCAGATTTAGCAGGTGTCCAAAAGAATGATGAAACATCTTTGGAGATAAATATTGTCTGGTGAGATGTCTTCAGTACTTCAAAGAAAGTTTGTAACTGGACACATGGGGGCTACAGCATGTGAGGGCGTGGTGACCACAAACTACAATTGATTCAGACAGAAAGCCTCCAAGGGACTGAAGGCCACAGCTTGAGTTGAGGAACAGTAAATGACTCTATTAGCTAAGGAAGAGGTACTATAAGTAAATACAGCAAATATGAGCTTGACATTTTGAACAAGTTTTATTAATTATGTGAATTAGTACAGCAAGCCCTCAAATGCACATCTATAATTTTCATTGGCTAGATGGGTACGGTCCCAATAGCCGACTTTGAGTCAAAGTATGTTCATGTGTGTGTCTGCGTGCTAACATATGCTCATCATTTAGTCGAGTGCAATGCACTCCTTCTTCTGTAAGAAATAACTTGTGAGCAGCCAAAATTTGAAGCACATGTTGTTACCATAATAAGATAGGGTACCAAGGAAGAATTTACTAATGTGATTAGCAAAGATCTAGGGGCTTCTAAGGAATTCTATTATATGTAGACATTCTGGTACAAGGACATGAAAATTGATGAATGTTTTTGATTTGGAAGTATAATACTTGAATTATAGTGCTGAACCAAGTTATAAGTCTATTAAGAATTAGAAATGGCAAAACGTGTATGATTTTGAGACATCTCAATGACACTTAGACATAGTGGATTAGGAATGTTCTACAAGAGACAGGAAAGCCATCTCGTCCAAGAAGCAAAGGCATTTGGAATATTCTTGTCCCATCCATGTGAATTAATTCTGACCAATATTATTGACAGGTTCTGTAAGCCATACTGATTTAGGTCAGAGTTACAATGAAAACTGTTTTCGTTTAAACCAAGTTTAGCAACTGAATCCTTGTGGCGCTGCCTGAAATTGACCACATAAGTACAGAAGAAAGACACCTCCCACTTTCCTTTTATTTAGAATGCGGATGATAAATTGGGGCTGGCCAAAGCCTCCAAAGAGGTTGCAAAGGTGGGAACCCGGTGGTGGTGGCAGGATTCCTTTAAGAACCAGGCACAGAAAGATGATCCATAGACCATCTCCTGAGGAAGCAAACTGAAGCCCGAGGCAAGGGTAGAACTCCAGGCGTTTGGATTCACTGGTTTTTATACTTTTCTCTACAACATTGAGTAACTAGAATAATTGCCACTAACAGTTATGCCCCTTCTGGTAAGCAAAGAAACTACATGGGTTTCCCGCGTTAATATACTCCCATAACAGTGTGTTAGAGGGGACAAGAGAGTAGAGTTGGTTAGCGAATTAAGTCATGGAACCTTTTTTTCAGTTGACTTGTAGGGATATCAAGGAGGCCCCTTCAAGGATGTTATCTCAAGAATAGGGTTAAATGGCCACCATGAGGTATGATCATTTAGAAAGTTGTCTTATGCCCCAGAAGCCAAATAATTTTATGGTGACCATTTATATATATGGTGGGAACCAGTTTTTGAGAGGCAGTGTAGCCCCAGACCTAGAAACCTATTCCATTCATCCTTATCCCCAGCTCTACCTCCCTTGGGTTTCCTGAGGCAGAATTTTAACTCTCCACAAAACTATTGTTTGAAATATTTTGAAAAATCACTCATCTATCATGAAGATTGGGGAAATGCTGCCTTAGACCCAAAAACTGATTTCATATCCTCTTTATTTTTCGCGGTTCTGCTCATGCTGTCTTCCTTTTTCTTTTCCTTTTTCCTTCTCTCTCTTTTTCCTTCTTTTTTCGCACTTTCATTTTACAGGTTTGGTGTGTCATTTTCCCCTAAATTACATAATCATAATGACTCTACTATTAAGGTTAGCTCAGCCTCACCCTTGGGAGAAATAGTTTCATGTTTTTGTTGTATATCCACCCACAATTTACGTCATCAGAGAGCTTGCCCCATAAACCATTATCACCTCTTCAACCTCATTTTTTTTTCCACTGTAAAACCAATTTGATGTTGCCTTGACTATGAAGACTTCCTAGACCATTTACGTAACATAGCCTTTCCTCTCTGTCTTACTGAAATTAAAACCCATTGTTTCCCTGCTTGTACTCTTGGATTTACCTTCCTCCTGGCCACCTAGACCCCCTTTCTAGGGAGTGGCCCTCTCTCTGAAGCCAGGTAATTCTCCTGCACTTCTCCATCCTAAAATGTCAAGGGCACTTGGCTGGCCCACCAGACCAGCTCAGTGAACCCTGACACTTGATGGAATGGGATCACAGCATTGAGATTGTTCACACATTCACCCACCCCAACTTATCCATAGGGGGGAGAGATATTTATTGTCAGGAGAGAACTTTGATTGAAGGGATCCTTCTCTGTTTGACTATGACTACTCTAGAGATCTCTCTCTCTCTCTCTCTTTATCTAATGGTTGTTATAGAATTCGATGCAGAAAACCTACTGGTTACTACTTACTACTTAATCTTCTTAAAATTAAAATTCTTGAAAAATAAAACAAGGTGAGGAGTGCCCAAGAAACAGAGCCCCAAACAAATGTGAGACATGAACAGGTTGCTCGCATGGTCAGTGTTTCCCTCCACCATCTTCTGTTTTTAGTCACTATTCACAACAGCAAATTAAATTAAAAATGGTAAATCAGAGAAGATTGCCAACTACGTCTCCATAGAAAGCTTGTTTCTCAAGAGTAGGGAGTCCAGAAATGTTTCATTAGTATATTTTGCTACATCCCCCTAAGCTTTTACTACTCAGCACGATTGAGTGCTAGTGCGTATTAAGTCAGATTCCTACTGGGCTCTAGCTGGAGCTGAGCCCTACTTTATTACTATGCTGTCTCTCATTATTGTCTCTACAGGTGAAGGAAACACACTTCTGTTACTTGTAGGGAAATTCAGTCTCATTTTCCTTCTGGATAGCTGCGTCTTCTTCACTTTAGGTGGGCACGCCACAAATGAAAACTGCCATAGTGGCTGTTTTCTCATCGCATAAGCTGAGTTTGATTACACTCCTGAGTAAGTACCAGGAGCAGGGAAAGCAGTCATTCCTAGGATGGGTGTCAGCCTCCAAGGGAGATACCTTTCCTCAAGCCTCCCTCAGGCAAGATTGTCTCTGCTTGTATGACTGTCTCCCTCATCTGCATCCCCCCACAGGGACAGAATGCAACACCGATGCTCCACTGTGGTTTGACACACATGCTCTGGATGAATGGGGGCCCTCTTGTCCATCTACATTTAAGTCTGCAAGGACTAAAATAGATCCAAGGAAAATTCTTCTCCAAACTTCTTAGATTTGTGGCTAGTGCCCTCCTGAAAGAATAATGGAGAAATTGTTCATTAACTGCCTGGTATGCTCCTAGGAACTGGCTCTGGTTCTGTGGAAGGGGGGTGGGGTAGGGAAAGAGCTACAGTCCTCTCTGCCAAGGAACAGACATGGCTGACCTTTCCAGTGGGCAGATGTACCAGCTGCCAGCATCTCCGCCCAGCTGACAGTCCCAGTTTCAGAAATGGCACCATTAGTTTAATTCCTTTGGAAGCCTTTTTAATCTGCAAACACTCCATATTACCACCTCCCCACAATAAAAGGTAAATAGGTAGAGGCTCTTGGAATTGGTCAGTTCAGTGAGAGCAAAGACCAATGGAAATGGCATTAAGGTTTCCTAAATTATGAGTAGGTGAGTGCTTGTTTATTTTTTAAACTATTTTTTTCTAGTAAAAGTTCTGAGTTTATCAAGTCAAGTATGGATTTTAAAATACAACACAATATTCTGTAAGGCAGGATATTAATGTATTTCTTTTGTTTGTACAGCAGCCATAGTAAAAATGTGCATGAGATTCCCTGTATCAATGACTCTTGGAAAGCTTAGAAATGTGAAATTTTATGAAAAGCATTTAAATACCTTCTAATAATTATCTACATATGAAGTACTCCAAAATGCATTCAAAAGTATGGAAATTCTTCTTATTTGGAAAACCATCCTGGCAATTTTGTTTTATATGGTGAATTTAAGTTCAAAGCAGAAATTAAAATGTGTGAGCTCCTACTGATATGGTCCCAAGTGTTGTCAAAGTCTATAAACATATCAGAGAGCTATCTCAGATACAGCGGAAACAAACAAACAGTCACAAATGTGAATGGCTGTAGTAAAATGGAGGCTTCCTTCCACTGAATTGATGATAGAGCAGCTCAAAAAAAGGCAAAGCTCTGCAGAAATACGACAATACAATGTGTATCTCATTTTCAGTGTCATTTCTGTTGGGTGTTTGAAGCCTATTACATATCTTCTGGGTGTTCCAATAAACTTTTCACATTACTGGTATTTGAAATGTGAAGTTCAATATTAGACATTCTGCAAGAGATAGTGGAAATGGGAGATGAAGTGCCAGTTAGCCATCTGCCCTTCCCACTTCTCTTCTCTAGTAAATGCCTTGTACTTTCATCCATGAGGAGCCACTCACGGGACCTAGTTATGCCTCTGGGATGTGTCATGAAATGAAGGCCAACTGCCCTGTTGCTTGAGCTGGAAGATACACAGACCCAGAGGACGCTGTGGTGGTATTGGACACACGAAACCTTCCATGCCTCATGGAAGCGTGACTGCCAGCATAAGAAGATGTTGGTGATTGCTCTCTGACTATCAGACATGGTCTTTCTTCAATGTGTCTCCAGTTCAGAGAATATGCAGCTACAACTGGAACCCTGAATTCACTCAGGAAATGTGGCAGGGATATGTGAGACATATTCCTGATTCTAAGCCAGCATCGTAGGCACAGCAATACCAGGGATGTAAAAGTTGGAAATGTGGTTTCAATAAGAGTGCTCTCAAGGAAATGTGTGCCTTGAAGATAACTTAGATCTAAGTGGAGACTTTCACAGACCTCTGCAAAGTCCAAGATGGGTGTCCGAGATCTACAAAACGTAAAAACAATGAATTTAGAAAAAAGATCATCTTCCTTTCTAGGCCATCTCCTCTTTCCTCAGTATTACATGCCACCAGATATAATGGCTTCTTGGAGAGATCTTGTTTTTACGGAGGGTTTGCCTAGGACAAATTATATTAGAGAAAATACAAAATTGAATCATGATATTTTTAAATATTAAAAAGCTATAGAATATATGTAGATCATGAGCTGATTTTACACACACATACACACTTCACTTATAAGATACAAATCGATAAATAACTCATCTGGTGAAAAAATAATAAAAAATCACCCTAAATCTTCTAGGGGAAAAGTGGAAATGCTTATCTTTAAAAAGATACATCCCATAGAGGCCATTTTTTCACTCATATATCTCTAATAGCTATAAAAACACAAAAACCAAATAAAAACAGACAAACGAAAGTCTCCAGACATTTTGGGGGTATGCATGCTGCAAAGCAGAGCAAGTAATAACAATTGCAATTCAGATGGGGTGCATTGTCCATGATTTTGGGTTTGACACATAGGATGGGAGCCCAATGCCTTTGTGTGTGTGTGGTGGGGGAAGAGAATCTGCTCAGAGCTAGAAGTTTGGCTACAGAGCAATTAGATGTGTTGAACCTCGGAAAAGTTCAGACAGTAAGATTAGTTCCTCTACAAGTATTCAAAGGTTTATGGACACAGAGCTCATCTGAACCCTCTAAACCTATGGCGTCGGCCAAGTTGGCTAGAACCACTGACAGGATTGGGCTCTTTCCCAAGCCTTCTATCACTTCCACTCTGAACCCTGCCAGAAATCAAACAAGAAAAAGCCTTTCTTGTCGTGTTTTGACACCCCCAGCTTTAGTCCCTGCTATAAACTCTGCATCCAAATATTTCAGCATATCAACTGAAGGTTGATAATATACATGGGCAAAGTTTCAAAGGGTGGCTAAGAGCCTGAAAAAGGGTCATTCAGCATTACATAAATAATGTACTCCTCAGATAAATTAAAAAGTGACTGATTACGGGTCCAGCCATGTAAGCAGTGACTTTTCCTATTGCCGAACTGTCTCCAGTAGCACAGAGCTGATGTGTGTTCCGTTCAGTATGCAAGCTCCACGGCTACAGAAGATGTCATGTGTAATTGAAAACACTGCACGATAAAAGAAAAAGAGGAAAAAGGAAAAACATCATCCATCAACTTGGTTGAGTACGAATATGGATCTAGGGGGCACAGTCATGTGAAAAGCTAAAATTTCATTATTTTTTAAAGATTATTTATTTAAGAGGGGGAGAGAGACAGAGAGAGAGAGAGAAAGAGAAAGAGAGAGAGAGAGAGAGAGAGAGAGAGAGAGAACGTGTGAGCACATGCCCAAGACTCGGGGGAGGGACAGAGGGAGAGAATCTCAATCAGATTCCACGCTGAACTCGGAGCCCATAGTGCAGCTCAATCTCATGACCCTAAGATCACAACCTGAGCTGAAACAAGGAGTCCTACACCCAACCAACTGAGCCACCCTCTAAAATTCCATTCTTTAATTCATTTTTCAAACAGTTTATCACATGTGATTTCTAATGTGCGCTCATACTTTATTATCTTATTTCCCACTTAGTAGACCACCTTGGTTTGTCTAATCTGGTAGTTTTATCCATAGAGTGGGGCTCGATTTCTGTGCATTTCCCAAGGGAAATATTGTCAGCACTTGGATTTTACTTTGATATTATTTTAATTTCATTAAAATTAGTGGATCTCAGCCATATCCAGGGTATCAGGCACCAAGACTGATTACTATTAGCCATCTTCAGATACGTGTTGCAAGGTTTGGTGCAAAGATTCCTTTTCAAGTGTTTTTAGCACCACAGGTTGTAACCGATCCATTCATACAATTTATCGAGGAGCAAATCAAGAAAGCCAAAAATTAAATAGAATAAACTGAACTAGGGTAGCGAACGTCAGAGTCCATCCTCGACAGCATGAGTAACTCGTGTAAGTACATCCTTTTGTCTTAGACTGGCACTTACACTGGTCCTCACATAGCATGTGTATCTTCCCATGGATCACGGTCAGAAAGCTTGAGAGCCATGGATTTTGACATTTGCACTAACTTCAGCACATCCAGCTATTTCCGGTTTATATTTTTATTTCTGTGCATTCTGACCATGACAGCCAGAGCAGGCCTTTTCAAACACAGGTCAGCACCTGCTCCTCATTTGCTCAGAAGCCTGCAATGCCTTCTCCAGGGAGGCTGGAAGTGCCTCTCTGATCCCCTCACTCTGTCACAGCCATATCCACCTCCTCTCTGTCCCTCAAGCACATCAGTTCCCAGACTTCGCACAGGTTGTCTTTTCTCAGATATTGTCTTGTTCCCTCACATGGTTCAGAGTTTGCTCCCATTATCTCCTCCATGAAGCCTCCTCACCCACCCCATTTCCGATGGTAAATGCTGCTGGCATCTCGCCCTATGTACTTCGCCTCCTCTGCTCTCTTTTCCCAGTGGCACTCCTCACCATCCTATGCACTTTGTGTATTTGGGACAGTTAGTTTCTGACTCTCTGACAAAGATGTTAGCTTTCGAGAGATGGAAATCTGTTGATTCTGTTTGTGCATCGACACCTGTGACACAACACCATGCATGCTGCCTAGTGAGTGTGCAACCACAGTTTGGAAGCTTGGCTGCCTTTACAAAGGACACCATTCACACTATGGGCTGGAGCACTATTCTTTGCCTCTGGGGTGGGTGTTAGAGATCTTCAGGCTTTGCCTAATTCCCATTAGGTCAGCTCCTGCCTCCGTTGTGCTATGGAGTAAGATTCACTGACTACTTGCCTGGTGGCCTTTGCCAAACCTAAGAGATAACTAGATGCAAGGCACATAGCATTAGCAAATAAACTCAAACTTTTTTGGGACACGTGGGTGGCTCAGTGGTTGAGTGTCTGCCTTCAACTCAGGGCGTGATCCTGCAGTCTTGGGATCAAGTCCCACATCGGGCTCCCAATGGGGATCTGCTTCTTCCTCTGCCTGTGTCTCTACCTCTCTCTGTGTGTCTCATGAAAAATAAATAAAAACTCTTAAAAAAAATAAACTCAAACTTTGGAAGCACCCTCGGTGTCCTCATGTGATGTACCCCTCACTGCCTTGCCCAGTCTCCTTGCTCATTTCTGCTGCTGTTCACAGACCTCCTTCCATCTGTTTGCCCAGAGCCTCTCAGCTACACTTAATGGAAGTGGAGTTCTCTGCTATATTGTTAGTTCATACTTTCAAACACATTATTCCCACCGTGTGGTGTTGTGCTGCCTTTTATGCATTTAGAGAACTCTTACCCATTCATCTGGAGTAAAACATTTCACCTAACTTATGAAACAATTTCTGACTCCTTTTTGCCACTTCCTGACATCTGGGCATTCTTGGTGCTTAGAAGGCAGCATGGTGGAGCACAGAGAAGACAAAGTGAGACAAACCAACCCTTGCCATTTATTAGCTACATGAGCATGACTAAATTAGTTTTGTCTCCTTTTCTTACCTGTCGAATGGGGGACATCGTGGGTCTTGGGGAGTTGTGTTAAATTTATTAAGATGGTGTCCTCCAGCATGGTGCCAGGGTGTGGCAGAGATGGGTGTGTTGCTTGTCATTCTCCTTTCTCCTCTTGGAGCCCTGTGTGCACATCCCTATCAGGGCTCATTTGCTTTGGGCAATTCCTTATTTGTCTACCTGTCTCCCATAACTGACTGGTGTTCCAGGCCCAACAGATGTTCTATGCGTTTTTGTATTTCCAGCACCCAGCACAGCTCTAGGTGCATAACAGGTACTCACTCAAAGTTCGTGGAAGGATGATGATGATGATGATATTCATCATAAGTGGCTAGTACTTATTAAGTGCTGTTGAGTGGGCCTGTCACACGCATCATCTCTTGTATGCCTCACAACGCTGCTGTGTAGCATTCTTTTTACCCCCATCTTACAGATGAAGTAACCAATTCTCAGAGAGTTTAAACAGTCTACCCGAAGGCACAGAGCTCTGATGAGATAGAGCTGGAGTTTGAAACCAGTCAGTGCACTGAATAAGCTTCAAGCTATAGACCACACCTCTGACTGGAATCTTCTTATTCCAAGGGTAAACCCTTGGTCAGTCCTGATGTTATTTCCATGGTTCCCCACTCTACATACAAAACAATCCTGCCGGACAGGCCCAAACATCTGGCCAATGGGAACTGGACAAAGCTCCATCTGGAAGCCATCAGCACCTCTCATGGGTCAGCTGCAAGGGATTCAATTTCAAATGACCCAATACATTTCCTCTGCTTCCCCCTCACAGACAAATTTGTTGGCTGCACTATTCTGATAGTTTAGGGGTAAAGGGTCCATTTAAATGGCAACTTAAGTTCAAATCAGTGAGTCCCCAAATCATTGAAGCTTACATTTCCATTTTCCAACCAAATCTACATCAGAGGCATTCAGGTGGCTTCCATGGATTCCAGGTATATGTGACAGCTCAGACTGGTCCTGGTTCTGGAAATATTCTATTTCCTCCCATTTGTCTCCATAATCTTAAGGTGCAGTGCCTTATTTCAAATAGAGTTTCTTTTGCCAGGTGATAATTCGAGGGCACATGTTCCTGGTTTCCTACGAGCCTGAAGGTCAGAGAGTCAGGTTGCGGCAAATCCCTTGGAAGCCACCTCAGTCAAACCCTCACACTTTGCTGCAGGGAGAAGAGATTAGGGTGGCAGGGCAATGGAGCCATCACAAGGTCTTTGATTTCTGTTCCACTGCCGCCACATGTAGTTATAATCCAGCTAGAAAATCTCAACTGAATTCTTTTTTTTAAATTTTTTTTAAATTTTTATTTATTTATGATAGTCACAGAGAGAGAGAGAGAGAGAGAGAGAGGCAGAGACACAGGCAGAGGGAGAAGCAGGCTCCATGCACCAGGAGCCCGATGTGGGATTCAATCCCGGGTCTCCAGGATCACGCCCTGGGCCAAAGGCAGGCGCCAAACCGCTGCGCCACCCAGGGATCCCTCAACTGAATTCTTAATAAAACATATTCAAATTCTTTCTCCTCAAGATTCAGAGACTTAAAAATTAACAAAGGACACAGATTCCTTATTCCATTCTTAATAATACCATTTATCTTGAATAGAAACAGATTTATTTTATTTTTATTTTTTTTTTTTTTTTAGGAAACACAACACCAGTATCAAAGATGAATTTTCTAAGCAGCGGAGGAAGTATCTCCAAAAGTTTTTTGAAAACGTGCTGATATAATCAAGATGGAGAAATGCTTTAAGAACCAAACGCTCTGCTCGGCCTATGTAACAATATGCCATTACATTTTAAAATTCACCCTCATTTTTCACATGATTTATTTTCCTAATAAAACCATGCAATTCCTAAAATCATATAATAAAGGAATGTTGTGGCTATGGTTTTCCCAGTAAAATTCTTATGTGATTTTGAAAAGTTAAAATTGTTATATACAGTCCAGATAAATGTTATGTGCTTCATTGTAACTGGCGTTTTTCATGTAACAATACAGGGAGTATTTCCATGTCAACACATACCTAGAGTGTCAGTCATAGAAGCTGCAGCTATTTCATTATGGAGGTGAGTTTGTGTTTATTTTATCCATCTATTATTAGAATTAGGGCTTGTTTTGAAATTTCCCTTGTTAAAAATAATACTGCAGAGAACATATCTGTGTGTGTATGTGTTCATACACAAACACACAATTTTTGGTTTATCTATCAAAAGTCAAATCCTAGAAGTGGATGTGTCAGATCAAAAGATAGGTACATCAAAAAAACGTACATATTTAACCAAATTACCCTCCAAGAATATTTCCTCAATCTATACAAGCAATCTCAAATAAACTTCAATTTTTTAAGAGAGAGGAATAGTTTCATGGATAAATTATATTCAGACAAAATAATATTGAATAAGTGTCTACCATGTGCAACTGTAGCATGTAAGACAAGTGTCTAATTACTTCTACTTTAGGACTGAGTGACGGGGTGGTCTGTATCCCCTGTGTTAGAAGTGGGCATGTGGTACAGGGGAGGGGATAGAGTCCGTGCTTGTAAAGACAGATGTGGGCAGGGGCTGAGCCTCCTATCTTCGATGAGTTGCAGTCTTCAGTTCTGTGATATTTTCCTTATGTATTCTGGTTTTCTAGGGCGATACAGTTGACGATTCCTAGAAAATGTGCCTCAAAGTTACTAAGAAAGTTTAATTAGAAGAAGTCATTATTGGGAAATTTCAGGCTAAAAAAGGGGAGTCAGATGTGTTAAGAAATAAGATGCCTTGGCATGTCTGCTCCTTAGGCTTAGAGAGAATAGTAACTCTCATTTCATTCATTCATTCATTCACTCACTCATTCATTCAATAGGTGTGTATTGAGTGTCTACTCAATAAATTCCTGTGTCACTTGTGCCACAGGCTGGGAAGCCAGTGGTGAACTACACAGATATTCTTTTCCTTATGGAGATCCCATCCAAACAACTATGGAATCTGCAAGGGTTTAACTATATGCTCTGCAAGGGTCTAACTAGTAAAGGGAGAAGAAAACATCTTCTCTGAGTGTCTTTTAAAATATGAGGAATAGAGGATCCCTGTGGGGCTCAGTGGTTTAGTGCCTGACTTCGGCCCGGGGTGTGATCCTGGAGTCCCGGGATCGAGTCTCACATCGGGTTCCCTGTGTGGAACTTGCTTCTCCCTCTGCCTGTGTCTCTGTGTCTCTCTCTCTCTCTGTGTCTCTCATGAATAAATAAATAAATAAAATCTTTAAAAAATAAAATATGAGGAATAAACTAGATTTTTTAAAAATGTGAGCTCTCGCAGCCCCTCCAAAGTTTAAACATAGAGTTACTGTATGACCCAGCAATTCCACTCCTGGGTATATGCCCAAGAGAGATGAAAGCATACAACCACACAAAATCTTATACCCAAATGCTTATAGTGGTATTATTCATAACAGCCAAAAAGCAGAAACAACTCATATGCCCATCAACTGATGAATGGGTAAATACAATATGGTACGTCCATACAACAGAATATTTGGCAATTAAAGGTAATGCAGTTCTCAGAGATATCGCAACATGGATGAGTGAAAGGAGCACATGGTGCTCAGTGAAAAGAGCCAGAGACGAAGCCACAGAATGTACAAGGCCTTTTACCTTAAGTGTCCAAAGTAGACAAATCTACTGGGCTTGGGGTAAGGAGGTTGGGGAAAATGCGAGGTGCTGCTGATGGATGTAGGATTTCTTTTTAAGGTGATGAAAATGTCCTCACCTTGACAGTGGGCATCGTTTTGCACAACGCTGTATATACATGAAAAACTTCTGAATTTGGTGTTTTGAGTGGATGAATTTTATGGTGTATGAATCTCAATAATGCCGTGATATTAAAAAGGGAAAAAAGAAAAGCAGTGACACTGGAAGATTCATCATTCAAACATGAGTCTGTTAGTAGAGGCCTGTGGAAGAAGGTTAATGAAATTTTATACCAGTCAAGTCACTTTCTTACACATCATTTTGGCCATGAAAAAATATACATCAGCCTCATGTAAAACCAATGATCGGTGAGCCTAGTTTCCTCCATCTCTCTCCCTCGCTGCCTGCTTATGTTACACCATAGCCACGGGGTAGATTAAGGTGGAGAGACACAATTTTAAAATGTGTGAAGCTGTGTGCAATGTAAGGTAATCTTTCTTTTCTTTTTGAAAGATTTTATTTATTTATTCATGAGAGACACAGAGAGAGGGGCAGAGACACAGGCAGGGGGAGAAGCAGGCTCCCTGCAGGGACCCCAATGTGGGACTTGATCCCAGGACCCCGGGATCATGCCCTGAGCCGAAGGCAGATGCTCAACTGCTGAGCCACCCAGGTGCCCTCACCTCATTCTTTTAATAGCTGCCCTGTATTGCCGTGCATGATTGATCTTCAATTTGTCGCATCCCCCACTGTTGGATATTTGAGTTTTTTCCATGAATGGTTCCAATGAGCATCCTTATTCACACAGTCTTATGTGCTGAAGCAAGTGTCCACTGGACCACTCTTAGAACTGAAATCTGGAGTCAAAGGTCTGTGACAGTTTTAAGTGCTACACTCAGAAGGTAGGAACCTGCACTGTCAGGCTGGAGAGCACCACCCGATGTGCGGTAATCTACCGTAAACTTTCAGAAGAAGGTCGGCAGCTTTAGGTTGTCAGTGAAACTTCCAATTTTCTTTTTGGGTTTTGTTCCTTAGTGACTGCCATAGAAGTTGTGACCAGCAAGTAACAGTGGCTGCTTCTATATTTTAAGTCAATATTGAGGCAGATTTCTTCTAAAGTAGAAAAAGGTCCTCAAACCACTGTTAAGTTTTTTTTTTTTTAAAGAGATGGTTTATTTATTAAGCAATAAATGCAATGTTAGGAGATGCAAATGTACTAAGCGGTCAAGTTCTGATGGGGGAAGTGACCTCCCAAACACAAAACAGTAGACTGCGGGTAGAAACCTGGTATAGTCTTAAGAAGCCCGGAACAAATGAGAAGGTCTTTGTAACAGTAGACAAACGTTTTGAGTTCTTTTAAATTTATTTTGAACTGTCCTAGGACGTGGATCTTGAATGACTTTTTCAATCACTGGCACGAGATGGGGAACTAGATGTTAAGCTTGCCAGGATCTCAGTGGGATATGGCTCTGTATGTGAGGTTGAAGTGAGATTCCTTTGAACTGTCCTAGGATTTTTTATTTTTGCCTTAATGCTGTCTTTTTCTTTAAAGGAAAAATGTGAATTGATTTTCCTTATGCCTTAAAAAATTTATATAAATACATTGGAAGGAAATATACCACAATATAGTAAAGCAGTGGTTATCCATAGCTTATAATAACATGTTTCCAAAATTTCAGCAATGAAGTTTTATTACATCTGGGTCAGAGAATAAAAATATGTGTCCTTGAATTTCTCTAGGAAAGTCAATTGTTTATTTGCTTCTCATTTCAAGATAGCATCTGGAATTCTAATTGTTCTAATGCCCTGAGTCCTCTATTTATTACCTCATAGAGCATGGGTTTTGGAGTCAAACAAACTAAGGTTTAAATCTCTGCTTTGGCCGACAAGAAGAGAACTAATATAAGATGCTGGCTCTTGATGCCAAAACCAACTCTGGAGATGAAACAAAAACAAGACAGGAGTTGATTGCTCTCAGATCTTAAAAAGTATGAAAAACTCATGGGTAGACAAATATGAGAGGGAGAAGAAATAGCAGGCAGGAGCAGAAGTGGACTAAGTGTCTGAGGGGAGGAAAATTAGCAGGACTTTTACTTCTGAGAGATGCAAAACAACAGCTCTGGCCGATGTCGGGCTCTGTGTATCTGCACCTTGCACCCCAGGTAGGATTCTTATAACAGAATCCGGCCAATCAATGTAAATTGGTGGCTTTCTAGGTGTAAGGAAAGTGGGAAAAGGATGGGCATAAGTTTCCCACTGACTTCCACCTCTACCATCGGACTACTCTGTATGATAGAACAATGTGTGGACACATGTCATTAGACTTTTGTGAAAACCCACAGAATGTATAACCCCAAGAGTGAACTTTGATGTAAATAGGGACCTTGAGGGATAATGATGTTCAGTGTCATTGATTGCAACAACTGTGCCACTGTGGCGCAGGAAGTCCATGGTGGGAGAGGTTGTGTACACGTAGGGATGAGGGTTATGGGAACACTGTGCTTTCCACTCAATTTTGCTGCAAACCTAAAACCGCTATAAAAAAAAGAAAGTTCATTAATTAGGAAGGAGAAGGATTTATCACAATAATTTGAAACAGTTTAGTATCAGAAAATCTATTAACTTCATTTCCCTTATCAAAGGTAGAAAAATGGGACAATGGAAAAAAAAAACCACCGTATTATCTCAATTGTTATAGTAAAAAATTTTTCAAGTTCAATGCTAATTTATGATAAAATTCTCAGTAAAGAACCAGATAGATATTTTTCAAACCTAACAAAATCTATTTATTCAAAAAAACTATGATAAATATCAATTTAAATTAATAAACAGTAGACACGTTCCTTTTTAGGTAGGGAGCAAGGCAATGATGCCTGCTGTCATTCTTGTCCTTCGATAGATACTGAAGCTCCTGCCAAAACAAGAAGCATGAAAAAGGAGTAAGAAATTTAAGGATTTGGAGGAAAAAGAAAGAAGTATTTTAATATTTCCAGATAATATAATTATTTACATAGAAACCCTGGCAGAATTAAATGTACTTTTTTTGAGAGAGAGAGAGAGAGAGAGAGAGAGAGAAAGAGAGAGAGAAAGAGGTGGAGGGGTAGTGGGAAAAGGGCACAGGGAAAGGGAGAGAGAGAGAGTCTTAAGTAGGCTGTACACCCAGTGCAGAGCCCAACTCAGGGCTCGACCCCACAACCCTGAGATTGTCACCTGAGCTGAAATCAAGAATCTGACACCTAACCAACGGGGCCACCCAGGCTACCCTAAACCCTGTTAGAATTAATAAATTTATTGGATTTCATGAGTGTAAATCAAGTTGCCAATTATAAGATCAATTTATAAAAATCAATAGCCATTTTCATACTACTAATAATTGATTAGAAAACTTACCAGAAAATTAGACTTGCTTCACAATAACAACAGCAAACTCTGAAATATCTAGGAATTATCTTATTAAAAAAGCACAAGAGAAATTTTATAAAATGGAGAAAATGTAATACCCTTGTAATACATTATTAGAAGATCTAAAAGAAGACTTGAATAAATAATTATGACCACATCCATAGATGGAACAACTTCATGTGTTTTGATATCAGTTCTTCCCAATTAATATATACATCCATGAAATTCTAGGCAAAATTTAAGCAGACTTTTTTTTCTCTTACAGAACTTGGAAAAGTGACTCCAAAATTGATAAATAAAAATAAATGTGCCCATTTAGTACCCAAATTTTGAAAGAAAAAAAAAAGCAAATGGTCCAGGATCTGGAGATGGTATGGGCAGCATACTTGTTCATACTTGTTCTACAAGTTATTAAGAACTATACATCAAAAAGATTAAGAAATAAGGTGCTTTTGGCACGAGAATAAATAGAATCCATGGAATAAAAAAGAGGACCCGATACATACCAGAACTGGTATTTTTTTTCCCCAGAATTGATATAAAAGTGATAACCATAAATCAAATCAATGTATAAAAAATAGATTGCTTAGTGAAAAGTTTTAGGGAAATTAGCTCACTGTATGGAGAATAGAACTCATCACATATAAAAGTGAAATCCAGGGGAATTGAATGTGAAAGGAAAAAAAACACAAAACTTAATAGAAGAAAAACAGAATATCTTCATGTCTTTTGGATAAATATTTGTAATCCAGATACAAAATCATGAATATGCCATAACGAAAAATTGATAACTTTCCCTACATTTACAATAAAGATTATTCTTCAAAGAAGCTGTCTTAAATAAAGGTACTGGATGGATAATAGACTAAAAGAAAAACTTAATACAAATAAAAGATAAATAAAAATAACAATTGCGGGGATCCCTGGGTGGCGCAGCGGTTTGGCGCCTGCCTTTGGCCCAGGGCGTGATCCTGGAGACCCGGGATCGAATCCCACGTCGGGCTCCCGGTGCATGGAGCCTGCTTCTCCCTCTGCCTATGTCTCTGCCTTGTCTCTGCCTCTCTCTCTCTCTCTGTATGACTATCATAAATAAATAATTAAAAAAATTTAAAAAAAATAACAATTGCAAATCAACAAGAAAAAGAAAACTCCATAGAGAAATGGGTACAATTCAAGTATAGGCAATTCTTTTTTTAAGGATTTTTTTCATTATTATTTTTTTGTGGTTGTTAATGAGAGACAGAGAGAGAGAGACAGAGAGACAGAGACACAGGCAGAGAGAGAAGCAGGCTCCCTGTGGGGACCCCGTTGCGGAACTCAATCTCTGGACCCCAGGATCACACCCCGAGCCAAAAGCAGATGTTCAACCGCTGAGCCACCCAGGTGTCCCAAGAATAGGCAATGCAAAGAATGGGGAATCCAAATGGCTAGCAGGTGGATAAAGATATATGCAATATCTGTAATAATTGGTAAAACACAGTTAAAATAATAACTAAAACCTTAGATCTATCATAGTTGCAAAATTAGAAAGTTGTACAACACAAAGTTTCCCTGACAAATGGGAAATTGTTAATCTTCACGCTCTATTGGTGGGAATCCATCCTTTTATGGCCATTTTGGAAAACTCTTTAGCTGTATTTAATAAAATTGATGCCATATCTTGTGATTCAGAAATCTCTTACTGAAAATAGATCTTTAAAAAACCATGGTCTATAATATGCTATGTGTGAGGTTGTTCAACACACATATGGTGATAGCGGTGATTTGGATAAAACTAGGTAATAGCATACTATCCAACAATCAAAAGCTGTTAACAATTTGCAGCCTTATGATCATGAAACCAGTGTGAGGTTAAAAAAGTAAAACAAAACAAAACAAAACAAAAAAAACCCAGAATTTTTATCTATCATATAATAGCACTTATACAAATTTAAGACATACATTAGAGAGTAATGTTTTTGAGGGAATGTAAATATTGAAGAAGCTAACTGAAACCCTTTAAAATGGTACCTTCATGGGAGAGAGTAATGGCATTGGGATCGGGAAATGTTGAAAAAATAATGAAGTAAAGCACAAAAGGGGTCTTGCTAAACTGATAATCAGCATCCCACTGGTTGAACGGTATGATGAACTCCAATCGCCGCCCTTGGAGCTCCCCAGCTGTTTTTCTCATGGCTAAATCACTTAACCTTACACAGCTTTCATTTCCTGATCTGAAGGAGGTGATGAAATAACTGCCTTATTATTTTAATTTAGGATAAATGAAATAAAGTACAGTGAGCTCTTAGCCTTGTGCTGGAACATGGTAAGCACCAGTGTGTGTCAGCCCCTGGGAGGCTGCCCATGTGACTTGTGGGTTTAGGTCAGAGTCTTTGGCATCAGAGAGGCCTGCAGCTTTCCGAACTGGCTCTGCCACCAGCCAGATGTGAGCCTGTCCTGGTTATTGATACGCCTTGAATTTCGGGTCTGTTCTCTAGACGATGGGCATTGAATAACAACTTTTCAGTTATGTTTTGCGAGGATCACTCTCAGTGCTTTTGGGCTGCTATAACAAAGATACCACAGACCTGGCTTATAAACAGCAGAAATTTATTTCTCATGGTCCTACAGGCTGGGAGGTCCAACAATGAGGCACCAGCAGATTCTGTATCTGGTGAGAGCCTACTTCCTGGTTCATGGATGGCTGTCTTTTCTCTGTCCTCATATGATGGAAAGAGGGGTGAGGGAGGTCTCTGGGGTCTCTTTTACAAGGATACTAATCCCATCCATGAGGGCTCCACCCTCATGACCTAATCTCCTCCCAGAGGACCTACTTCCTCATGCTCTCACATGAGGGGGTAGGACGAGTTTTGGGGTGGTGGGAGAGGGGGATAAGACACAGACGCTTAGTCTATACCAATCGTACACCAGCAATGTAAACAAAGTTGTTAGCTAAGAACTGGCACAGAAGTACTCAATGGACCTTTATTATTTTTATTATTTATTATTAAAGTTTAAAAAATTGAAAATTAGGTTCCCCTATGCATTTTATTCAGATGATTGCTGAAGTAAAAATAATAGCAAATCAAGTTTTAATTTTCATCTTTTATTCATCCAATCCAGCAGTTCTCAAATTTTTGGTCCCATCCCTTTACACTCATAAAAATTTTTGAGAACCCTAAAGAATTTTCATTTATATGGATGGGCAAAGTCTATTGAGATGTACCAAATTAGAAATTTTAAAATGAGACATTTAAAAATTTTTATTAATTCAGTTAATATGGCAATGCTAACGAAAATAACCTTTTATTGTGGTGATCATTTCGCAATAGATACAAATAATGAATTATTATATCATGCATCTGAAACTAATATAATGCTACATGTCAATTATATTTCAATAATATGTGTTATTAAAAAACTATTTTATGAAACAGAAAGAAGAGCGAGAAGAGAGGCACTATTTTACATTTTGCAAACCTCATGTCTGGCTTAATAGAAAACAGCTGGAATTTAATCTGCTTCTGCATTTAATCTGCTGCGATATGTTGTTTCAGTTGAAGTATCTAAAGAAATTCCAGCCTCACACAGATACATAGTTGGAAAAGAAGAGTATTTTAATGGCCTTTGCAGATAATGGTGGCTATTCTTTGTTGTTTTACCAAAACTTGCTAAGTGGTAGTTTCATAAAGCTTAGTTGCAGAATCTGCAATTTATGTGTATCGGAAATTATATCAATGAAATTTTATTTTCTGTTAGATTAAAATCCATTCATCTAACTGATATTTTAAATAGGTTTTTAATTATTTGTGATTTAATGGTACCATGTCCTGGTCATTTGAAAAATATTGATTTATTAAGTTAATGTTGTTATCTTTCATTAAAAAATAATAAAAAAGTCATATCTATTAATATTACCATCAAAACTCACTTGAAAACTCTTTATGTATTCAGAAACTGTCTAGTTAATTGTGGCCGATACATGTTTTCCAAAATTCTAATTTGTGCATGAAAGCTCAATTTTTTTCACGAACAAATATTGTCAGTTATTTTCCTTGAAGTGACAAGTCTATTTTCCAGAACATGTATGCCACTTACCCAAGTCTGAATAACTACTATTTTTCTTTCAGGTGTTCTTTCAAGTAAGAATGGTGTTTCATGAAAAAGTAGCTGCTTTAGCTAGCAACCCATTTACCCAAGTTCTTTTCCTTGAGACAACCATTGTACTTTAGTACACACCAAAGCTTCGTGCATCCTTCCCAGTTCATCATACAGACTATAAAAAAATTGCATTCAAATGTTAAGATACATAAAATTAATAATTTTATTGCATTATAAGGACATTCTAAATTGGTATTTCTTTGTGTATGTGGTGAAGAGTGGAGGTCATGCTTAATTCATGCTAAAGTGTCATCAATTTTACCCACTGCTTATTCTTACAAATAATATTTTGGTGTTATTTTAAAAATAGTTGTGACCTCATGGACACATGGACATGACCTTCATCCCTATGCAAGTGATTTTCTTCTTATGTCCCAAGGTAGTTAGTGTCTTTCGTCTTTTTTTTTTTTTTAGTGTCTTTCATCTTTGACAGCCAATCTGTACCTAAAGCAGTACTGTAAAGGAAAAACTGGAGAAAAAAATTCTCTCAAAGCAGACAGGTAATAATAATATTATTATTAATAATAATAATAATCTTAATAATAATAAGATAAATAATAAGAAGAAAAACGTGTGTAAGGCAATAGGTTTAGTTTGCCTCTATCACCCTCCTACATAAGAAAACTGAGCCTGAAATTCATGAACGTATGAGTTTTGGTAAAGGAAGTCAATTTAGTCCATCTACAATTCTCCTGCTGAATTTATGTGCAGTAAGCACTAGGCCCCATAACAATTGACTTCTCTGTTTAAGGCAGCTCTGCCATTGGCATCCAACCCTTCCCTGTTGGCACACCAGTCTTCTTCTGTCATTTAAAGCAAGGACTCTGTTAGGGACTAAAGAAAGGAGACGTGTGCACATTCCTTAAGACCTTTTTGAATGCCTTCTTATACCTTCCCTGAAGTCGATGTGCCATTTAGGAAATTCTGATTGTCCACAGCTATCATCACCAATTATCTCCTTTATTAATGGATACCCACTGTCAGGTTCAACATTCCATAAGACCCATATTTCATGAATATATATGTCATACTACACATTTTTCTGTTTTTTTTTCTGCCCTCATCATTGTCTCTCCCAGTCACCCCATTCAACCCTGTAATTATTAACTACTTTGGTAATAAGATATAAATCACTTTTTATGGCTTTTCCACCGTATTTCTGCTAACAGCTACCATACCACATTAATGTTACATTATACACCCCAAAGGAGGGTATGACCCCCCCCCAAACACACACACACACTTTCTAACAGATTTATTACATGGTCAGACTGCCAGGCCGATGAACCTATTAATCTTGCAGCACCAGGAGTTTAATATGTCATGCTATCGCAAACCAGCAGCTCTTCAGGAAGATGTCAATATAGAAAACCCTGGCAGTGTATAATCAGTTGAAATGTTTGACTTTTTAACAAAGGAGATAATGTATCTCCATTATTGTTTGATCCTCAGGCAATTACAAGATACATTAAAATAAATCCTTTACCTTTGCTTGACCATCCAACCCCACTTTTGTACACACACACAGTAAGAAAACGCTGAGAGCAGTGTGGAGTTATATTTGTTTTTCTTATCAGAGATTCATAATTTGAGATTTTGTTTCATTTTCAAATTTGCCTTTGATGTGCATCAAGCAGACACACTGGTGGTGATAAAGCAGCTGCTGGGCAGACAATACTAGGAATGGCTGGGGGAAACCCACATTGTACAGGTGGAGAACTGGAGTTTTAGTTGGGTGGGCATTCATGACAAAGCATATTTGGAAAAGTTGATCTCAGAGCATATAGAAAAAAGATAAGCTTGGTTTTAGACCCAAGATCTGTTCAGGAAAGGCAGTTTGGCCTTGGGACCCAGGACACTCTGGCAGGACCCTGTGGTATATTAACTTAAGTACTACATTTCTGTGACCAAAGAATGTGCTTCTGCACCCTGGAACACTGACTAGGAAGGTAGTCCAAAGTTAATCAAGAAGGGGTGAAATGATCCACAGAAAGTATAAGAGACGTGGGTTTGGGTCCCCTCCATGCCTCTTCTCACCAGATGGTGTCCTGGTTCCCAGTTTACTGGCTTGGCTATGACACTTTGTGGGAGGGGCAGAAAAACATCCCAGTAGTAAAAGAAGTGGACTCTGGAGGCACATGGCCTGGTCCTTCTGCTTAAAAACTAACCATGTGAATGAACTATTCACTTAGCCTTCTTCTGTATGAAAATGAGTGAACCCCATGGACGTAACTCCAAAATCAAATGAGCACACTATCATACATAATCACTCAAAGATGTAATTAGTATTATAACTAAATAAAATTATCTCCTTTAGCATTGCTAAAGTCGATGATTCCTCAAGGTTTCTCATAACTACTTTCATGATTGTGCTTTTTTCATGAATGTGCTTGTGTTTAATAAAATCATTAATTAATATACAATATTAATTGTATTTTCCTTTTATTAGAAGCCATGCTTTGAAAATAAAAAAGTTTTAAAAATACATAAAAATCTACTATATGAAATCAAAAAAAAATAGCAAATTAAATCCAAATAAGCAGAAAATAAATAATAATTAGAGCAGAAATCAATGGAATTAAAAACAGGAAGTCAATAGAGAAAATAAACCAAACCAGAAGCTGGTTCTTTGAAAAGAGCAATGAAAACAATAAGCCTCTAGCCAGGCTAACTAAGAAAAAGAGAGAGGACATACCTTACTCATACCAGAAGTGAACGAAAGGACATAACTACAGATCTTACGGACACTAAAAGGGTGTAAAGGAATATCATGAACAACTCTATACACACCATATTTGATAATCTAAATGAAGTGGATCAATCCCATGAAAGACACAATTTGCCAAAACTCACACAAGAAGAAATAGAAGATATGACTAGGCCTATATCTGTTAGAGGAATTGAATCAATAAGGAATCGCCTTTCAACACAGAAAGCATCAGGCCCACATGGGTTCATTGGTGACTTCTACCAAACATTTAACAAAGAAATTATACCAATTCTTTACAATCTCCTTCAGAAGAAAGAAGGAGAAGGAGTACTTCCCAACTCATTCTATGAGACCAGTGTCACCCTAATTTCAAAACCATACAAAGACATTACAAGAAAAGAACATTATATATCAATAAGAGAGCACAAACATAGATGCAAAAATCCTCAACAAAATATTAGCAACTCAAGTCCAATAATGTATAAAAGAATCATACATATGATTAAGTGAGATTTACCGTGGTGAAGCTTGTTCAACATTTGAAGATAAACTAATGTAAACTATCATGGCAACAGGCTAAAAAAGAGCAATCACATGATCATATTAATAGATGCAGAAAAACCATTTGAGAAAATACAATTATGTTAAACTCTCAGTAAACTGGGAATAGAACTTCTTCAACTTGATAAAGAATATCTACAAAACCTAAGTCAACATCATACTTAATGGTAAGAAACTTAAAACTTTCCCACTAAGATCAGGAACAGAGCAAGGATATCCCCTACTGCTACTTCTTTTTTTTTTTTTTAATTTTTTTTTTTATTTATGATAGGCACACACACAGAGAGAGAGAGAGAGAGAGAGGCAGAGACACAGGCAGAGGGAGAAGCAGGCTCCATGCACCGGGAGCCCGACGTGGGATTCGATCCCGGGTCTCCAGGATCGCGCCCTGGGCCAAAGGCAGGCGCCAAACCGCTGCGCCACCCAGGGATCCCTGCTACTTCTTTTCAACATCATACTAGAAGTATTAGCTAATGCAATAAGACAAAAAAAAAAAAAAAAGGAAAGGAAACAAAAATCCTAGAACTGATAAATGATTATAGCAAGATGGTAGGATACAGGTTAATATACAAAGTCATTCACTTTTCTTATATACCAACAATGAGCAAGCAGAATTTAAAATGAAAAACACAATGTCATTCACATTAATACCCCCAAAATGAAACACTGAGATATAAATCTAACAAAATCTGTGCAATACCTAGGGAGGAAAATCATAAAACTCTGAATTAAGGAATAAGTAAATAAAAAATAAGTAAATAAATGGAGAGGTGTTCATGGATACAAAGATTCAGTTTGTCAAGATGTCAGTTTTTTTTTAAGATTTTATTTATTCATGAGAGACACAGAGAGAGAAAGAGAGAGAGGCAGAGACACAGGCAGAGGGGGAAGCAGGCTCCATGCAGGGAGCCCATGTGGGACTCAATCCTGGGACTCCAGGATCATGCCCTGGGCCAAAGGCAGATGCTCAACCACTGAGCCACCCAGGTGTCCCAAGATGTCAGTTTTTATCAACTTAATCTATGGATTCAATTTAATCTTAGTCAAAATCACATAAAGTTATTGTGGATATTGGCAAATTAATTATAAAATGTACATATAAAGGGGAAGTACCCAGAGCAGCCAACATAGTAGTGAAGGAGAACAAAGTCAAAGAATGGACAGTACCTGACTTCAAGACATACTATCTAGCTATAACAATCAAGACAATGTTGCATTGACAAAAGAATAAACAAATAGAACAATGGATTAGAATAGACAGCCCAGAAATAGATCCCTGTAAATACAGGAAACTGATTTTGACAAAGTGCTCCTTTTTAGAAGCGAAGGAGAAAGGCAACAATGGAGAAAAGACAGTTTCTTCAAAAAATAGTGCTGGAACAACTAGATATCCACATGCAAAAGAATACCTATGCTCTTACAAAAATTATCTCAAAATAAACTTAAATTTAAAACTATAAAAGTCCTGGAAGATAGCAAAGGAGAAAACCTAGATGACCTTTGGTATGGCAATAGCTTGTTCTTTATTTATTTATTTTTTTTGGAAGAGAGAGAGAGCAGGAGGTAGAGAGAACCTGAAGCAGACTCCATGCTGAAGGCAGAACCTAATGTTGAGTACAGAGCCCAAAGTTGGGCTTGATCCCATAATCCTGAGATCCTGACCTGAGCTGAAACCAAGAGTCGGTGCTTAACTGAGTCACCCAGATGCCCTGGCAATAACTTTTAAGATACAAACCAAAGACAGGATCCATTAAAGTAAAAATTGATAAGCTGGACTTCATTAAAATTAAAGACTTCTGTCCATGAAACACAATGTGAAGAGAATGAGAAGATAAGCCACCAACTGGGAGAAAATATTTGTAAAAGGCACATCTGATAAAAGATACATCTGATAAAAAAAACTGATAAATAACAATATTATTGTCATAATATTCAACAATAAGAAAACAGCCTGCTTGAAAAATGGGCCAAAGACCTTCACAGATACCTCACCAAAGAATATATACACAGGTAAATAAGCATATGAAAAAATGATCTACATCATATATCACTGAGGAAATGCAAATTAAAATAACGAGATACCACTACATACCTATTAGGATGACCAAAATCCAGATCACTGACAACACCAAAGCCTGGAGGGGATGTGGAGTAGCAGGAAATCTCAGTCATTGCTGGTGGGAATGAAAAATGGTAATAGTGACCCTGGAAGACAATGTCTTACAAAACAAAACATACTCTCACAGTATGATCCAGCAACGATGCTTTTTGGTATTTACCCAACGGAGATGAAAACATGTCCACACAAAAGTCTGCACACAGATATTTATAGCAGCTTTACTCATGATTGCCAAAACTTGGAAGCAATCAAAATGTCCTTCAATAGGTGAATGGATAACTTGGTACATCCAGTCAGTGAAATATTATTCAACACTAAAGATAAGTAAATTAGGCAAGGTAAACAAAAGTGAAACTCAACTATTGGGACATCATCAAGATGAAAAGCTTCTGTTCAGCAAAGGGAACAGTCAACAAAACTAAAAGGCAGCCCATGGAATGGGAGAAGATATTTGCAAATGACATATTAGATAAAGGGCTAGTATCCAAAATCTATAAAGAACTCAACACCCCCCAAAAAAAAATCCAGTTAAGAAATGGGCAGAAGACTTGAACAGACATTTCTCCAAAGAAGACATATAAATGGCCAACAGACACATAAAAAAATGCTCCGCACCACTTGTCATCGGGGAAATACAAATCAGAACCACAATGAGATACCACCTCACACCAGTGAGAATGGGGAAAATTAACAAGTCAGGAAACCACAGATGTTAGTGAAGATGTGGAGAAAGGAGAACCCTCTTGCACTGTTGGTGAGAATGCAAGCTGATGCAGTCACTGTGGAAAACAGCATGGAGGTTCCTCAAACAGTGAAAAATAGAACTACCCTATGACCCAGCAATTGCACCACTAGGTATTTAACCAAAGGATACAAAAGTAATGATTTGAAGGGGTACGTGCATCCCAATGTTTTAGCAGCACTACCCACAATAGCCCAAACATGGAAAGAACCCAGATGTCTATCAACAGATGGATAAAGAAGATAAAGAAATCTATAATATTCATATATATAACTATATATGAATATATATATGAATATTCATTTATATATCTATTATATATTCATTTATATAACTCATTCATTTATTCATATATATTCATTTATATAACTATTCATTTATGTAACTATTATATATATGAATATTATAGATTTTTTTATCTTCTTTATCCATCTGTATTTATATATAATATATAATATATAATATTAGATATCATATATAACATATATATATAACTGAACCATCAAAGAGAATGAGATTTTGCCATTTGCAACAACAACACAAGTGGAGCTAGAGTATATTATGCTAAGTGGAATAAGATAGTCAGAGAAAGACAAATACCATATGATTTCACTCATATGTGGAATTTAAGAAACAAAACAATGAACATAGGGGAAGGGAAGGAAAAATAAAATTAGATAAAAAGAGAGAGAGGCAAACGATAAGAGACTCTTGACCATAGGGAACAAACTGAGGGTGGCTGGAGGGGAGATGGGCGGGGAGATGGGGTTATGGGCATGTGATGTAATGAGCACAGGGTTTACATGCAACTAATGAACCACTATATTATACTCCTGAAACTAATACTCTACTATATGTGAACTAACTTGAATTTAAATAGAATCTTAAAAAAAAGATTTATGAGAGACACAGAGAGGCAGAGACATAGACAGAGGGAGAAGCAGGCTCCGTGTAGGAAGCCTGATGTGGGACGCGATCCTGGGACTCTGGGATCTTGCTCTGAGCCAAAGGCAGACGCTCAACCTCTGAGCCACCCAGGCGTCCCAAATTTAAATAAAATCTTGAAACAAAAAAAAAAAAATAAGTAAGCTATTAGGCTATGGGGAGACACAGAGGAAAGTTAAATGATATTACTAAGTGGAAGAAGCAAATCTGAAAAGGGTACATACTACATGATTCCAAGTAGGTGATGTTCTGGAGAAGGCAATACTATGGACACAATCAAAAGACCAGTGATTGCTGGAGCAGGGTAGGGAGAGAGGTGAATACGCAGAGCACAGAGGACGTTCAGAACAGTGGATAGACTCTGAGGGCGCCCGGGTAGCTCATTTGGTTAAGCGTTTGACTCTGGATTTCAGCTTAGGTAATGATCTCAGGGTGGTGAGATCAAGCCCCATTTCAGGCTCTGTGTGGGCTTGGTGCCTGCTTAAGATTCTTTTCCTCTCCCTTTGCCCCTCCCCTTCTCTAGGAAGAAAAAAAAGAACAGTGAATATACTCTGTATGATACTAGATAGATACATGTCGTTATACATTTGTCCAAATCTGTAGAATTTGTGACACCAAGCGTGAGACCTAGGGTAAACTACAACTTTGGATGATAATAATGTGTCTGTGTATGTTCATCAGTGGCAACAAACATATCACTCTGGGGGGGATGCTGATAATCAAGAGGCTATTCATGTGAGGGAAAAGGGGATATATGGGAAATTTCTGTACTTTGCTCTCAATTTTGATGTGAACCTAAAACTGCTCTAAAAGAATAAATTCTTTAAAATATGTATATAAACATCCTTAAAACACCTTAAAAAAAACACCCTCACTAATTCTTCTGAGATGACAGCTAAATGTATTTCCTTCTAGTTTTTTTTTTCTGTTCACACATACACTTCTTTAGCACAATTGGTATCATATTGTCTATATATTTTGTGATCTTAAAAAAAAAAACAAGAGCAGAGAGCATCTTAGACTTTAAAATTGTGACTGCATAATATACCAGATGGATACACATTAGTGATGATGAATGCATTTAATGAAGTATTAGATGGATCATCCCCTTTTGATTGGACATTTAAGCTATATACAGTTTCTTTTTCATAAATAATATGTATAGAAGGTCTCCAGAAACAGATTGTCCACATAACTGATTATTTTCTAGGATAATTTTGATATGGAATCAAAGTACATGACGCTTTTTGAAAGCTGTTGATAAATATTAACAAATTAATTTCCTGACAGTTTAACTGTCATTAATAGCTTACAAGAGTAGCTACCTATCTTAGTGTGTCCTGATAGCATTTATTATTTTCTTCTTTCTCAATTTTATGGGCAACACTATTATCATATTGGCTTTACTTGAATATGCACAACTAATATTTATTAAATATTTTTTATAGGCTTCTTGCCTTTTGTTTTTTTGAATGCTTTCCATTTGATGACTTTACATCCATGGCTCATTTTTATATTGAGAAGTTGATACTTACATTATCATGATTAAAGATAATACTAAAAAGACACACACACTTACAATTTGCTCATTTGTTACAATTTTCCATCCGGCTTGTCATTTTATTGTTTAATTTTGTTTATTAAGACTTGCTTAGACACTTAAAATTCTAAATTTTTTTTTATAATGAAAAACTTTCCAGTATCCTTTTATTGCCATCTAAGTACATTCACATTTATTTTATTAAATTGATGGGGACCTGAGTTTTCCATCAAGTCTAAAATGAGATTTTATGTGATATTTTTTTCCAAATAGCTATATTCCATTCAATAATTTAGCAAATAATTCATTTCTTCATCATTATTTTGTGATAGTTAATCTATGTGTGTTTGAGAAAAATAAATCATTTATCTGAATCTATTTATACCCCAGTTAATTGGTAAATCAAGAAAGCTGAGTAAAGGAAAGTAAAATAAAAAGTGTTCTTTCCCTCCTTGAATATTATATATATTAATAAAATTTATTTTTCAATCTTTTAATGTGGTTCCAGGGCCTTTTTGATATATGTCCAATTGACTGGAGTTCTCAACCAATTTTCGTGGGTAAGCTACACTGCATCATTTATATTTTCTGGATTTAATGTCTTTAAAGTGGAGAGAGGGGATCCCTGGGTGGCACAGCGGTTTGGCGCCTGCCTTTGGCCCAGGGCGCGATCCTGGAGACCCGGGATCGAATCCCACATCGGGCTCCCGGTGCGTGGGGCCTGCTTCTCCCTCTGCCTATATCTCTCTCTCTGTGTGTGACTATCATAAATAAATAAAAAATAAATGTTTAAAAAAAAAAAAAAAAAGTGGAGAGAGAATTTACAAAAACAAACCCAGCTCAGAAGCCTTGTATTTTCTTTATGCTCTTATTTTTGGTCGCTTAGTTTTCTCTAGTCTTCCTAGAGCACTCAGCACAGTGTTCAGGACAGCAAGAACTCTCCTTCTACTTTCTTACCCACTGATTTCATTGGTTCCATGCAATAATGAAATAAAGTAATTATAATAGGAAAACAACTGCATGAGCAGGTCATAGAGAGACATCACTGGCTTGGGAAGCAAATGACTCCATCAGTGGCATCAGATATACATGACTTATACAGTATTGCAATTTATTAAATTTATATATTGAATTATTTATTTCAGCAATATAGATGGGATTTAGATATTTACTTCAATTTATTAACATTAGATATAGATGTATACATTTATTTAACAGTAAATATATGGTTTACTTATTATTTCAATCCCTGAGTGCTCTGTGTTCTGGGCATTGGTCATTTTGCTTTGTGGAGGGGATGGAGAGTATTGGATTGTGCAATCCAAAGACACTGCAAGTGTTTTTTACAATCTGCACAAAATATGTGTGTGAACATGATTTTTTGTTTATTTATACAGTCTGTTTGGGGCTGACTGGGCTGACTATTCTTTTTCAATGATTTTTCATCTTCTACATGAGTAAGTAGTATTTTAATTAATTGTATCTTTATGTTTTGTAGCTTGAAGAACAAAATCTCCCATGTTACTATTATTCTTTATCACGTGTTCTCAGTGAATCTCACCAGTTAAATCTTCCAGTTGCATTTTAGGATAATTTAGAATTTAGAATATCTGACATATTCCATGAGACAAATCTCAGTTGGATTTGCTTGTAACTGAATCAGGCCTATAGAAAAACCGGACAGATTTGATTTTTCTCAGCACATCACAAGCCTTCAGTTATTCAGATCTCCTCTGGGAAATGTCGCTATCTGCCAACTGTACTGAAGTGTTTCGCCCACTCTGTACCCTAAAGATGCCATACCAAGGTGGACAGGTAACCAAGTGACCACATCTCAGTTCCAGCTGGAGGAGCTGCTGGTTTCCTGGCTTCTGTGGATGGAACAGGGCTCCCACCCATGCAGAATTTTCCTGCAACCTTCTCTGGTTCCTCCTGCAGCCAGCTCTGGGCTCCTGACACCACCACAGACACCTCCCTCCAAACACCTTTACCGCCGTGTCATTTCCACTAGACCCGGTCAGATGGTCTATGCTACACCTTCAGGCTGAACTCCTCTCTGGGATATTTGCATTGTGACCAGATTGTGTGAGAAGAAAACGCTTTCCGAATCGTGATAGCACACTTAAAACGTGTTGGGATTAGAAAGGAAGCAATCAGAAAGACTGGGCCAGAGAAAAGGGCTTTGGCTCGTGCGTCAGTGTACCCGATGCCGCTGCTATCTTGGGTTGGGAAAGTCAGTTTTTGTCTCCTGATTTCCAGTTTCCTTGTGGGTAAAACGAGGGAGTGGGAGTCAATTAAATTTCCTTTTTGGTTATAGGATTTGTAGTGAACGGAAGTCTTAGGCCGAAAAATCCTGAGTTTAAGTGATATACCTTTATTTTTGTACAATTCAATTTCTCTTTTGTGCATCCAGTCACTTGGGGGAAGCCCAATTCATCTGGTGTTTTCTCATCCTTCTCTTGCAGGTATGTGCCTAGGTTCCAAAGTCCTTTAAGACTTGAGGCCAGTCTTTTGGAAAGATGGCCATTTTTTCCAGCATCCTTTCCCTGCTTTGCTGTCAACTTCAGTGCAGGGTCTCAGTCAGGAGAGGGCAGGGGCTCCATTCCAGCCCCGCTGGCCTGGACAATGGGCCCTAGAGAGTTGGCAGCCTTTGGGGAGTGAGGCCAGCACCCCAGAGGCTGAACCCTGGATATATCCTATTGTCAGGAATGGCAAGACTGACAGGTGGTGGGTCCTGGAGAGAGAGCCCTGCCTGGTGCTCTGCATCCCTAGCAGAGGGTATGGGAGTTGGTTGGACCCCAAGGGAGGACAGCTTGTAGCAGACATTAGGCTGAGCAGTAGGGTGTGGACCACCCTGCAGAGATCCCAATGCCATAGCTTTGCATGGTTGAGCGGAAGTGCTAATGGAAGGCTTCTCTGCAGTCTTGCCACTCACCCACTCTTAGGCTATGTCCAGGAAGTAGCCACAGAGTCCCTGTCTTCTGTTCCCCCAATATTTCTGCTGTCCTCCCCATTGAGACAGGATTCAGCTTTAAAAGAAGAGGGAACAGGCCGCCTGGGTGGTTCAGTGGTTGAGCATCTGCCTCCTGCTCAGGTCATGATCCCGGCGTCCTGGGATCGAGTCCTTCATCAGGATCCCGGCAGGGAGCCTGCTTCTCCCTCTGCCTGTGTCTCTGCCTCTCTCTCTCTCTCTCTGCCTCTCATGAATAAATAAATAAAATCTTTAAAGAAAAAAAGAGTGGGAAACATGTATTGATCTTTTGAAATTGGCCCTTGTTGATTTATTTGGATGTTGATGACTATTCCATTTTTGTCACTTCTCATCTCTGAGGACTCTGTTTGGCATGATAATCTTTGATATCATGATATTTTCTTCTTTTCCCTTGTATCTGGCCCCTGGGGCTGGCTCGTAAAGGAAGCAAGCCAGTCACTTGTTCATAGTTGTGTGTGCAATTATAAAATACCAGTTTCAACCATATGAAACTGCTCTTTCTCAGGTCAAAACGGTCAAATGTTAGTGCTTTTGAATTGACCTAAATGGAATTATGAAATGAATGGCATGATGAAAACACGACAGGTCTCACTTTGTAGAACTCTTCCATTTCCCTACAGTCTCTTTCACTCCCCTTATTTGATGGAGATGGCTGGTCCTTGGCCCCCTGCCTCATGGGATGCATGGGATGGATGGGACAGGACAGAGCCCGTCTCCGGCCTCAGTGTCCCAAAGCCCAAGTGTTGGGGCAATGGTTTTCACCTGGGGCAGAAGGGGAGTCCTTGTTGGCACATCTGGGGAGGGGACAGTGCTGCTGACATCTGGTGGGTAAAGGCCAAAGCTCCTGCCAAACCTCATCCCGGGAACAGGATGCCCAACAACAAAGAGGTAGCCAGCCAGAGAGGTCAATAGTGCCCAGGCTGAGAAACCTTGCCTCAGGAGTCTTGAGGAAACCAGGAGGAAACAAAATATTTTGGAGAAACATCAAGGAAGGATGGACTCCCTCCCTCCCACACATCCTCCTTTTTCCACCAAGACTAGAAAAATGTGATGTCAAACTCAGGGTGAGAGAGAGAGAGAGAGACACAGGGATTTTTTTTTTTCTGTTCTTCAGAAATTTCTTCAGAATTTGTACAGTGAGTATTAGTGGAAATACAAAATGAGCTGGACACATTTTGTAAAACATTTCAGAATAAAGTGGGAAGTTAGCATTTCAGTTCCATTCATTCTTAGTGATTACTTATTCACTGACAAGTGGTTTCCGAATACCCCTTTCTGTGAGGTTTACGTGCAGTGATAGACAGGAACAAGGTTAGGAGAGTCTAAGCTTTAGAACACTTCCAGATTGCTGCAAGTCTCTTGAATGTTTCATCTCTGATTTTCAACTGCAAGCGTTTCTCAACTGCTCATTTTTGACGCGTGTTTATCGGAGCTAGAGTGAACAAACAGCCCTGTTCATTCATTAATCCCACACCTCAAACCCAGAGTGTGCAGGCTCTTCTCATTAATCCTCTCCCTCCTCTTAGGCAGTAGCTGCAATGAACCACTCCAGGGAATTATAATTGCCTTTAAAATTTCATCATACATTAGAAAAGGAGCTAAAAGATTTGGGGTAGGGAATTACAAATGCAAGAATGATGTGCATATTTAGTTTTAAATATTCAAATTAACTTGATTTGTACTATTTGCATAAAGATTTCTGGTTTTATTTTAATATTCAAAAACATGTTTTTTGAAGTGCCCTTAGAGCTAAAACAAACAAAAAAAATTTTTCTAAGTGTGTGTTCAGGGTTGTGAGATGGGAGGAGAAGTCAGAGCAGAAAGGGTACAGGGCTAATTTGGGGGTTTTTTTGGTTTTTGTTTTTTTTTCCCCAGAGGCTATCAAATTCTTCTGACTCTTAACGTTTACATAAAAAATAAATTGGCAGGATCAACGTTCCAAGGGGCTGTCTTTAAGGACACTTCTGTATCTGTGGGAAGAGTCGGACGTAAGGCTAAGTAACATTAACTGTGATGATTATGTAGCAGTGCGCGGAGCTTAACAGGATTGTTAAAACTTTAGGGAGTTTGGTAAGCTAGCCATGAAACACAGCCACTATGGAAAATCCAATGATATACACCTAGAATTAAAGACAATTATATTAGAGGCCAAGGTAATAAAGGCTTAAAGTGCATCACTGACTATAGTCTTACCTTTTACTATTATGTATTTTATCCACAGGGTGGATATGTTGCCTAATGTGCTACTGTGCGTGTCTTCCAAACTCGGCCTTCAGTGACATCATGTTGGCAGCTTAAAAACCAGCCCACCCTGGGGTGGTGGGGCGGGGGGGGGGGTTAATGGAAATTGGCATGGAAATTGGCAAATGCTACCAATCAGGGCTGCTGACCCTACTCCCTCCTCCTCTCCACCAACAGGTAAGCATTTATCAGCTTGCCAATGATATAATAATGATGTTAACATGGGCAAGAGGTCCTGGGAAGCCTCTGCCTTACTAATAATGTCAAATAAGGTGGAAAAGGAAAGCACGCTGACCTCATTGAGGACAGACGCGGAGGCCAAGACCTCCATTCTCAAGCCACGTGCACACAGATGGCAGCGCTCTTCCAGGTTTTCCAGCCTGCTTGGAAAGAACAACTCTTCCTCCCACAAGAGGGAAAATGCACTACGAGTGGACTCCAACACATGAGGAAGCATTTGGGATGGGAGACCATGAGGTGAGAGTAATAGCTTAGACAGTAGACACGTCACCTCACTGTGATTTGTCGTGTGACTCTAGACAAGCCACCTTCCCTTTAGAATGGACATTCAGAGGATTCAGGGACAGCAGTGAAATGAGCAGATTTGCCCCTTAAAAAGATCCTTCCAGTGTCTGCATGGGGTTTGGAAGTCAGGGGCAGCCTGGAAACAGGGAGACTGATTAGGATATTGGAGCTATTTACTCCAGTGAGAAACTGAGGAATGACAGCTGTGAGCAGGGCCAGCAGGGATGGTTTATGAGTCTGGGTGTCATAGGGCACACCGCCGAGCACACAGTGGGCACTTGGAAATGACCTGGTTGATCAGAGTGGTTCAGCTGTGCTATTATCCACACTCCACAGTCTCTCCTTATGTTTGGGGCTAGCAGTTTTGCTTCAAATGCAATAGAAGAGGCTGGGTTACATTTGCAGGACCTCCTAGCTCATCTCTCAGTTCGGGTTATGGTTACTTATCTACAAAAGTAAAAGTAATAGTAAAGTGTGTCTGCAGAAATATTAAGAGAAATTTCCTCATAATAAGAGAAGACAAAAATGAGGAGTAATAATTTAGAGAAGTGGCTTTTGAACTTCAGACCAAGGTTTAATATAAGAAATACATTTTTAAAAAATATTTTATTTATTTATTCATGAGAAATACAAAGAGAGAAGCAGAGACACGGGCAGAGGGAGAAGCAGGCTCCCCACGGGAAGCCCTTTGCGGGACTTGATCCCAGAACCCCAGGATCATGACTGGAGTCAAAGGCAAATGCTCGATCCCAGGACTGAGCCACTCAGGTGCCCCAGAAATACATTTTTTTAGCATAACTCAGTATATTCACATATACTAAAAAAGTGTGTATATAGATAAAAATGAAACATCTGCATAAAATATTACTTTATTGTGTGCAAGGCACACAGATATATTTTTATCTTATTCTATTTCACTCTAAAGTGCTGTTCAAGACTCTCTAAATTGATCTCATGACCCACCAGTGAGTCAAAACTCACAAACTGGAAAATGTTCTTCTGGTAGGATGAGAAAATGTCATTTATGTCTTCTATTCAAACATATCACTTGAGTCTGAACAGTATATAAACAATTTGTAGAAGAAGTTAAATGTATAAAAATATTTACAAAACAAACAATAAAAAAAAGCTCTGACAATCCGTCTCATCAGAGAAAACGTTCGCCTGACCCAGAGAGCCCTGCAATTCTCCATCTTCGTCAGCACAGTAAATCTTAAGTCTCTGTCCTGCTCAAGAATGTTCCAAAGGTGATAGGACTTTGTCTCGCCATATGTGTGTCAGGCACCTTCTCTTACGGTAAGAGCAAGCACGATTCTCCAACTAGGGAACCCCCACTCCACATGGCAACCAAATTTTCCCAGTGTGTTTTCACCTACAAGTAAACCTAAACCAAACCACTTTGGCAAACCATTAGAACAAGAACATGGGAACAATATAGCAACCTGGGCTCTGCACCTGCCGTCTCAGTACACGGCACCAACGGTCTCTTGGTTCTTTCCTGAACCATAGCGCCTTTGCAGAACCAACAGGATTTAGAGCACATTTTAGACTTACTGCAACATATGATATGAAAAAGAAAACTAATTTCTTTATTGGCATAGAGCACATAAGTATAAATCGATGACATTATTTTGAGGGGGAGATATAAACCAAGCACAAGGTGGGTTATTCATCTCGATCATATACTTGAAGATCAATCCATTGTCCTACAGAATTTTTCAAACTCTCTACCTCTAACTCCCCACGTGTCTTTCCTCCCCAGGTGGTCCAAAGCTTCCTACCGAATTCCTGGCCTCGGTCTCGAGACCTGCTTTGGATGGACACATGATCCACGGAGAAGGATGTCATGGTTTGGACTCATGATGAGCCATCATTGTGTTCAACTTCAGATTCAGCTGTAAAAGGGAATCAAGCTGATTCTGTCAGTAGCCTCTTCTCACTGGAGTGGGTCATCTCCAGAAAGTTCCACCAGCTGAATGGACCAATGGTGGCAAAAGCAATTGCTAGTTAGACGTTTGCCGTGAAAGCCGGCTTATGATGGAGCAATTGCTGTGCTGGAGGCTTTGTGGTTCCAGCTTCTAATGAGACAAAATTGCTTTGCTTAATTATATTATATTACATCGGTGGGAACTTGGGACATGCTTCAGGTGGCTAGAAAGCAGGCCTGGAACTTTAAGCAACAAATGCTTGGATGAACTCAAGCATTCTGGGTTTTCCTGTGCCTAATATGTTACATTGCTATGTTGATATGTAATGTCACAGATGGTAATATTAGTCATGAAAGAACAAAGAAGCCAAGTTCATAGCCAAAGGAAAGTTAAAAGGGGGGGACAAAAAGTGAACTTACCCTACAAACAGGTTTTTCTTATTGAAAACATCTTAAACACCATCGGACACCTTCTCAAGATCCATGTGTTGGCACAAGCAGATGGGGAAGACTATAAATCTCGGAAACTGGCTTAGCTCCCACTCAAGAACTAAAGCAAGGAGTGTGGTGAAATCAAATTCAGCAATGAATGGATGATCCTAATTTAACAATGGGCAGCCTTCCCACAAATTCTCATGCAAACCAGTGGTGGCTTCCTCTTTTTTTAATTAACTACACAGCCTTTCCAACCAGAAGATTTAAATGTTTACTTCTGTTTGCTTTGCGTCATTTGCATTTCTTTCGATTCTAAAAGCAAATTAACCCCTTAGGCCGAGGGGGGCATCCTTTTGAAGAAGCAGACAAAATTGGAAAAAAAAAAAATTAGGAAGTGAAGCTCTCTACACACTGCAGGTCTTCCCATCTGACTCAATAAGATGGCCAGTATTTTGAATGACAACAATGGCAGAGCAATTTATATGCAATGGACAGTGTTTCCTTGGGAAACTGGGAGGTAGAGAGCAAAATCTAGATTCAAATAATGCTGCTTTTACAAAAAAAGAAAAAAGAAAAAAAAACCCAGAAAGAAAAAAAAATTCCTTACATTCCTAAGAAGGAAGAGCAGATGAGCTATTGAGGCATGTCAAGCAATGTGAAAGGTAAATTCCTTCTCTGCTTGAGAAATCGCACTGAATTCTTCTCCCCCTCATCCTTCAGATGAAATGTAGGAGGTACAGAGACAAGAGGACTATTTCACCTACTCAGAGTGCCTCTTGTCGCTGCCTTCTCCTAGGCTTGAGCACCTGGGTTATGACGAAGAGGGGCCCTGTAGCTGAGCCTGACTCCATGAGCTATATTTGGAGGCTGCAGAGACAGAGAAGGGCTGGCTTGGGTACTCTAAATGGTTGTAGTACAGGATAATTAGATGGAATTGTACACGGAAAAAATTTGTTAGAGTTACCAAAAATATTTCCTAACGAGAAGCCTGTTGTGCTCTGAAGTAGTCAAAGGGATGCAATGAATATTTCATCTCTTGAAACATTTAACAGAGAAAGGGATGCAGGAATAGAAAGTGTATCTTGGAGCTATTTTCTGTGGGGTAAGAGTGGAGATCATCCATCTTCCTGGCCTTTATTTCTGCTCACCCAATAGGGCGGAGGGAATGGCGGGCCTGGACACCAGAAACCACATCATCAGAAGAGATCGAATCTTCAGATGTGAAGAGTTGGAGAGGAATCTTATTTCTATGTCTTCTGTAGTGAAAAAACAAGCGTTCTTGACTTTTTCTGCTACTTACTTTCCTTTAGTAGATCTACTGCATTCTACTGCGAATGCTAAAGGTATTTCTAGTTCTAGGAAAATAAGCAGTACATTTTTAGTTGATTGATATTGAGTGCAGATAATTTATGGAACACAAAGGAACAGCACTCATGAAATTTCGAGAATGAAAGTGATTAGGGTATCTTTGGTCATGAGAAAAGAATTATCTAAAGAGAAGGTACCATCGTGGGGGAAGGAAGCAGGCCTCGGCTTGGTGATCCAGGCCTGTACAACACCAAAACTATCAGTTAATTAATGAGGTTTTATACACGATATTTATTTGACTACATGTTTCCTACATTTAACTGGTTGTTGGGCTTGTGCTTTGACTCTTGGTGATGTTCACTACTTGAAGACATAATTAGCTCAGCTATCTCTGGTGGTATTACAAAGGACTTTTCAAACTGGGATCTGCCTAGGATCACCTATAGGGATTTTGCCAAATTACATACTCTGATTCCGAAAGTCTGGGGATGGGGACTGAGATTCTGCATTTCTAATAAGCTTCCGTGTGATGGCGATGCTGCTAGTCCGTGGGCCACATTTTCAACAGTGAGGTATTGCATCATTGCCTGCTCTTAATTCCACTTTCTTCCATGGATACAAACTAGTAAAAGATATTTTCCTTGTGTAATATCCACAAGGCACACATTAAATGTCATGTTTCATTGTTTCTCATTGTTTCAAAGCCCTTTTATGTTTCCTAGAGCAAACTCTGATGGCATATTACAAAATCATTTGAATCTGGTGGTCCCCAACCCTGGCTGCATATTACAGTCACTTGGAGACCTTTTGAAAATAAAAATGCCCAGCCCCTGTCCAAAGCCAACTAAGAATTTCTGGGAGTGATGCTAAGACATTATTTTTCTCCCTGTCTTTTTACTGGGTAACGTTCAAATTTACAGAAAAGTTAAAGGAATAGTATATTGATTACCCCTATACCCACCAGAGTTGAAAGATTAGCTTAATGACTACCCATATACCTAGATCCAACAATTATGGACATTTTGCTATATTTAAATTGTTTAACTAAACAATTTCACTTTAGCCAAGTCGGAGGTTCTAAACCAGGGGCAGTTTAGGCCTCCAAGGAACATGTGGCAATGTCTGGAGACATTCTGGTTGTCACAACCTGGAAGGGGAGCAGTATGTGATACTGCTATCTAGAAGGTCATAGCCAGGGATCCTGCTAAACCTGTAATGCATTGGACAATTCTCCACAGCAAACAGTTGTCCAACCCAGAATGTCAATAATGACAAGGTTGAGGATCCCTGATCTAAATATGATTAATACTGAGTCATCTGTAAGTATCTTGAAGATATCTTCACTTTTCACTCCTGAATATTTCAGCATCTCCAAAAACAATGTTCTCCCAGGTAAGTGATAATGTCAACATCACACTTAAAGTGATGATCAGTGTGGGGCACCTGGGTGGCTCAGTTAGTTAAGTGTCTGACTCTTGATCTCAGTTCAGGTAGGTCTTGATCTCATGGTCATGAGTTCAAGCCCAGTGTTGGGTTCCATGCTGGGCAGGAAGCTTAAGAAAAAAAAGAAAGAAAAAAAAGAAAGAAGAAAGAAAGAAAGAAAGGAAGGAAGAAAGAAAGGAAGGAAGGAAGGAAGGAAGGAAGGAAGGAAGGAAGGAAGGAAGGAAGAAGAGGGACAATCAATGATTCCTTTTCGAATAGTCTATATTTAAATTTTCTTAACTGTACCCTAAACAGATTTTAAAATTTTTTATGTTTTTTTTTTAAAGATTTTATTCACTTATTCATGAGAGACAGAGAGAGAGAGAGAGGCAGAGACACAGGCAGAAGGAGAAGCAGGCTCCATGCAAGGAAACCGACATGGGACTCAGTCCTGGGACCCCAGGATCATGCCCTGGGCCGAAGGCAGGCACTTAACTGCTGAACCACTAAGGGATCCCCTATGGGTTTCTTTTTTAAGATTTTATTTATTTATTTATTCATGAGAGACACAGACAGAGAGAGGCAGACACACAGGCAGAGGGAGAAGCAGGTTCCATGCAGGGAGCCTGACGAAGGACTTGATCCTGTGACTCCAGGATCACGCTCTGGGCTGAAGGCAGGTGCTAAACCATGAGCCACCCCGGGATCCATTTTATGGGTTTTTTTAAAGCCAGAACTCAATTAATATTTGTGTGTTGCATTTATCATTTTTTTCTTAGTCTTTAAAACTTAGATCAGTCTTCTGAACTTTTTTCGTGTTTTTTTTTCTTTACTTTTTGAAGAGATCAATTCATTTTTTTTCATATTTTAGGTTTGATTGGATTGGCTTTTTTTTTTTTAATTGCTTAACATGTTCACTTTTGGCAGGAATATTTCCAGTGACACCGGGCACCTTATGTTGCCTCCTAACAGCAGCTACATAATTCCTGGTTTCCTGTCTAGAGTGTTGCTACATTCCATCACTTGGCTCAGGCACTGACTTCACTCATTTTAATCCCTCCCTGTGAGTAGCAAATACTCTTTGGGATTATTTTTTGGCATCTGAGAATATCTTAACCCCCAACAAATTTCACCTAGTAGTTTGGGCATCCATTGAGTTCCCTTGCCTGAATCTAGAAAACTGGAAGTTTCAGACATTTCTATTTCTTCATTTATTTATGTTATGAATTAATATAGATCCTTGTGGAATATGAGCTGTTGCATGCAAAGATGGAATGAAGGTCATCAAGTGGAAATCTATTCCATTTACCATGAAGAAAGTGATTTTTAAATTTCATTATTTTCATTTGTTGGCTGGAATTCTATGAGAAAAGTGCCTTCTTTTAGCAACTGGACATGGACTATAGTTTCTTCTAAAAAGGCAGGATAAATGTTCAACTTTTTTCTTTCACTTTCAATTTTCATAGTAGATTTCAGAATATGCAGTTGAATTTACAGTTCTTGACTGGTTATTCCTAATATTGATTTTTATGTATCATGGGATATGGCCCCAAATCATTGGAAATAGCAGGGGTGTTTGCAGTCAGAGAAAGGGAAGAAAAACTAGAAAAATTTCTTTTAGAGTAAATTTTGAAAATACCATATATATTAATATAGATTTTGGAGCATCCAGATGTCAACTTTTCTTTTGAAGTCGTAGAAAGGGAATATATCTTTAGTAAAGATTCTTATAGAATATCAACTGTTAGATGGAGGATGGATTGAAAGTCACCCAGTTGAAATCTCTTCCTTCGTAAGTTAGACTATGTTTGAAGAGCCTGTTTAGTCTCTCTTGAATCCAGGGGTGGTAAGTGATGTGTGAAAGCCAAACTCTCTTCAGACAACAGTTGAACAAATATTCAGTCAGGTTCTTGGACTGAAAGACTGTTGTATTTGGAAATCGTTTTCTGCAAGGGAAAATGAATATATTACAGGAAGTGACTGGAACCAGTTTTACACCCTTTGTTTCAAAGCCTCAAGTTCTTTATATCTCAGCCTAGAGTCTCATTTTGGTTGTTTTTCTTTGGGAAGAGGAATTGTTAGTCCCCTGGTAGTGTTTAACTCATTTTGATGTCTTACGTGGGATTCTTAGACCCAACCCAAAATGTATACCTGGGGAGGCGAAAGTTAGTTCCTTTAGTTCACTGTCTGGTCTGACCTTAACGCAAAGCTCTGCCTTCAGTTCATAACATGGCAAATTTGTTTTTATGATGAATAAATGGACACTTTGCACCGAAAGCTTGCAGGCGTCATCCAGATGTCTCAAAACTTGAGCGAGCACATGGAATTGGTCACATGGAGGCTTCTGTTAAACCCAAGGCACAATCTGGAGAGAAGATGCATTTTTTTCAGGGTCTGGAAATTTTAACAGGATCTGGCAGCTACTTCATTTTCAAGATAATCCTGTCACTGTTTCTGGTTACAGGCAGGGGTGGGGGCGGGGGTAGTCTTTGGTGGCTTGCTGAAATTGGGTGGAGATGTTGTCATGTTGGCGCCCGCAGCGCGAGCACAAATAAGCTCTAGAGCAAGGGACCTGCCATCGTGTTACTTTCGGTCACTTGAGGACCAAACTGGTGTGGGTGTGATGAAGGAGAGGGAGGGAGAAAGAAAAACGAGGTTGAATAAATGAGTTCTGGGAACACAAAAGCAATTGGTTCATTCAGGCAGACTTTTACTTTTCTAATAGTTGTTTGGTCGGATCCTTAATCCTTAGCCAAGTGACTCCCTGAGGACCCATTAACTCATTATTGTATCTTTTAAAGATGTGTCATCAAAGCAACCATTTCTCAAGTCACCAAACCATCCTCTGGGTCAGCCTCTGTTGGGCCTGTAAGGTCTGGTAAACTGATGAGTCCGTTGTCATCAGTCAGCCAGGGCCAGGCCCCGTCTCTCACTCTTGTTCCTTGTCACTGGTGGCAGATGAGTAGACAGTCACCAAATTTTGCTTGATCATGCTTGACAAACAAAAACAAAAATAAGACACTGGGCAAACGTACTTCAATTTTCTTTTCATTGAAGTGAGGGAGTCCCTTTACTCTTCCCTATGGAACAGCAGCAGAAAGAAGCTACTCCCAGATTGGTTTACCGCTCTGGCCTTTTTCATCTCCTTGCTTGTTCTGATGAGGCAAAATGTTAATTTCACTAATTTGGGCCTGAAATTAAAGAGCCCCATGAAAGAATCAACCATGCATATTGGTGATTTTCTTTTCTTTTATTTTTTTAAGATTTTATTTATTTATTCATGAGACACACAGAGAAAGAGGCAGAGACACAGGCAGAGGGAGAAGCAGGCTCCCTATGGGAAGCCTGATGCAGGACTTGATCCCAGGACCCTGGGATCACGTCCTGAGCCACAGGCAGACTCTCAACCACTGAGCCACCCAGGGGTCCAGATTGGTGATTTTAATATATGTATATAATATATATTATAATATGTGAGAGGTCCTTTGGCTAATGGCAGAGCTATAGCTTCAAAGCACTTCTATCCCCTTAGAAAGCAATGCAGAAGCCCTGGGAAAAAGAACACATTTAGCAACATCAGGGAGCTTGAACTACCAGCTAGGAGGACCCAAGTGTTAGCATCACCCTTTCCTTTTCAAAATTGTATTTGTACCTAACTATGTACATAATATAATTCCTATGTGTATAATTACTTCCTATATTGTATGTATTAGAAACACTTGAGCTTAGACCATATAATGCACAAAATACAAATAGTTACCATCTGAAGCAGAAACATCATGAAAAACACAGCAGAAAACAAATGATTTGCACAACTTGCAGCATCAGTTGATCAATGTTGTCTGTAAGCTTCATGGTAAAAGCCCTAAGACAAGCGTGAAGACCATTAGAAAGCATCTCAAGAGGGGTCTTCCCGTTTCGCCCTTGAGCCCTATTACTTTTTACTTGCTTGATGAAATCACTCATTGACTTAGCGAAAATTTATTGGATACCTACTGTGTGCCTGACATATGACAGATTTTAAGGATTTAAAAAAATCGTAATGATAATAACAACAAAAAGACAGCCTCCTGGAGAATTTCCATCATATGGGTATATACGCTACTAGATTTAATGATGAAATATAGGTGCTACAATAAAAAGAAATTCCTAAGTGGTGGAGGCTCAAACAAAGGAGAGACAAATTGCATTTCATGAGGAAGCTGGGTTGGGACAGCGTGGAGACGTGACATGAGAGCTGCTACTGAACGCTAACAGTCAAGGCGTCCCCCTAACAGTGGAAACAGATTTCTGAGCGCAGCCTCTCAAGTGGTCAAAAATGAACATGGCACATACTTTTTTGTTTTGTTTTATTTTGACTTTTTTCTTGAGCAAACGTTTGTGTTCACATTTCCCTTTATATACTTCTAGAATAAACAGAGGAACAAGGGATCCGTGTTGGGGGGGTGTTGGGGGGGGTGTAAAGCCAGGGCCACTTTTGACATAGTAGGGAGATAAGATCTGCCCTCCTCAGGGAGCAGCAATTTAGAGGTGACAGGTGCCAGTGGGGAGGAGGGAGAGACAGTACAGAAAGGGGCACAGGAGAAGGAGATAAAAAGGGAGAAGAATCTTAAAAGAGAAATTTAAAAACTAAATATTATTTGAAAGCGACTTAAACTACAGGAATTAACGCGATGAAGGGGGAGCTTGCTGTTGGTCATTAGAGAGGGAGCCCCGAAGAGTAGGGAAGATGAGCATTTGGGGAAGGAAGTTTGCACCCAGGGGGCTGCAGGACACAATCTGTTACGAATTCTCTGAATCTCAACCTTAAATTAACGCACAGGGGCTCATTTTCAAAGGGGTCTGAGGGAAGCCCGTCACCCTACTCCCACATAATAAATAGGAGCTGTGTGTCTGAAATTCCTCCGAGCCCTGAAAAAGTTAGCCCCTTTTAATGTCATTATATATTTTAACCATTCGAAACCAATTTATAACAGACATGAAAGTATTTTGTCTACAGAAGAGTTGGCACACAGCGCTGCCCACGCTAAACATTTCCAACAAGCCCCATTCACGCAGCTCCCTCCTGCCCTGGAGTTCTGGGCCTTCTGCAGTGGTTCTCTAACAAGGAGGCGTCTCTAACGGGGGTAGGGAGAGCATCTATCCATCTCCTGTCACAGAGACCCCTGAGCAGCCCCCGAAATTCTCTCTGTGTCTCTCAGGAGGTTACGCTTTAAAAAATAGCAAGGAGCTTCTCAGTTTAACCTAGATGATGGTCCACCTCCACTCCGGAGCTGGACACCACACGTTTCTAACATCTCTGTGTGGAAGGCTGTGAGGCGACCAGGGGGGGTTGGGGGGAGTCACCTCCCCGACTTTCCACGGGTCTCAGAACTCTGGAGCATTTTCTTCTTGTGCCACCTCCTCTTCTTCCCTTCCTTCCCTTCCTCTTTATTCCCTTTTTTTTTTTTTTGTCCCTTTTCTTGGCTTCTTTTATCCTTTGCCATTTCTCATGCCTCTTACACCACACAGAGCAAAGGGCAGTGCTGCTATTTTCTGTGAGAATGTAGAGAAACAAACTGAGAGGCACTTGCACTTGCAGGGAACTGGGTCAGAGCCTCTGCAAACCACACGAAGTGAAAGGGCATGTCCAAAGTCACACACTGCAGGGTGGCATCATGGTCAGATTGGGAATGCCCTTGGAGGCCGAGAACCCTCCTTAATCCTGAAAGCCTGGCTCCACTCACCTGTTCCACACTCTGCTCTGTATGGACGACCACTGACCACAAAGAAGCGATCGTGTTGCCCCTACCCCCTTTGAACAATAAAAACTCAATTTTTAATTTTATCATGTCTCTGCCCTGAGGAGAAACATGGACTCACTGACCCTCCACTAGTTTGGGGTTGTCCCATGGTCTACTTCGTGTCTCCTCCTCCAGTGGGTTGCCATCCCTTCCCTGCAAAGGACTGCTCCAAGCCCATCAAGGACATTGTAATCTCCCCCCACTCCGGTTTTTGGGGACAGAGAGGTGTAAGGAGAAGCTTCTACCCAGGACTGCTAGGAAAGGGATTCTACTCTCTGCTTCTCCCCCACACTCCAACCACGTGAGCAAGAAATCACATTGGTCCATTGCTGCTGGAAGCCACTGAGGACCACAGAGGAACCAGTAAAAGGACAAAGCTCATGCCCAATGCCCAGTGAGCAGAGGAAGGAACAAGAAAGAATTGCATCATTGTCTGGGCCCTGGTTCACCCCATCCTGAAACTTTCCCCTACCTCTTAGGTGAAATAGGAAATTTCACGAAAAAAAATATCTGTTATAAGGTCTACTAAATGAAGTCAGACATGTCCAAGTTGATATACTTTCTAATTTAAAAAAGAAAAAAGAGGTTTTTTTTATCTTTCTTCTTTCCTTTTTTTCTTCCTTCCTCCCCCCTTCCTTTTCTTCCCCTCTCTCACAGTGTTGGCTAGTGACAAGCAGCAGGATGGCCAACTCTCCTCATTTTCTTGAGACTAAGGAGTTTTTTTTGGATGTAAACATCTGTGTTAAGAACAGAATGATCCAGGGCAGACAAGGATGGTTGGTCATCCTATAAGGTTAGGAAATGGAAGGTCACATACTCCTGAATATTTAAATGCCATTTTTCTTGAGGACAAACTTTTGATCAAAATCTGCCATCATTCTCATTATCCAGAAATAATAAAAAAATAAAATAAAATAAAAAAATAAAAGCAAGAGCTGTAGAACCAAGTTTTTAGGTTAGAGAGGTCACCAGTTTTGTTTCTAAAGAACTCTGTGAATAGAATAATAAGCCCTAGTGCTTAATATATACGAAAACACTTAGTATTTAAAACCATGAGTACGAGGAAGGATAGCTGTCTGGGAGAGGACAATGGACTCCTTCTATTAAAAATACTCGTTTTAAAACCTGAGAATGAGAAAGGTCCAGGCTACCAGTAACAAGAGGAGGGGAAGACAAATTCTGGAATCTGCCCCCAAGCCTAAAGGTCACGTGAAATGTCACAAGAAGAAGAGTGTGTATCGAACTAGGGGTGGTAGAAAGGGAGGTGGGCGGAGGGTGGGGGTGGGGGTGACTGGGTGACGGCACTGAGGGGGGCACTTGATGGGATGAGCACTGGGTGTTATTCTGTATGTTGGCAAATTGAACACCTATAAAAAATAAATCTATAAAAAAAGGAGAAATTAAACAAACACAGAAGAATATGTGGGTTCTCATTCCTGGCCTTACTTAGCTTCTCTTACCTGGCTACCAAGATGGCTCTCCAGGAATGCTGGAGGTTCTCTATTGAAGTGCCTTACTTGTCCTGTTGGAAGAAAAAAAAAAAAAAAGAGCAGGGTGGGAGGTGGAGAGGGAAAGAAGGAAGGACGGATAGAAGGACAGAGGGAAGGAAAAGGAGAAAAGGAAAAAAAATGAATGAGAGACAGACTCTGAGCACACTTAGCCAAGATCGCAGAGCTACTAAATGGCAGAGCTAAGGTAAAATCATAGCCTCTACCTCGACTTTGTTCTTTCACATTTTCAGAGATGCTTGTTCATTCTCATGCTATCATGTTCCCATCACTCTTATTTACATATATTCTGAGGAGAAAGGGATCTAATGATTGGAAGAGGCAGGAGAAGCCATGTGACCCTGCACCCAAATGATCCCGAGTGTCTGAGTTTCCCTAGCAGTGGAAACATGTTATGAATATCTGATTTTCCACTCACTTTAAAAATCCGTATTCCAGTGCCTGCTTTCCTGCTTCAGCATCTGGTGGATGTCTAACTATGCACTTCAGAATTAACACTTGAACATTCTTACCTGCCTCCCCTCACTAGGATAAAAGCCTGTGAGATGAGGCATTTGTTTACTCTGTAGCAGCAGCTCTCGGATCAGTGCCTAGCATACATTGTTAGAAAAATATTTGTTGAACAAATAAAAATATTTTTTTCTATTCAGAACCCTCCAAAGGCTTCCAGCTTTATTCAAAATAAAAACTGAAGTCCTTGTAATGGCCTTTGTGACCCACCTCTCCATCCCAAGCCACTCTCCTTTCTTTCTCCCTTGCTCGTTCAGCTCTGACCTTGGGCCCTCTGTGCGCCTGGGACATGCTTGCCTGGCAGCCCCCACCTCAGCCTTTGACCCTCTCTCTCTCCTTCTTGCTCCAGCTTCTAGGAAGCTCCTATTGGCAAACCTGTCTCTAGCATTTTCTCTCACGTTCCTCAGGTCTCTGCTTGAATGACAGGGCATTGGAGCCTTCCCTGACCACATGGCACAAAATAACATTGTTCTTACTATGCACTTTCTGTCCCCCCTTAGCCCGTGTGCCTTTTTTCCCCCTACAGTACACCATGATCTTACATATCATCTATTTATTGATTTATTGACTATGCCTCCCCCTGCCCCCGACCTCACCCCTCTAGTGTGTAAGCTTCATTAAAGGAGTGATGTGGTTTGGTTGCTACTGTGCTCTAGTCTGGCATGGGTGAGTTGCTCAATAAATATTGGTTGGATGGATGAACAAATAAATTGTTTTACATGGGTTTTTTAGTTATTCCTCTTTCTTGTTACATTTACTAAAAACATCTTTCCCATTTCACATCTCATAATTTCTTATGATATTTTAATCCTGGGCAGAAGTTACTTCTTATATAATTAATTCTGTCTTCTCCTTTGTAACTGCACTTACCTGAAAAATCCCTCCCTGGCTCAAACACCTGTTAAAGACACACTATGTTTTCTGCAAGTATTTTAGAGTTTTTTTTTTTTTTGCTTTTAATCTTTTAATATATCTGGAATTCACTGTTTATATGATTTAATATAAACAGTAAATACATTATTTTCTAAAGAAAAAATTTCTGTGTATAACATATTGGTTAGGATTATTGACTAATTCATTCAGTTTTTAAAAAAGATTTTATTTATTTATTCATGAGAAACCCAGAGAGAGAGAGGCAGAGACATAGGCAGAGAGAAAAGCAGGCTCCATGCAGGGAGCCCGATGTGGGACTCGATCCCAGGACCCTAGGATCATGTCCTGAGCCAAAGGCAGACGCTCAACCACTGAGCCACCCGGTGTCTCATACTTTTCTGATTGTTACAATTTTGTGATGGTGTTTTTATACTGCGCTTATGTTTCTTGAGTTAAATTTTGTTTCCTCTTAATTTTTAAGGCTAGTATTAGAATTATGTTGACAAAGTTCCAAAATCATACTGTTAAGATTTTGTCTTAAAATATTTTGGCTATCATTATTAAGGAGAGGAATAGTGAAGCTCATTACAATATTCAGTATTCTAACATAAGATGATCATTTGGTAAAGGTATAGTCTCTTGAGTTCCTCCACTGTAAAGTTACTGTTTTACCCTTTATAATTAGTAAGTATTAGGAGAGCAAAACATTGATACTATGAAAACATCCTGTTTCTCCTCAAACTTCCATTGAATAATTTTAGCATTCTTTGGTGGGATCTCACCTGCAACAACCCACTTGACCTTTCTCTCAGCTTCACCCCAATGACAAAGGAGGCAGGATTGTTTCAGGTTCTAAAATGAACAGAACCCAAATTAGACAATAAACAAAGAGAACTCTGTTTATGGTAAAATGAACTGTTTTGGGGATAAAGTTTAAAAGTAGATATTTACCCTAGACTAAAGCCCTTGAATGGTAGAATCATCACAACTCCATCCCATTGTACTTGGTGAACTATAATCCTATGTTCTCCAAAGATAGGCTCATTCATCCTGGTGGTTTTTAATGTGATAGAGTATCATTAAGATCCCTACAGGAAAAACAAAATACCAAAAACCTCAAATTCTTCTTTGTCATCAAAGTAAGCCTTCCCACCTAAATGATATATTTAGGCATGTATGTACACAGACACAGATGAATACTATGCAATGATTTTTCCATCATCCTTCGGAGGTTGATGTACTCTGTCTCACTTCATAGTGTCACCTTTCAGAGGACCATGACAATTTCAAATTAAAGTTTCATCTCAGAGGCAAACAGGAATCAGAGTTCCTGTCCTGTTTTTAAAGAATTTAACCCATCTTTTTTCACAGAGCTTACTTTTGGACCACTGTCTTCTATTTTGTTCTAATGAAGCTTTCATTATGGTTATTGAATTTTATTTTAAATTTCATGTTAATTTCATTCAGATAGTAAACTGTAACAATCTGTTATGAGTTGGTGAAAGTGTGATGGGACTAGCAAAGGCTGGGAAATGGTAAAGAGTATTTCTCTAGGGTAAATGATACACTATTTTAGAAAATGTATGTCTTCAGGAACATTCACAAACCATCAGTTAGAGTCTTATGTTTATTTGACTAAAAGAAGAGAAGCTTATGGTACTATTCTTTAGCCAAATAAGGAAAGTCTAATCCTGAAACAAAATAAAGTCATGACTAGTGACTTTGACTATTTTCACATATGCCTAATTATTTATTTAGTGCAATACAGAGCATCTAATAAGTTCTTGACTTGCATTTTTGTGGTAGGCAAAGTTAATGACCCTCAAAGATGACCACATACTAATCCCCAGTAACTGAATATGTCATGTCATATGACAAGGGGAATTAAAGTAGCAGGTGGAATTAAGGTTGACAATCAGCTGACCTTACTGTAGGGAAACTTTTTTGTATTATCTAGATGGGCTCCATGTAACCATAGGGGTCCTTCAGAATGGTGGGAGGAGAGGAGGTCAGAATCAGAGAGAAATTTGAAGATGCTATTCTGCTGAATCAAAGACAGAGGAAGAAGTTGCAGCCAAGAAATGTAGGCAGCCTTCAGAAGCTGGAAACGGCATGGATACATATTATCTCCCAGGGCCTTCAGAAGAAATGGAGACTGCCAACACCTGTTTTAGCCTGGTGACACATTTCAGACTTTGACCTAAGGATATAAGACAATAAATGTATACCTTCTTAAGCAATTAAATCTGTTATAGCAGCAATAGGAAGCAAATACAATTTTAAGCAAAATCTTACCTACAACGGAAATAAAGCTTTGCACCAACAATGATAATGAATGGAAAGCTAGTGTATTAGTCAGGGTTCTCCAGAGAAACAGAACCAATAGGAAATATAAATATGTTTAGAACTAGATAAGAGGAGATTTATTATAGGAATTGATTCATGGAGTTAAGGAGGCTAAGGAGTCACATGACTTGCTCTCCACAAGCAGGAGAACCAGGAAAGCCAGTAGTATAGTATAATTCATGTCCGAAGACCTGACAATCAACCTGTGAATTGGAGGAGCAGATGATGTAAGTCTTGGTCTGATTATGAAAGCCTAATAACCAAGAGTGCTTAGGCCCACAGGCAAGAGAAGATGGATCTCAGCTCAAGCAAAGGGAGCAAATTAGCCCTTCCTCTGCAGTTTTCTTCTGTTCAGGCCCTGAACAGATTGGATGATGACCACTCACACTGGGTAGGGTGGTCATCTTTGCTGGTCTACCTATTCAAATGCTAATCTCTTCTGAAGACACCCTCACAGACACTCACAACCCAGAAATCATCTTTACCAGCTATCTAGGCATCCCTCAGCCCAATCAACTTCACACATAAATTTAACTATCCCAATTAGGGATTAATGAAATGAATAATTTTTGAGAACCTGTCATCCTAGGATGTGTGGTATCCAAAGAAGGGAAGAATATACTCTGAGGTTTGGGAAGCAGAACTTCTAAAAGTTTAGTGAAAAGTTTGCATTACTCCATAACATAAAGTTTTGAAAGGAAATATAACTTTAGAAGGTTGGAAAGTTCTCAAACGATGTAATTATGACTGTATAATCCTATAGATTGAATTGTATGAAGCCACAGAAGGCATGCTTATCAAATATGTAGATGACATGAAGCCTGGCAAGAGAACGAACACATTGTATGTCAGAACCAGAATTGAAACAACAAAAAAAATCTTGTCAGTCTGTAGCAATGGGATGAATCTCTAAAAAGATAGAAGTTAACAGGGATTAACATAAGATCCTACACTTGGGTCCAAAAACCTAACTGCCCAAATGCAGTTGGAAGTGATGTAGCCTAGCAGCATGTGATTAAATGACTGTCGAGTTTTAATAAACCACAAAGTTAAAGAGATATTATGATGAAATAATAAAGGTGCTAAATATTTTTTAAAAGTTTTTTCTAGTTGCCTACTGATCATTTTAGGTAATTGTCTAATTTTGGATCTGTTATAGGAGAGGAATCAGTAAAGCAAATATGCTTGATATTTACTTCGTAATAAAACGTAGTTGAAGATGTTGGGGATATTTACTTTGAAAAAGAGACAACTCCAAACTCAAGGTGAGAAGAGAGTAATAGTTCTCAACAAATACTTTAAGAATCTATGAGTCAAAAGTGTTGGGTTTATTCTAATGGGGTTCAAAGTTCCACCAAGAATCAGTGAGTAGAAGTCACAGGAAGATGGATTTCAGCTTAAAATAGAGAAGTTATGGTCAAAGTTGTCTAAAATTCAGATGGTCTGCTTGAACAATGTGTTTCCCATCAATGGATATATCTGAATACAAATTAAACCACAACTTGGTAGAGAATGTTGTAAAATTCATTCAAACAGTGAAAGAAAATATAGGTCAAATTACCTTACAGTTTCTGAAACTGTGTCTAAGGATTATCATGAGAAACAATTACTCCATCAGGCTTAATATATTCTTCACAAAGGCAAGATTCATTTGTTGGATAGTAAGTCTGTGTCTTAGTAATAACAAAGTGTATTATATCAAGCTCCTAATAGATACAACATGATAAATTTTCCTAGAAAATGATTGAAAACATTATGTTTTAGGGAATTTGAAAAGATTTATTTAGTCTCATTGTAGCTCTTATTGCTATTGGTACTTGCTGTAAAAATGAAGATGTTAAATTAATGAGGAGCTAGGTCCTCATAAGAGCTGACTATGGTCTCACTGTTTAATTATAGAGGAAAAGAATGGAACTACGTGACAAATACTCTCGACTCATATTGTAATAGTAAACAATTCTCTCAGATGAGCCAAGTTCTCATTTCAGAATCCCTAGGACTGCCCCTTCTATCAAACTATCACATGTTCCTAGCTGTGAATTTCCTGGTGGCCAGTGCACACGAAGTATTTCCAAACTAGTGCAGCCCAGCAAAGACTTTGTTAACATTCTTGGATCTATAAATCCTCTTTTACCTTTCAAATACCCTGTTAATTCTTTTCTGGGTTACCACTTTCATTGCTCTCTTTCTACTTTACTTGTTTCATTCTATTGCCCTTCACTTCAATTGTAAAAAAAATCTCTAATACTCAAGATAATATATAAAACCCTTTTTCTCCCCAAATCAAAAGAAAAAGTAGAAACAAAGAGGTTAGGGGGAGGGGAAAGCATACTCTGAATTTTGATTCAGGGTCTTCCTGGAAAAGGCTACACTAAGCTATCTCTGAGAGTGCTGGCGAGAATATCAGAGAGTCAGTTTACAGAATGGTATTTAAGAAAATCAGGATTTGAGAAAGAACATAGCTAAATGAAAGAAGAAAAATGGTTTAAGAGATTGAATTTGTAAGTAGGTAACTTTTCTCTTAGCCATTGTATTGGTCAATTTTGTGTCAATTTAGCAATGATACCTGATTTTTGGTCAACACCAGTCTAGACATTGCAAAAGTATTTTTAAGGGTATGATTAACATTTAAATTTGTAGACTTTGAATAAAGTAGGCTTCCCTCCATAATGTGAGCGAGCCTAATCTAATCATTCAAGGCCTTAAACTGTTGTCCTCTCTGCTCCTCAGGAGGAAGGAATTCTGTCTGCTTCTATTGACTTCAGGCTTGAGACTCTAACATGAGTTTCCCCCAGGTCTCTAGCTTGCTGGTTTGCTCCATAGATTTTAGCCTCCAAATCATAGGAGCCAATTTTTCACATCTTTTTCTCAATGAGATATAGAGATAAAGATAAAGAAATATAAATAAATCCCTATCTCTATCTCTACTCCTCTAGCTAGCTAGCTACTAGCTAATTAAGAGCAACTAGCTAGCTATCATCTACTTATTCTCTATGCCCTATTTCCCTGGAAACCTTGATTGATGCCACCATGAATTTCTTCAATCTCTTGTCCTACTCACTCACTTTTCCTATTTCTGTCCTTGAAGTTCACCTTACTCTGGGGTAAGACCTAGCAATCTTCCCTCAAACTTCCTGTGTCAAGCCATTTCTACCCCTCTTCACACTTTATAATCATACTTTGTATAATGATACCAGAAAATCTGTATTCTCAATCATATTGAAAAACCATTAACTCGTGCATATGTATATCTTCTTATTAGGAAAATAAAAACTATAATAAGTTCCCAGGAAACCTACTAGACTTATGAGGCTCCATGAAAGCCTCACCCAGGATTAGTTGTAAGGATTATTTGAATAATATATGTGAAATAGCTTTCAGACAAAACCTTACCACATTTTGTGTTCTTTTTTTCTGCCTTTCTTTATTCTCAAAATCACATGTATGCTACCTCATTGAACTGTTTAGAGTACAGGGTACAAATCAATTCAGTGAAATCTGACATATATTCCCTAAGGGAGCCTTCATACTAGAGAAACTCACAAACTGATAGAGGGACAATCATGTAAATACTTGTACAACTCCAGGACAGGTGGATCTGGGGAAATGAGATTTATAAGCAATATATGCGCTAAGGGAATATAAGATAAAATAGTGATTTCTAGGGACATCTGAATGGATTTCTGAAGGAGCTAGAATACATATTGGTCCTTAGGGAGAATAAGAATTCAATAAGTACATATTCAAGGAAAGGACATTCTAGGCAATTACAATAGCAACTAACATTTATTTATCTTCTATTGTGTTTGGCTTCAGTGTTCTTAAACACTACGTCAGACGCTGTGCCAATACTTTACATACATTTTCTCATCTCTCTAAGAGTTGTTGTAAATAGCTATTAAGAACCCCATTTTATAGATGCAGAAATAGAGGTCTTGAAAAAATAAGTAAATGGCCCCAGATCACATGTATGGAAAGCAGCGAAGCAAATACTTGACACAAAATGTGCAGCTCCGAAGACCAAGTTCTTAACTGCCTCACAGCAAGGCCTATTAAATAAAGAATTAGTAGAATTGAGGCCTGGAAGTGGGAAAATGTGGAACATGTTATTAGTGTGACTTAGAAACAGCATGATTAGATTTCTACTTAAGGCAGTATGGCAAACCAGATGTTCAGAAATACACCTCCTGGCACAGTATACCTAAAATACTGCATTAACATTAAAATGTGTCCAAAATAGTGACTGAAATGATTAAAAATTATTAGGGTTCCCTCAGAAAAAAATCATTAATCTGGAAAGGTAAGGGAAGTCCAGAGTTGCTTGGTATTGACCCTGGGGCTATCTACCAAGGCCTGATAGCCTAGAATTTGTGTTTTATTGGGCTGTACAAGTTGGGGACAAGACAGAAAGCCTGAGGCTAAAGCAAGGTGGAAGATAGAAGACAGACCTGAAAGCTAATGCTCCTAATGATTGAACAACAGCAACAAAACTCGTTGAAAAAGTTAATAGTAGGGATATGTGCTTTTCTTAGACTTACAGAGAAAAAAAAAGCAAGATTCTTTCCTGAGAATTCCTAGTCACATGCATATACTCATATATATGAGTATATGTGTGTAATAGAAGCAAGAAGTTAGAATTTAAGCATGTATGAGGACTAGGAAGCCCTCAAAGGTGGCAGAGAAAACAGCGGCTAGAGGCCAAGAAGCTAAGCAGAACTTTCAGCAGTCCAAGGGAGCTCCCCAAGAAGAACCCCAACAAATATCCCAGACATTGAAGTAAGGAGCCTGAAGAGCTATCCTCTAGGAGTAATGATTAGATGGAGATAGACTAGCCTTCGCAACTAACAAAACTCATTCCAAATTAGCTCAGTACCAGACTACATGAGGTGATCTGCTTTTATCCTGACACATGCAATAACTAAAACACATCCTCTTTTACATGAAAATTGCATGGTCAAGAACGTAAATTTCTCTTTTTAATTTTTATCACAATGTTTGACTTTCCATTAAAACATTAGCATGTGTTCCATGGACCAGATGATTGAATAAAAACAAGCAAAAATAGACAACAGAGTCAAATCCAAAATCAACTGACATATTGGAACGAATAGAGACTTTAATATAATTATTACTATATGTTCAAGGACACAGATGAGGAATTTAGTAGGTAACTAAATCCTAGAGAATGATTAAAATGGAAATTCTAGAAGAGAATTCTAGAAGAGAACAATAAGAAAATATAAATATGGAAGTAAGAAGTCAGACAAATTAAGAGCGAAGCAGTCTCAACTAAATTGAGGATTAATGAATGGGGAGATAAGACAGTAGAAATTGAAGAAGGAAAATACGGATTATATGAAAAGCAAGATAAAGAAAAAAAGCAAACTAAAATAAATCCAAAACCCATCACAAAAGACATGTGAGCCATGGTGGAAATGTCTGGAAGGTGCATTGAAATCTCAGAAGCAGAGTAGGAGAATATTGCATTTTTGAAGTGATACTAAGAATTGTTCCAAACTGATAACATTACATTGTATGTCTGAATAGTATTGTAAAATCAAGTAGAATAAAGCACAGAAAAGGAAACAAAGTGAACAAACCAAGGGATACCATTGTAAATCTCATAGAAATCAAAGCCCATAAGAAAATCTTAAAACCGCCAGACAAGGAAAAAAGACATATTACTTTCTTTTTTAAAAAATGTATTTTTTAAAATTATAATTCCAGTATAGTTAACCTACGGTGTTATATTAGTTGCAAGCGTACAATATAGTAATTCAACACATCCATACAATACCAGATGCTCATCACGGCAAATGGCCTACTTAATCCCCATCATGTATTTCACCCGTCACCCACTTCTCTCCCTTCTGGTGACCATCAGTTTGCTCTCTATAACTAAGAGACTGTTTCTTGGTTTGCCTCTCTCTATTTTCCCTTTGCTTGTTTGTTTTGTTTCTTAAATCCCACATATGAGTGAAATCACATGGTATTTATCTTTCTCTGACTTATTTTGCTTAGTATAATACCCTCTAGTTCCATCCACATCATTGCAAATAGCAAGGTTTCATCCTTTTTAATGGTTGGATAATATTAAGAACATATTACATTCAATAATAAAATACTTTCATTATGCTTAAGGCCACAAACATAGAATTGATTCCTTAATAGAAATTATGGAAGCCTAAACACAGTTGAAATGTTGACCAAAAAATAACTGCAAATTTAAAATTTTATACCAAGCAAAATACTTTGGATGGAATTTGATACCCCCAAGGAAAATAAAGAAGAAATGAAGAGGAAAAAAATGAAAGAAATATATGTACAAATCTAAATGAATTTTGATTTATCAGCATATTTAATTTCCCCTTTAGACCATGCAAGAACTTCAGAATACTTTAACTCCATTTGGTGGATTTTAATTATACCTTGATTTTTTTAACTCCACCGGCTAGATATTATACACAATAATATCAATAATATTATGAAGGAGTTTAAGTATATGTAGAATGAACACATATGATAATAATAGTGCAAAAAGTGGAAAGATATATTTTAATGCCTTTGCCTTGTACTGAGAGTGGTTAAAGTAATTATTTAAATGAAACTCTAATAAGTCAAAGATGAATGTTGTAATTTTTAGGTTAACATCAAATGAAAAGTAAAAGAATGTATAACCAATAAGCTAACGGGATATGGAATAGGCTAATTTTAACAATTACTTGTTTAATACAAAATTAGACAATAAGAAAAAACTGTCCAGGGAGGGCTTTATAGCAGAAGAATAACTAGAAATATATATCTTTATAAATGTGTCAGGATCAATCTATGAGAAAGATAAAATGATGCTAAATATATATGGATCTAATAATATAGCTTCAATATATTTAAGAAAAATTGACCAGAACTAAATAAAAACTAACATAACTTCATAAAAACAGCGACAGTAATGTCTAGTTAGTGAGGTTAAAAAAAAAATCAAGGTATAATTAAAATGAGTGGAGGGGGGGATCCCTAGGTGGCGCAGCGGTTTAGCGCCTGCCTTTGGCCCAGGGCACGATCCTGGAGACCCGGGATCGAATCCCACGTCGGGCTCCCGGTGCATGGAGCCTGCTTCTCCCTCTGCCTATGTCTCTGCCTCTCTCTCTCTCTCTCTCTCTCTCTCTCTCTCTCTCTCTGTGACTATCATAAAATAAATAAAAAAAAAAATGAGTGGAGGGGCACCTGGAGGGCTCAGTTGCTTAAGCACCTGACTCTTGATTTTGACTCAGGTCATGATCTCAGGGTGGTGAGATCAAGCCCGGTGTCAGGCTGCACTGGAGTAGAGCCTGCTTAGGATTCTCTCTCTTTCTCTCCTTCTCCACCTCCACACACCCCCCACCCTCCCCTTTCATGTGAACACACACACTTCTCTCTCTCTCTCTCTCTCTCACACACACACCACACACACACACACACACACACACACAGGTCTAATGATGGAGTTACAGTGTTCTGAAGTTCTTGTATGGCCTAAAGTGGAAAATAAATATATTAATAAATTTTATACTTTTATAAATTAATACATAAGTTAAAATTTCTGGAGTAATTTCTAGAATAGATTAAATTGAGTAGAACTCCAAACCAAGAGAGGGATAAAAATCAAAAGAAAGGGGAGGGTACTTGAATCTATTTGAAAGTTAAAAACAAAAGGAAAATATAATAGTAAAGGGGGGAGGGAAATCCTCACATCCATTATGATAGATACTACAAAAAAAAAAAAAACAGAAAATAACAGGTATTGGCAAGAATGTGGAAAAATTGGACTCTTACCACTGTTGGTGGAATTGTAAAATGGTGCAACTTCTGTGAAAACCCGTATGGCAGTTCCCCACCCCCCAAATTAAAAATAGAACTACCATATGATTTAGCAATCCCACTTTTGGATATATAGCCAAAAGAATTGAAAACAGAGTCTCAGAGAGATATTTACACGCCCATATTTATAGCAGCACTTTTCTCAATAGTCAAAAGGTAGAAGCTACCCAAATGTCCATGGATGGATGAACAGGTAAACAAAATATGGTATTTACATATGATGGAGTATTATTCAGCCTTAAAATGGAGATAAATCCTATCACATTCTACAGTACAGATGAGCCTTTAGGACATGATGCTAAGTGAAATAAGTGAGTCACAAAAAGATAAATACTGTGTGATTCTACTAATATGAAATATCTAAAATAGTCAAATTCATAGAAACAAGTAGAATGTCAGTTACCAGGGGCTGGGGCAGGAGGAAATGAAGAGTTGTGGACTAATGGATATAGAGTTTTGGTTTGCAAGATGAAAAAGTTCTGGAGATTTGAGATCTGATTCTTAACAATTATGAATATTTTAATAGTATTGATATGTATACTAAAAAGATGGTAAATTTATGTTATGTCTGGTTTTTGCCACAATAAAAATGAGGGAAGATAGCAAGTATAAATAAAAGTTGGAAGGCATGCATATAAATATTTTGGTTATCAGAATCAGTGTAAATGAACTAAATTTTCCAGTTCAAACAAAGATTGTGGGGATCCCTGGGTGGCTCAGCAGTTTAGCCAAGGGCATGGTCCTGGAGTCCCGGAATCGAGTCCCACATCGGGCTCCCTGCATGGAGCCTGTTTCTCCCTCTGCCTGTGTCTCTGCCTTTCTCTCTCTCTCTCTGTGACTCTCATGAATAAATATATAAAATCTTTTTTTTAAAAAAAAAACAAAGATTGTTAGACAAGAGTAAAATTTAACCTTGATTTTTAAAAAATCCAGGTATTTATTTTTTAAAAATATGGGGATCCCTGGGTGGCTCAGTGGTTTAGTGCCTGCATTCGGCCCAGGGCATGATCCTAGAGTCCCTGGATCGAGTCCCACATCCGGCTCTCTGCATGGAGCCTGTTTCTCCTTCTGCTTGTGTCTCTGCCTCTCTCTCTCTCTGTGTCTCTCATGAATAAATAAAATCTAATATATATATATATATATATATATATATATATATATATCTGAAATATACGGACACCAAAAGATTAAAAGTAAAGGGATACAAGAATTATAAGCCAGTTAAGGACTAATCATAATTGAATTAGTATGGATTTATTATACAGAAAAAGTAGTTCTTATGGCAAAATAGGATTAGTAAGGATAAGACGAATCATAACCTCTTAATAAAATATTACATTCTTAAGACTTACAATTCCAAAACTATATGTACATAACAGCATAGCTTCAGACATAAATCAAAATATTAACAGAAATAGAAAACCTGACACACCTAACATTATAAAAGGAAATTTAGTGCAGCTTTCTCAGTAGCTAGTAGATCAAGCACAAATACATCATGAATATAGAAGACTGGAATAACACAATTAAAAACTTGATCTAATTGGCATATACAGAATATAGTAACTCTCCAAATTTTTATTCTTTTCAAGCAAGAATGGTAATATTTACCAAAATCGACCATACACTTGGGCTATAAAGTAAGGTTCAATGAATATTAAAGAATCAGTATCATATAGAATAATTTCTAAAATTATGGTCATAATGAAATTATTTTAGAAATCAATAACTCAAAGATAACAGAAAAGCCCACATATTTAGAAATGTAAAACTATTTCCCAAATATCTATGGAGCAAAGAAAGAATCACAAAAGAAATAAGAAAGTACTTAATTCTGAGTAATAAAATTCTGAACAGTAATGAAAATATAGTATCAAAACTGTGGGATTCAGTTTAAATAAAATTTGGAGAGAAATACATAGTCATAATGCTTATATTAAAAAGAAAGAAGTAACTATTGATAAATGACAAATTACTCCAAAACTTAATGGCTTAAAAATAACAAACATTTGTGATTTTATAGTTCCTGTGGGTCAGAAGTATGGAGTGGCCTGGCTTGGTAGTTCCTGCTTGGGCTCCGTCATGAGGCATCAGTTAAGCTATGGGCCAGGGCTCCAGCCATTTGAAGGCTTGACTAAGCCTGAAGAATTTCCTTTGTAAGATGGTTCACTCATGTAGCCATTGGCTGGAAGCCCCAATATTTTTCCACGAGATCCTATCCTATGGTGACCAATCATCCCAGTTTTTTCAGGATTGAAATATTGTCAGGAACACAGGACTTTCAATGCCCTAACTGGGAAACTCCCAAACAAACCAGAACACTTGTTCACCCTACAAACCTTCTACAGGGCTGCTTGACTTACTACAGAGTGAGTAATCCAAAAGATAGCAAGAAGAAGGCCACAATTTCTTTTGTGACTTTGTCACACATCATTACTCTGCCATAATCCATTTATTAGAAGACATTCAATAAGTCCAGTCCACAATCAAAGGGAGGACTCCACCTTTTTGAAGAAAAAAGTATCAAGAAATTTGTGGACATGTTTTAAGACTGCCATACTATACATCCAACTGAAGAAGTTAGAAAAACGCAACAGGGTAAATAACAAAGTAATACAAAGGGATTAATAAAGACAAGTAGAAATTGAGACAGAGAGCAAAGCTATTACAGAATAGATCATAAGAAAGGCAAAAAACCAAAAAAAAAAAAAAGGAAATCAAAGATGACCCAAATAAATGGAAAAACATTATTTTGTTCATTGGTTAGAAATTTTGACATAATAAAGATGTCAATTACATCCAAATTGGCTTACAGATTAATGTAATTCTAACCAATATAGCATCAGAAGTTTTTATGGATGTGTACAGCTAATTCTAAAATATATGTGGGCAAAGGAACTTGAATAGCCAAAACCAGTTTTGAAAATGAAGAATTAACTTGAAGGAAATACACCACCCAATTTTAATACTTGTCGTAAAGCTACAGTAATCAAGACCATATGGCATTAGTAAAGGGATAGAAACATAGGTCAGTGAAACACAATAAAGATCCCAGTAATATACTCACACAAATATGACCAACTGATTTTTAAATGAAGGTGTAGAGTTAATTCAAGGGAGAAAAAAATAGACTTTTCAAAATTGGCATTGGGATAATTGGATATCCCTTCTCAATAATGTGAACCTTGACCTATACCTCAAACCTTATACAAAATCAACTCAAAATGAATCATAGGTGTAAGTATAAAGCAAAACTATGTAACTTTTGGAAGAAAAATCTATGAAAAAAATTTCAACGTCTGGGGTTAGGCAGAGTTCTTAGATATGACACCAAAAGTATGATCCATAAAAGAAAAATAAAAGGTAAGTTATTAGATTTCATCAACATAAAAAAGTTTGCTCTGTGAAAGACATTGTTAAAAGACTGTGACAGGCTACAGGCTTGGAGGAAATGTTTGTAAATCACACGTCCAACAAAAGCTTGTGTTCCGAATATACAGAGAACTCTCGAAGCTCAAGAGTAAGAAAACAGCCCAATTAAAAAGCAAAGTATTTGAACAGACACTTCACCAATGGGGATATACAAATGGTAATAAGCACATCAGCCATTAGAGAAATAAATACAAATTAAAATCACTATGAGATACCACTATACACCCATTAAAGGGCCACAGTAAATACTACTGACAATATCAAGTGAGTATTTTGAGTGGCTGGAATCTTTGATTGCTGATGGGAATGCAACATGGTACAAATCTGCAGGTTCTTACAGAGTCAAACATGTGTATGCCACATGATCTAGAAATCCTATTCTTGGATCGAGAGATAAAGCAAGTATGAAAAATCAACAAAATTAATGAGGAAAATCAGAGATTGCAGAGATTTAAACTTTTAAGAGAATATTGTGAACATCTGCATAACAATATATTGGAAATGTCAGTGAAATGGGCACTGTTTTAGAAAAATATAAACAACGAAAACTGACTAAAATTATTAAGAAAAAAATCTAAAATAAGCAAGTCAGTAGTTAAAAATAATCCTACAAAGAAAGCATCAGGCCAGAGTTACAGGTGAATTTTCTCAAATATTCAGGTAACGAATATTTCCAATATTATTGAAATTCTTTCAGGAATAATACAAGGGAAGATACCTCCCAAGTTATTCTGTTCATTTACAATAAACTTGCTACCAAAGCTGAGAAGAACATATAAGGAAGGAATATTAAGGATCAATGTCACTACTGTACATAGCCAATGTCATAGTGTACACAACTTTCATAATTAAGTTGATTTTATTTTTTTAAGATTTTATTTATTTATTTATTTATTTATTTATTTATTTATTCATTCATTCATTCATTCATTCATTCATGAGAGACACACACAGAGAGAGAAGCAGGTTCCATGCAGGGTGCTTGATCTGGGGACTTGATCCCAGAACTCCAGAACCACACCCTGGGCCAAAGGCAGGCACTAAACCTCTGAGCCTTCCAGGAATCCCCGTTAAGTTGATTATAGAAATGCAAGGTTGGGTCAATATTTCAAAATTATTATTTTTTAAGATTTTATTTATTTATTCATGAGAGACACACACAGAGAGAGAGGCAGAGACACAGGCAGAGGTAGAAGCAGGCTCCATGCAGGGAGCCTGATGTAGGACTCGATCCCAGGTCTCCAGGATCATGCCTGGACTGAAGGCAGTGCTAAACCACTGAGCCACCTGGGCTGCCCAATATTTCATAATTATTAATCATAATTTATCCCACTGACATATGAAACTATATAATTATCCCATTAGACAATTTTAAAATTTTGGTAATTTCGACATCAATTCATGAGAAAATCTATTGACCAACTAAGGAACAGAAATAAATATCCTTAAGATGAAAAGCATGTAAAAAATATCTATAATAAATTCAATGGGGAAATATGAAAAGCACTTTAAAAGTTAAATTTTTTCAAAGAAAATATTTTTAAATCACCAATGTCCAGCATCACGTGTTGTATTCAACCTTGTAACGGAAGTCCTACCAGGTCAAAAAGACAAACAGAACAAAAGTCATAAAGATAGGACACAAGTGACTTGTCTGTATTTTAGTAATGACCAGAAGACATAATTTCTCAAGCTAACATTTAAAATAGCAATAATAATGTCAGGTGTCTTGGAATAAAGTTCTGGTATAAACTAATCATTTGTGTAACATAAACAATTAAGGCATAAGTGAGAGATGGACACAATACATGGACAGGCATACAATGTCTACATGGGTAGACTCAATATTATTAAGATGTAGGTTCTCTTGCAAATTGCTCCATAGATTCAATACAACAGCAACTCATAATACCTACAGGGTAGTTGCTTTTATTTTGTTTTTGCTTTATTTGAACAAGTTAAAAACATCCTGGTTCTAAAACGTATGTGGAAAAGCAGAAGGCCAAGAAGAGCCATGACAGGGCTACAGAGAGGGAGAGGCCATGAAAGCTTGCCTGGTGAAGTAGCAGTCATTGGCACGTGTAATAAATAAAAGTGCAGAACTGGCACAAAGATGGACAAATACAAAGAATGAGACTGAAAAGCAGACTCACACACACACACATGACATGGGAAGACTCGAACTTATTTAAGCCCAAACCTCCTCGAGCTATGCCTGTGCCGCACTGTGAAGGAATAAACGGCCTTGTGGGTGAAGAGTTGGGCATGAGGCTGACACCACACACGCAAGACAATTCCAGGTTCTTTAGATACTTGCGTGTAAATCACAACATTGAAAAATGTTTAGAAAGGGGCGCCTGGGTGGCTCAGTCAGTGGAGCATCTCACTCTCCATCTCAGCTCAGGTCGTGATCCCAGGATCCTGGGATGGAGCCCTGGGTCGGGCCTGCGCTCAGTGCAGAGTCTGCCCCTTTCGCTCTGCTCTTCCCCCCATTCATGCTCTCCATCTCTAAGATAAGTAAATAAAGTCTTGATTTTTAAAAACTAGAAAAAGTTTTGGAAAAAAAAACATATATGAGAACTTCCTTAAGATCTTCATCAAATAGGGGAATATTTCTTAAAGAAAAAAAATGCATTTTAAACCATAAAAGATAAAGACTGATCAATTTTACCACAATAAATAACTGATATTTATCTAAAGACTTAAGAGTGAAAGGACATGCCACACACAGGGAGGTTTGTGCAACACACTCAGTTGATACTTTTTATATAAATACAGACAAAGCACATTTATAATATATGCAGAAATACTATAAAACAATGAGAAAATAACTCTCTGGAGTGCCTATGTTTGAACCTGATGGTATAGAGCTTTACCAAAATGCCTGGAAATTATATTCCCAGGCTTTACACAATTGATCTAGTAGTTCATTTTTTAAAATAAAGTTAGTATTTAGAATAATAAAGTCCTATGCATCACTAAAGCAAAAAAAAAAAAAATTGAAAACCTCTTCTTGATTTTTTTTTCTTTTCCCTGAAGAAGAGTATCTTTACCCCCTTTTCCTGAACAACTTTAAATATACAGAAATGTGTGAATATTCTACTTCCTCTTTCAGAATAAATGTGCTTAGTTATTTACTTATTCATGTGTACAAGAAATTTATTAATAGCAAAAGCCAGGAGGAAAGTATCATAAATAGAACCCTCTTATAAAAACAATAAAAAGCATAAAATATTAGGAGTGTATGTAAACTATTCAAGACTTACGAAAACCTAAGATCATAAAGAACAATTTAAGTAAACGGAAATTTAGTTCATCGTTGGGAATGTTTTTGAGCATAAAGATACTTAACTTCCCAAAGAGAATCTGTAAGTTTAATGCAATTGCGATAAAAATCACAACAGGATTTAAAAACAAAATATAACAGCTTATTCTAATAGCATCTGAGCAGACACTACCAGTGAAGAGATGTGAAATGTTTCAAAATGAGACAAAGTTCTGATTTGTCCAATGCAACCTTGTCAAACATATATTTGCCATTCTTTACATCTTCCTTTATTTTGCCAAAAGCTGAGAGAGGAGCACTAAAAGCTTGTGTCCGTTCTTAGATCTCTCAGGGATTTTGCTTTATATACCTTGACTCTGTTACTAAGCACAGAAAGTTTCAGAAGTTACACTTTTATTATCAAGCATGTCTTTCTTTTATAACGGACCCTTGGTAGGCGCGTCCTAATTCCACGGTCCCTGGCATTGCTGGGGTAAAAGCCTCTATTGCACATCTGCATTACAGTGCAGAGATTTTTAGTTTAGATTTTCCAGGCTTATTTGTCAACTGGGTCTTTTCTTTCCCAGTGTTTCTGTTTCAGGTGTGACTGGACTAGAACACGTTTGAATTCTTTAGTATCTTTAGTATCTGTCTTCAAGGACTCCAGCAGTAGGTCTCCTTGGTTTTGAACTACTTGTGTGTAAATTCCTGCTTTGGAATTCTTGAAGAAAAGACACTGGGGAAAAAAAAAAAAGAAGAAAAAAAAAAGAAAAAAGAAAAGACATTGGAAGCTTTCGAATACATCAGACAATCGTGCCTAGAGTTGTATTTTTCTCTTTGATATGGTTAATCTATGCACTTTCGAATTTACCAATGATTTATTCACCAGAAGGTTGTGTGTGGTTTTATTAGTGTTTAGAAAGGACAAATTCCTAGATATATTTTTACATTTAATGCTTTTAGGATTTTTATTTATTTGCTTTAGCCTTTACACAGAATCTTTCCTTTCGGTTAGCTTTGGGATTTTCCCCCCTAGGGTTTGAAGTAGATATTTAATTTCTTAAATTTTAGAAAATTTTCTTCCTCTTTCTCTTCCTCCCTTCCCCCTTCTTTTCCTCCTCCTCCTTCTTCTCCTTGTTCTTTTAATTCTCCTTCACCCTTTCCTTCTTCTTCTTCTTGAAAATAAACATACCCAGAGAGTTATGCTGCGATGATTCCTCATAAATTTTTATCTCTAAGCTTTAAATTAGAATTATTTTCTCCCAAAGATTCAGTTACTGCATTCTTTATACTCTCACTTGACCCTATTGCTCTTTAGGACACATTTGTTTCAAAGTTATTAGAACTAAAAAAAAATTCTCATGATCATGCATTTGTATTTGTATGTATTATGTGTGTCATATAATCCATTGTTAGACAAAATATATGCTCTTAAAAACTTAGGCTTGTGGCCTAATATGGTATAGATTTTTGTAAATAAGACATTGACTAAATAAAATAAAATAAAATAAAGACATTGACTTGGGAATAAGGCATACTCCCTGTTTTATGAGCTAAAATTAGTTATAAATATGTTAGTTCTACTTTATTAATTGTATTGTTCATAAACAACATGTCTTTATTTGTTTCTATTCATGTGCTGAAAATAAATAACCAGTGGTCTCCCTCAGAGGGAAGAAACCAATATTTTGTTTCTAAAGACCCAGGCTGCTTCTCCCACAGGTGGAATAAACCACTGTCCCTTTGTTTTTCAGAACTAAAGAGAATATTTTCCCCATTAGTCCATGCCCTGTAGGTTGGAGGACTTGGCAGGGATTTCTGAGAGGGTAATTCTGGAAGCTGCACACTCCTTCTTGTGACTTTGGAAGCTTCCAGAGTAGATTTTTGTAGTGGAGCTTGGCACAGGGGGAGAGGAACCCCAGCCCACTTCATCCCCATCTCGGGCTCAGGGTCCTAGGAAGTCCTTCCTTCCATTTTGGGGCAGGCAGTGAACTTCCAACAACAGGGTCTTGACCTTTTCATGTCTTCTGACTCCTTAATTCTGCACTGAGTGGGATTTTCATAGAAAGTGTGGAGCACTACCTGGAGTGCTCTGTACCCTACTCAGTGTCCACATGTAGTAGGTCCTCAAGAAACATCTAGAAGTAGAACCGATCTGTATGAAGTTACTTTGTACTTCTGCAGTGCTAGACCATTTGAACCACCCCATCATAAGTGGATAATCATTGCTTTCCTTTATTTCCATTATGTTTTGTTATTATTCAGAAGGAAGCACCAGCCCCTCGCCAGGCAGAAACAAGGCACACGTTTTACAGATGTAATACTGACAGTTTCGGAGTGTCAACGCTGGTTATTTTTTAAAGGAGAGAAACGTGCTATTTCACAACAGGTGCCTCAAAACCTTGGAGAACTTTAGCAACATTTAAATCAATAGTTCCAAATTTCCCCAGATAGTCCCTGACATTCTACAATTTCCGAGGAGCGCCTCGGTGACTCAGCTGGGTAAGCGACCAACTCTTGGCTTTGGCTCAGGTCATGATCTCCAGGTCGGGAGATCCAGGCCCATGTGGAGCTCCATGCCCAACAGGGAGTCTGCTTGAGATTCTCTTCCTCCCTCTGCCCCTGCCCCTCCCACTGTGTGTGCTCTCCCTGTCTCTCTAAAATAAATAAATAAAGTCAAATAAATAAATAAACAAACAAATAAATATTAAAATTTCCTAAACATATTTCGTAGGATAATAAAGATGTTAATGGCAAATTATTTTATCCCACATTTTGGCTTCCAAATTACCGAATAGCACCCTTGTGCTAGCTCAGTATCTGCTTATTCCCAACACCAGCCCACTCCCTGTGCTTCACATGCAATTATTCATGTTCTTTCTTTTTTCCTTCTTTCTTTTGTTTTTTCTTTCTTTCTTTCTTTCTTTCTTTCTTTCTTTCTTTCTTTCGCTTCTTTCTTTGTTTCAGGGGTAGAATTTAGCCATTCTTCAGTTGCATATAACACCCACTGCTCATCACATGTCCTCCTTAATGTCCATCACCCAGTCACCCCATCCCCCTATCCACCGCCCCCCAGTCACCCTCAGTTTGCTCCTTAAGAGTTCAGTGCCTCTCATGGTTTGCCTCCCTCTCAATTTTCATCTTATTTTCTTTTTCCTTCCCTTCTCCTATGTTCATCTGTTCTGTTTCTTAAATCCCATGTAGGAGTGAAATTGTGCGCTATTTGTCTTTCTCTAACTGACATATTTCACTTAGCTTAACACCCTCTAGTTCTATCCACATCATTGCAAATGGCAAGATTTCATCCTTTCTGCTGGCTGAGTAATATTCCATTGTGTACATATACACCATGTCTTCTTTATCCATTCATCTGTCAATGGACGTCGATTACTCATGTTCTTAATTGGTGAGAATTGTGGTTTTTGTTTTTTCTATCTCTCATGAATAAATAAATAAAATCTTAAAAAAATAATCTGTTATAGGGAAGTATGCTCAAAAGTATTTTACTCATGAGTTGACAATAAAAAAAATAAGTGTACAGATCACTGTTTTACAAAGGACAACTAATGAAGTACACAAATTAGGATAAACTTGTGGAAATACATCCTGATGATAACATTATTGCATTAAACACCACCATACCCAATTGGACTGAGGAGTAAGTTTAGATTTCTTCTTCTTTTAGAAAAAAAATGGCTTTGTTGACATATAAAAACCTACCATAAAATAAATCTACTTAAATGGTACAATTTCATGTTTTTATATGTTTTCAAATATGTGCAACCTTAACTACAATCAGTTTTAGCCTGGTTTCATCACTTCAAAGGGAAATCTTTTAGTATCTTTTAGCCTTACCTCTCCATCTCTCCACATCCACCTTGAGCTCTAAGCAACCACTAATTGACTTTCCGTCATATATACTTCTTTATTTTGGACATTTCATATGTATGGAATCATATAATGACTTCTGTGACTGACTTCTTCTACTTGATATAAGGATTTCAAAGTTCATTCAAGATACGGCATTCCTTTTTATGGACAGATAATATTCCATTGTATGGATTTTGCACTTTTGTTTTTTTTTTTTACTATCTTCTATCGACAGACATTGCATTGTTTTTTCCTTTTGTCTATTATAAAAAACGCTGTTATAAACATATAAGATTTGATGTGAACATACGTTTTTACTTTCTTGGTTACGTACCTAGGGGTTGAATTGCTAGGTCATATGGTAACGCTCATTCAATTAAAGAACTGCCAGACTGTTTTCCAAAGTGATCACACCAATTTATATGCCCACTAACAATGTATAAAGGTTCCAGTTTCTCTATAACCTGGTCAACACTAGTTATTATGATTTTTTTATTCTAGTGGTCCTAGAGGGTATGAGGTAGGATCTCACTGTGATTTTGATTTCTATTTCCCTGACAACTAATGTGTTGAGCATTTTTCGTGTGTTTATTGGTCATTTGTGTATACCTTGGAGAAACGTCTATGCAGATATTTTGCTCAGATTTTTTTGCTCATTTTTTTAAAAGGTTTTATTTATTTATTTGTCAAAAAGAGAGAGAGTAAGCAGGGGGAAGCATGAAATGGAGAAGCAGACATCCTGCTGAGCAGGGAGCCCAATATGGGGTTTGATCCCAGGATCCTGGGACCAAGACCTGAGTTGAAGGCAGATGCTTAACCAACTGGCCACCCAGGCACCCACTTTTGCTCATTTTTAACTGAATTGTCCATTTGTTATTGAGTTGTAAGGGTTCATTACATATTCAAGATACAAAACCCATATCAGATATATTATTTACAAATATATTTTCTTATTCTGTGGATTGTCTTTTCACTTTCTTGGTAGTCTTTTGATAAGCAAAAGTTTTTAATGTGATGAAGTCCAATTTATTCAGTTTTTTTCTCTTATTGCTCATGCTTTTTGTGTTATAAATAAGAATTATTTGCCAAATCCAAGGTCATAAGGTTTTGTCACTGTGTTTCCTTCTAAGTGTTTGATAGTTGTGGCTCTTACATTTAGGTCTTTGATCCATTTGATGTTATGTTTTTATATGATGTGAGGAAAAATTATTTTATTATTTTTCTTATATTTTTAAATAATCTCTACTCCCAGTGTGGGGCTTGAACTCATGATTCTGAGATAGAGTCATATATTATATCAACTGAGCCAGTCAGACACCCCTTAACTTCATTCTTTTATAAATAACTATCCAGTTGTCCTAGCACCATTTGTTGAAAAGACTATTCCTTTCTCCATTGAATGATCTTGCAACCTTGTCAAAAATTAGTTGAATGTAGATGTATGAATTTATTTCTGGAAACTCAGTGCTATTCCACAGATCTATATCTCTTTTTGAGCCGGTACTATCGGGTCTTGATTACTATTGCTTTATAGTAAGTTTTGAAATCAGGAAGTGTGAATACTCCTATTTTTATCTTCCTTTTCAGGATTATTTTGGCTATGCAGGATCCCTTGCAATTCCACATGAATTTTAGAATCAACTTCTCAATTTCTATGAAGCGGTCAACTCAACTGGGATTTTGATAGAGATTGTATTAACCCTATAGATCTTTTTAGGAATTACTGACAACAATATAACATCTTCCAATCCCTGAACATGAGATCTTTTCCTTTTACTTAGATCTTTAATTCTTTTCAAGAGTAACTTTTTTTTCCACTTCTTTTGTGATTCGTGATGTTATTGTGAATGGATTTGGTGTTTTTTGTTTGTTTTTAAGTAAACTCTATTCCTGACATGGGGCTTGAACTCATGACCCCAAGATGAAGAGTCACATGCTCTATTGGCTGAGCCAATGAGGCTCGCTGCAGATTTGTTTTCTTAATTTCACCTTCAAATTGTCTGTTGCAAGTATATAGAACTACAACTAATTTTTGCATATTGATTTTGAACCCTACACTCTTGTTAAACTTGTTGTTTAGTTCTAGTAGTATTTTGGTGGATTCTTTTGGATTCTTATTATAAGAATATGTCATTTGTGAATAGAGATAATCTTATTTCTTTTTTTTTTTATTTTTTTAATTTTTATTTATTTATGATAGTCACAGAGAGAGAAAGAGAGAGAGGCAGAGACATAGGCAGAGGGAGAAGCAGGCTCCATGCACCGGGAGCCCGATGTGGGATTCAATCCCGGGTCTCCAGGATCGCGCCCTGGGCCAAAGGCAGGCGCCAAACCGCTGCGCCACCCAGGGATCCCGATAATCTTATTTCTTCTTTCCATCCTGGGTATATTTGTTTCTTTTTCTTACCTAATTGTCATGGCAAGGGCTGCAAGTATCTCGTTGAGTAGCATCATCAAGAGCAAACATTTTGTTCTGTTTTTCATCTTAGAAAAACCATCCAATCCTTCATCATTGAGTGTAATGTTAGCTGTGAGTTTTTTGTAGACAACCTTTATCAAGTTGAGGAAGCATCCTTCTAAGTTTCTTGGACTTTTCATCAAGAAATATGTTGGGTTTTGTCAAATGCTTTTTCTTTGTCTATTGAAATGATCATGTGATTTTTTTTATGCTACAGATACACTCTATTATCTAATTGATGTTTGGATGTTGAACAAATCTTCCATTCTTTGGATAAGTCGCACTTGATCATGGTATTTATTTTTGTTAGATTTAGTTTGGTAGAATTTTTTGAGGATTTATGCAACTGTAATCATAAAAAAATACTGGTCTGTAGTTTCCTTGTGATGTCTTCATCTGGTTTTGGTATCAGGATAATACCATCCTCATAAAATAAGTTGGGAAGTGTTCCCTCCACTTCTATTTTTTCTTCCTTTTTCTCTTTGTTCTTTGGCTTGCACGCTCTCTATTGATCTCTCTCCCAGTTCTATAATTCTTTCTTCTGCCAGTTCAAATCTACTGTCGAATTTCTCCAGGGAATTTGTTTTTATTTCAGTACTTTTTAACTACAGAATTTCCACTCAGCTCTTTTTAATAATTTCTGTATCTTTATTGATATTCTCCATTCAAAGTGACATTGTCCTCATATCTTCCTCTATTCTTTCCTTGTGCTTTCCTTCCATTCTATGAACATTCTTATAATGCCTGTCTTAAGGTATTTTTCTCTGAATCCTGAATCTTGCTTTTGCAGGCAGTTTCGATGCCTCCTCTTTATTCTGGTGTATGGGTCCTACTCTCCTGTTTCTTCCAATGCTTTGTAATTTTCTGTTGGAAACTGGATATTTTAAATGGTATATTGTAGGAACTCTTGGCATAAGTCCCCCTCTCCAAATCCTGTTATTGTTATTTGCTTGTTTATTTTTAGGAAATGGCTAGACTGCTTTAGTGAAGTTTATTTCTTTCGCATTCAGTGTTCAGCCTCTGAGGTTCTTCCTCAGATAGGCTCAGCTTTGGATATGTTCACAGTTTTGGTAGAGCTCTCTCTCTTTCTCTGACCACAGCCAGCTGTTAAACTTCACTGGTTGCCCTGTGATTGCTCTATTGTTTTCAACAATACCCTGGGTGGGGCATAAATTGCTCTGTGAACTAATTCAATCAAATCCTAGCTCCTTTGAAGGACTAGTTTCTGTGGTCTCTGTTAGATATTTGTTCTGACTCCAGGCATCCTCCCAGCTGTCTTACTCCCCAGTTTTCTCCCGCAAACTGGCCTACCAGCTGGCCTATATCTTCTTTAAACCCACAAATCTCCTGATTGCTTTTCACCATAATGTCCATTGTTCTTGAGAGTACCTTAGGTTTGAACTTCTCTGTGCTCTTTTGCAAATTTCACTTTTTCCCCTTCTTTTGGAAAAGATTAAGAGCTATCTGTCTTGTTGCCTGCTCTTGCTGCTAGGCAAATCTCTGAGCCTGGGATCTAGAGTTAGGGGGTGGGGGCAATGACAAGCCTCTTTCTGAGTCACATCCCCACTCTAGGGACTAAATGCTCAGCGGGAGCTGGCCGCAGCCTAAGGTTCTCTCAGCTTGCATCTCTTAGCCTGAAGCCATCATCCCACAAGTTGAGCAAAGATGACTGGGCCTCAGTGCTCTGGCAGCGAGGCTCAGGAGACAACAGCTGAGGTCCTGCTTCTTGTTAAAGGAAAGCCCTCTGATGGAGCTGGACATCCAGGGAGCCCTGTGTTCTTCCCTGCAGCAGTTTGTGGTAGATATTCCCCTCCCTGAGTTGGGGGCAAAGGGTAGAGGAAGGGACCAGTCTTGGTTCAAATACAATAGACTCTTCCCTTTATCAAATTCCCATGGATTTTCTTGAATAGATGTTTCTTCATTCACTGTTTGCCCTTACAATCATTTCCAGAGGCTGTAAATAGTTGTTCTTAATATAATTTTCATGAGTTTCACTGGGGAGAGGACCAAGAGAACTCTTCACACTCTCTTGCTGGAAGTCAAACTTCTCCCTTATGTCTTAATGTATTTTAAAAACCTCTATGCTCAGACCCCTATTCTATCGCCAATCTCATTCATCTCAAACTCTATGACATGGCCATAAGAAACTGCCTTTCATTTCTTGAAGAAGCCATATTCCCTTTCACCCCCATGCTTTGCTCATGCCATTCCTGCAGCCTGTGGCATGACTTTCCTTTCTTCACAAGGCTATCTTCTACTACTACATGGGAAAATTGTGCCAAATTCCCAACTCTCCATATGTATTTTCACACCATCTTGATCTTTCAGCTTATCCCATTCATCATGTGTTAATTAACTATCGATGTAGAAGTATCATCCAATAGAAAATAAGGGCTCTTAAAAGAGTCTTATCAATTATGGATTGAGTTTGGCTTCATGTAACAGAAAACTTAAACAACAGTGACTGAAACAGAAGAGAAGTTCCTTTTTACCGAGTAATGAAAAGTCCAAGGGCATGGTTCAGTAGCTCAAGAATACCCAGTCTGAAGATCCTATAGTCTTCTTGGTCTTTTCCTTCTGGGTACATGATGGGTACTCTACCTCTAGGTATCATGTTTGCAATCCACGCATAAGGAAGAAAACAGAAGGAAGAAGGCAAAGTAATAATTTCTTAAAACAACAAAGACAGCAGACTTCTGCTCGTGTCTTGTTCTCAATAAGTTGGAAACCAACTCTTGCAGCTACAAGGAGGCTGAAAAACTGCAAGCTTTTCCCCTAGTTCCTAACAGAACTAGAGTTCCCTTGGTAAGGAAGAAGGTATAATGGACTCTGACTAGGCAAAAATAGTCTCTGAAATGAGCAAGGAGTATATGCCTATGATTCACAGCTGTATTCCCATTGTTTAGCAGAGAACTAATAATAATCACTCAATAAATAAAAGTTAAATACAATAAGGACAAATGGTGTAATAGAATTGTAATAAAGTGTCCCATATGACAGAGTTGTTCACATGGTATGTAAGACCACAAGAGGCTTTATTCATGCCCCATTATGATTCTTCTTTTTTTTTTAGATTTTTTTTAAATATTTTGTTTATTTTATTATATGAGAGAGAGAGAGAGAGAGAGAGAGCGCGTTAGCAAGGGGAGGGGCAAAAGGAAAGGGAAAGAGAGAGAGAGAGAGAGAATCCGAAGTAAATTCCATGCTGAGAATGGAGGCCCAGACAGGGCTCAATTTCATGACCACAAGATCATAACTTTACCCAAAACCAGGGGTTGGATGCTTAACCAACTGTGTCACCCAGGCTTCCTTCATCCCACATTATGATTCTTAATTTGAGATGTGCCTAGGGTGAAGGATGCATACCCAAATCTTGGGAAAGAAGAGTCATAAGTGTACCCATTGCCCTTAGGTGTGCCAATTCACTCCCTTACTGAGACTCACTAATCTGGTAAAATCCCCTTTGTGTTACAAATAAGGAAACTGAGGTATAGTTATAGGACTTACCCTCTATTACAAGATTATGGGTGCCTAATGAATTTAGAATATTATGTAGTAATTGGAAAATAATGAAAACAAAATATACTATGAAACTAGCAGAATGAAAATTAATGAATTATAAATTTTAAACTGGATTTTTAGCAGACATAAATTATAAATCATCAAAGATCAGTAGGATGTATTTGAAGTTTGTTTGCAAATGTATTCCCTGACATTTCCCTTATGAAATGTGACTTTAAGAATCACAGTCTTCCTTCTCATTTACAGAAGAATAGAAAATTATAGACCAACATCTGCAGTGAGCCCTACCAAAACTTTTCAATTGAAAGATGGCAGAGGAGCAGAGGATAATTCAAGGCACATGTCTGCATGGTGGAATGGTCTTTCATGTCATTTGAATTAACATCTTGTCTAGCTAAAGTTCACAAATCAATTTTAAATTTGAGAACTCCTTCCGGAAATGATTTCAGAGTATTCTGTGGATAAGAAGGTTTTCACATCATCTTCCCATCTTTGCTTACTTAATGAATTATTCTCTTTAAGGGTTACATTTTCTGTATTTGGTTTGCCATCTGTGTCTTTTGAAGTCCAAATTCCATATCTCATATAGTCATTTTAGGGTTCAGTGCTGCACTGTCTCAGATAACTTAGCACTGGCAATCTGTTCCGCTCCCTCTTTAACTGAAAGGCATTCAGTTACAATTTGAAGGTGAATGCCACTCCTCTAAAGTGAGACATCGGGCAAGAAGGCTTAATAACCTTGACAGAAGCTCAAAGATGGAAAAACAAAACAAAACTCTAATGGGGGTCTTCCCCGTGGCGAATCCTATTCCGAGCCCTCATCCACATAAATGAGACTTGAGTGGCAGACCTTTAGATATGCAGTCGGGTCTTTAAAATAGGATGAGTAAAGCTACTAAACAAAAAGGTTGGACCCCTGACTACCTCAGAGACAGCCTACAGGTGAAGTACACCATTTGGTTGTAGTAGACTGATGCAGCCAAAGGTGAACCCTGTCAAGGTGATTCAGTCAGTCAGTGGCACAGCCTCAAATCCTGGTCTCCTTAGATGATGCATCCACAGCTACACCTACCCGTCTTTTTTTCCTCCCTTTTTTTCTTTTATAATTTACATGTAACATTGTATTAGTTTTGAATGTACAACATAATGATTCAATATATTTATACATTTAGAAATGATTAGTGCAATAAGTTTAATTAACACCCATCACCACACAGTGACAACATTTTTTTTTTCTTATGAGAACTTTTAAGATCTACTCTCTCTTAGCAACTTGCAAATATAGACTGGGGTATACTGTTAAATATGACCACCAGGCTATCCATTATGTCCCCAGGACTTGTTTATGTTATTACTGCAAGTTTGTATCTTTTGAGCACCTTCACCCGTTTTGCCCACCCCCACGCACTCACATCTGGCCACTACCAATCCATTCCCCTGTATCTATGGCTTTGCCTTTTTTTTTTTTAGATCCCACACAGAAGTGAGATCATGTGGCTTTTCTCTGCACCTGCTCCCATAAGTCAACACCATACAAGGATGTGACAAAGATGCTAGCTTTCTTCTCGATATATTCTATCGTAGTAATAGAAAGAGCCTATGTTTTACAGCCTCCCCAGTGGGTTGCTATGGACCATTGGGATTAAGAAGAATAGTTGGACGGCAGTCTTGGGACCTTTCCTTGAGAGACATCAGGCATATAACTGATGCTGCCAGGTGTCAAAGTGTTCAGTTGGGATGATAAGCCATATCAAAAATCACAATCAATCCACTTTCTGAAACCATACGGGCAAGAGGGAAAAAGAAGAGACACCAGTTCCCCACTGCTTCGATTTCTCTACAGACCACAGCAGGGAGGGCCAGATAGCCTGCAGTATAGACAAGACCATCGTCACACCATCCTGGAGCCCCAAACAAAGCCTCCTGCCTTTTTATGGATCCAGAGGCCCACAAGGAAAGAAGGAAAGATAAGGGGAATGACTAGGACTGGCAGGTACTGAGTCCTTGTGGGGGAAAAGCACTGTAGTCAAGGCAGCAGGCTGATCATGAGGTCTTGTAGAGATACACGGGAAGGACCTCGACTGAGGTCTGGAAAAGGAGGCCTCTCCATGGAAGTGCTCGGGGCTAGGAAGCCGATATACATTTGAGCATGGCCCACCTGGTCCAGGGAGGCAGGTAGAGGCAGGGAGGCTGAGTCCTTGCTCGCAACTCACTCTAGAAAAATGTAATGTGCTGACTGTGCATGGAGTCTGGCGTGAGGAGGGCAGCTTTCCGCTTTGAGGCCTGCAGTTGGGCCTGAAAGAGCACACACGGGATCCCAGCCTAGAGTGGGACTAGGACAATTGTTTATTTTTCTTCTTGTCCCTCATCGTGCCACTAGGAGTGAGGCTCTACTGTCACTTCAGATGATGAGAATGGAAACTGCTTACTTAAAATGGCAGAAAAGTGTGCTGGAAAGATCCTGAGTCCCTAAGGACTTTTCGTGGGACAGAATCACCATGCCAGCCCTGAACGGCTTCCTTGGGTGTCTCTTTTGATGTGACCAAAACATACAAAATTCTAACTTGCTTCAACCACGTTTTTCCTCTAATTGTTGCTGAACCTAGTTAATAGACACTGTAGATTGAGAAGTAGTATCTTAACCTTGAACCACTAATTCAACAAATGCTTTTGGCCTTCATGGCAGGCTGATAGTGGTGAGGACAGCAAAGATTTGATGTATGTGAGAGGAACCGTTCACCTTATGCCTTTGTTTTGCTACACCATTTTGTGGATAGAGGAATGTCCACTACTGAGTCTCTTCTGATTTAATACTTCCTTTAAATTCACAATTTTATTTCACAGGTTTCCATTAGTCTTCTTAGGGGAAAAGGGTTCCTTCCCTCCCTGCCCAAATTTAGCATTTGAGTTTCTGAAAATTACCTCTGTCCAGATAATGCTGTAGGTAATAATTTGCATTTTGCTTCTACCCATCCTGGGTTTCTAACAAAATTCTTTCCAACCTTGACCACCTTCTTATAAATTAAAGCTGGATAGATAGTATTTCTTCTATCAACAGCTGTTTCGGGTTAAAAAGACTCATCCTGGAAATGAACCCATCCTCTGTGCTATATACCTTTTGGGAGGACATGGGCCAACCTTGTCTTGGATTCCTCCAGCAAATTTTCTGTCCTGACAGTGTTTCTTCTCTTTGCTTTGGGAGTGGAAAGGCTGCTGGCTCCCAGTTTATATTCCATAATGCCAGAAGAGACAGCCAAAGGTTTCACACTCACTGCTACTAAGGAACCCTCGTTGATGCCCACACAAGACCTGTTGACTAAATGTCTCTTATTGGGAAATATGTAGTAACACAGCTGGACTTGGGTAGGGGGTGGAGAGGTGTTAGCTGTGAGCCAAGTAGCTGCAATTCAACTTTCAACACTTAAGTTTTTTACCTCATCCTGTCTACTTAATAACCAAGGATCAGTTGATTTGTACCATTTTCCTTTCTAAGGGGAAATTAGGTCTGATTCTTTTCCTGTTTGTCAAGTATATGTTTCCTGGCTGATTCAGACCATGGTCTAGTTGCCCCTTCAAACAGAGAATCTCTAGAGCAGGACTTTCACGAAGATGCCTTTATCAAGGACAAATACTGTCCATTGGAGAAAAAATGTAAAATAATAATCATAATGTCAACAATAGGGTTTTTTTTTCCTAAAATTTTTTGGAAACATTATTGCTATTTATATCTCAAGAATTTGTCAACAGACTAAAATATTTTATGCAGAACTTTCTATGTGCCTACTTGGAATGAGACACTATACTAACTCTGGAGTTCTTATAGTTAACCAGGAGTTTGAGGTTCTCCAGTGGAGACAGACAAGAAACAAGTTAGCAATATGTGACAAGCCCTAAAAGACTCAAGGGAAAAGGATTTTGGCAGTGGCGAGTGGGGAGGGGTGCAGTTCTGAGAAGGTTAGACAAGGTTTCCCAGACTTTAATGTAAATATATTTTCTTGAGTCTTCATTTCATCAATAACACCAATAAACAGTCTCATATATTGTGAGTTTTGCTGTTGTCTCCTTTATGCCAGGGATCATTCTTGGTGTTTGGGGATTTATTTGATAATTAAACTATGTGATCAGTGAAGCAAATAGAGGATGACTTTCTTTGGGGAAGAAAGGATTGGTAGATATTTAAGTTGGTATGGGTGCTGTGAGATGAGCCAAATGAAATTTTGAACTGGTGAAGGAGCAGACTTTGTCTTACTAACACCTCATAGGTGGCTAGGCTGAGGGTTACAGTAACACGATCGTGCAGCTGTTCAAGTTCTTGGAAGTACTGAACCTGGGAATGACTGTGCATTTTTATTCTTTTATCTTTATGAGGTGTTTGAGTTGTGTGTTGTCTTGGAGAATTTTGCATGATAAGCTTTCACTGAGATATTGATAGAAGGATCTTGTCTGTAATAAGAACATTCATTCCAGGAGAATAGGTCTGGGCTGATGTGGTGATGTGGATAGATCCACCTGCATACCTGCCGTCATGTTCAGAGCAGCAGGAGAGAGACAATGGAGGGGAGGAGTCGTGTGAACATCTACTGAAGGATTCCTGGTAAGATTTATTTCAGTTATTTCAGAGTTTTCTTCAAACCATTTGAAATTAGGTTCCCAGCCTACCTACTTGGTAAGGGAATTTATTCTCAGCCATTACTATGGTTATCCTGTATAGTAAAAGATGCCTCCTGTCCTTAGGCTTCAGCTACACTGGTTGCTCCTAAGACCTCTAGTTCCTTCCATGCTGGGCTTTGGCAATATGCCTGGGGCCCAGGAAAGTTTAGGTAGGCTGAGAGCCCTTCTATGTTTTGAACAGCCTTTCTTTGGGCACCCTCTGATGTCTTAATGCCTGTCTGGGCACTGTCACACAGAAGTCCATGATTTCTCTTTCATCTGCCAGCCTCCAATGCTCTCTGCCTTCCCTACCCCTCTAGTCTCCTATGGGACATCTCCTCTGTGAACTTCAGCAATGAAGATTGGTAGTATTTCTACTGAGACAGAGTTCTTCTCTACACAATGAAAAGTCCTTGACTTGGGAAACCCAAAGATTGGATTGTGTGTGTGTGTATGTGTGTGGGAGGAGATGCAGAGCGAAAATACAAATAAAAGTCTCAAAAATTAATCTGCCACACATTCTTTGCTTTATGTAATCACCATCCCATTCCTGAAAAAGTGGTAGATGAGAAATCTTCCATTTAGCAGGGTTAAGTAAACTCCAGAGGTCACAGGACTCCTTAGCAGAGAGGACCTTGCATGTGTCTGCCTTCAGACCCCTGGTTGCTTCCACTAGGCTACACTGCCTTCTCACTAATTCCTTGGCCTATTGTTAAAGCAGCCTGGCTTCCCAAGGGAACTTTCCTTATTCTGTGTTTGAATAATCATAGCTCCTAGCGGCTTAGGCTGTCAGCAGCAGAGATCTCATCTTCCTCTATATCCAGATATAAACCTGGTCCCAGGGGTAATTCCTGGCAGAGAAAGCTGACTGGTGTGGTCATGGATTGGATCAGAAGGGAAATACTCCAATTCTTATATGAAATTCATCAGCTGTTAAGTGTCTCCAAATTTTCCTCTAATAGTCTCATTAGGGATCTGGAACCTGTCTTCAAAGAAACAGCATCATTCACCACTGGCTTTTTGAGGGATTTGAGTATACATAGAGTAGGAATTGTAGCCAAGTGTGGTTACATTCTTAATTTAAGGAGTAAAGAAGTAAACTAAACTCTAGGTCTGTTTTCCTAAGATAAGGGAAACTATAAGAATTGGGTTTGTTTACACACATGTATGTATTTTTTCTGTATAGATCCACATCCAAGGTTTGCATTAACATAACAATCCACAGCGAAGTCAAAACACATTTAAATTACATTTTCCATATATTTCAGAAAGAAGGTACCATATGCACTAAGACATGAAAGTGAGAGATGAACAGAATGTTCAGGGAATATTTTGTCTGCTGTGGTTCTAGCTAAGGGTTTGTAGATGTGAAGGTACAGCTAAAAAAGTAGATTGAAGCCAGATATTGTAGGCCTATAAATTTTATTCCATGAATATTGGGGAGCTATTGATAGATTTTGGATGGAAGTGACATGACAAATTATGCATTGTACCAAATTTTATATATATATATATATATATATATATATATATATATATATATATATACCTCTCTAGTAAAAGTATATAGAGAGAGTAGAGAGGAAGAATGTGGTAGATACTTGGCACTCACCATATATTCCATGTATCTCTATATTTTCCTGCTTTTCTCACAGTTTGGTTAGATTATGTCACTAGGTCTGGCCAATGGTCTGGCACTTCTACTTCTACTTCTAATTTGTGTCACTTCCTGCTTAAGGCAATAAACAGCCAATATATCCCCCTTTCTCTTCTTTTCCATCAGAGATCACAGAGGCATGGGTTAAGACGGCAGAGTCACAAGATGGAAGAAGAATGGATCTTGAACCACCTCATGGGTGAGATCCGCTCTGGAGATCATGCAACCTGTATCAGGTCTGTAGGAGTCTATAACAGTAAGCCTTTGTGATTTTAAGCCACTCAGATTTCCATGTTTGACAGCTATAGCCGCTAGTGTTAATTATCCTGATGAATACAAAGCACTGGAAGGAAGACACAACAGCAATTGGAAGGAGAAAAAATATTTAAGAGATAAAACCTGCAGGACACCAAGACTAGTGTTGGGTGTGAGACATAGGGAGAAGAGAATGATGACAGAGCTTTTGCTAAAGAGGCTGGTCATGCCATTAACAAAGACAGAGGCAGAGGAAGGGGAGAAAGTGGAAGATGTATTCGAATTGTCTAAAGAACATCCAGGAAGAAGTTTCTAGCTGGCAGTAGTGTGTGTCTGGGCCTTAGGAAATGTCAAAACACGTTTTGGAAATAGGCTTGAGAACTGCCCTCCACATACTGGAGACAGGCTTGTGAACTGCCCTCCTTGGGTAAGTGGAGAGAGAAAAGAGGAGGGCCGTGAAAGGTCTAGGGGTAAGATGCAAGACAAGGACAATTAAGGGTATGAAGGGGGAGGAACGGAGATAATCAGGAGAGCGTAGAGGCAGTGCCAGGGGAGCAGGGACTTCAACATAGAGCTGGACCACATTGCAGTATTCTGTAGGCACGTTTTCCACGGCCCTGAACTAGCTTGTTGATATTACCATGTGCATTTTCACTGATATGAATCAATTTATTAGAATATAAAATTAGATATTAAGAATAAAGAGGAGTGTATGGTTGTGAGGAAATGAGTTACCATTCTCTTTCTTCAAACCTTTCTGTTCAGACATTATTTAAAAAATTTATATTTAGAGCTATGATCTTTGGGAAAAACATTAGAAACGGTCATCATAAGGATCATTATCAATGAACAATGAAGCCACACATAACTTTAGAGTAGTTCCTGATATCTAGGAAGCTTTCTTCTAGTCCCAGAAGTAGATTACACACATGAAGAATGACCACATTGAAGCAAGTGCCTGGTAGAGGGTAGGTGCCAAAGAATGATTTCAGCAGTGAATTACTACCTGTCTCTGAGCTAAAGATTGGGGCAGATGGGAGGAGCCTTCCCAGAGAAAGAACACTGGGCTAGAATTTGACAAAATAAAGGGAAAACAAAGACAGAAAAGAAGTAAAAGAAAGGGGAGGTCCAGAGTAGGAAAAGGCCTAGAGATAGAAGTGTATGTGACATTCTATCTCTTTATTTCTGAAATATATGGATAATGGAGCAGAAAATACAGCAGGTAGGGAAATCCAGAGTCAGCTACCTTTTGGGTAGAAAGACAAGTGATTTGGCTTTAGAAATACTGATTTGGGAAAGGCAGGAGGTCTTCCAGGAGATATCCAGTTGGAAGTTGGCATGTGGTATTCAAGTACAGGTATGTTGGCTTGGGCTATAGATAGAGTATACTGGGTAAAAGATATACCCCCAAACAATGAGGATTCAGAGGAAAAAAAGCAGAGTTTAAGACTATCCTGTGGTGCTACTATGTTTGAGAATTAGAGAAGGAAGTGTTACTGAGAGAGGCAGTTGCCCAAAGGGAAAGACACACAATGGGTACACGTTGAGGGAGGGAGGGCTTCCTGTAGGGGTGAGTGGTCACCACTGCCACAGTGCCAAAGAGAAGCTATCTTGAATTCTCTAATTCCCCTCTGTCCTTGGAGCAGTTTCAGAACAGTGGCTGAGATAGATGACAAAGGGTCAGGGCTGCTGTGTGCTTTTTTCTGGAAATGCCTTCTGGAGAGGGGAAGAGGTGACCTTCAAGCCAGCTCCCTACAGAAGACTGCCCGCTCTGCTGTGAAGCACTTAGACACAAAGTCCTTGGCTCAGAGCTTCCAGGGAGCTAAGCAGATGGCAGCTCTGTCAACTGCAGCTGCAAACAGCTTCATCTTCCGTTTATTTCCAGGAGCCAGAGGAGCTCAGGGATCGTTAACAGCTGTCTACCTGTAGGGACTCAAATGATCTCTAGGCCATCAAGCCATCATATACCAAAGAATGACTTAGCAATTTATCTCAATGCTTCCTGGGAGTGTGAAAGAGCTATCCAAAGGCCTCCCTGATGCACCCATAGGAGGGCTTTTGCTACTTCAAAAGAGGGTAGAGTAAATATACCCTTTAACAAAGACCTTTCATGAACAAAAAGACGCTCACTCTAACACATGACTCTTGGTTGTTCTTTCTAAAATAAATGTGGTTGTGTCATTTGAAGGTTTCCTTCTTTGATAATCTCCCAGGAAGATTATTTGTCCTTCTCGTTGAAATCTATAGCCTCAACCATGGGGCTTAGAATGAGGAATATCAACCACCAGCTAGAGTCACTGCCAAGCCCAAGTCCTGCCAGGCTATTGTGGAGTTTTTATAAATATTTGAAGGCAAACAACGGGTCATGGGAAGTACCTGGCTTGTGCATGATGTCACTTCAGACACAACGTAGAAAAAATAAAAAAAGCACAGAGGCAGCTTTTCCCTTGAACCCACTCCAGAATACTCTGTCAGGAGCTGGTTTGGAAGTTACCTCTCCCCATCCCCAGCAGGCGCTTCCAAAAAAGAAGCACATGGCTGGCCCTGACCCTTTGTAATCTATCTCAGCTGCTACCCTGAAACTGCTCCAAGGATGGGGGTGAGGATGTTTAATTAGACAATTAGAGATATCTTCCCCAGCAGTGTTTATTCTTGAACCCTTATAATCAGCAATGGGAGTCAACATCTTTGCCAGTATTGATTGAAATAAATATATATTGAGTGCTAGCGGGATGCAAGGTGTATGGTCTGTACTTGTCTCAGTTACACATATGGGTGTACAAACAACCCCAACGGTTAGCAGCTGAAAACAACTGATTTGATTTACGAGTAAGCATTATTAGCAGGGTGGGTAGGGCTCCAACTGAATCCTTCTCCATGTGGTGTCAGCTTGGGGTCACATCCAATTCAGTTAGGTGCTCGGCTGAAGTCAGAAGGTCTAAGATGGCATTGGTCATATGTCTGGCACCTCGTCTGGGGTGACTGAAAAGCTGGTGCCTGGCTGGCTCTCCCTCTCTCTCCATGAAGGTAGTCTCCCCTTTTACAGGGTGGCTTAGAGCTCTAAGAGCACAAAGAGGAATCCACTAATCCTCTTAAAGACTAGGCCCAAACTGGCACAGTGTCTATTGGGCTAAGTGCATCAAAGGGGCAGTCCAAATTCAAAGGGAGGGGAAATAGATTCCCCTCCTACTGGGAGGAGAGGCAAGGGAGGAATTGTTGGCGGCCATCTTTGGAAACAGTCTATAAGGCACTGCATGATGGTTAAGTAAATGAAAGTCATTTGGTTTCCATGTGTTTTCGAAAGGTCTAAATGGAGGAAATGTTAGATTTTTCCAGAGAAAATACATTTTTTCATCACTGAAAACACATGAACACTTCCATGCTTGCTACTGGGTAGTGCTTGTTGGTGTGCTTGGCTTGATAAGACATGGTGGTGAGCTAAATGATGGGCATGCTGAGAAAAATCAGAAGGTGGAAGGAAGCCAGGTATACGTGGGGACCTTCTGCTCGGGCCATGGGTGGACTTGAGAGGAATTTTCCCAGCTGCAAACCTGGTTTCTGGTGGGCTCAACTTTGTGATCTTTCTGAGCTCAACTTTAATCTCATGAAAGATTCTGATCATTATTAATATCTGGGATCCCAGTTTGATAGATAGGACTTGGGAAGATAGGGAAGGAGGAAATTTCAAACGAGGACACATTTTCAAAGGCAAGTGAGGGTAGCAGATGCTGTGGGCAAGTCCTTGCCAGTGACTGAGCTAGAAGGATAATTTCAGGTAAAGGAGAGGTGGCAGGAGCCATAGTTGGGGAGCAGAGCCCCAGTTTCTGCTTAGGTTTCTGGCAGGATCTGAGGCTTGGAGGATACTGGAGTTAAGCCACATCTCAAATGAATAAAAAATCATGGAAATGCACAGTTCTGTAGAAGATAGTCAGACACCAGAGATTTTCCTTTGCCTGGATTCTGTCTCTGAATCTTTCAGAAATTCTCCCTCTGTGTGTGTATGTGTATGCTGGAGGGCAGGAAGGTGTGGGGAACTGGCGTGCAAGTGTGCAGAAGCTGCAGTTAGACATGTGTGCCCAGGGAAGCAAGGCCGCGGGAAGAGAAAAAGCCTGGAGCCTGATGGGTCTGGTTCCTATCCTATCACCTCTACTTAAAGGCGAAGTTAATTAACACCCAGAAGTCTTAGATTGTCATCAGTAAAAGGGGAACAACCATGATAATCGCTTCTTAAGGGACTTTTCTTTTGAGGAGTAAGGAGCTAAGATTTATATAGCATTTAGTGTTTTGCTTGGCACACAGTGAGTCTCCACAACATTAGTTTTTCTCTTTCCATCCCTCCCCCAACCGACCCACCATTATCTGTGCGGATTTCATCCCGAGCCAAATCCCTTTAGTCCCCATGAACATTAGCTCAGGAGCTAAGGGGGGCCCATTAGTAGACATATGGCTTTGGAGAGCTATGTCAGACAGCTGAAAAGATGGTGAAGCAAAGTGGGCCAGATTGCTGCTCTACAGAAAAGCAAACCTCTGGAGGGCAAGTAGTATGTCTGTTTGAGATCAATTATTTTACTGTTGGAAAATAGAAGTAAAAAAACCCTTTTTACTCCCCGCATCAAGTTTTTCAAGAAGCTCTTACTCATGTTTTCCCTAAATAAAAACTCCGTTGCCACTGTGTTAGATTTGAACCTTGCCCACTTTGATAATTCTTGACATTTTTGACAACGGAATACTTCGCTTTAAAACAAAATGTGTGTTTCGGAGCACTCGCTGACTGCTGGAAGGCCATCATGTCTCCAGCAGTTTGCCTTTTCCCCTCCAACCACTGTAGTTTGCTAAATGCAGCAGCAGCCCAAATCGTGAGCTTCTTCCATGTTTACCTTTGGAGGCTAAGCCAACTGTCTTTTGAGTGACCCTTGTTTTCAGTTGTCTTCAACTGAAAAGGATGTTCTTCAACCGTCTAAACCACAACGATGACTTTATTGGATTATCCTGAGAAGTGAAAACCCAACTCAACCACTCTAAAGGTGTGATTGTATAAGACATGGTGTTAGGATTGATTGTACATGTGGAAGGAAGGGAGCTTTTTGTGTGTCCCATCTTCGGACTTTGGCTCGAAACAGAGTAGGAATCCCACAGACCAGTGAAGAGCCCAACCACAAATAAGACGAGGAACCAGATGCCCTTTTCCCCAGATCCGTGTGGGAAAAAGTATAGAGTGTTAGCATAGGCCGAGCTTCATGCCAAAACTTTGTAAATATCTTATGCCTTGGGCTCTGTAAACCCTAATCACACTGCACATCACTTATGCAACCTCAGCTATTTATGGGGGTTGGGAAGGAAAATATGATTAACTCTAAGCAGACATTTCTGGCGTCAAGCCTCTAAGTGATTCCTCTATCCTCAATATTTACTCCCCTTAAAAAAGAACAGTTTCTATGGAGAACACACATACACACAGAAAAGTCACCATCAGTCACCCACCCCCCTACCAAAAAAAAAAATAAAAGTAGCTTCTAAAACAAAAGAAGTCCACCATCTAATCAAGTATTGAGTTTTATCTGAGCAGCATCCACACTGGAATGGAAAAACACAGTTATGGTTCAATGGGAGTGGGGTGCACACATCTTAGCGTTAGTGTGAGATTCACAAAATGATGTTCATGAACCAAATTTCTTCAGAGTTGTCACGTGTTCTTTGCACAGTATTGGAACACAGCAGAATACGTAATAATAAATAGTGGTGGTTTCTTACCATGCAGTGAGGGATAACTGCGTAAACCAGGGTGGGAGCGTCTATACTTCCTATGGAAATTGCCCCACATGGGGCTCCAAATAGAACATTCCTCGAGAAAACATCTTATTAATAAAGTAGCTCACATCTTCAAGGCTTGAGGGTTGGAGGACAAACAAGATAGAATTTTGAGGGGGCAAATTTAAATATAGACAGTACAAGTGTCCCCACCTCCCCCCCACCATGGAAACTTTGCTCTGCTCTCAAGCCGTCCTTTCCCTTCCCTCTCGGGAACAGGCTGTGCATCTCGGCTGATATGTGACGGCTGGTATGTGACTTGGCCATAAAAAATACTAGTGGCCACAACAGATCAATTCCTCATTTTCAGGAGCTCAGCCCACCCACGGTTGATTCCTTGCTTCCACAAAGTGCAGTGTGGGCCATGTGGGTTTGCCTCTATCAGATGGAGATGCTCTCTGGAGCCCCCGGCCCCTGAGGTTGTCACAAGAGGGACACAGAGGCTTGGGGTAGACACACTGCCTTGGGCTAAACGGGACACTTCTTCTTCTTCTTCTTCTTCTTCTTCTTCTTCTTCTTCTTCTTCTTCTTCCTCTTTAAGATTTTATTTATTTATTTGAGAGAGAGAGAGGTAGCCCGAGTGGGAGGAGAGGCAGAGGGAGAGGGAGAAGCAGGCTCCCTGCCTATTAGGGAGCCTGATGTGGGGACTGATTTCAGAACCCCTGGATCATGACCTGAGCTTAAGGCAGACACTTATAACTGACTGAGTCACCAGGTACCCCTAGACACTTCTTGCTTCTCATCGCCCTCCTGCCAGAACCAGTTGTATGGCCCCAACTTAACCACAGGGATTTTGGGAACACCGTGTCTATGGCCTAAAATTCCCTGGTGTTATAGAAGGTGCCAGAGCAAAAAGCAGTGAGCACCCGGTCACTGGCCAAGGTCAGCTCAGATGGCAGCTGAAGGAAAAGTGAGGAGGTGGAGAGGAGATTGGGGAGCAAAATCTGAAATCCAAATAAACAGAGAAGTACCTGTTCATATAAGCCAAAAAGCAAGGGGAAAAGACAAAGTGTGGGAGTTTGGATGTAAGGACAGTTTTCGGATTAAGGTGAAAAACCCTTCAGTTCCACTTCACTTCTTTTGTAGCCCAAACCCGTGTCTGTCTGCAGGAATAAGGTTGAAGATTTTTCATCCTTGTCTCCCCATCTGGGGATGCACAGACGTCTGCTCTTGCCGATATGCTTGTTTGCTCTCCATGTCATTCTTTTCTCAAACTAACATGATTAAAACAGAACACAGGGTCCAGTCTTGAAAGTGACTCTTCCAAGGGTCTTGGTTTCTGGGGCCACCAGGTCCTGTTCTCTCAGGCCTGGTGCTCAGACAGCTCTTGGACGAATTCTCTCCTCTTCCACTCAGGACTTTGTTCTCCAAGTCCTATTTTTGTTCTTGGTTTATTTGGTGATTGGGTTTTCAAAAACAGAACAAGTCCTGAATCTGTCCCTTTTTTTTTTCTATTCTCTCTTTCATCATCTTAGCCCTGATGACCCTCATCATCTTAGTTAACAGGTGATTCTGGAAGCCTTGCAGAGGAAGCTCAGTTCCAGTCTGTCTGGCACTCATTGCCTCCATCAACATTCATTCGACACCGGGTTCATAAACTTGCACTCTGGTCAAAAGCCTTCCATGCCCGCCTCCTGTTTTCATCCACATTAAACAAACATTCACACCCTGCGATTATTTTTCTCGGTGCTACGTAGTGTAATAGCTCCTACTATTTCCTAACCGGTACCCTGCATATCTCTTAGGCTGCTCTCCTAAGTGTCACAGCACTTAGCAGGTTGCCTGGCACAGAGTGAGGCTTCGATAAACATCTCTCGAGGCAAAAGTGAGTAGTAGCTGTTCAATTCAGGAGGGAAGAGGCAGAGAGTAAGTGTTGATACTCTGAGACATAGGATATTTCAGCATTCTTTTCCATTTGAAGAAAGCTGATTGAAAATCACGTTAAAAACTTATTGAAACTTATCACTTGATTTAATACTTTCCGGTAGTTACTATTGACTGTGATTTTTTAATTTTATATTGATTAATCTATGGGAAATTCCTGATAATTTTATAAATGCACACATCCATTCTTTCAGCCAAATTTCATACGTTAAGCATGAAATCACCACAGTGATTTTTTTTTTTCTCATGGTCAGTGCATTTTTTATCTGTAAATATGGGGACACATCAAGGGATCATTTTTTTTTTTTTACCTTTCTTGCCCTCCATGAGTCTTCCTTCTCCAACTTTGTCCCAGGCATTCATGCACCTGCTCATTCCCTTTTTTCCTTCTTTTTTAAAACAGGAACACACTTTTACCCACCAGCTCTGCTCTCTCTCCTTTCTCTGCCAGAGCTACCACCATCTTCCATGACTTGCTTCCTATTCTATTGGATAAAATACAGAAATAAAGAAAGTCTAGGACATGGACTTTGTGAAAGACAAGTTCTATTAACAAAATGTGAAAAGACATGTTCAATAAACACAAAAGCATGTAAGTCAGTGGTCAGAAAAATCACAAGAATTTCACTTTCCATAGTCAATACTAGAAAAACAAACGTAACAAAGGCCCTTCCTAAAAGACAACTGTTTATTGAGCAAATGGGAACAATTTAATTGACTTGAACGGGTGGTTAGAAATCTACAATGATACCAAGTAAACAGCACATACAATGGTTTGAAAGGTGACTTTTCCATAGCAGGTGAGCTGAAGCCCAGGCCTGGAGGCAGTTTAGCTGTGGGCAAATTTCAGGTGCACTTTTCAATGGCTGTGTGGCCTTGGGTAAGCGACTTCTCTGTGTTGAACACTCTTCTCTAAAAAATAAAGATAATAGTTGCTGCCTCATATGAGTTTTTTAAGATTTGACTTGGGCCACTCACAGTAAGTACTCGCTCGGCACAGTGCCGAACACATCTATGAAGATGGCCTTCAATATCATCTTACTCGCTATTTTTCTATTGAAGTATTGAATTATTCAAAATGTACTTGATAAATTTGGTTAACAACATTCTTTAAAATTCAGGTGGTAACCATTGCAAATGAGGTCACCTGAATAATAATGATAGACTCCTAACCTCCTGGTTGATGGACATATATCTAGAATGATCAATAAGTGAATGTGGTAAAGACCAAGCAATCTACAAGGGTGAAATCCATGATCAATGAGGAGCAATATGTTCCAAAAAACTAGATCCAATGGGTGGTCCCCATTAAAAAAGGGGGGACCTGGTTTAATGTGGGAAAAGCTACAGATTTTTCTTCCCCTCTTAGATGCATAGTACTCATTAGCATATTAACAGATCTGATAAGTCTTCATGGGGAAGAAACATTTCTGGGTGCTTTTAACACAGGGTTTCTCCGATTACTTTCATCATAGAATCTGAGGACAAGTGTGTTGGCTTTGTTCACAGATGTCCCCCAGTCATTAGCATCAGTAGATGCTTGGTGAAGGCTGCTGGCCTGGCCGCACTCAGGATGAATATGTGAGGGGAATGCTTAGGAAATATAAGTGTGTATGTGCTGACTGATTTGTTCTAGAAACCAGAGCTTCACAAATGAATTAAGTCTTTCACCAGATCCCATATTCGTAAGATGTTTGGAAGAACATGTTCACAGTCAAGTGAACGTACTCTGACACATGGCAGGACAGGGAGGCCCCTTTGGTTTTAAGGCACTGACTCTGTCTTTGGAAGATAGTTAGCAGGCAGGTTCTGAAAGATCAATGCCTATAAGGAAAATCCTCAGCATCTCTGAGGGCAATTTGTTGGCCAGAAATGGGTGTAATTTAAAGTGCTGAGGAATCAAAATGGAACAGCCTACTGACCAATCGTTTTTTTTTTTTTTTTTTTCCTTCTTCTTTTTCTTCTTGCGATGGAGACTGGATCAACAGCTTCCTTAAAAACCTCTGCCAGATGGCACCATGAAGGAGAACCCCTCCAAAGACAATAAATAAATGCCGAGAGAACACTTGGGGGCCGGAGCAGCAGCGGGCTCTTGCTTGTGCACGACCACGACTGCAACAGCTACACCGGGATCCTGGCTTGTAAAATTACCTTGGCTGCTTCGCTATGTAAAATGTGAAAAGGAAACAAGTCATCTTCCTGATGCATGAGCTCACCGCTTATCTAAAATCAGTTACACACTGCGAAACACCCTCTTTTACCCCCTGCCTAGCGACTCCCATTAGTGCACAATGTAATTTCACAGCTAGCGCTTGAGGAACTTTCTGGAAGCATTTTAGGTTGAAACAGTGAAGTAGAGGGTGGCATGGGTCTGGTTAATTTCAGAATATTGAAGTGTTGGAATTACAATGTGATGACAGGATTCATCAGAAGGATTTATTTCTTTGGGCCTGTGGCCTAATGAATTGGAAAATATTTTCCTATGTCTTCTCCTTCGACTCTAAATTAAAGTGACACATTTTATTAAAAAAATGTCATTTTTACATATTAATGTATGAATTATGGTATGGTACATATGACAATAATGTCATCTGGGTGAAACATTCTAGTGATCTCTCACATTGATTTTCATCTCACTTAGAAGTGAGAACACAGAATGAAAAAGTATCTATGGAAAGCTTTATTATGTGTGTATGTTATCCAAATACACTGTGTAAATGTGCAGGGATTTTATGTGACGGCTCATATATACATCTGCCTAGGCCGTGTGCGTGGGGATGTGAGCACATGAACTTGTACTACACCGTGGGGAGAAGAGAGAAGAGGACTAAAATAAAATCTGTTCCCTTTTCGGCTCAGGGTCATAGCAATAAAATCATCCAAAATGGCACAGTTAATGGGAATTGCAGGGCAACTGATCGTGGAGACCTGGGTTAACTCTGGTCCTCCGTGTTCCATTCCAGATACATTGAAGAATTCTTCTGCTGGTCAATCTCAGCACCCCATGTCGGAATGACATTGCTGCAGTTGCCTACACACATTTGCAATTGACAGATCCTGTCAATAGCATGAGTCACTCTCGCTACTTAAACAAAGCCAAAAATATTGAGACCAATATGAACCGGAAGTTACCTGATGGGGCCAAAACAATTCTCTGTGGATTGAAAACACGAAGGTTGAGAGGTGGACATGAAGGCCTGAGAAGAGACAACCCCTGGGGATACAGATGTGTGAGATATTTAGCAATTTAATTAAGTCGGTGTCTACATGTATCTACTTGTACACCTATATCTGAGTTAACTCCATAATACCTGTGTCTGTATATCTGTATATTTATGTCCATTAACAAATGATCTGGAAATTTGATAGATGCTAAGAACACAGTTGTTACAAGAAGAAGATAATCAGGTTATCTTTAATGAACCTATTAAGATCATATTTCTCTAGTATCGGTGATAACAATTTTATTAATAATAGTGTCATATCGGTGATTCCCTAAATCATGGTGCCTAAACAATGGTTTAGACCACTGAAATTTATTTGTTAAAAATAACCATACAAGTCTAATTCATGATTGTAAACAAGATGGTCTAAATTTTGGAATCCACTAGAGTTCCATCCTTGGCTCTTCCTCAAGCATCATCTATTCTTTACGGGTGACCTCATTTACTATGTCAGCTTCGACTGGTCTGTATACACCATCAACCTCTGATTCTGCATCCATCATTCCTCCTGTTCCTGGATTCTCTTCTTCACTGTAAATACCTCCTGGACACAAGTGTTTATCATCTGAAACTCAGTGTATCACCTGAATCACAACAAATCCAATAAATCTCTCCTCACTTTGCCCTGTTGGCTCTCTCCTACTCTGCTCTTGTGGTATTTATGAAGTTAAGGACATTCATATTCACAGCTGCCAAAATTGTAATCCCTCCATCAGACCTCACATCCAATAGTTCATTAAGACCTCTAAGTCCACCTTCCAGAAATCATCAAATATATTCCCTCCTCTCCATCTCCTGCCAGGGTCTTTGTTCAGCAATACTTTCTTTTGCCTGCAATATTGCAATGGCCTCTTCCCCTTCCTGTTTCTACTTGCTACTATATTAGTTTGTACTTCAACCTCCTTCAAATATTATCTTTCCAAAAGACAAATCTAATCCTGTCACTTCCTTGCTTAAAATCCTCAGGTGGAAATTAGTTGCGAATTATTTATATCTATCCACCACCTTCTTTTCCAGGACCACCTACCACCTTCTTCTCCCCAACAAGCACCCTGTGCTCTATCAACTCTGAAGTGTTGGGCTCTTCAAAATTCCGGTCATCACATGTCAATTTCTCTGCTTGGAATGCTTTTCCCCTTGTTTTCCGACTGATGAATTTCTCCTCCATAAATTTAAATACCGTCCCCTCCGTGTCGTCTTCACAAGGTCTTCTACACAGTTAACTACCCCTTCTCCTGAGTTCCTAATGGCGAGCTCAGCACACTGAATCATCTTTCCTAACTAAATGGTGACCACCTCAGGCCCATGAGCATACTTACTCTTTGGGGTGAGAGGAGTAATAGTAACATCTATCCCAGTGCTTGATTGATATGTTTGATAGATGTCTGTTGAGTGAACAAATGATCAAATAGGTGACCTCTTGGGCCCTCTGAGTCCTTGACATGATAAAGGAGGTGAGAGGGGAGATAATGTAATATAAATATCAAAAAAAAATTCAGATTAGGAACAGTCATAGCCAAGTTACTGTCCAGATTTTGTTTTGTGTTCTGAAAGATAAATAAATTTCTCCAAGACTCCAAGTCACCATTTTGTGAATTATTAACAAAATACATCATTACCCAGGCCTGGAGATGAAAGCCTCATGTCATGATTTTAAATTCACAGCATATAATTTTCAAGAAGCAGTATAATTCAATGATCAAGTTGTATTTAAAGTACCAGATTTTGAAGTCTTTTGGGATCCTAAAATTCTTACGATTTGTAATGTGTTTGGACTCTGTGGCATTGTACAAGATATGTACTTAATAATAAGATAAAAGCTGGTATGAATTAATCTCTGTAAAAGGAATGACAAATATTTTTAGAAAAACATTACAAAACTATTTTTTCACTTCTTTACACTTATTTCCACTTGCTAAGAGAAATAATTTCTTTTTATGGGTGTCATAATTTAAAAACACACACAAATGAATACCTAAAAGCTGATATAATAATGAAACAGAAGGAATTGCAAAATCCTTTAACATTTATTATAATCAGTATACCAGTGATCTAAAAACATGCTAGAGCCCACTGTCTTATTCTGAATATGCTGGAGGAAACACAGCTAGTGAATGGTTCATGATGAAATTGCCTTGGCTTTGTCAAGAAGGCTGTTAACATCAGAACCCAGCTGATCCATAGTTGAAGGTTTGGTCTTCCCACAGGTGACCCTATGAGACTTGAGTGTCATTTACTTATGGCTCTTTGTATTAGAGACAGAAATTTCTCATGATTGATTTATCTTCAGTTGTGTTTATCTGATGGTGTTAGCCATTTAGTGGGGGGCAGCATGTCCTGTATACTAGAGAAGAGAACTTGGAAATGAATAAGTCTCAGCTCTGTCAGATAGAAAGGATGTTTAGGTGCTGGAAAAAATTTCATGACTTCTTTTCATTATATCACTGCTATCATTATAGCAGTTTTCATTAATAGGACTCCCTCATGCCATTCCAATTTTTCTTCTCCGCTCTCTCTCTCAGAAGTGGCAATATTGTTGTCTTGCTTTAAAAAAGAGATTCTGTTCACCTTCATCAAATGGTGATTCTTGGTAAAAAGGAAAACTTTCTCCCCAACTTTGGCGACTTTTTACTCTTTTATCCTTTCTCAGCCTTACAATTAATGTCTCACTGTTTTTGAAGTCTTCACCTCAACTCCTGACCTGCTCCAGCGTCCGAGGGGCTTCCACTCTAAGGTATCCACCATGAATATAGCTGCTCCTGTCATGCTTGCTCCTTTTTACTTTCACAGCTTTCTGTTTCTGGAGCCTATACCCTGGTTCTAGAAATTTCCTGGGAGTAGCCTGAGCTACATGTCTCTCCAGTTTGTCTTATTCCCACTCCATTTTTTAAAAAAATATTTATTTATTTGAGAGAGAGAGAGACAGAGAGAGAGAGAGAGAGAGAACAGGGGTGAGGGGCAGAGGGTAAGGGAGAGAGAGAATCTCAAGCAGACTCCTGACTAAGCTTAGTGACCAGCAGGGGCTTAACCTCACAACCCTGAGATCATGACCTGAGCCAAAATCAAGAGTCAGACATTCAACAGACTGAACCCCCCAGGCACCCCATTCCCACCGCCGTTCTTTATTAACATGGTTTCTGAAGACACTTTGCTATATACCTGAGAACACTTTACACTTTTGCTTTTACACAATGAAATAACACTCTTCTGGTGACTTTGCCCTGAAGAGTCCAGTAAAATCATTACCCTCCAATAGTTCCAAAAATAAGAGTTCATCAAGATCCTACTTGGAACAACCTGCTCCTCTCAGAATTGATACCTGGATGTCCATATCTACATCTATTTGCATCTCCAGGAGGACTGTGTTTCCATGTATAGACACAATGTTCCTGCTTCTCCATCCTTCCCTTCCTCTGTCCAAAACAACTCATGTTTATCAGGTGTTCCAAATGGAAGGGCATGCTTCAGCGAATCCATTCACATGTTGGTTTAAAAGAAATGATTTCATGTTTACTTCTTCCAAAGATATTTACTTTTCTATAAGACACTTTTTTATCTATTTCATTTTTTTAAAGATTTTATTCATTTATTCATGAGAGATACAGAGACATAGGCAGAGGGAGAAGCAGGCTCCCCACAGGGAGCCAGATGCGGGACTCGATTCTAGGACCCGGGGATCACGACCTGAGCCAAAGGCAGACGCTCAACCACTGAGCCACCCAGATGTCCCCCCCCCTTTTTTTTGTCATTTAGAAGTACAAACAACAGTGAGCTGACAGTTAGTGAGCTTTTCTTCTTACTTCCTAATGGCTCTGCAATGGGGCTATTACTATTTTCTCACTGTGCAGCAAGCAAAAGTGAGACTGAGCCTCTAACTCGTCAGCGTCCGCACGCCTACTAAGTGACAGAGCTGAGATTTCAGTACCATTCAGCTTGACTCCAAAATATGGATTTTAAATCACATTAGCCATTAACATCAGCTGGCTGGGAGACAGCTGTCCAGTAATTTCTAGATAGTACTAAAGCCAGTCTAGGAAGGCGACCAGGTACAGATTTATCTTACATTCTCAAAACACATTTTCTTTTTAAAATTCTACCTATAGCAGGATGACTTCTTATTCACAGTTTCAAACACTGGCTGCACATTGTGTAGCCCGCTGTTTTAATTACCTCCTGTTTACCCCATTGGTGAGGGAGTGATTCTCCCCCTGTAGCTGCAGGGATGGCCAAACACATGCCATCTGACACTGGGCAGATGAGCTGGACTGCAGTTCATTAGTCACATACCCCCACAGCCCAGGGGAGCAGGACGTCCTACGCCTCACGGGGCTACCTGGGGATTATATCAGGGATAGAGTGAACAACCAGGGGCTGTGAGAGGCAGGCTTTTGTGGTATTGGGAGGGTGAGGTGCCCCCTTGTTCCCAGGAGAGGATGTGACTGGCCTGCTTGAATAATTCTGCAGATTGGCAGAGAACCGAAACCCACTCCTTAGGGGAAAGTAGGAACCAGGCCTGGTCCCCCTGATAAGGAACATGGTTTGGCTAGAGGACCTTATCTGCAAGAGCAGAAGCAGGGAGAGAATTTACACTTGGGCTAGATGAGCCCTCCTGGTCTCACTAGATATTAAGGCAGCACATAATATTGGAATTTAATTTGGGGCCTCGTATCACACCTACAAACTCTCATCCAGCTATGCATCTTTACTTTTGTTCCACTCACTTGCAGAATTGAGGGTGTGGACTATGTGTGGAAAACTGTTAAGCATTATTAACCAGGTGGCCAGATATGGGGGGGGGGATCCACAGCTGGGGTTCTACTCCTCATTCTGCAACTAACCAGCTATGTGACTTGGGGGACTTCGCTTAGAGTCTTCTGGCTCAATCCTCTTTAAAATGACTATAAATACTGCTAGGTAAAAATAATGTTAGTTGCATAAAGGCAGGCCCCAGAAAGGAGGGAGGGAGAACCCAACAGCCTTTTGGATAAGAATCTTTCTTCCCTACTCAAATTCCCTAATGCAGAATTTCCCAAAGTATGCAATATGGTATTCTGGTCACGTTGGGTTCTCTCTGGGAAAAAGGGTTTTCGGGCCAAATAAGTTTTGGGAAACTCTGAATACTTATTCTTCTTTTATAGATTCACAATACTAAGTAAACTATGGAAAAGTCGTAAGAAACCTGGCTCAAATAAAACACGAGGGTGTTTTTTTTTTTTTTTAATTTCAGGTTTTCATTTAAATTCTAGTTAACTAGCATTTATAGTAAAATTGGTTTCAGGTATTGAATTTAGTGACTCATCACTTACATATAACACCCAGTGCTCATCACAAGTGCCTTCCTTGATCCCCATCACCCATATAGTCCAGAGATCTCCCTACATTTTTGACCATGGATCTTCTATGCTAGTTTTGCTTAATGTGGAACTTCTACTGATATCAATGGGGTTGATTTTCTGTAGAAAAAGAAACACCTTTTGGACATGGATGTGAGTAGTCTTGATTGGGTAGAGGTGACAAGGGAATATGGGCAGGTCACCCACGGTGTCTACTGTGTCTCACGTTAGTCCAGTAAGCTGGACACTGTACAGGCTCCCCCAAATCCTCCTCTGCCTGAGGATGACCCATAATCAAGCTCAAGGTCCAGGCTTGAGTCATTGACGTGGCTATCACTGGCTTATCAAGAAGGCTGAACAATTCCAATATAAAATCTGGAAATGGCTTTCCCATCACTACCTTCAAACCTGTCTTGTCAATGTCCCTTCCAGATGATTCGGCAGCACCAAAGGAAGATACTGACACTCTCCAGTTTCTTTTGAGTTCTAGGAAATCCGGGACAAACTAAATTTTTATAAATTAATCCTGCATTCAATTTAAAATTTCATCCCTCTCCATAGTTTAGGCTTGATTTGAGATGCTCTTCACTTGCACCCGGGAGGGAGACAATCTTTCCCTTCTCTTTCCTAACTGCCATCCCTACCCTCTGTCTCTGGTGAGGTAGACGAAGGGAGAGAAAGGCGGGTGGTTAGAGTGAAGGGGACAAGGGACTTTATTCTTAACCGGTGCCATCTGTATTCTGCTCTTGGCCTTTGCATGCCATGGTGTTGGCGGCACCATCTTTTATAGGTTCCTCTGAGCTGCCCCTTCCCCTACCCCACACATACTCAGTGACTGGTGACTTCTGATGTCATGTCCCCTACAGGATGTCCCTATTTTGTTCTCCTTGCTGCACAGAAATCCCTCTTGAGTATATTTGAGCCTTCGCTCTCTGCCCAGAGGAAATCTCACATATCCTCACCGCACCAGACTCTACTATCCTCTGCTCCTGTAAGTGGTATAGCCCACCTCTGACTCAGCTTCTGGAAAGCTAGGGCCCATCCAGTCTCTATCTACCCATGTACCCCCAACCCTGAGGGGCACACACCCCTCTCTCTGACCTCTCACTCTACCCTGGGAGGAGACCTGCCTACGTCAGTGCGCAGCAAGCATCCAGGCGCCCAAAGACTGCTCAGTTGAAAGCATGGGGGACGCAGGCGGAGAAGCAAACGTCACAATGCTCTGCATCCTTCTGGATTCTTTTCAAAGAAATGGCTTCTCCTCCTCTCTACAGAAACCCCACCGTTCTCTTTTATAGACGATGGGGTGATTTAGGATGGTTTAGATGCTGTTTAGCAGGTCCTGTGGGGGTAGCTAATCTAGTGCCTCCCCTTGGAATGCAGAGGTACTTAAAAAGCCATTAGCCTAAGCTTGAGGCTTTAGTTCAAATTCCCAGACAAGAGGAAATGGTCCATCCATAACCTGTTGCAATGTCCAAGAGCCAGACGCCTCCTACTTGGCTCCCTCTGCACCACTGTTTTGTGACCCACCAGCCTCACTAGCTGATTGAAATGGGATTAGGCATCATTTGAGGAGTTATATTTGCTTTCACAGACTCTTTCTTCTTTCCTTCTCCAAATGGCTCAGAGCAGCACTGCAAGAGGATGATCCGTGGTTTCAGGGAAGGAAGAGGCGATGTGGAGCCAGCCAAGTAAAAAGCCACTGGCAGAGATTCCCTAGCTGATGGCCAGCTAGAAACTCTTCCACTTTTCCTCAGAGGGTGAATGCTCATTCTTGCCATTAAAATATCAAGGCTAGGTGGTTGCCAGGGAAATCGAGAGAGTTATGTTATGTCAGGAATAACAATAAAACTTATAATTGCCTGTCATAGAACGAGAGAAAGTAACAGGAGATGTTTTTATCTTAGGAATTCTAGACACCATGGAGTTTCCCAGGAAAACACGGCCAGGATTGCGTGGTCTTTGACTTGGGCCACACCTGCCTTCTATCACACGGCCTCATTGGCACCTGGCAGGAGGCTGGGCACCAAGGAGGTGCTCAAATACCCTGCAGAGGATAAGTGTCTTGTTCCTTGGTATGGTTTGAGGAGAAATATATTGGGAGATTTTGGTGGTCAAACCTGAGATCTTTCGTGAAGAAAACAACTGAACTGTGTCAGGCGTAAATCTTCATGTCATTTTTCACTCGTTACCATATAGAAAAGATGGCTTAGGTACTTATGCCAAACATGTTGAAAGAGTCTTGAGGACATAAGAGAGCAAAAGTAACTGCCTGCCTGAAGGACCTGACGCTTCAGAGGAGAGAGAGGCACAGAAACAACGACAACAAGAGAAGACAGGTATTACAGCGAGGAATGCAGTGAGCACAGCTGGGAAGGAACAGGTACAAAGGCTGTTCAAGGGAGGAAATGACTACGTGCACGGAGACATAGGTGCGGAAACAGTTGTGACAGACCACAGATGGGGTGGAGGCATGGCAAGTGCATAACCATGAAGGAGCCTAATGGTCAAAGACCCTAAACACCGCCCCTGGATGAATGTTGACTGAGACCCTGCCAAGTCACTTCTCTGCTGCAAACAGTTAAGCATTTTTATTAAAAGTCAACTGAAGTTTAGGATGCAAAAGAAAGACTTGCTATCACCAATTTTTAGGGAGAAAAACAATTGTCCCAAACCTCGGCCTCTGGATGATGTTCTTCAGCTTAGTTCTTTGCCCAGAAGGCCCCCATGAATGAAATTTGGTAGAGAACCTGAGCCCGGCCTCCAAACCCCAGGGAGGAACTGGTCAGACTCCCTGGCCGCTACTCTGACCAGGATCCGACATCATAACACAAAGCAGGGTAGGCTCTACCCATCAGACAAGAGAGAAAATGTTTCTAAGTGTCTGGGTTTTAAACACAATTCCAATTCCAACACTTCAAGCTTGAGTCAGTTATATTGAGCCTTTTAGCCGTGGCCAACTTTTTGGTCTAACAACCAAAATTTATAAATAAATAAATAAATAAATAAATAAATAAATAAATAAATAAATAAATAAATATAAATAAATAAGAGAGAGAGAGAGAGAGAGAATTTGAAAAGTTTAATAAGAGACCAAAAAGGCCAAATAGCTTCTTGGACCTAAAGTCTGTCTTGCACACAGCACTTGAATGAATTATTTTTAAATTCATCAAAAGCACAAAGGTTATAATTATTTTACATCTACCGAAATTCTCATGTATCAAAAATCAAAGGAAAATTAGTTTGGCATTTGACCTCGCCAAGCCCCAAGTATTTACATATGACTTTGAAAGACATGTTCCCCAAAACCAAAAGTCATGGCCATCCATTCTAAATAGTCCAAAGGTAAGTGGAGCTTGTGTCTTGAGGGCTAGTTTCCCAACTCTGAGGATCATCTAGACCTTCTTGTGCATCTTTCAGAGGGAGATCATGCACAGACTGAGGAGGAAGCCCAGAAAGCACTGGATGATTTACCGGGAGCTTTAATTTCCTCCAGTTGGCAGAAACACTGGCTTCTCAGAAGCTAGCTGAAGTAGGCTGAAGAGCAAATACTGTTTTCTCATCAAACCCAAACCCTCAGTAAATAAAAATATCCCTCAAAGCTAAAAGCTCTTATTTTTGACATGGAATTGGTAAAAATTTATTTTTTTAAAAAAAGCCTTCTAGTTAATATGTTGACCAGCCCTAAGGCAGAAAACTGTACTCTCTGACTAGATCTCACTTAATTGATCTGCCCCTCACCCTTCCTGATTTTAGTCACTCCCCTATCAGATACTTTCCTAATGTATACCATGGAGTTATATATAATATTCCAGAACATTCTAACCACTGAATCACAAATATTGATGGATAAGACAAACATAAAATTTTGAAGGGCACAAAAAGGCTGGGTTTGATTAGAGAAATGACCTACTGTGGAAAGGCAACAATAAATTATGATAATTTGATCTCCAAATATTTTGGAATTTTCTAGCTATTATTCTGCGATGGATTTTTAGTTCAATTCTGTTATGGTTTCAGGGCATAGATAGGATGATTATTATTTTGTTAAATTTGTTGAGATGTGTTTTATGGTGCAGCATGTGGTCTATCTGGGTGAACGTCACATGCAAGCTTGGGAAGCATGTGTAGTCTGCTGTTGTTAGGCGAAGTTGTCTATAGACCTCAGTTACATCTAGTTGACTGAGGGTGTTGTTGAATTCAACCATATGCTTACTGATTCCCTGCCTGCTGGACCTGTCCTCTTCGGATAGAGGGGTGTCGAAGATTCCAACTATAATTTTGCGTTCATCTGTTTCTCCTTTGCAAAGAGCTTCTGGTCTTATACCTGTTGGTGCTCAGTTCTTAGGGCCATACATGTGAAGAATTATTGTGTCTTCTTGGGGAACTGATTCCTTTGTCATTATATAATACTCCCTTATCCCAGATAATTTCCCTTGTTCTGAAGTATGCTTTGTCTGAAATAAAAATGTCTACTCCAGGGGTACCTGGGTGGCTCAGTAGGTTAAGCTTCCAACTCTTGATTTTGGCTCAGATCATGATCTCAGGGTCATGAAATCGAGCCCCAAGTCAGGCAGGGAGCCTGCTTAAGATTCTCTCTTTCTGACACCTAACTCTGAGGGGGGCACTTGGTGCGATGAGCACTGGGTGTTATGCTATATGTTGGCAAATTGAACTGCAATAATAAAAAAAAAGATTCTCTCTCTCTCTCCCTCTCCCTCTGTCCCACCGCATCAAAGGGGCACAGGCATGCTCAACCATGTGCAAGGGCTCTCTCTGTCTCAGAAAAAAAAGTCTACTCCACCTTTCTTTTGATTAGTGCTGGCATGATATAGCTTTCTTTATACCCTTCTTTTAACCTATATGTGTCCTTATATTTAAGGTGGGTTTCATATAGACAACATATAATTGCATTTTGGTTTTTGGTCCCCTCTGACACTCTTTGTCTTTTAATTGATCTATTTACACCATTGATGTTTAAAGTTATTATTGATATATTTGGGTTCATATCTACCATATTTGTTACTGTTTTTTGTTTGTTGCTTTTTCTCTTTGTTCTTTTTCTTTTTTGTCTTCCATTCATTTTGCCTTCTTTGCTTTTGAGTATTTTATGACTCATTTTCTCTTCTCTCTTTAAAAAAATTATTTATTTATTTATTTGAGAGAGAGAGAGAGAAAGAGAGAGAGCATGAGCTGGAGGAGCAGAGTGAGAGGGGGAGAGAATCTCAAGCAGATTCTGCACTGAACATAGAGCCCAACGTGGGGCTCAATCTCACAACCATGAGATCATGACCAGAGCTGAAATCAAGAGTCAGATGCCCAGTGGATTACACCACCCAGGCACCCCTCTTCTCTTTTTTTTTGCATGGCATTCATATTTTTTTAACTTTGTTTTAGCGATCACCCTAGAATTTACAATATACACTTACAACTATTCCAAGATCACTTCCAAATAATGGCTTCACATGTACTACAAGTACCTTCTCATAGAGCATTTCAAATTCCTCCCATCCTAACCCTCTAATATTGCTGTCACTTATTTTACTTATTTCTAAGCTATAATCACTGAATACTTTGTTGCTATTATTATCATTATTATTATTATTATCATTATTATTAGAAACAAACTGTTACCTGTTAGATCAATTAAGAATAAGAAAATTAAAGATTTGGGGTGTCTTGGTGGCTCAGTCAGTCCTGTCTTTGGCTCTGGTCATGATCTTGGGGTTCTGGAATCAAGCTCCGTGTTCAGCTCTCTGCTCAGCAAGGAGTTTGTTTCTCCCTTTGCCTCTGTATGTGCTGTCTCTCTCTCTCTCAAATAAATAAATCAATAAATCATAAAAAGTAAAAGAAAATTAAGGATTTTATCTTGCATTCATTTATTCCTTGTAAAATGCTCTTCTTTTCTGTAGGTCTAAGTTTGATCTATATTATTTTTCTTCTCTCTGAAGAACTTTTAACCCTTCTTGCAGGGCAGGTCTACTGAAAACAAATTCTCTTCACTTTTGTTTGTCTGTGAAAGTCTTTATTTATATTTCCCTTTCTTTGAAGGTGATAAATATGTTTTATTACCTGGATTGTGGTGATGGTGCCATAAGTGTGTACATATATACAAACTCACCTAATTGTATTCATTAGTTATATGCAGGTTGGTATACCAAGCATACTTTGATAAAGCTGGGGGAAGGGGGGGAAATAGAGTTAGATTCTTCATTACAAAGGAAACTTAAAACTCCCACACGCTTTCCAAACCCAAAGAAAGTTCTGGCTTCTCCTCAGTGTAGGCTCTGACAGGAAATCTTTGGGCAAAAGCAAGATAAGTAACCTTCTTGAATTATATAAAGGCAATGTCAAATGGATCTTCCAAGATCTGGAGCAATTAATAAGAAAAGTGCTTCACCCCTGGTTGAGAAAAAATTAAAGTTGCTGACATATGGGGTAAAGCTTCTGGGCCTCCAGGGTTGTGTCCTGCCCTGGAGAGCAGCATGGTGGGCTTAGGGGTGATTTCTTAGGGCTTTGCCCCCTGAGGAATTGCCATGGAGTGTGTCCAAGGAGATGGGCTTTCATTCACCATGGGGGAAGGGGTCTGGTCACCTGCTCAGGGACCTCAGCTTCCAGGCCAGGCCCTGGCTGCGGCCCTCAGGGACAGGCTTGTTATTCTTATCTTCCACTACAGATTTACAGAAATGCTGGAGCAGTCTCAGGTCCCTTTACTGCCTCCCCTGCCTACTCCTCGTCCTTAGTAGAGACCCACGGTCCTAACACATGGGAGTCCACAGTCTGTCTGGGCTTCTCTCCTTCAGTTCTGAAGCATAATTTAACCTGATACAGAATTCCAGGTTGGTGGCTTTTTCCCCCTCCTTTGGACACTTTAAATATTTCGCTCCACTCTCTCTTCACTTGTGTGGTGTCTGAAGAAAAGTCCAATGTACCTTTGCTCCTCTATAGGTAAGGTATTTTTTTTTCCTCAGGCTTGTCTTAAGATTTTCTTGTTATCGTTATTATTGGCAGTTTGAATGTGATATATCTAGGTGTAGACTTTTTTGGCTTTTATCTTGCTTGAGTTCTCTGACCTTTCTTCTCCTGTTGGCATTCTTGGTATGTGATTATTATGCTTTCATAATGATCCCACAGTCCTCAGATAGTCTCTTTTATCTTTTATCATTTTGTTCCTGTTCGTATTTTGTATTTGGAACTTTCTATGGACCTCTCCTTAATCTCACTGATTCTTCCCGTGGCCGTATCCTGTCTATAATGCGCCCATCAGAGGCATTCTTCATTTCTGTTACAGTGTTTATGATTTCTAGCATTTCCTTATCACTCATTCTTAGAGTTTAAATCTCTCTGCCCATGTATTTTTGCATATTGTTCCCTTTTTCCGTGGAAGTCCTTAGCATATTAGTCATAGCTGTTTTAAACTCCCTGCCTGACGTTTCCGGCCCGTCTGCCGTATCTGAGTCTGGTTGTGACACTTGTTCTGTCTCTTCAAATTGTATTTGGTATGTTTTAGCAGGCCTTGTGATTCCTTTTGTTGAAAGCTGGACAGGACGTGTTGGGTAACAGGAACTGAGGTAAATAGGCCCTTAGTGTGAGGTTTTGTTGTTTGTCTGGATGTAAGTTAGGCCGTGTTTGTTATTTGCTGTAGACAGATGCCAGAGACAAGAATCTCCATTGTTGTCCACTGTTTTCTCTCCCCTATTGTTTCTGAGTTTCCATAGAGACTTCTTAGGTAAGGTCTGGGAAGTACTGTTCTTTCACTTGTAATCCCTTGTTATTTTACAGGAGCCCTATTGATGTGTTGGTGAGGTGTGTGGGAAGGGGGAGTGTTCTATAGTCCAGAATTTAATTGAACCTGAGCCTCTGGACTATGACCTTCTCAGTTTTTGGTCTCCCTTAGGTTAGATAGGCTCTAGAAGGGGACAGGGTTGGGTATTTCCCTTCTACCAGGTCCATTGGTCTCTGGTCAAACCTCAGTGGATGAGGGTCTAGTAAAATAGTTAGGTCCTAGAGGGGATTTTTCTGAGTTTCGCTGTTGGAATAGAGCTCATGATAGAGTAAAAATCACGAGGGTGTGGGGATCCCCTTAAAACTAGCTGCCTTTCTGAAGATTTTAACTCTCAGGCTTGTCCACATCAAGCCCCTAGCAATGTGTCCACTCTGAGTGGAAATTTGGTTCATATAAATAGTAATTGGGAATGGAAAGAGTTTATGGAAATGTCACTTGATTCTTTGAATTCCTTCCAAGTTATATTTTTAATGATCTAATATCAATAATTACATTATGTTCTCCTTCAATTTTGTTGAAAAAAGATATTTGGAAGCCACATAGGACTTTGTTACTCAGTCATCAGCATTATTAATCTTAGGATGTGCAGAGTGGCTCCTGGGCCTCTTCTGTATTCACCTGTATGCCATCCAAATGTCAGGCAGCAGTTTGTCCTGTGACCTCAATCTTTTGTTAGATCTAAGTAGACCTCCTAATTTTCACTTTGTTCAGTTTTTGTCTTGTTCCGAGGATAGAATGATGGCTTCCAAGCTCCTTCCTTGCTGGACCCCAAGCCAGAAGTCTCCTGTGTGTTTTAAATATTATTATTTTGCTTTTTGCAAAAATATTTTTATAGATGCCAATTCCTTCCTCTCTATTGAGGTATGAATAGATCCAAGATTTCTTATTAGTGGTTTATAATTCATAATAAATCAGTATTTTAAGTCATAAACACCACCTAATAAATGCTAACTAGCCATCTCAAGCTCCTGTTGATTAGCAGAGGTTACACAATGTCTTGTAACTCAGAAATATATATTGCTTTTTGTTTTTAAAAGACTTTATCTATCTATTCTGGGGGTGGGGTGCAGAGGGAGAGGGAAAAGTAGATTCTGCATTGAGCACGGAGCCTAATGTGGGACTGGATCTCACAACTCTGGCATCATGACCTGAGCTGAAACCAAGAGTCAGATGCTTAACCAACCGAACCACCTAGGTGCCTGTAAACATATATTGCTTTTTATAGAAATCCGAGTTGATAGACCTTGTAATAACATGCATTAATCTAGCTTACACTCTTGGAACTATGGCTTAAGCACAGGCAGCCTCTGCAAAAGTGCACACAACTTAGAATTAGGCTGTTTTGTGGGTTGGAGATAAATCATTTTCTCTGAATAGATAGATTACTTCATTCAAATAAATAATCTTTACAAACAACCTCCTTGATTGGCAGTTTTAGTGAACATTTGAATAAATTTGAATCTTTACGGTAGAGGTGGTTTTCAATAGTTATCAAATTTTGATTGTGTACCCATAAAAGAATATATATGTGTATATATACATATATGTACCTACACAAATGTATATATGTGTATATATACATATATATTGCTATATATCCTTATATGTTTTAAAGTTGAACCTAATTTCAAATTAGATGATTTTCATCAAGTTTGAAATCAACTAAAGAGTATAATTTCTGGAATATTGTTAATATTGTAATTTTAAAACAAAATTAGCGATAAAATTATCCAATAAAATATCATAGCAATTTGATAACCATTAGCAATCACTTTAAATAAAGGAAAATAGCTCTCATTTTAAGATGTGACATTGGGGCACCTGAGTGGCTCAGCCATTTGAGTATCCAACTCTCGGTTTTGGCTCTGGTCAGGATCTCGGAGTCTGGAGATGGACACCCACATCCAGCTCCATGCTCAATGGGGTGTCTACTTCTCTCCTTCTTCCCTTACCCTTCCCCTGCCCTAGAGTGCTCTCTCTTTAAAATAAAAATAAAATAAATCTTTAAAAAATTTTGAATTTCACATCATTCCTTTTGCTCTCTAATTGTGTATTTGTGTTTCACTTCCCTCACATATTTTATTATAATATACTACTTTTTAATGTTTGAAAGTCTTTATTCATCACCTAGCATATTATCATTGCAAAAATGCCCATTATTTTATATTTTAAAACTGTTATTTTAAATGTAAAAAAATCCTATACTTATAGACAAATGATCACAGAGATAAATATTTTACATCTTGATAGTTATGAAATACAAAAAACCAAAATCTTATGAGGACTGCCTCTCTTAAGCATATGGGTGGCATTAGGAGTTCATGTATCTGTGGATGAGTAATACTTATCACTGGAATATGACAAGGGTTTGCTATCATTTCTATTCCTGATTTTCTTTTATGATAGTCGTAATCTCTGAGAAATTTGGTTCATATAAATAGTAATTGGGAATGGAAAGAGTTTGGTTGTGGAAATGTCACTTGATTCTTTGAATTCCTTCCAAGTTATATTTTTAATGATCTAATATCAATAATTACATTATGTTCTCCTTCAATTTTGTTGAAAAAAGATATTTGGAAGCCACATAGGACTTTGTTACTCAGTCATCAGCATTATTAATCTTCTCAACACCTACAGCAAAATTTTGAATCTTATTGGCAATTGGAGATTTGACTCTCTAGAGATTTCTATTCCTTAAGCAATGCAACTAGTAAAATTCCAGATTGGTGAGAGATCTTTCTTTCTTTCTTTCTTTCTTTCTTTCTTTTTTTCTTCTTTTTCTTAAGATTTTATTTATTTATTCATGAGAGACACAGAGAGTGGCAGAGACACAGGCAGAGAGAGAAGCAGGCTCCCTGCTGGAGTCTGATGTGGGACTTGATTTCAGGACCCAGGGGTCACACCCTGAAGCAAAGGTAGATGTTCAACCAGGTGCATGACCTCTGTCTTTCTTATGCAAAGTGAGAGAAGGGCATTATAGAAGGAGGATGGGCAGGAGTGAGGCTAAAGTCTGGCCTTTACCTCAGTCCCATTCAAGGTACAACAGTTTTAGGAAACACACATCATAGGGAAGTTAAGAATGTGGAAATTGATTTCACTGAAAAGTATCCATAGCTAGGCAGCCCTTGGAAAATCGTTACACATCCCTGCAGTATCAAAGTCTTTCCCAGTTCTCTAGGTTTTGGCTCACTGACAGCAAAATATTAGAAAGAAAGAAGAAAGAAAGAAAAAAGGAGAAAGAAAAAGAAAGAAAGAAGAAAGAAAGAAAGAAAGAAAGAAAGAAAGAAAGAAAGAAAGAAAGAAGAAAGAAAGAAAGAAAGAAAGAAAGAAAGAAAAAGAAATAAAGACCAGAATTTCATAGATCAATCTAATAATTCCAGTTAAAGTGCTTAATTGAATGCTAGCATATTAGATCCAACAGTGTAGTAAAGAAAAAATAACCAGTAGAGTCTATTCAAAATATGTAAAAATGAAGAAATCTATCGCTCAAATCAAAACCACAGGTTAATAGGATGGCTTCTTAAAAATGTAATGCAATTCTGATACAAATTTCAATAGCTGCATATTTTAAACTTGACAAAGCACACGATTTCCCCGATCAATATTGAAAAGGCATTTGGAAAGCTCAAAATCCATTTGTAATAAAAATATTCTCAGGCAAGATTCACCAATGGGTGCTAAAATCCATGGGTGAAAGTCTGAGGAAAACAGAATGTGCAGCTTCATATGGCTCCCCCGAGTTATTTGTTGGCTAGAGAGCAAGCTAGTTTACAGTGGAGAAAATCTGGCAGAAACCGCCTTAATCCCATGAACTCTGCAGTGTGATGGGATATGACGCACGGAGAAGGTCACTATCCTGCTGTGGTACTCTTACCAAACACGCGTAATCTCAGTCTTGTGAGGATACTAGACACACTCAAGAGGGGCAATATTCGGCAGAATGACTGATCGATACTGTTCCGTGATGTCACGGTCAAGAAAGACAGATTGAGAGACTCTTACAGACTGCCTGAGACTAATGTGATGTAAGATCCTGAATAGCATCGGGAACTGCAACAACAAAGACATCAGTGAAAAACAAACAAAACAAAACAAAACAAAAACACAACACACCTGGTGAAATTTGAATAGGTCTCTAGTTAATGGTGGTGTGCCAATGTTAGTTTCCTGGTTCTGCTTAATGTACTATGGTTACATAATGTGTGAACTTTGAAGGAGGCTGGGACAGATATATGGAAATTCTTTATGCTGTTTTTCAACTTTTCTGTAAGTCTAAAAGCAGCTCAAAATAGAGGTATAAATCAGTGCAGTGCCAAGATCATATATATGATTTCTTTTTTTTTAATTTTTTTTAATTTTTATTTATTTATGATAGTCACAGAGAGAGAGAGAGAGGGGCGCAGAGACACAGGCAGAGGGAGAAGCAGGCTCCATGCACCGGGAGCCCGACGTGGGATTCGATCCTGGGTCTCCAGGATCGCGCCCCGGGCCAAAGGCAGGCGCCAAACCGCTGCGCCACCCAGGGATCCCATATATATGGTTTCCTTTGTATGATAAGAAGATTTCCTTAACTGGATTTTTAAAATACTGTAGTGACCACAAACTCCAGGCCAATCTCATGCTTATGGTGAAACACCAAAGACATTAAAGTTCAGAAAAGTATTTCTCTCCTTACCATTATTACTCATGATTTTTATAAAAGGTCAAGTAATTCTTAAAAAAAAAAAAAAACAACAACAACAACAAAAAAAAAAAACCCACCAAACAAAAACAAGTTATAAGCAATATAAAGTTTGAGAAGAAGAAAATACATTGATGCTATTTATAGGTGATACAGTTTGAAGCCTATAAAACATAAGCAAGTCAACTGAAAAGTACAGAGTGATGGTTTACAAAGGTGGTGAGCTAAAAATAAACATACAAAACCAAATTGTTTTTCTATTCTCCAGTTCAAAATTTTATTGAATAAAATAAACTCAAAGGTATCAGATAAAATATAAACCATATGTCAAAAAAATTAACAAAGTTATTTAGTACCTATGTGAAGAAAATTTAAAACTCTACTTAGAGGCATACAGCATGATTTGATTAAATGAAAACGTACAATATTTTCCTTCATAGGAATATCAGTTATTGGAAAATGTAATTTCTCTTTTAATTTCTTAGAAACTGGAAGCGATTCCAACTGAATTCGAAATCAAAATATATGTGAAACTTGAAAAAGCGATTAGAGTTGAGAAAATTTTGAGTAACAACTAATGAAGGAAGACGTACATTTTTTAGCACTAATATGTAGCACCAAGTTACAACAGAACAAAGGAGAAAATGATAAAAAAGACTCTTCTGCAGCTAAACATCCTATTACGGTCATTGTGGTATTTTAAGTTAGAGGGGATAAAATGAATTATTTATTAAAGTGCTTCTGGAAAAGTTGGTAAACCCTTTGGAAAAAGACAAGCAAGTTGTCTTCAAGTGATACATGAAAATAGATCCCAGATGGATTATAGAATTGATCTGTAGGAGAAACAAGAAAAAAAAAAGAGTATTTAACTGACCCTTGGAAGAGGAAGAAATAGTAAGAGAGTCATGTCGTATCAAATTGCATGGAACCAAAATTAAAAGGTAAAAAAGAAGAGCAATACATGTCACAAAAATGTGAGAAGAAAGCCTGCTAATGTCTTTCACAAAAGAAGAGGTCTTATAAATTAATAAGAACAGGGACAAACTCAATAGAATGGGAGGCTATGCACTATCTATGCCCTAAAAAACACAGGGAAGTCATACAATCTCCGTGAAAACAAAGTGACATAAATTGAAACATATAGAGAAAAGCTACTATACATCTATTGGATTGATAAAGGTTTTCATATTTTTTTAAGTGTAAAGAAGTTAATGAGGTGGGCATTCCCATATAGTATTTAACAGATCACAACCCTCTGGAACACAGTAAATCTGTAGCTTGAAAAATGCTTATATCCCGGGGTTTAATAAATCCAACAATCCCAAATGTCCGGCAATAGGGGATTGGTTAAATTCTCCACACTAATAATCCATAGAATACTACCTCGGTGTTAGTCATGGCTTCTAACTGTTCTTAAACTGAGAAAATGGGCAGTACATCAAAATTACCCAAGACGGTCTTTGAAAATATTCACCTCTTTGGCCCCACACTCACTCTGCTTCTGAGATTCTGATTCAGGTGCAAGATTCAGAGTTGGGGTTTTTGCATAAATCTCTAATGAAATCTGATGCAAACCCTCTATTGCTAAAAACTGTTCTAAAATAATATTCAACGCCATAGGAAATTACTCTTTATAATGTTAAAAATACAAAGGTGTTTGCTGGCTATGACTCTACTTTTAGAGTACACAGAGTATAGTATTACGTGTGCATTTATTTTTTTAAAAGAATGCTCTTTACGTTTTTCCCGGTATTTCCAAGGTTCTTTTGGGTAATCACTAATAGTGCTATTGGTTTAAATAGCACTATTTAAAAATCTTTTAAAAAAATCTTTTTTTTTTTTTAAAGGAGTTACTGTCCTCTCCTTTCCCATCTCTGCCTGTGCTTACCGAAATATGCCAGGTCCTCAGAGAGCACCTCAAATTTACCCTTAGACAACTATGGCATTATTTCCATGTGAATACTGGAGAAAGAAAGAGAGAGAAAAAAAGAGTAAAACATTGTGCACCAAGTGAAATGTAGAGTTTAGCTATTATCTAATGAATTTGATCACAGTAGGCAGCCAATCTTGATAATTGTTTTAAAAGATTTTTCCTCAATTGCAGCCTATGGGGGTGGGGTGGGTTTCTTAGGACAAAGGTGGTGGCATCCAGGGAGCTAAAACAAAGGGAAAATCCTCTAAATCGATAGTAACAACAAAACTCACGTACACAAAACATAAAACCAAATGTCTCCTGGGCTCTGCATCAAAGGTAAATGAGAGGACTGATGTGTTAAGACAGTTCGGAGGATTTGGTCCGTATCTTCTGACCTTATACCTCTTTTTCTGTTCTATTCTAAGTTCTTAGAAAGATGCAAGGCATTTGAAGAAGAGTTTGAAATATGCATTTATAATCAGGATGAGATATGGCACATTCTACCAAAAGCCAAGTGTAAACCATCTCTCAAAAGGCTACTCTGGTGCCCTAGAAAATGAATTAATTCAAAAGATGGTATTTAATCAATGTCCATATCACTGCTTTGTGAGAAGGTGGAAACTTGTTTGAATGTTTGAGGAATGCACCTGGACTCTGCATACGACCATTTTTAAATGTATCATCCAAGCTAGGGGCCATTTGAAATGCAAGAGGGCGGTAATAATTGTTCTACTGAATACAAGCTGTTGTTGACAACACTGTATGAGAGAAATGTGACCCTAACTTACATAGAGTTCGTAGTCCAGCTGGAGACACCAATGGGTAAGCTGGAAAACACACAATCTAGTGTGAACAGTGGGAGGATGCCTGAGTCAGAGTGCTGTCCATGGCTGGGGGCTGGCACCTGTGCTTGAATCCAACGATGTCCTCCTGCTGTCACAATGTTTAGGCTAAAGGTGATTAAGTTGGTCAGCTGCTTAATGCCTATCACCCAGTTACTCTATCTCCCCCAAGGAGGGCACTGGATGTAACGAGCACCAGGTGTTATATATAACTGATGAATCACTGAACTCTACCTCTGAAACTAATACTATATTATATATTAATTAGTTGAATTTAAATAAAATAAAATAAAAGACGAAAAAAAAAAGAGTCAACTGAAGGGGAAGGCAGGTGCAGAGAGGATTCTTCTAGGTAGGAAGGAGAATACGCAGAAATAGAAGAGAGAGAGTGGGGCCCGGTTATGGGTTGATGGAAGCTGGGTTGATTTTTAGAACATGAGGCAAGAAGCAGTAGGTGATGAGACAGGAAAGGCAAAGGGCATCCAGGAGAAGCAGCTCATTCCATAGGCTTAAAAGCTCAGACTTTGTCTTGAGGGCTACGGCACAGCTCTGAGGAGGGGAAGGACGTGGTCAGATTTCATTTCACGGGATTGCAGGCCGGCTTGTGGTTGATGAAATGGAGGGTGAAGAGAGGCTCAAAGTTACTTGTGGGGAGGACAAGTTCAGTGCGAGACGATAGGGGTCTACTTGGTAAGATCAGAAATCGGTGCAATGTGGAGAAATTCAGGCAGCACAACTCATGTGCCTTATAAATGGCTTTGGGGAAGAGGCACGTAAAAGACAATATTAAGGGGCGCTTGGGTGGCTCAGTCAGTTAAGCGTCTGCTTTCGGCTCAGTCATGATCTTAGGGTCCTGGGGTCTTGTCTTGTGTGGGGTTCCCTGCTCAGTGGGGAGCCCGCTTCTCCCTCTGCCTCTTACCCTGCTGGTGCTCTCTCTCTCTCCCTCTCTCTCAAATAAATAAGTTAAACATAAAAAAATACAATGTTAAGAGAAGAGTTTCAGCATGGGCATAGTATGGATGGGGTGACCACGCACTTCTGAGGTGTTTCCATGTTTGTGAGAATGGCTACACCATATCAGTGCTGCCTTAGAGACCTCAGTTAGAATGAGAAGTCTCAAGACATTAATTTTCAGAACAGAGGCATCGCATTTAGTCGATCACCACCCATCGATGTAGAGAAGTAAGGGGGAAATTAAGTTGTTGGATGTATACAATTCTGAGCAAACGGTTTAAACTGTGCAATACAGTGGCATATTTTATGGGTGGTTTTGATGTTGTGTTGACTCAGTCTCAGGCTGCTTTTTAAATAATTTATTTTTCCAGACACTAATATCTCTGCCAGAACCATAACACAATGAATGAAATCAGACAGGCTATAAAAATGTATATTTAGTAAGGGTTTGGAAAATGGGGAGCTAACTTCCTTTCTATTTATTGAAGTGGTTTAGCTTAAAACGTGTAGTTTGGTGTATGCACAAAGAAAACCTGATAGAGAAAAATCCCAAATGAAATATTAATGATGTGTTTGCCAGCCAGAGGGTACGCACACGGTTTGCCCAACTTCCGTGAAGGCAGAATGAATGCCTGTAGCCTTTTCACAGACTCTTTATTCCAAGTTCAACTATTTGCCCTCGTGTAATTAGGATGTCTTTCAAAAAAGGGTTGAAAGAGCCTCTATCCTGAGAGGTATGAGGGCCCGGAGAGAACAAAATGAAATGTTTCTCCAACGTCTATCTTTATAGAGAAGGAACCAAGAATGGTTGCTGGTAAGTTTGTCTAAAATGGGATGGCGACCAGAAGCTTGAATACCAAGGTGGAAGGGACAATGCAAAGCATGAAGAAGAGGCTCAAGAAGAAAGCTCCATGGAGATTATGACGTTGCATTTTTAAGAAAATTTAGGCTGTCAGGAGCCTATTCATAGACACAGTCAGGTAGCTTTCTGAAGCATTGATCAGAAATCAAAGTCTCCAAAGATCTGTCTCCATTTGCTCTTTTCCTTCCATCTGATTCCTCTGGTGGGACCCCAGGGAGCCGCACCGTAAGCTGACGCTGAAGGGAACCGGCCTTGCAGAGCCAGAGCCCTTTGATTGTGTGGCCCAGCCCCTGCCCTGGCCCCGCTCAGATTACAGCCCAGCAGCCTGCATTGTCCGGACAAAGGAGCAGTGGCTCCCTTCTGAAGACTGCTTGGAGCAAGGCCACTCTGGGCTGTCTTCCCCAACCCAGCCTCCCCCTGTTTCTTCCCTCAGCCCGCCCCCTTCTGGGTTTCTGGGCTAGATCACCAGTAGAAACCAGGCAGCTCAGCGGTGGACTTTGCAGGGCTGGGCAGACTTGGATCTCTCCACCCCTGAGATTTCTGTTTCCCCTTTGGTGCCTCCTGGGGATGGTGTGAACCTGTCTCTAGAGAGACAGGACAGAGGGAAGGGCCTTCGTTTCTAAGAAGGATCTCACATATCCAATAATATTCTGGTGCTTTCTTTTTTTCTCTTCTTTTCTTTTTTTCTTTTTTTTTTTTTTCTTTTTGCACCACTATAACCCAGCTATTTCACCATCTTACATTTCTAAGTAAAGGTTTATTGAGTGGACAAAGTCAAGTAGAGTTAATGATGTTGCTTGATCATAAAAGGCAGTGGTCTTAGATCTTAGTCCTGACAACTGGAGGTGCTTTTGCATCAGGCACTGTTTGAAAATCTTTGCATCTTTTTAGATGTTTAATCCTTATGGTGACCCCATGAGATGGTGTATTTTTCTCCTTATGTCACGGATGAGGAAATGCATGGAGAAAAGTTAAATGTCTTGCTTGTTGTCACACGACTAGTAGGTGACAGAGCTGAGTTTGAGTCCAGGGCTTCTTGCACCAGAGCCTATGCTTGTCATCACTGCCCTGTAGTGTGAACAGAAACATAACTGGAACCCATTGACTGCTGGGGAGGAATGCTTTTTCAATTGGTTTCTCCTTTTTTGGTTAGAATTATTTCTTGATTTCCTGACAAATCTAAGAACTCTTTCCATTTTGCCATAGCTATTCCCATTTGTGCTGTGGATGCTCTAGTCCCTAGGAACTTGGGAGGTGGTGGGTGAAGGGTGAAAGGGAGAGGGAGAGAGTAAAAGGAAGGAGTCCTAATTTCCCTGTTTAGTTAGAAGTCCCAAAACAGAGTGTGTGTCAGAATGACCTGGAGGGCAATTACAATCTAGATGGTTGACCCTTGAGTCACTCCTTCAGGAGGCCCAGGATAAGGTTTAAGAATTTGTACTTCTCTGTAGTATCCAAGTGATGCTGCTGTTGCTGGTGGTCTGGGGCCCCCACTTTGAGAACCACTGGTCTAGGAAGTTGCTTGAGTTGACGCTTAAACTAGACCAATGAGGCCTTGAGTGCCCTTCCAGAAGTTACTGTCTCTCTTTTTTCCTTTTTAGGAATTTCACATCTTTTTGCACATTTTGAACTGAGATCTGGGCTCACTTGCATGATTCTGAGTCATTTGCTCTCCTGTCTTATGAATCAGGACTAAGCAGGGGACCAAATACTGACAAAAATCTCTTCATTGTTGGTTTTTCCCTCCATGACTTCCATAAAGAATGTTGTAGAAGGAATGAGATAGAGGGGAAAACAAAGCCATTCAGAGAGTGTGTATTTAAATCTCCATCATAGCCTTTCCTTATCTCATACACCTATGCATGAACCCTGCAAAGGATAGTCGAAGTTGGGATCCACGGGTGGCTCAGTGGTTGAGTGTGCCTTTGGCTCAGAGTGTGATCCCAGGTCCGGGGATCAAGGCCTGCATTAGGCTTCCTGTGAGGAGCCTGCTTCTCCCTCTATATCTCTGCTTCTCTCTTTGTCTCTCATGAATAAATAAATAAAATCTTAAAAAAAAAAAAGATAGTCAAAGTCAAGGCTTACTGGTGATTAATTTCTGGTGTTAACAAGAGATTAACCATTTTGAATTCCAGATATTAGGAAACCTGTAATGGGACCTAATTCTTTTGAAAGATGTCCCTCACAGAGGCTTCACCACCCTCTACCTGAGCCATGTGTGGGGACCCCTTGCTGGCCATAGTTTGCTGTCTAGTGTCCAGGAGCTATTTCTCCCTTGTGTCCCCTCTTGAATTTCCCCTAAGGATGGACCTGTGGGCTTACACAGATCCCAAGTGAGATGTGGAAGTCACTCTTCCTAAGAAAGTCAGGAGATACATTGCTCCCCAAGAGCAATGATGGCAGCGGTGGTGGCAGATGAAAGAAAACAATGAACACTTCAAGTGTGTAAAATAGCTACTTTCTTTTGCACAAAAGGACTCCAAGACAGTGGACGGTGCCATTGCAAATCATAGAGCTTCGCCTTCAGGTATCCTCTGCCACTTCTTTCCAGCTACCCCCACCATTCTCTGCCTCTCCATTTTTTACTCTTATTTTGGTCTCTTCTTTATAGGTTCTTACTGATTCCCTTCAAGGGGTAGTTAATAAGGCATAACTTCTTATAAGGGCTTTTGCATTCTATGGGGAACTTTGGAACACAGACAAACAGCACTGTCCCCTAGAGCATTGTGCGAAAATGTTCTGTGATGGGTGGTGGCTGCCATATTGGACAGCACAGCAGAAAGGCCTTCGTGACCTAAAGGAATGAATCTAGAAGAAAGTGGCACGGCTGATGGTGGGGTTGGTGTTTTGCAGCGATGGGAGCTCTGATTGTTATCTTAGGTGGTTACCAACACATTAAACCAGATCTTCACGGGAGACAGATAAGTCAAAATATTCCCAGTCTAAGGCTAAAACAAGGTCCCAGCTAGAACAGAAGAAAGTAAAACAGAGAGGCTTTATTTAAATTTCCAGGTTGGCATACTGTCTTGGCTGGGAGGGGAGAAATGGGAATTGAAAGCAGGGAAATTGGAAAAAAGAAATGTAGGCCTGGTAGTCTTGTGTGGTGACAGCGTAAGCCCTGGCCTGGCTCTAACAAAATGTATTGGAGAGGAATAAAAGAGAAAGCCAGGCCGATACGATGGCTTTAATTAATGAAGCCTGAGTAATTGAGCCCGAAAACAAGGCTCAACATTTGAGTTTCCATAGGCAGGGAGCTACTGCAGTTTTCAGCCGTGGGTTGACAAGATGAAAAAGGAGTTTTAGAAAATTAATTAGGAAGTGGTAGTCAGGGCGGGCTGAAGACGAGACTGGAGTCAGAGCAGCAGAGGGCTCTTGCAGGGTCTCCACACCTTGGGGCCAGGAAGGAGCTCAGCCCTGGACTAATCGCTCCTCTGATGACCCTTGGTCTCGTGGTGTGTCAGCCTCTGCTTCTCCTCCTGTCTCTTCTGCTCTCCTCTTTGACCTCCTTTGCCAGCAACTTTTCTTTGACTCATCACTTATGTAGGTGTTCCCCCTGATTCTTTCGTTGGTCTTCTTTCTCATCCTGTGTTTTCTTGGCTTCGGCCATAATATATCTATCCCAATAACTAAATGCTCATCCCAAATTTATGTCTCCTTCCTGACGTCTGTCCAGCTATTCTTTCCCATGTTTCCAGCTGCTTCTTGAAAGTTCCCGCTTGAGCATATCATTAGCACTTCAAAATTAATGCCTAGAACAATCCACATCGTTGCTTACATCCAAACATGTCTCTGCCTCAGATTTCCCTCCTTTTGCTAATGGAAACAAGACCCACTTAGCTACAGAGCCTCAGAATCTCAGAGCCCCATCCAAAGTAATGTCCCTCTTCTTGGCTCTGGGGCCATAGATGCAAAATTACTTGGCTCTCTCCTTTTCCTTTATGCTCATGAGTCCTCTCTGCTAGCTTCTCTCCCCACATTTCTGTCTCTGTGATGCTCTAGTTCATCCTTAGTCCATCTCCCTTGATTGACACTGTTACTCATCACAGCCTTGCTCTGCTCTAGAATGCCCCCACGATGTATGATCCCAGGGCGACTTTTTCAGAGGCCATGAGTCTGCTGCCTGTTTCCTCTACAACACCCAACCTATGCCTCACTCAGGGCCCACGTCTCCACACAGCCACACCCTTGCCTCAGCACATTTCCTGCATGTGGAATTCCCATTTCTCCCTCACATTGCCCACTTATACAAACAGATCCACTTCCAGCCTTACTTTCTCTCTAAAGATTTCCTTGCTGTCCCCAATACAGGAGCCATCTTCTTTCTGTGGACCACATGATCTTATATTTTTCAGCTTATGCCACAGTTCACTTGTGTTCTCATGACAGTTTCTCTCCTAGATCCTAAGTTTCTCGAGGGCCAGCATGGTGTCTTCTTTTTTTTAATTTTTATTTATTTATGATAGTCACACAGAGAGAGAGAGAGAGAGGCAGAGACATAGGCAGAGGGAGAAGCAGGCTCCATGCACCGGGAGCCCAACGTGGGATTTGATCCCGGGTCTCCAGGATCGCACCCTGGGCCAAAGGCAGGCGCTAAACCGCTGCGCCACCCAGGGTTCCCCAGCATGGTGTCTTAATGATGTCTATTTTCCTTGCAGCTCCAGGATGGCTTGTGCACACTGTACACTACGTCAGTATGGCGAAAATAAGTGAATCCGAATAATAGCACAAAAGGAAATTTGACAAAGTGTCATGAAAAAGGAGAGAATCAAAGAAACTGTAGGATCAGGAGCCAATTGGTGCCATTGAGGAGAGTTGGTCCTATTTGAGACAGCTAGCTATAGCACCTCTTTTAAAAAAAAAGATTTTATTTATTTATTTACAGACACAGACAGAGACACAGAGGCATAGGTAGAGAGAGAAGCAGGCGCCCTGTGGGGAGCCTGATGCAGGACTTGATCCCAGGACCCCAGGATCACGACCTGAGCTGAAAGCAGGCACTCAACCACTGAGCCACCTGGGAGTCCCGCTATAGCACCTTTGTCTCCTGAGTGAATAGGTAATCCGTGAGGACACAGATAAAGTTGGCATCAGGTGAAAAAATACTTCTAGTTATAATCTTTGATATTACTCCGGATTGTTACTCCAAAGATCACATTTATTTTTTTTTTTTTACCTTATGTAGCTTACAGGAACTCTGCTCTTTCTGTAATAAAACCAAAACAGAAGATTCTACTTCATACTCTCAAGACTTTTTGTTTCTTTGTTTTATTTTACGTAGGAGGGAATAATGTTGACATAGAGGGTTTATTTCAAAACATGCGAGTTGAACAGTAATTCTCTTTCCTTGATCCTGGTGTTCTCTCCCACTGTTCTAGCTGAATCAAACTGGAGAAACCTATAGCCTATGACCGTCCTATGTCTGGTTTGTGCATTAGTAATGCTGACTATGTAGGCAAGCGAAGGCAGAGGTCACGCTCCGCAGTCTTGCAAGGTCCTATATAATTTTCAAATCTTCCTGTGTTTTTGGTAATGATCTGGCAATCCAGACAATTTGGTTTAAAAGCTGTTCTAGATCATCTTACTCCTGTTTGCATTATATAATGGCGACCAAGAAACTGCATTTCTAATGTCATAAAGGCCATCAGGAGACGAATGTAAATACAAGGCATCTATTTTTATATAGCAGTGGCTTCAGGAATTTACAAAATTGTAAGTCTTGGTGTTCTGGACAGAGTTACTACCTTATTCTTAGTGGAGCCTTCTTAAAATAAAGCATCACACCAAACGCAACCAAATAGCAAGGTGGATGATTTTAAAGCATGCCGACAATAATTAGCCAAGTAATAAAACCTTTTTTCTGATGATAAAGTAATACTTTGGCAATTTACCCTTTTCCTAATTCCAGTAGGATTTGTAAATAGAATATTATTGATGGCCTGGTCTTGGAGAATAAACACAGATTTTGTTCTAAAACTCCTCGGGGTGGGAGGGCTACTGCAGACCCCTGAGAAAAGAATGTAGAGTGACAATATGTTTCAGAAACTTTGTCACTTCAGGTTAAGATAATGATTGGCATGATCAGGAGAGAATAATTAGAAATAGATCAGTTTTCATTGGCTAAAAATCAAAGCCAAACATGAGGCCTACTTGACCAAAGCCTCACATGTTTTTAGGATCAAGCGCATGTTATTATTGCCCTTTTTATAAGTAAGGACAATTCTCTCTCTTCTAATGTTTTACTTACTGAGAAGAATCTGTAAAATATCAAGTGAGGCTTCATAAAGGAATGGCCAAGTAGCAATCCTTAAAATGAATTGAAGAGGCAGAGTGAGAAACAGATATAGTTGAACAAGCAGATATGAGAGATGACATGGGACATAGAGACAACTTAGCAGAAGAATATTCGTGAAGAAAAGATATCCACAGCATATGCTTAGCTTTGGCTCTGTTTGGTCATAGTAACGTGAAGTTGCTCCTATAGATCCCTTTGTTCAGCCTTGTGTTAAGGTAGAAATCTTTCTGAGCATGGGTGGTGAGAAAAGAAAATTCAACATTCTAAGGGAAGATCGAGATCCTGACTATAACAAATACATCCTTCATACAGAATAAACACTGCTTTATGTATGTAGAGAAATCCTTGAAACTCAAAACCAAAACAGAGAAGGGAGTGGATCTGAGTAAAAGAAGGAAGAGTAGGCAGGTCCATGCACAGGGGGGAAAAATGTGTCACAGGTTAGAAGCTCTCAGTTCTTATCTGGGCTCTGCTACTATTTTCTGTTTATCCTGGTTGAATCATATGACCTCTGAGTGTGGCTATTTCTTCATTGTAAAAGAAAAGACTAGATGTTCTCTTCCCTGGCCCAAACAAAGAAACAAATAACCACTCTTCTTGTGTTTCTTGCATCAGTAAATGTCTACCTTTTACCTCATTGTTCAAGCCAGAAACTTGGTTGTCATTCTTGAGCTTTTCTTTTCCTTAAACCCCCCAAATTCAATGGGATAAAATCTTGATCATTTTATTTCCTCTATAGATATCAAAGAAGCCCATATAAAATCTGTTTCCACAGTACTCTTGGCCACGGAGATCTCTCCCCTGGAATACTGCAATCATCTGCAAAGTATCTCCTCAAACCTTCTCTTGGCTCCTGCCAAACCATTATCCCCTCACTGCAGTTGGAATGATCTTTAAAAGCACAAATTATAATTTTCACTTCCCTCATTAAAATGTTTCATTGAACTCACATTGCTCTTAGGAAAACTTCAGTATCTACTGCTCTGTTCTTTCTGTTCCTTTCATCCCAGATTCTTTTTTTTTTTAAAGATTTCATTTATTTATTCATGAGACACACACACACCAGAAAGAGAGAGAGAAAGAGAGAGAGGCAGAGACACAGGCAGAGGGAGAAGCAGGCTCCATGCAGGGAGCCCGACGTGGGACTCCATCCTGGGTTTCCAGGATCACGCCCTGGATTGAAAGCGGCGCTAAACCACTGAGCCCCCCGGGCTGCCCCATCCCAGATTCTTTAATATTCCTTTCTCCTTCCCCATATCCCTCCTCTAGCTTGAGCCCATTATCCTTCCTAAGCCTAGAGTGCCCTTTGCTGCACTCCCCTCCTGCCCTCCTGTAGCTGTTAACCAATGTGACCTCAGGAAAGCTTCCTTTGATCACCATGTAGGCCAGCCACCTTCTGAGATGCTTCCTTATCCCATATCATCTCGGTACTTAGCACATCTGTAGTTATTTCTTTCAAGACAAATGTTGTGGGTTGTATGATTGTCCCCTCAAAAGCTAGGACCCTGTCCTCATCCCCAGAACCTGTGAATGTGAATTTCTTTGAAACAAGAGTCTTTGCAGATGTGCTTAGGTTAAAATGTCGAGGTGAGGTCATCCTGGAATGGGGTTCCCCTAAATTCAATGACAGGTATCCTTATAAGAGAAAAGCAGAGAAAGATTTAAGTTGCAGACACAGAGATGAAACCCATGTTAAGACAGAGGCAGAGATTGGAGTCATGCCGCCCCAACCCAAGGAGCCTCTGGAGTCACCAGAAGCTGGAAGAGGCAGGACAGGATTCTTCTCTAGAGTTTTTGGAGAGACTGCAGTCCTGCTGATCTTTTGATTTTTGGACTTCTGTCTCCAAAACTGTGAGAGAATAAATTTCTGTTGTGTTAAGCCAATGAGTGTGGTGATTTGTTACAGCATCCCTGATACAGCAAGGAAGAGAGTTCTTCCCTGTTAGACTCTAACTACCAAGAGGTAAGAACTATGACAGTTCACGGCTGAGCCGGCCACATAGCAGGCCACCTGGGAATGAGGAGCCAATAGATGGGTAATTCTCAGCTACATGTAAACACATCTAAGATCAAGGGTAAGGTCTGTTAACTGGAGATATGGCCCACCAGATGTGCCAGCTTGGAGGAAGAGTCACGGCAGTGCATTGTGTAGCAGCTTCTCCTGGCCTCTCATCATGGTACTTCACAGACTCATGCTACACTGATGTTGCTTCTCAACCGTAACTTAAGCTTCTTAACTACAAAGAGTCAGGTTTTATCCTCCTTTGTGTTTCCTTGGTCAGCTCAAAGGTTTTTTTGTTTTCACTCAATAATTAATTAAATGTTTGATTGGCAGACAATTGACTCCTACAAACTGTTTTCTGAAATTAAAGTCAACTTCTGTGAAGAGTCATAGTTAGTGGGACGGGTCATAAAAAATTACTGATACTTGGAGTTGGGCTACTTGATTAGCTGGCATGGATTTATAACAGAGGTTGACCTCTGTGTCAACAGAGGTGCCAACAGAGTAACCAGAGGTTGACCTACAACAGAGGTTGCAACTTGATATCACCTTCCTTCCATAATCGGCATACAACATAATTAGTATTTGGGTAGAATTTGTCTTATTAACAACTTTCACATCTTTTTATTTTTTTAAGCCATACAAAAATTATTTGAGACAATATGATAGTTCTTTGAGATAAGAAATTAAAATTATCTGGTCAAAATCTACAAGGACACTTTATATTACATGTATCTCTCCAAATTCGTTTGATTCCTGAGTCTAGCGAGTGAGAGTGTTGATGGTGAGAGATAACTGTTGTCGTATCTGGTTTGTACTAGTACCTTGCATACTGTAGGAGGAATAAATTCAGGCTGAGAGACCGTGAGTGACTTTCTCCAGGTCACACACTCATTAAGCAACAGTCCTAAGATTGGAATGATTCTTCTATCTGCATACTTAGTTTTCTTTTTTTTTTTTTCATACTTAGTTTTCTTATCATTTATTTCTGTTGGCATGTGTAACTCCATTTTGCTCATGAGGAAAAAAACCCAGAGAGGCAATTCATGACATAGAAATTCAGAGGGCAATAAAGCTAGGAAAACAAAGTAGAGAGTGTAACGGGTCTTTGAAGATCAACTTGTTGCAGGTTTAGGCTTACGTGAAATTACATCCAGTGGTTTCTAAGCAGCACTGAAACCATTAGAATGGATGGGACTCTGGGTCCTTTTCCAAATTTCACCCAAAGCTGCATCGCTTTTATCTGTTGTTTCGCATGGGCCCTCCTAAAATCTTGCTTTGAATAAAGGTCTAACCCATAAAACACACAAAACACAGTCACATGATCTAAATACCACATAACCAACCCCTAATTTCAAAGGTGAAGACACACTGCCCCAGTTCAGAGCAAGGTCTACAGCTCAGTGTGGACTCTCCCAGAACTCACCACCGGGTCTACGAGGCCTCTTCTCTCCCTCATGCCCTCAGGGAATGAGTCCCCATGGTCAAAGGCAATTGGGTCTTGCTAATTGCACCCTGCAGTCTAGAAGAGAGACCATCTCATAATGACGCTGAAATCTGCAATTTCATGCTCATCTGTGTCTTTCCCAGAAAAGTAGGCAGTAAGGCCTATGGAAGGATGATCTGCAGGGCTCTTCCATTGCCCTAAGCCAGGCTTTTCTATTGAAGTGTGAGGCGGACACTATTTTGTTAGTCAAGCAGCCTGCTCATCAAGAATACTTTAACCTGGGCTTCTCTGAGCCCCATGGTTTATCTCTAACGCCAGCTCATTTTATGCCTAAGACCAAGATATCAGGGAAAAGATATCCCTGCTTCCTTGTTCTGAGGGATTGTTTTGCAGCGCTCTTGGAGGAAAAATAGGTCTGGCAATAGAACATGGCAGCTAAGAGAAGACTACAGCTTGTCTCCCTCAATTCGGAGAATGATTTAGGTAGGCCACTTGTACACTGCTTGCTTGGAATTTGACTAATATGCTCCATGTCTTCTGAGAAATGCTAGGAGGCCTTTAATGAGCTCACATGGGCTTGTTTAGACATCCTTATTGCAATCTGTATTGACGATGCATGACATGTGGTCATTTCCCATAGATCTTGGGTGAAATATGTCCGAACCCCTATTGAAATTATTTGGATTCTGTCGGTGAAAGCCTTCACTGATTATCAAAATTTCAAACTGAATATGAGCTGGAACCTCATCAGAAATTTATGAGACAATTCTGCACTATTTCTGTTATTGGAGTTGAAGCATCCTGGCTGTAAAGAGATGAAGAACATCTGTTTACTCCAATGACAAACAAGAGGAAGGGGAGGATAGGGTTTACCAAGTCATCTCAGAAACAAGATGCTTTTTGATACTGAGAATAATACTTTCTATGAAATCCCTCACTTATCAGCAAATCTATATCAGAGCTAGGTTTCTTTTTTAATCTTTTATTGAACACCCCACATCTTTGACCCTCCTGAGGACCTCCGCCAGAATAAACCTTTGCCAACACTTAGGAGTTACTGGATAACGGATGAGAAATCCCAGAAAACAAGTAATAAATGAACACACTGGAAAGGTCTGTGCCATTGGGTAGAGTAGAAGAAAGTTCTCTTCTCAGTTCTCCTATGAGAGAGGCAAGGTTCTTTTCCACCCGCCTGCCTCGCCAAGGAGAGGCAACTCTTCTTAAACAAAATCTAACATTTACTCAAAACCAATAGTTTCCAGTAAAGGGTCTTAAGGATAAATGCAGGCTTACTAGTAAATATTGGTTTAATCTTCAGGGAAAATGAAAAGCTTGTGGTCTGGGACCGATGGCAGAAGAGAGACGCATGAGGACTGGGGACCAGAGGGTTGGTAAAATCTCCAAATAATGTCCTCTTTTCCAGCTCCAGGCAAAAGAACCAGCCATACCCATTCATTTTCTCTTAAAGGAAAGAATTCTTCCAAACCTGGGAGCTCCCGAGTACAATTCAATCAGCCTCTTTCAGTGCTTTGCTTAGTAGTGCTATATATTAAACTCCGCTCATAACTTACCCACCCAAGGGCCTGGTAGATTAGAAATCATGGTAATTTGTGCTACTTTTGGTGGAGACTGTGTCTTATAAACTGAGCATAATAGCATGTTGTGTGACTCCGTTTATTGCCCAATTATAGTTCACGTGGGCATGTTTAGCTGAGTCGTGTTAGTTGCTTTCTTTCACATACAGTTTTGCTAGAACTTTTCAAAACCATTTTTGCTGATCACAACTTGGTAATTGTGCGTGTCTTATTCAAGTCACTCGTCATAAATGCGAGACTTCTCTCATTTCCCATCAGTTCCTGGTTTCCTCCCCTGTTGCTTCCTTCATCCTTCTTTCTTTCTGTCCAGCATTCACTTTTCCCGAAAAAGTGCAAAATACCATGCCAGCAAGCACTCCGCGCTGCCATCTGTGTATATTTTGAAATGGAATTCACCCTAATGCCCCAGTAGTGAGCCCCAAAAGGCCTCAGCCTGTCCTTTTCCCTCCCTGATCTCAGAAGAGAACAGCAAAACACTCCAAAGACGGGCACACAGATGCACTATCTGGGGTAGGAGGCATTGTTCAGCCAGCCACTCACCCAGAAGAGGTTTTCTCTACCCATTTGTCAGAAAGGTCTTGTGGTCAGCAAAATGTGTGAGACAACATTTCATAGGGAAGGATTTAATTATCACAGCTGGTGGTTGAATTCATGGTCTTTTCATCCTCTGTGAAAGATTCCACAAGCAAAATGGGTTAAATTTCATAATGTGGCCAAAAAAAAAAAAAAAGGCCCATGAAACAATGCCAGGCAGAAATGCCTTCAGCAGAAAGATTCTATTCCTTGTAGGAGGCCTGAGGATTTCTGTGCGGCTTAAAGGCTCTGTGTTGGTGGGCTCTCTGATGCCAGGGAACTTTGCCATCCCTTTGGGTAGCTGGGGCACACCAAGAAGCTATGTTGGCCCCTGGAAGGGTGGGGGCGTGGGGTCCCTCAAGATGAAATTCCCAGCAGTCACCAAACAAGGTGGTTCCTGACAGCTGCATTGCGTGGACAGGTATTACACTTCTGACCTTACCCCTGGTCTACAGCATGATAAATAACATTTGGAGACAAGTAATAGAACATAATTCCTAACTGAAATAGGCTCTTCGGCCTAATTGCTCTACATAAAGCAGATAGAAGGAAAAGAATTTAGACTATAGTTGAACTAACAAATGTCTTCTTATATTCAGACAGACAGAATGCACAGTCTGAATTCATTATTTCATAATTATAGTGATATTCATCACTATCCTTGACTTACTTTGTTGGTTGAGTCAGTCAATAAGGCAGTGTTGGGCACTCAGATTCTTTTCTACTTACTGGATCCCGCTTTCCCCCTGGTCTATCATCTTTCTCTTCTTAAACAGGATCTTAGACCTGGAAGCTAGATCTCATTCACATCATCATCATTATTATTGTTATTATTATTATTAAGATTTTATTTACTTACTTATTTGAGAGAGAAAGAGCACAAGCAGAGGGAACAGCAGGCAGAGAGAGAGGGAGAAGCAGGCTCCCCACCGAGTAAGGAGCCTGATGTGGGGTTCATTCCTAGGACCCCAGGATTATGGCCTGAGCCTAAGGCAGATGCTTCACCAACTGAACCATCCAGTCGCCCCCCTTCATATCTTTAAGACAAAATCCTAACCTCAGCAAAATAGATTTAGGGAAACTGAGCGTACTCTGACATTTTGTCTCTGTATTGATATCTGGCCTTTTGCCTTGATCCTGAGACCTGGTTATCACATACTTCCCTGATCGTGGCTGTAAATATCTTCCCACACTCTTTGCTAAAGCCACCTCTGACTTGTGTCCTGATGACTATCCTAGTCTTTCCCGGGTAGGAAGTACCACAGCACAGTCCTGGCTGGAGCTCTTCTTAAGAGGAGAGTCCTGCCTGAGTCCCCATTGCCATGCTTTGGGCAGTACTCCCCATTATGGAACATACCAAGGCAGCCCATTTTCTGAGTATCTAGCCACTCCTGGACTCTTGATTCTGTGTTCACCCCACCTCAAGGATGCCCCGCTTGTGAGGACACCCTTTTCCTCCATTAGGCTTGATAGCACTGTTCACTGCCCACCCGCTCTGGCCTCCCCCATGAGCTGCTCTCTCCTGCCTGCTACAAGGACTTCCAGCATCTGTGCTGCAGCTGCACCTTCAGGATGCTGCTTCAGCTGCTGTGTCCCCACCCACCCTGGTCGGCTCCCCCTACTCTAGTTAACCAGACCAAGTTCTGAGACAGGCTGTATGGTAACATCACCTAGAAAGGAACACCATTGTACAACCGCAATGCTATAGATGCAGATTAGAGGTGCAGGTAGGCATGAGATAACTGCCTTCTCCTGCAGCAGTGGCACTGAGTGAGGAAGACGATAGAATGGTCCAACATGAAGGAGCCTTCAGGCAAACTCCAGGTTAGGAGACCCCAGGGGTTCCTGGGCACATACATATAAATAAAGGTAAAGAGAGCCTCCTTCTCTCCTATAGAATAGACATTGCAACTTCAAAGACAAAGTGAGCAAATCCACTGGAGCTGGGGATGAGTGTTCCCATATGAAAAGATGCTCATCAGACTTGGATAAATTACACCCATTATCCTATTGAGCAAAGCCTTCACAGAAAGCTCTGGATAAAATTACACTGGTCAGACTTAAAAATAATAGCTACTAGTAATTTTATGCTTATCGTGTGCTAAGGTCTAAGATAAATGTTTTATATACATTATGCTCTTTAATTCCCAAAAAAACCTCTTTAAGGTAGGTATTATTATACTCTTTGTTTTGATGAGGAAACCAAAATTCAGAGAAATAAATGTCTTTCTTAGGGTCCACAGCTGGGGAATGAAAAATTGGAAGTTTGACCTCAGGTCTGCTCTAAATATTGCAAAGCCAACACAATGAGATGTGACAGCAGAACCTGTTGGTTTTTTCCTCAAGACATTATAATGTTATAAGAAAATTTTAGCCTAGTATTTTTCAAGATGCTAAAGTAGGTTGTCAAGCCAAACATCCCTGTTTCTGCTGCTTCTAAATGTTGGGGATGGAAAGAGAAGAATTAAGAACAGATCCCCAGGCCCAAGCTAAAGTATGGAGTGTCAGAAATCATAAAGAGAAAAAGTAAAAGTTAGTTGAAACAACCTTATAAGGAAACTTAATTATCTATTACCGCCAAAAAGTAGGTGTAGGGTTAATTTTTTTGCTAGAGCAAAAATAATATTTGCGTCATGTTTCCTGTATACAAATTGTTCTGAATGCAGTGTTCTCAGCTTTTCTATACTGTCCTTTGTTCTTTTGACGTTGTTATTTTTGTATATAAATAAAACCCCTTGTTTACATTACTGTTTCAGAGGCTTTGGGATAGAAAAAGGAATAATTTTCTTAAATTGGTCCACCCTCAAATCATGCCATAGTTAAAACAATACAATGGAGAGAGCAGGGTGGCCCACTCTATCTTGCACAATTTTGACAATAACTGAAAAAAAAAGAAAAAGCATGGGGGTGGAAGCCAAGATTGTCACAGAAATCCTCCTAGGAAAAATCTTGGTTTTGGTTAAAGCTGCATCTGTGGGAGAGGATGCACATGGTGCCAGAGCACAGAGGTGGGAAGGCGGGTAGGGGCCACCTGAAGGCTGTGTTTCCAGGGCAGGGGTAGCTGTTTGAGTCAACTCCAAAAGCTGTGAGCATGAAGTACGAGAGCTTGTGACTCGCCTCAGGGGCACAAGGTCAGGAAAACGCAAATGGAAGGGTAGCATCGACTCAAACCGTGATGCCAGGAAGCGTGACTGCGAGGCAGTGGGCAGCTTCTGGAAGGGAGACAGCTGCCTGGCTCCCAGAGGGTGGATGACAGAGCTGGTGATTCCCCAGTGCCTGGGTGTCCCAGGCTCCACGCGACGGGCCTTGCTGGCCTGGCAGCCAGCTCCACCAGGGGAGGACAGTTAACACCCCCTTCCCACCATTTTCTAGATAAGCACAGGAGGTTTCAGGGAAGTGAAGTCATTTGCCAGAGACTCTGAAACCAGTAAATCACAAAGGCCAATCTGAGACCCAGCGCTAACCCAGTCTCTCCACTCTCTTCCTGCTAAAGACTTCCCTGGGTGGAGGATGGAGAAGCATGTCTTCAGAAGCCATCACTTGGCTAGATCATTTGGTGGGGTGATCCATTTGTCCTATCTTTGGAGAGACGTTCTGGAAAGATCCCATAGGACAAACTGTCCTGCAGTGACAGTGCTTGGTGGGAGCTGCCTCTCAGGGAGCACTGTCTTCAGAGACACCTTTCTGCCCTTTCCTGCCTCCCTTTCTCCTTCCTGGAGGCTGCCTAGCCTTCTTTTCCTGACAACCTCTGCTCCCGTGGCATAGAGCCTGGCGAGGAGTATTTGGACCATGAGCACACCAAGACCCAGGAAAGACTTAAAGGAATGCAGACCAACTGGAGAACCTAACCAGAGGAGGGTGATGGTGTATTGAGATAATCGTTTGCTGAGATGGGACATGTAGTAAGAATGATAGGTTTGGTGGCAGAGTGGGGGCAGGTGGCAGGGAAAACTTGGTCTTGAGCTTGCTGAGTTCAAATAGACATCTCTGTCCTCCAGTCTAGCTGTCAGACTTTTTCCCTTCTCTCTTCTTTTGAGACTGAGAAATTCAGACCCTGGGGTAAATAATCATTTTTAAGTGAAGTTCAAGAGGCTTCACTACAGAGTATACTCTGTTTAGTCCCTACTAGCCAGTTCTTGAGATTACGCATTCCCTGTTGGGAAACCAGACCCTCTCCCCTTCTTCCTCCTTCTCCGGATCCTCATCCCTCTCTAGCCCCTTACCTTGATTCCTTCCTTACTTCACTCCTTCGTCACACTTTATTGAGATGGTACAACGAGCCTGGCCCTCTGCTATGCTCTGAGCCTACAGACACGAGAAAGCCCTCGGGAGCTCAGGGTTTCAGGAGAAAGTGCCAGGTGAAGACTTCAAAGGCTCTTGGATTTCTCTTTTGCCGTGCTCCCCTCCTAAACCTAAGGACCCCTTTTGGGAATAAGGCTTTTCTGGAGAAGAGGCGTTCACCAGAAATCTAGCAACAGTTCTTTCCTGTTAATCTCAAAGGGAACACACCATTTTCTATGGCTCTCGAGGGAGGACTTTTATAAATCTGTTGAAAAGATTGGAAAGGGGTTTGTTGGGGACTGGGCTCCAAACCAGGATTGCCCAAAGCCCAGACGCTGACCACTAACAGCATCTGTGCCTTTGAGCAGAACATGAAGTTGGCCAGATGCCATCACAGGGTTCAGCTCCCCTGTTTTAGAGGGACCTAACTGGACAAGGTTTCCCAAGTTCTTATCACCTCTGGGTTTGCCAGAGCCACTTACAAGGTAAGACCAAAACACAGAAGACCCAGCCTTTGAACAGGGCTAAGAATATTAGGGAAGCTAATATTTATTAAAGAATAATAAGCTTATCGATAAGAAGTGAGACACTTTACCGATCTAAGTTCAGCCTTCTGTGGCATCAGACATCGTCTTGTCCAAGGTTCTGTGCATGACCCGAAAGCCACGGATGGCAATGTACAGAGATGTCTGATTCCCGGGCTCTGAGGTTACACCTGCCTGGGGAGGCTGAGCTCCATTCCTCCCTACTCTAAAGAGACAGAGAGGGGTAGATGTTTAAAATGAGCAGCTGGCTTGATATGTTATAGCCAAATTGTTATGAGATTCAAATCTGCCTTTTATTATTTTTTAAAGATTTTATTTATTCATTCACGAGAGACACACAGAAAGAGAAGCAGAGACATGGGCAGAGGGAGAAGCAGGCTCCTTGCGGGGATCCTGATGTGGGACTCGATCCCAGGACTCCGGGATCACGCCCTGAGCCAAAGGCAGATGCTCAGTTCCTGAGCCACCAAGGTGACCCTGAGATCTGCCTTTTAATATGTCAGTTTTCTCCATTTGTTTCCCCATGCCTCCCTGTTTGTCTGGATGTGTGCACGTGTGTGCACATTTATATAATCACTCTTCCATGCACACTCAATCATAACGTACAAACTAGCCTGACCCAAGAACTTCCAGTGGAAGCCCGCTCCAACCGCCCCGCAGCTTGGCTGGCCCATCTAGGGACTGGAATGCCATTCAGGGATCCCACAGGAAACGTCAGCTCTGCTTTTGTGGTTCTGACACAGCCTGTGCAGAATTTAACAGCTGATAAGCAGGAGCTTCTCTGCAAGCACTGCCATCTAATTAGACCTTTTTGTTCTGATAACACTGGAAATGATACAGTCCAATCACAAGAGAGCTCCAGATCTCAAGAGTCTGTGACACTGTGACGTGTGTTATTAAAAAGGGCTTAAAGGCTCTGGTGAGATGGAAGCCAGAGCCTCAGAGGCTGCTTCATACCCAACATCTTTAAACGTGAAAGAGAAGTGGTGGCGGAGGGTGGAGGGGGGAGGCAGCAGGGTTCTTCACCAGCTCCAGGGAGGGCTTCGCTGCCACCCCCACCACCCCCAAGAGCCCAGGGTGCCTCCTGTCTCATCCCTATCAAGAGTAATGTCGCTAGCAGGCCTAAGAGATGCACTGAATCTGCCTTTAATGCCTGAAAAATAAATAAATAAGTTCAAAGTACAATTATGGAAAAATACGAGTTTGACTTTTAGATGATCAGCAATTTGAAAAGTACTCCAAAATGATTCACTGTAACTCACCAGCTCCTCCTACTACTCAATATTCTTGAAAAATCCAAATACTGATCTTGGAAAGGGGAAGGGATTTATATTCTTCAAAACACACAGAAAAGTAGAAAATCAATATGTTTAACTACGGGAAATTAAAATCATTTTATGGCAAAAATACCCATAAATACAGTTAAATATTAAATGTAAACTGAGAAAAAATATTGGCAGCAAATATGGCCAGAGCTGATATTTCATTTTACATAAAGATATCTTTAATAAATAAAGTGTTTATAGAAATTCTGGTAAAATTGAGGAAAGGACCCAAGCAAACAGTATACCTAGTAAACAATATGAAATTTTTACAAACAGGCAACAATTTCAAGTGCATCATTCATGATGAAAATGCAAATAAAACTCCAATGAGATTTCCTCTATAAAATTATTTAAAAATTTTTTTAAATGATACTGTTCAGTGCTAGCAAGAGGGTCTCACAATGATTATTCATACCAGTTGGCAGGAATTTAGAATGGTGTAAATTTGCCAAAGCATTTTGGCAATATGCTATACATATCTTTAAAAAAGTTACCCTTAGACTCAGTCATTTTTTATCCCTGGAAGTCTCTTTTAGGAATTACCACAGGCAAAATTGATATGCAAAGATATAAATTATTTATAATAGAAAAATTTGAAACAGCTTCAAAAATCCAACATACAGAGAATGGTTAAATAAATAATGGTACCTCTTTAAGATGACACATAGTGCATCCATCAAATGTGGAATTTTTGAAGAACATTGACCAAGCTGGAAAAAAAGAAACCTCATGATGTGTTAATAGAAAATATAATGTGTTAATAGAAAATACGTATAATTCATTTTATTTTCTAGTTAAGCTATCCAGTCGACATTTTATTTTTGAAAACATTTTGTGAAGTAAAACATGACTAGATTGCAAAACACATGGTTGTATTCATTACTCTGGATTTGGTAACTCATGCTTTATAGTGATCCAACAGACCCAAGAAGAATGCAAATTATTGCACAAAAGATGAATGCAGTGATACCACCACCACTACCACTGCTAATACTGGAATTTGCTCCTGAGGGATTTTCTGGGGTAGACTCTGAAGTCCTCTTAAGTGCCTGGTTATGTTGTGTGTGTGTGTGTGTGTGTGTGTGTCTGTGCCTGTGTCTGTGTGTCTGTGTGTAGGGGGGCTGGAGTTGTCAGAGATGGCCAGTAGTTCATGCGTGATTGGTATCTGCTGAAGTAAGAGCACCAATTCTTGGTGAGGCTCGAACAGGTGTTACACCTGAGAGCAACACCAGATTGCTTTTCTGGTGCAGTTCAGATTGCCTAAGAACTTTCTTCCTTCCAGAGCAATTAGCATGCAATCTATAAGCATTATTTTTACTTTCATCCAAAATATTTAACTGTGAAATGTATCTAACCACACAATTCCAACATAATGCCCTATCGTTTCTTAAGCCCAGAGGTCAGCCATTCCTATCACCTTCTGTTTGAAGTAAAAAATATACTAGATGGAAGAGTACATAATAACAAGAAAAATAAACATGTGATTTTTAAGTTTGAGATGGAACAATATACCTTTTAAGACTGTGGGCCCTGGTGTCACAGTTTATATTTGAATCTCAGGCCCACTGTTTAGTCACCTCGGATAAATTACTTAATGTCACACAGCCTCAAATTTCTTGTAAATGAAGAGAGTAACCTATTTATAGAGTTGTTGTGAGGATATAATGAGATGATGTGTGTAGATCACTTAACATATGGCAAGAGCTCAATAAATATTAGCTATTATTATTATTACAAATGTTATAAAAATTGGGGGATCCCTGGATGGCGCAGCGGTTTAGGGCCTGCCTTTGGCCCAGGGCGCAATCCTGGAGACCCAGGATCGAGTCCCATGTTGGGCTCCCTGCATGGAGCCTGCTTCTCCCTCTGCCTGTGTCTCTGCCTCTCTCTCTCTCTCTCTCACTCTCTCTCTATCATGAATAAATAAATAAAATCTTAAAAATAAATCTTTAAAATAAAAAAAAATGTTATAAAAATTGGATTAACGTCAAGTATTCATTCAGCCAGTCAGTATTTTTCAGTAACTATGCCATGTCTCAAAGATACAAAGATGTGTTGATTTATTCAATAGTCTTTTATTGAACACTTATTATGAGGCAGGCACTGTTCTAGGCACTTGGGATATATCAGTGAATGAAATAAAGATCCTGTCCTTGTGAAGAACACAAACCATAAACACCAAACACACAGCACTTATGGTCCTGGTACCATAAGACAAGGAGAAAAGGCTAGGGGACTGGTTGCAATGGTAAATGGGGTGGGGGAGAGTAGGATTGTAAAACATGAGCTTTGGCTTTGTGGAGCACTGTCCTAATGGAAAGACTTCTGGCAAGGGTACACATGGAATAAACTAGAATCACAGTGAGGCTGTGATTGGCTCATCTGGAAAAAAGCAAAGGAAGCTTTGAAGAGCTGGCTCTTGTTGGATAGATGGGAGACACCATGTGGATGGACAAGACAGGAAGGGGATTCCAGGCAGAGTGAATAGCATGCACAGAAGCATGATGATGAAAGATCACACATGCCTATGGCACTACCAGTAGCCAGGATGATAGGAAAGAAGTCTGGTGATGCGAGAAGGGGAGCTGAGAGGGGCTTAAGTAAGTGAGGCTAAAGGTTTAGGATGGATCGTACAGGCAACAGGAGTTGTTAAAGGGTCTGAGCTAAAAAATAATCGGATGTAAGTCTTAGAAGACATGTTCTAGCGTGGGAGATCTGTGTGTTTGACAGGGAGATCTTTAAGAGGTGATGTAATAATCCGATGAACCAAAATGACAGCAGAGAGGCTAGAGGGAGTCAATGGACTCAAGAAAGGTTTGGGAAGTAAACTGGACGATATTAACCATCCATTGAATGTAGGGATGAGCAGGACAGACGAATAAAGGATGATTTCCAGGTACTTGGCTTTGATGGCCAATGGACAATAAATTGGGATATGTGGACCAGAGGATAAACACACTGGGAGTAGGGTGGTAAAGTAGAAAAATAGTTTTAGAAGTGCCAGATTATTTTTAACTCTACTTGTTGGAGAGGAAAATCACGAGAATTAACCAGTTTTACAAACCAGTTGAGAATACATATATTTGATGTGGTAACAATTAAAAAAAGGGAAGGAGGACACCGGATGGGGGCATGTATAAAAGCATTACATTGAAATGTGCGAATGACACACACATCTCAGAGAGACAACGGGAGATCGTGAATTATCAGCATTTAAATAAACACTCCTTAAAGCAAGATGCATTCAGCATCGATGTGGACAAATGAGAGGGCTCCAAAGCTCCGTGTCAGGTAGCATGGGTTGGTCATGCCTCTGTGGCCAGGACTCCACTCTACCAGTGCCATTAAGGACTTCTGGTGAGTAATATTGCTGTCACAGCTTCCTGTTGCTGATTCTTATCTTGAGCAGGTCTTCAAGGTTTTAATGATCTTATTAAGGGAACTTGCAGACATCAAGGCCCAGAGAGGCTGCAGGAGTCACTCAAGATCCTGTGATGATTTTGTGACAGAGACAGGACAAGGATCTAGATGGATTAGTTAATGGGCTTTGAGTTGCAAGTAAGACCTGGTTTCAAATGCACTTAAGCCACAAAAGTATTATATCATCTCACTGAAGGAGAAGTCCAGAAGTACAGCTGGCTCCTGGCCTGGGACAATCAGCCATTTGACTTCTTTCCTGCCTCTCTCTTGCTTGCCCTCTTCTATGTCAGCTTTGGCCTTAGGCTAGCTTTCCTCCTGGTCACAAGTTGATTTCCAGCAGCAACAGGGTTAAAATTCCTTCCTATTCCTAACCATCCAAAGGGAAGAAAATTGTTGCCTCAGTCAGAAGTAAAAGTCTCTTCCTTTAGTATAATTGGGCTAACATAGGTTCCTAACCACCTCAGGACAATCAGATAGCATATATCAGTTGCCTTACTCTGAGTTCCTTAACTAGTCCTTGGCAAGAAGGAATGGTTTTACTATCATTGGCTAAGACTAATTAGGAAACACTCTTGGGGTGCGTTTCCACTGAATAATGTGGCCAGTGGAGAGGGAAGTCATTGAGCAAATCAGGGTTCAATTAAAACTACACCACCCAATGAAACTTTTGACCATAAAGGAAGTGTTCTATATCCACACGATCCAGTAAAGTAACTATTAGACAAATATGGCTATTGGGTAGTTGAAATGTAACCCAGGGAATTAAATTTTCTATTTTATTTCATTTTAATACATTTAAATTGATAGAGGCATAGGGTTAGAAGGATGAAGGGGGTATGGGTGCTGGAAGGTAATCAGTGGTGTTCACTACCCTGATATCCACTGCACTCTCCTCAAACCTGCTCTTCAGGGTCCAACACGCTGCTACTGCTCGAACAATTATTTCTCCCTGTACTTTATTATCATATTCACTACATTGCCATGCTATGATGCCTAAAGTGAAACCCAGAATCTGATGATGGGGTTAGAGTGGGAGGAGAATGACAACCCTTTAAGAAAATCAAACCATGGGAGTTGGATCAAGTTGAGAATCTGAGAAACCGCCTGCACACCGAAAGCATATACGAAATGGTTTTTTTTTTAACAACACAGATTTCCCCCAAATATGCAAGATCATTTGCAACAAAAAAGATGCAGATCCACAATGCTTAAATCCCTGATAAATCAATATATCAACAGCATCTATTAAACTCAGGGGAAAATGTGAATAATTACTATAGAAACAGAATATTTTAAAGGAAATTACCCAGATGGAAAAAGAGCAATCCTTTTTTTAAAAAAAATAAATCTAGATAATCAAAATTGGCTGTTGTGCTAGCAAGCAGCTTTTCTATGATTGTTTCTGAGCAAAGCTCTGAAGAAAAAATGACCCCAGTAACCTGAGGATATCCCAATGCCAGTGAATATGGTGACTATACTTGCCCATATACCCAAGATGGCTGTGTTATTCTAGCACTTTCAAAGGAGTGATGGCTTGAGCAATAACTTCTATCTTCACTTTACAAATGGAATACAAAAAGCCAGCGTGGCACTCCTCCCTGGTGGATGGAAGTAATAGAACTTCGTCTCCAACACATGCAAGGTACACTCATATCTTGGGCACTGACTGGTTCTGGCACCTTTGGAAACCATTCCATGATGAGGAAAATGGACCTAACTTTAGCAGCATGTTCAGCAATGCCGAGGGGCTCCTCCATTTGTCATCACTCTGCATCACAGCATATGGACAGACGTGCCCTGAGAAGCAATATGGCAGTTGGCAAGGTTGGGGCAGGACAGTAGTAGACACGGCTATAGAGTCCTAGCCTGCCACACAGAATTATGTGACATCACTTAACCTCATTGACCCCCTGACCCCAGTTTCTCAGATATATGGCACAGTGACCAAGCCTCCAAAAACAAATAATTAAAATGTTACCTCATTTGCATTACCCAGGAACTTGCACCATAAAAATTTGAGATGCCTGTTTTATATTACTTGTTAATGTAAATATATCAATGTAAAAGAAATATAATTTTTTATATTTAAATATAACTTTCTAAAATGTGACTGCATTGAATTACCTTAATCAATAATCATCTTGCCTTAGTTTTCTTGTCTGTTATAAACCAACCAACCAACCAGCCTCTGAGGGCTCCTGATTAAATTTTAAAATGCATGCAAAGTGTCTGAGTCTTCATCCTATACTGCCACCGAAAGCACTGGGCTAGCAGTCCTTTATATAGCTGATAATTGAATGGAACAGGACTCTCATGTAGAAGCAGAAGCAATTTACTGTTCTGAAATATCATGGAAATGTATAACTGGCTAGGAAGTGAAATCACCATTATTCTAATATATAAGGGAAATGGATGCTTCACTGATTTACTGAAAAGTTTGTTTTTTCTTTTCTGGCCAGCCCAGCCTAGATCTTGGCTAAAAGAACTCTCCTCTCCTTGTTTCTCTATGCTGCTCCCCCGAAATTAGGCTTTTCTTTGGAGAAGATCGCCCAGAGAACTTGCAGCTCTGTCACCCAGAGTTCAAAGTAAAGGCAGTATTTGTAAAAGTTACCTCCCATGAGAAGAATTAACTGTTTTCAGCTACTCACAGATTTGCAAAAGCCTACCTCTGAAGAAGAATCCGATTGAATGTAACCCGGTGGCCACTCAGCCTACCACAGAGCCAGAACTGGAATCCTTTCCAGTGTTGTTTGCAGAGACTGATTCATTGTCCCCTTGAATCTCTCTGGTGATGGAAGGCTCTCTGGCTCATATCATCCATTCCAATATTGGCTAGCTCTGGATCCACATAGAGAGTGCCTAGTCCCTTTTCCCAATGGAAGACTTAAAATCATCTTTGGCAGAAAGTTACCTTTGGCCATTTTCCATTTCTTCCCTTAAGTGGTCTTTTCCTTGTGCTTCATCCAATCATTCAACAGTCCTGCCATTCTGCTCTTCCATTTTGTGACTATTCCTGGGATTAATGGGTTAGAATTATAGATCTTACAGGGCTGAGTCCAATGGAACCATGTTCTCTCTATGTACCTAATGCATTCTGATTAGTGGAGTGTACAATCACTTTTTTTCTCTTAGTAACTACCATGAATCTGCTAATAAACAGTATTAGTTGATTATTTTTCCCTAGGCACAATTCAAATAATTCCAATGGCTATCACCAAAAAGTTAGAAATGCCTAACTTGAAGATAACTAGTGAAAACAACTCAAATGACAAATCCCTCTGATAGAAAATTAAGAGAAAATAAAAACTGTTGCCTTGAACCAACTTTTAAAATTCGGTAGACCTAAATAACTGCATGAAGTGTGATTTTGAGATTCTACACAGATTTTTCTCACATGATGTAATTCTTTGAAAAAAAAAAAGAAAATTCACTTTCACAACGGAAGAGTGCCCTACAAATACCCATGGTTACCCATTTATTTCATCATTTGCTATCATCCCAGTTGTTCTGCAGTCATTCAGAGAAAGAGATAAACTTGGACCAAAATTATTCCCTCTGTAGTTTCCAGCTTCCTGGCTTTCTTCTCTGAGGAAGCCAGAGACCCATAGAATCACACTGAGTCAAGGAAAACCATCTTATTTTCTAGGAGATACAAAAAGAGTAGTCGAGGAAAGATGTGCATTTTCTTAGAAACAGATGATTTCCCAGAGAGAGGGACCCAGTTGAGCTCGTGAGTGACATAAGCGGCATGAAATTTGGCTGGCTGAGTCAAGTCCATATTTGTTGACAGGTCTGCTGCAGCAAAAGGGCTAGAGCAATTATAAGATGGAGTCTCTGAGAGACATTCCAGAACAGATATTTGGAATGCTGGGGGCATCTGGGTACTTTAAACATTCTGTGATGTGACTGCCTGTGTATCAGGAATGAGTTCATGACTGAAGATATTTTGAGTAATTGCCAAGTTGATGGAATTGTCAGAGAGCCAGGAATTAGCACTCCTTGAATCGCAGGACCCAGCATTTGAGGCTGCTGAGATCAGAAGGTTATTCCTTTCTCTGATCTGAAAGGTGGCTTTTTAAAATGTTACATGCAAAGCCAGGCATGTTCAAGATTGTATTCAGGAACCCTGCTGTCATGATATGATCACTAAAAAGGTGAGTTGTTTTGTATTTTAGAACTAAGACACCCCTGAGAAAAATTGAGCTCTGTATAGGATCTGGAATCAATCAGTAAATATTTACTGATCATCCATAATGTTCTCAGCCAGGGCTAAATTGAGCACTGGAAGTAATATTCAGATAGAAGGCATGATTTCTAAACTCAAGCAGCATAAACTATAGGTAGGGAGCCAAGAATAACACTTATAAGTCAATGACCAGATCTATAAAATAGAACAATATTTAAATGTTAAGTCATGTAGTGTAAATTGTCAGTATTATAGACATTCAGAGAAGGGGTTGATTAATGAGTAGGTTCTGATGCAGGGCATTTCAGGATAGCTATAATTCAGAGTTCCCAGAGATGGGAAAGTATCACAGTGGAGAAAGTGCCCTATGAAGAGACTTGGAGAATAGAATGATCTAGATGAGTAGAAATGAGAGACAGGCTGGAGTTCTTGTCTTTAAGTACTTTTAATCCTAAAATGAAAATTAATCAAGAGTACGGTGAGATCATCAGAACACTATCAGAATCTGCATTTGGAGAGTCCTATGACATGGCACTGAAGAGTTTGCGTGCTTCAACAACAAAGAATTTCTAGAAGCATGGCAAAGGAATTCAGTCTAATTAGGCAGGAAATAGCAAGCCAATAGATTCCTTAGTCAGAAGAACGAGCTATGAAATAAATATTTAGGGAAGGTTAACCTGTGAAATCCTGTGGAGTGTGTGCCAGAAAAGGGAGGCTGGGGCCAAGGAAGCCACTGGAATCAGTGTGGACAGTGAAGGTACAACAAAGAAGGAAAGAGAGGTGAAGGACATGAGGCCTTGTGAAGAAAGCAGAATGCGATCACTTGCTGGTCTCAGGGGAAATATAAGTCAAGGCTAATTCAAAGTATTCAAAGCTGAGGACAGGAGCTTCTGTTAAGATGTTGTATCTGTAAGACATAGGGAAGGGGAGATAATGAATATGGCATCATAAGTTTAAGGAAATCCAATTGGAAAGACACAATAAATCTTTTGAGATGTGGGATGATGGTTTGGGTAACAGTTCAAAATGGTTCAGATTTTAAAGTGGTTCAGCCATTACCTGCTTACAAGTGTAGACAAGAAACAGAATTCTTCCCCTGCAATTGAGATCCCTTTATTTTGTATGAATCTCTTCCTATGTCTGTTCTCTAACACACACACACACACACACACACACTTTTTTTCTGGAACTGAGCTTTAAAAAATGCATTATAGTTCAGATAAGTAGAAAATACAGAAAGGGATTCTCCAAGCACAGGGGTTGACATTAACAAAGATCTGATAGTCACAAAATAAGGAGGATAAATGTAGGATAAGAGTGGAACAAGACTAGAAATCCAGCTCTCGTGATGGATTGGATCACAATCCTCTTGTGATGTCTTTCCTGACCATCCCAGTTCAGGAAGATGGCTCATTGCTCTGAACTGTTTACTCAAGTGGCACTTGACAACTTATTTCCTAATCTTCTGTATAAACATGTAATTTCCTCATTTGATAAGTTTTTAGTAGATATGAGTAAACTTAACTCATCTTTGTGCTTCATAGAAACACATGCTCAATAAAAGATTTCTTGATTTTTTTTAATGGTGTTGTTTTCTTATTTTTACGATGTGAGGTGACATTAAAAAATGTAAGCAGGAAATAACCCTACTTCCTTCACGAATTCATTAACATGTAAAGACAGGGTGGGGCATGTAAGGGATATCTGTCATTATTTTGACTCTCCACCTTATGTGTGAGAGATTCTCTGTTTAATGAAGCTGGACTCACCTTCCACTCTAGAACTTGCCAAGGCAGCATGACCCTTTCCCACTCCACCTTGTAGTTAAGCCATGGGTATGCAAATTGTACACACCCATGATATTTTGCATCTGGAGCTACCGACACCATGAGGGAGCAACAAGGGTAGAAATTGTTATCGTGGCTGCAGCCACTTCTAATTTCCAGGAGCACAAGGTGCATGGGGTCAATTGTCAGGGCTGAGGACAATGCAGTCTGAGGTTTCCGGTGTTACAGGAAGCACCAGCAGGAGATTCGGGACTGGTTCAGTGGTCTGATCTGGTCTGAGTACCTAGGGGTCCTTTCTTACTGTCCAGATTTTGAGTCTATTCTTCTGTTATTCTGTTTTCCAGTGTCTCTGGCAGCCACATAATATCTTTTCAGTAAAATTTACTTTTAATTTTTCCAGTCAGTTTCCCCATGAAATTAAGAATTAGGGATTCCCCACCTATCAGTATTTTCTGTAGAAATATACAGAATATGTTCTTATTTTACATTTGGGGTCTGTGGGATGTCACTCTCTCCAGCAAGAGAAATACAGCTGAGTTTGGGATCTAGGGACGTGTTTGCACTAGTCAAGCCTTTGACCTTCAGCAGCTTCCCATTAAAAAGGCATAAATCAGTCCTGCTACCACTTGCTCTTCGAAATGGAGCAAGCTGCCACAGCTCTATGTGTCAACAGCAAGCTTAATGCCAAGATGGTCATGACACCCCAGGTTTGCTCAGGGCAGGTCCAGCTGAAAACTCCTTACAAGGACAGGACCGTAAAGGAACACCCACTTTATGACACAGGAATGAGAATAACTGTGTGCAAGAAGGGAGGAGGGCTTCCCTCTCCCCCCAGAAACATCTGTTTATTCACTTGTTTGTCCATTCTCTCAATAAATATTTATTGGATACTTGCCTACTAGGTAAAGAGACACATTCCTAGACTTAATGAGTATGTGGCGGGGCAAGGAAGATTCGAAGGCAGTCAAATGAGTAACGTACAATAGGATCGTTGATGTAATTCAGCTAGGAATAAAATAAATTCAAAGGGAAATAGGACTGACATTTACCTGGACAGTTCAAAATAAGGGACTACTGCTTTATCTTGTAGGACTAATGTGAATCAGTGGAATATTCCAGGCACTGGAAGGTATGTGCGAAGACCCAGAGGAATGAGGTAAGTACATGTGTGAATGACTCACTGGGGTCAAAATGTAGGATATGGGGTGGGGGATAGGAGACAAGAATTTGGCTTTTATCTTAGAAATGTTGGGGGCCCACTGGAGGATTCTAGCGCTTACTTCCAACTTCTTTCTTACTCAGATAATACTTTTTTTCCCACTTTTTGAAAGCTAAAGTGTTAAATCTTACAGTGCATGTAGTGTTGAACACTGCCTGACACATCAGGGATGCACCACATTCAGTTGCTCTTTTGTTATTTATAAAAAAGGCACACGAGTTGCAGAGCTTTTCTAGGTTTTCTTACAGCTTATTTGCCTTTCTAGAAAGGCCAAAGCTTTGTCCTTCTTCCTGGTGTTTGTTCTGGCTCTAAGCCATGCTTGAGCCCATCCCTCCATCCTATAGGACTTCCATTGGCTCAGCTTCATGAAGAGCTGATGGGGATATCAGCCCCCAAGTTGTCACTGGCATCTTTCATATACCCTGTGTTCACAGAAGACCTCACAGCCTTGCAAATCATCGATCTTATTGTTAAGAGATGAAAATCTTTCCTTTCATGTGTTGGGAGGATGGGTGAGGAGGTGTGTGGTGGGGGTGGCTGAGTGGGCAAAGAAGAGAAGAAAATTCAGCAGAGGCAGGGAAGGTACATAGTCATTGGCTGAAGATGGGGATATTGTGCAAGTGAACAAACTATTTTTAAAGGGCTTCTTTTCATGACAATACAGGAAAAAAATCTCTGAAGTTTATTTGGAAAATGTGAAACAGCTAAATTTACTTACAAACCTAGTACATCTTCCAACTAAGACTGGGTGGTTATAGGAGGAAGCACGGAGAAAGAGAGAAACTGAAAGGGGAGAGAGGGTGACACAGGGAGTAGGAGAAGAGGTATGAGTTTACTGGATGATCAATATTTAGAACTACTCTAAATGACTCACTATAACTCACCATCTTGTGCACCTCCTTCAACCTTCTTTAAAAAGCTGCTTTGATGACACTGTCAGTTATCCCTAGGCACAGGCAAACTGTAGAGGATCCAGAGGTCCAGAAAACCCTTTTCTACCTATGGAAAGATGAACAACAAAGCCTTTAAGGAAAAATGAATCTACTTTGCATAAATAAATACACATTTGCATATATATATATGCATTCATTCAATCCCTCTACCAAAAACAATTTAAAGGATTTTCAAGACTTTAGAATATCACAAAGTCACAAAAGAGAGAAAGACCTTGAAAGGCTGGGAAGTACCAGCAGCAGATCTTAATGGCTGAAGCATAAGAGACAGACAAGAGAGTGGTGGGGAATGGCATATTGTCTCAAGGCCAGTACCCTGAAGGAAGATGCTGGGGGATCAGGGTCCTCCTGAAGGGATTTAAGCAGCTAGGTCACATGACCAAATGTCTATTTTAGGATGATCATCCCATCAAGGGGGTAGCATATGTGTGGAGGGAATTGACCATGGATATATATGGTGGTCATTTTCAGAAGGTGTTGCAAGAGTCAGCAATAGAGAACTAACTCATCCCCAGCTGGAGTGGCAACAGTTGAGCAAATTTGGAGATGGTGTCCAAACAGAGTTCAGTAGGGAGAGTACAGTTCATGGGAGGGTGGAGGCTGAGAGAGCAGGAGTCGTTCAGAATGCCTCCCATGATACCTGGGCAATCTACACCACTGGTTATCAAATGGGAAAAACATAGGGAGGTATATAGATTTGTCAGGAGAGAGGCAATAACTTCCTTTTCAGGTTGGAAACTTTGGAATCCTATGTCTCTTAAGTAGCATACATTTGGAAAACAAAGGTATATAGGTAGCAGCTGAAAACTTCTATAATGAATTAAGTCACCCAGAGAGAACCTATGAAGATTCAAGCCTGAAAGCAGAGTTGTATGAGATGCTATGCATTAGGGTCTTGAAGGAAAGAAGAGTCTATGAAAGATCCTAAAAAAAAAATAAAAATTAAAAAAAAAGTCAAGATTGCTAGCGAAGGAAAGAGAAAGAGATCCCAGACCCCAAATAAGAAAACATCTTATGAATGAAGTGGTGGGTCGGTTGCTGCAGAGAGGTTGAGTAAGATAAGAACCAGGAAAACATCCTTCTGATGTGACCGAAGTTCTTTAGTAAACACAAATTACTCTACAAAGAACAGAAATAAATGGGGGACGGCTGTTAGTGAGGACATAAAAGGGAGATAGCAAGAGCAATCTGTTCTTTCAAGGAAAACAGAGAATGCCTGCAAGAGAAAGACCAAGTGCTCTTTTCACACTTAGGAGAGAACAGCCGTTGTTTATTAGCTGATGGCAAAGGACTGACAGGACTGGCCAGATGCAAGATATAAGACAGGGAAAGATAGTACAATAATTAGTAGGTTTAGGTGGCAGAGGAGATGGGAAGTCCACAACACAGATGGAGGGCAGAGTTTTGCTTGAGAGGTGGGGTACTTCCTTCCTTGAGGCAGTGCAGAAAGTGTTAAATGAGGGTGGTGTCAATTTGTGGGCATCACGTCATGGAGGGTGCCCCTGAGATGTTGGGAGAGGGTACCAGACACTTGGAAAGGATCATTTGGGATGACAGAGGAAGATGATCATGGAAGAGGACTGCTGAGTACTGCAGCCCCAACTGGTGTTGGGAGCCCCAACATGGTCATAGCATCGGCCTGGGTTTGTGAATTCCTAAGGCAACACTAGCTGCTTCCCTGTAAGGGCCAGGAAGGCAGAGATGAACTATTCCAGGTTGGGTGAAAATCCTTTCGTATGTGGGAACTCTGAACCTGGGACACCTGGCGCAGTCACTTAAACAAATGCAGTGGGTGCTCACTACCCATCTGTAGGGCATATAGGTCTAAATACATGGAGACAACATTAGATGAGTATACATAAACTAGACGTAGACACGGATGTAGTGTTTAGAATGACTTTACTCTATACAAGTTCCCATAGCCACTCTGTATAAGGGGGTGGGGGTGGAGAGAGAGAGAGAGAGATTAGGTTCCAAAAGCAAACCACTAAATAACTTTAACAGAGGGTCCTACTTTTATATTTCATTGCACTTGTTAAAGTTAACAGATCACTTTAGGGATGGGTTAGATAGATAGCTAAGGAGGTGGCCAACTGTTGTCTCAATTATCCTGAGGGACAGGGGTCTGGAAAACTGATGACTCATACTTGGTTTAGGAAACCAGTGAGCTCAGGAGCCTGGCTGTAAAGTCTCAGGGCAGTGATGTGTCTCTGTGTGTGTGCGTGCACATGCATGTAAAACAGCCAACAAGTAAGTTTCTCTGAGACATATCCCTTTCATCGGCTTAAGAGATTCTGCAGGAATCAATTAAGCCCTGCATGTTTTCCACCAGAGATGAAAATCTGGCAAGTAATACCTTCTAGGCTTCTTTAAGGAAAAAAAAAAAAATCCAGACCTAGGATTCCATTTGTTGGTTTTCATTCACATCAGACTTTTCTTTTGAGGTAAGCAAACACCTTCCATGCTGGGTGTTGGGCATTATGAGAAAAAAAAAAAAAAAAAAAAAGAAAAAAAGAAAAAGTTTTTTGTTGCCAACATGGCCCTACCAAGCCTGAAGAAAGTGCTAGAATGAAGGAGCTTGCGGTCATGAATATCCCCAAGAATGCAGGGTCAACTCAACGGTCAGTAGTGGTTGTTTTTTCTTTTCTTGAGAAAAATTTCATATTATGATCCTGATAATATGGCACTTGACTAGATTTCTTGAAGTTATACTAAAGGTTTACAGGTGTTCTGCTTATTTATGAGTTACATACCTTCTCATTCGACTTTCTTGTTAGGTGCCTTGAAATCTGACAGTAAATCTCACTCCCTGGCATTTGAATTTGGGAGATAGAAAAACGCTTTGTGGTGTCTCAGACTCACAGTCATAAAATTAAGAGCATGAAGGAAACTTTGAGATCTCCTGGACTAATGGTTCTCCATCACAGTGACAAGACTCACTGTTGAGTCATGACTAAAAGAGCAAAAAAGATAAACATAGTTAAATATAAATACATTTTAAATGGTGCAAAAGAAACCATAAACAAAGCTAAAATACAAACTATAAACTGAGAAAAATATTTTCAACACATATGGCAGATAAAGGATTTATGTCTATAATATACAAAGAACTCTTACAAACAACCCAAAAGTGAGCAAAGAATATGAATAAGCTCTTTCCAAATAGCAAATCCAAAGGCCAATAAACATAGGAAAAGATGCTCAAATTCATTGCAGGTCAGAAAAGTGGAAATTAGAGTAACAATAAAATATCACTTCTCGTCTACCAGCTAACAAATATGAAAAAGAGTGGGAACCCATTCTATTGGCTGGAATGAAATGAGCAATACGTTTGCTGGTGGATAGGAGAGCAATCAATCTGGAAATGCCTAGTTAGTGTAAAAGTACATGACACCTTTCACCCAGTAATACCAACCTTGGGAATCTATTTCATAGAAACTAAAGAAGATATTAAGAACTATCAGTACAAAGATGTTAATTGCAGGATTAGGGGTCATGCCAAAAGAACTATAAAGTGAATGACCAAAAACAAGACAATCAATAAGTAACTTGGGGTACGTCAATACCATAGGACATATTCAAGATGTTAAACAGAATGAGCGAAATCAATATCTATTGATTTAGTAGCATTTCGTGCATTAAGTGGGAAAAAAGCGAGAAGTCAGGAAATGGGCATCATACAATCCCATTTTGAAAAATAAAGACAAAGCCATTATTTATACATATATGTACAATGCATGCACTTTTATGTACGATTACATGGATGTAGGAATAGATTTATAAGTATATATATCAGATTGATAACACTGATCATACTCAGGTGGAGTAAGGAGAAGCTAAGAAGAAAAAAACCCACAAATAATATTAATTAAAAAAAAACACAAATACTGCTCTCTTGGTATGACTTAGTTTATGTAAAACTATTTATAGGTGAGGGATATATATGTAGTGATGCATGAAAGGATGGTCACTGAATGTTGATGGCAGGTGAGATTTCAGGGCATCTTAACTTACCTGCATTTTTTCCACATTTTTAAACATTTTATTTTTGTAATTATCATAGGAAGAATGCATATTCCTAGACCCCACACCAGCCCAATGAGGCAATCTCTAAAAGTGAGGCCTGGTTATTTGAGCTCCGCGATGGATGCTTCCGTACCTTAAAACAGTTTTGTAGCCAGTGATCCAACCCAAATCTCAACTGCTGCAGAGCACCCCTCAATGGCATTCCTCACAGATGCTTGAATGCTTTCAGAAGTGAGCCACTCACTGCCTACCAGGGTAGCCCTTTTCCTTTTGGATCAGGTCCTATTGATAGATTTTTTTCTTTCCTGACAATGAGCTGGAATCTGTTTTGTATAGCCCACTGAAGTGATACTCTAGTGTTCAGGTATTCGAGACAGCTATCACAGTGAGCCCACGTTGTCTTCCTCCTGTAATAACCTTATCTAGAACATAGAGGTTTGAGGACTTTGAAGAAAATCAAGGTGGTGTGAAGAGTAGGGAGAGTGACCAACATTTTTTATTATCTCAGCTGAGACAATACCTGTGAAGTGGGACTGACCCAGGCCAACTGAGATGTCTTGGCACCCTATGACAAGTTGGGTTTGCTCTGTCAGGATATACAGGCATGTGTCTGCGGATGTGTCTAAACGTATTTCCCGCTTCTAGAGGCTGCATGTGGGTGTCTACAAAAAGCCGTCACACTGAAGAGCACAACAATCCAAAAGGAAAAATTATCCAGTGGCAATCTTTGAACATTAAATAAACTTAGTTGCAATTTGCCCTTGTTGGTGGCTCTTAAAGTGGTTATTAGTTGCTAGGATACCACCACTTTAAAGTATTTCCATTATTGTCATCTTTTTTTCTTTTTTTATGTTTGTGTGTGTAACTTTCTATTTGAAGGTCAAGGACTATTTTTCTATCTTCTTCCTAATGACATATGAGAATTAGCTACAACCTCAGGCTCCTGTAACCTAGACTCCGCTGTCAGTACGGCAAGTCCGGGGTAGGGAACTCTGGGAACTTGAGGACTTGACATTTTATGAGTATGCTGGTGGCTCCTTTGTGAGACCAAGGAGCCACAAAGTAAGGGTTATTTATGAAAAGTCTCCACCAAAGTATGGGCCTTCGCAAGATAGTAGAGAGTAGAGACTCACATATATACCAAATATTTAATCTATTATTTACCAATCAGGGTGCAAATGTCTTTGAACTTTATCTCACTTATTTTCTCAGGGGTCAGGCTATATTCCATTATATAGATAGAGCCACGTGATGGGTGGAAATAAGGTTAGAAAAGATGTTTAGACCTCATGGGGACATTGACATCACTGCTTGATTATTTCCATTCTAAAACTTGGTCAGATTCTGAAAAACAGCCAGTCACCAGCAACAACCAAGGGTTTTGTTTACACTTGCAAGGAGCTTCTGAGCAGAGCAGTGCCACTTCTTGCATTCTCTGGCTGTCCGTTTTATGGTATAAATTAATGGCCTTCTTGGTTTGGCCGAGATCAGTGAATTCCTCTTCACAGAGTCACTTTTCTGTAGCAAGACAGTCATCTTCAACACATCTTCAGTCCTAGGCTGGCCAAAAATAAAGTAAAGAACATGAAAGCTCAGAGGCTTAGAGAAGAATCTCGTTCAGAACCTCGGCCCCACTACTTATAAACATGACAAGTGTGAAACTAGTATCACCCTTATAGACATGCTCCTTTGAGAGGAATTAATGCCAGGGGATGAGTGTGCCACGTGGGGTTCAGGCTTGCCAGGTTCTCTCTTTCCTTTCCATGTCTCTGGAGTCTCTGTAGCTTGGGTTTATTGTGACCACCCATCTTGCATTCCATGGAATAGTCCACAAAGTCAGTAATTGGACAGTCATGTTTCCATGCTGGCCCTTTCATTTCAGCTTCACCCACTCACATCATATGCTTCCAACACCAGCCTCACCCTGAAGTCAGCATCCAGCCTTGGAACTCCAGTATCCATCTCCTACCACCATGGCATTCCCAACTGAAATATCCTATGAGAATTTTATAGCAGATATGAGCGGTATTTCTGTGTTGTGCAAACAGCCATCATGTCTACTGGTTTTTCATAGCCACCCCCAGGCATCTTTTCCCCATTCATGAGATCTTGATGGGATCTGAGTATCTTTTTTTTTTTTTAATCCCTCAGTCCTCCCTCTCACTCACCATGCCCCATTGATCACCTTTTTAAATTTACTTACAACTTTTGAAAGATAATTCGCCTCCTTTTGTGACCGGGGAACCTAAACACTGAGTCATTTCAGCTCAGATGTTTGACACAATTTATTATAGGAAATTAGATTGTGAGAGAAGAAGTGAACTGAATTCTCTGGATGTTTGGAATTACTTTAAAAAGGACATGAGTTTGGAGGTTCCCGGGTGGTACAGTCAGTTGAGCATCTGACTCTTGGTTTTGGCTCAGGTCCTGATCTCAGGGTCATGGGGTCGAGTCCAGCATAGGGCTCTAAGCTCAGCCTGGAGTGTGCTTGAGATTCTCTCTCTCCCTCTGCCCCTCCCACTTGTGCTCACTCTCTCTCTAATAAATAAATCTTAAAAAAAAAAGACATTAGTTTGGAATGCTACAATATGTATTTCAAAAGGTAGATCTACTTCTAACCTGCCTTCTTGATATCCAATGTGTTCTCAGTGGGTCAGGAAATACATGCTAATTTCAACATAGCAAATCAATAGAATAATCAATAATGCTTTCTAAATCAAGATAAAGATGATTTTTAAAAAGTAAAGTATCTGTGTAAATATTTGCACCATTAGTCTTTTTTGTTGCCTAAAAATCCAGAATGGTTTCTGCTTCATAGTTCTTTAGTCACTATAATAAATATTTTTACCTGTTTAGCTGGAAACCAAATGAGCTGGACTACACATAAGCAGTTATGACCCTGGGATGTTCAGCAACATGGTTAGTGTGTCTGACATGTGTTTAGTATGTCTGGTATCTGGTATAGACAAGGAATCTCTCATAAAGACTCTGCATCCCGGAAATCTCTGTTTTAATTTTTTAGAGGTATTTATCTCTAACTCTCCATTTATCTATTGCGCTTAGCAATACCTGGCCAAGTTTTCAGTTACCCAAGTAAGGAGGATCCTAGGGTTTTGCCAAAAAGGAGACAAAAACAGCTATTCATCTGATGAAAGCTAGTGAAAATCATTCATTTTCTTGCTCATTCAAGATAAATTTATTGAGCAGTTACTATGTTTCAGAACGTTAGGTGCCTGTGAACCATACTAATGCCATCGTGGGCAAATCTGCCATGATGACGGCTCTGTGACCTGCAGCCTTCTTGAGAGCAGTCCCCTTCCCCCTTTCTTTATTTTTGTTTCACCACCCACCCACCCACCCCAAGTCCACCCTCAAGGCATCATGTCCTTGATTTGCTCTGGAGATAGGACTATGACACATACCTATTCTCAAACTTCTCTGCTTGAGTGGTCCATCAGCATGTGATGCCAGCCTCTAAGTAGGTCTTAAGAGAGGTGGGGTTGTGGAGATCTACTCCTCCTGAGGCAACTCAAAACAGGCTTCTGTTATAAGTCCCCTTAGTAAACCATTTCTTGTCAAGTTGCACTTGGACTTGGCAGCCTTTTTCTTCAGATCCTCCAGTTTTGGAGGTCCTTTATGCATACTTTTCTTTCACAGAAGAGTGCTCAATACACAAAAATGCAAGACATGGTTCTTGCCCAGAAAAAGCTCGCCATCAGGGCAGGCGGGGTGACTCAGTGGCTTAGCGCCGCCTTCAGCCCAGGGTCTGATCCTGGAGACCCTGGATTGTGTCCCATTTCAGGCTCCCTGCAAGGAGCCTGCTTCTCCCTCTGCCTGTGTCTCTGCCTCTCCTCTCTCTCTATCTGTGTGTGTCTCTATGAATAAATAAATAAAATCTTTTTTAAAATAAATAAATTAATTAATTAAAAAGCTCACCATCAAAGTTGATTGTTAGATGCTCAAATTTTCTCTTACAAACCAAAACAGGGAAAGACTCTCTTCTTCAAATTGTTCTCTTCCTCTTTCTTAAGAGGAAGCCCTGGCTTCAAACCCTATTCACAAAAGGTCATTGTGAGAGAATTACAGCTTTATGGATTTAATAGGTCAAGGCCAAGAGGGAAGCAGAGGCCTTAAAAGATGTTCATCTGCTCTGTGAATCCATGGCTTCTCAGCCCTCGTGTGCTGTATTCTTTTTATTTTAGGAGTTTATTTTAATTCCAATTAGTTAACATAGAGTGTTACATTAGTTTCAGGTTTATAACACAGTGATTCAACTATATCATACATCACTCATGTTCTCCACTTTCTACGTGGGTATTTCGAACCTTCTTTACTCTGCTAGAACTCCTTTAACAAGTTGCCCAAACTAAAATCCACCAAGATCTGCTCCAAGCTCCATTTCTTCCCTTCTATATTACATGGGATATCCTTTGTCCCAGCCAAGGCCACTTACTCTATCTACATGCTATATCAATAACTTCTACCTTGTGCTGTACAATCAACTATCCTTGAATGGATTGTTTCTACTAACATGAAATATGCTTGGAATTTCCCCATACTAATTAGTTCATTGGTTAGCTCTCAGTTGTCTATAATAACAGGGTACATGTCTTCACCTCACTCACTCCTCAGTTTATTCTCATTTGGCATTAGTCCCAAAAGTGGTGAAAAAGCTCTTGCCGAGGACATCTATGACATTCGTGTTCCTGATTTTGAGGAACATAAAATTGTTTCAATTTGTTTATTTTAAAAAAATATTTTTTAAAGTAATTCCCGTGTCTACTTCAAATGTCAAGCTGTACTACTCAAGTTGTACATCGATTCCTTCAGAATTTATAAGGCATGAATTTTTTTTTAAGATCTTATTTATTTATTCGTGAGAGACACAGAGAGGCAGAGACATAAGCAGAGAGAGAAGCAGGCTCCATGCAGGGAGCACAATGTGGGACTCCATCCCAGGTCTCCAGGATCATGCCCTGGGCCAAAGGCAGGCACCCAACCCCTGAGCCACCCAGGCGTCCCTATTAGGCATGAATTTGATACGTTCTAGTTCTCACTATGACTTCTGAACAGTATGCCATCATTCTGATCCCTGATACTTTGGCTGTGGCCTATCTTTTCCCATATTTTTCTTTCTTTCCTTCTTTCTGGAAGCTCTAAGATCTCCTTTTAATCCCTGGTGTTTTGCATTTTCCCATAAGATTTTAGTGCGGTTCTGCTTTCATTCATTTTCTTTGGGTACTTTCTGGTTCTTTAAATTTAGAAACTCGTGTTTGGTTATAGGGAATTTTCCTTGTATTATTTCTTTGACAGTTTTCTTCTCTATTGTTTCTATGTATAATCTGCATGGAACTCTTGTTATTCAGGTAATATAGCTATAGCCTCTGTATTAGCGTTCTACACAGAAACAGAACAAAAGGATGTGCCTATGTACCTGTATACATATGTACATACACACACACACACAAGCGTACATATATATGTACTATATATATATCTACGTATATGCTTTATAACTATATAACTATACATGTGTGTGTGTTTTATAGATAGATACAGATATAGTATAGATATAGATACAGATAGATATAGATATAGATGTAGATATAGATATAGATATAGATATAGATATAGATATAGATAGATATAGATAGTTTTAGTGACTGTGGAGGCTGAGAAGTCTCAAGACCTGCAGTTGGCAAGCTGGAGATCCAGGAGAGCTGATGGTGTGCTGCACTCTGAGTCCAAAGGCCTAAGAACCAGGAAAGCAGATGGAAATTCTACTCTGAAAGCCTGAAGGCTCCAGACTCAAAAGGAGCCAGTGCTTCCATTGGAATCTAAAGGCAAGAAAATACCAATGTCCCAGCTCAAGGTAGTCACGCAGGAGGAGTTCCACCTTACTCAGCCTTTTTGTTCCATTCAAGTCTTTAATTGGCTGGGAGGGCAACCAGGCTTTACTCATTCTGCAGATTCAAATGTTAATTTCATCTAGAAACACCCTCACAGACACACCCAGAATAATGTTTGACCAAATGTCTTGGTATCCTGTGGCCCAGTCAAGTTGACACATAAAGTTAACCATCACAACCTATTTTTTTTTCCTTTTCTCCCCTATTATTCATCTTTATCTTTTTACTTTCTTAAAGATTTTCTCAATTTTATCTATTATCTCAATCTTTATCTTTTCCGAATTTAATTTTTTTCTATCTTCCTTTAAATTTTTTAATCCTTGTTATCATCATATTTTTAAATCTCAAGGGCTCTTTCTTCTTTTCAGAATCTTTTTCTCCTTCATTTTAAAAACAAATACCCATTTGCTTCATGGATTTTAATTATCTATGATATTAGTTGGTTGTTTATATTTTTTAAGTTTCCTTTGTAATTCATCAACATGTTCTACTCATCTTGCCTCTATATCCTATATCTATATCAATATCCTATATCAATATCCTATAAAGCTCTATGTAATTTCTGTCTCCATGGCCAACACCCTGTCCAAGTTGTCACTTCTCTCACCTGGACCCTGTAACTGCTCACTGTCAGTCACTGGCTCATTCCACTGACCCTTCACACTGCAGGGAGAGTGATCTTTCACAGTGTAAATATGGTCATCTTATCCTCCTGCTTCAAATCTGTGGATAGTTTCCCCTGTAAAGCCTTATAATGCTTCTCCAGCACCTTCTCCTATCACCATCTACTCCTAGTCTGACCTGTAGCCATATATTATTATATTCAGTTTCTTAGGTTTGTCATTCCCTCTCTTCCTTTTAAGAATTTTTTTTTAACATATCACCCCTTTGTCTGGAAGTTCTCTCCAAATACAGATATATATATATATATATATATATATATATATATATATATATCCCCTATGTACTTTGCCAAATAAACTTTATAGGTCTTTTATTCTTTCTTTAAAATATTATATTTATTTATTTGAGACACAGAGAGAGAACACAAGCTGGGGATGAGGAAAAAGAACAGAGGGAGAGAGAGAGAGAGACAGGCTCCTCACTGAGCAGGGAGTCCAACACAGGGCTTGATCCCAGGACACTGAGATCATGACCTGAGCTGAAGGAAGACACTTAACTGACTGAGCTACCCAGGCATCCCCTTTACTAGTCTTTTAGATTTCAACTTATTTGTTCTTTCATAGAAATATTCCTTAATGCTCCATTCCAAATGAGGTTGCTTTTTTATACATACTTATGGGATCATGTTCTTTCTCTGAGACACTTATTTCAGTATATTATACAGTATTCATTAATGTGCTTAATTTTCCCCCAGGAGATACAAGCCTCTTGAAGACAGGGGTCATGTCTGTTTTAGTTGGCCATTATATATCCACACTCAATAAATGAATGAATGGGTCTCTCACAGACTCTCTTACTTACTCAACCTATATTGTTGTCTTGTTTTTTAGTAATAGAAACTCAATTTTATTTGGTAGGCAATATGCCTAAATAAACTACAACTTCCCAGAGTTTACTGCAGCTAAAGGACCCACGTATCACAGGTTTGGCCAATAAGACAAGCTAAAATCTGATAAAGGTCCTGGGAAAGTTCTCTCATTCTTAAAAAAAGGCTACTCATTTTTTTAAAGTTTTTTTTAAAAGATTTTATTTGTTTATTCATGAAAGACACAGAGAAAGGCAGAGACGTAGGCAGAGGGAGAAGCAGGCTCCAGGCAGGGAGCCCGATGTGGGACTCGATCCTGAGACCGCGGATCACGCCCTGAGCCAAGGGCAGGTGCTCAACCACTGAGCCATCCAGGAGTCCCTTAAGTTTTTTTTAATTCCAGTTTAGTTAACATACAGTGTAATATTGTTTTCAGATTTACAATATAGTCATTTCACACTTGTATACAATACCAGGCTCTCCTCACAAGTGCCCTCCTTACTCCCCATCACTTATTTCTCTTATCCCTCCTACAAACTCTCCCCTGGTAGCCATCAGTTTATTCTCTATAGTTAAGAGCCTGTTTCTTGGTTTTCCTCTTTCTTTTTTTTTCTCCCTCTCTTCTTTTTTTTTCCTTTAAATTCCCACATATAAGTGAAGTCATATGGCTTTTGTCTTTCTCTGGCTGACTTATTTCTCTTAGATTAATACTCTTTAGCTCTATCCATTTTGCTGCAAGTGTCAAGATTTCATTCTTTTTGATTGCTGAGTAATATTCCATTGTGTATATATATCACATCTTCTTTATTCATTCATCAGTTGATGGAAATTCCTTTTTCATTTTATTTATTTCTTCTGGAGTGCAGACATGAAACTGGACATGGAGTAGTTATCATGCAAACACAAGGCAAAAGGCATATGGATGATAATTGCATGATGAGGATGAAGTAGTAGAATGACAGAAGGGTCTAGGAACCCTGATGACACCACAGAGCCACTGCAACAGCCCTGGGAGGCCAACCCCTAAACTTTTTATTATGTAAGAAAAATAGCACCCATTTGGTCAAACCACTCTCATCAAGTTTCTTTTTTTTAAGATTTTATATATTTTTAAGACTTTATATATTTATATAATTTATATAATTAATTAATATTAAATATGAATATTTATATATTCATGAGAGACATTCAGAGAGAGGCAGAGACATAGGCAGAGGGAGAAGCAGGCTCTGTGTGGGAAGCCCAATGTGGGACTCAATCCCAGGACCCCAGGATCACACCCTGAGCCAAAGGCAGATGCTCAACCACTTAGTCACCCAGACATCCCTCTCATTAAGTTTCTGTGCCATCAAGCTGAACCCAATCTATCTGAGAAAATGTACCAGCTTACTCTATGTCCTACTCATATTTAAGTAATTTGTGAAGCTTCTTATACAGTCTTAACATTATAATTCTTTGAAAATATATTAGAATGAGGGCTTGAATTGTGTGAGAGTTGGCCAAAGACAAAGAGTGACTTTTGGTGAAAGTGGGTGGTTCAGCAAGCAGTCAACTTTGGCCTCATGTCAGGTAGCCTTTGCTGCTGACTAAGATGTCTTGTGGTTTGGAACAACCTTGACTGGCATTTGAGTTCCCATTCCTGTAAGACGGACCTTAGCATTCCAGCAAAACCTTTGCATAGATGATCACCTATACTCCTTCTCTTAAGGAATATTTGTTGGGCACTAATTATGTGATTGAAACTCTGCTAGAGCCACAGTTGTCATTGTGAGGATCATATCTCTGTGTTGCAGATTCTCAGTAGATGTCTTTGATCATCAATGTTAAAATGTTAAAATCAGTTTAACAGTGTCCTGGAAGGGCAGCTAATAGTATTAGCTGTTATTTAAATTAAATCTGTTTATTTTCTACTGACCATCTCCATCAAAGAATATGGTACCTAAAAGTGGTTCTTCCTATTAGTGAGAGTAGAATAACTGGGATAGTAAGTTCATAACCTCAAATCTCAATATTTAACTAAAAAATTTCAGTATTTACTCTCATTGTAGTCCAATTGTATGCCCAAAGAATGGCTTTCCACATGGTCATTCAGAGGCCCTCGTGGCATTCCATCCCATGCTTCCATGATCCTAGGGCACTCAGGATCTTCATCTGGATCATCTGTACCTAATAGATAAATAATGAGGGACATGAGAATGTGGAAGATCATATGGAACATCCTATGACTAGACTTAGACTTGTTGTACATCACTTTGCCTGTACTCCACTGACCAAAATGCACTCACTTTGTCCCACATAGAAGCAAAATGAGCTGAGGAGTGAAGTCCATCTGTGAAATCAGAAGAAAATGCAAACAGTTTGGGAAACATGTAGCATTGTTTTTGCTATTATATTAAAACACACCAGGAAATATTTGTCTCTAAGTCTTTGCTTACATTATTTTCTTAGTATAGGATGCTCTTAACCCTGATTTTCACTAACCAAATTTACCTATTTTCCAGGAACAACTAAATGGCCACTTTCTTCACAAAATCTTACTAATATGCTTATGCCACCAACTACAGAGAAACCAAAACTCCTGTGTGTCTTGAAGATGTGTGCAGTGAGATGGAGAAAAAAAAAACAGATCCTCACAGAACAGCTTAATTATTCAAGGTAATAGCTGCTTATGAATGCAAATGGATGGACAGATAATAAGATTAGGTACCAACTTGGGGAGGGCGTCTCTGTCATATACTTTGTTGGTTTTAGATGATGTATATTCAGATATTTATTTATTGAATGTTTTCATTTTCTGGATGGTAGATCATAGTCAGAAGGACACTGTGAGGACAGAAATCAGCTTTCTTTGCTCAGCAATGTATGCTGAAGCCTGGCATAGAGGACCGCTCGGCATAGATTTGTTGAGGAAAGGAATGAATGATTTAATTAACTAATGGAAGAGATGTTCAAAAAAGGAAGAGGCAATGGAGACAAAAGATAATGAGAGACTAGGGCTTCAGTATAGAACATATTATGCTTTTGGTGGAAGAGAATGACGGTGTGTATATGTTTTGATCCCACCTACTAAGTCAGTAGTTAAGCAAAGCTATCTGCCAAAAAGAAGTCATGTTTCAATGAATAAGTGAATGAATGAATTCCCACTGGAAAACACATGTGAATGGCTAATACAGTATGTTCAAATGTAAGCACAATGTTTTGAATAGTTATTTCCAATTGTTTGGAGAGATGGTGTATGTGAGAAATACTGTGAGCTTACAAAGATAACTAGGGCATGGGGCCTTGCTCACTCTTATTCTCTTTTCCTCCTTCTCTCTCTTACTCTCTCCCTCTCTCTCTCTCCTTTTCCCAGTTTCCTTAGGGAAGACCTGGTTATTCTGCTCATTATTCATAATCAAATTATCAGCATCCCTCTCTTACAAGAATTCATGAAACTTCTGTACATTTTAACTCACTTCAACGTGTGTTTTGAGGCAATATTTTACACAGTATTATATGAAGGCATGACGATGAGTAAGTGAGCTTTCTCTTTCTCCCCATCTTATTTGTTCAGTCACAGGCATTTAGTTCTCCGTTATAAATATAAATGGTGCCAGGCTCTGGAGACACAAAAATAAATAGCGTAGGTAGTGCCCTTAAGGAAATCAAAATCTTGGCTTAGGGGGAGGTAGTTGTATCAGTTAGCTAAAGGCTGAGTGAGATAAGCTCAAGGACAGAGCCCAGAAAAAGGTGTCACAGATATAGAGGCACAGAAGGAGACAATACCCAGCAGGGGTGGGAAAAACAACAGAGAAAATCTCCCTGGAGGAAATGATCACTGATCTAAGGTCATGGTTAGGTGGATGGGTGGGTTCTAGACCCATCTACAGGGCTCTACCATTTACTGATTGTGTCATCTCAGGCAAATTAATTAACTTTTCTGTACTAAATTTCCTTTAGTAAAATTTGGATGATAAAACTTTTTAACTCAAAAATTAAGAAGGCTAAATGAGATGTATATAGAACAGTGATTTGTACCCAATAAGCATTCATTACATGTTTCTTCTTTTTCTTCTTCTTCTTCTTCTTCTTCTTATTATTATTATTATTATTATTATTAATTATTGGAGAAAGCCTGAGGAAACAGTAGAAAATGCCATTCCAGCTTGATGGAATACCCTGTGGGAACCAGGGAAATATGAGAGTGCTCTAAAGGAGCTAGAAAGTTTAGAGTGTGGGATGAGGTTGGAAGAATGGCAAAACTAGGACAAGGTTGCATCAGAAGGGGCCCCAGGAGCCAAAGGAATCCCAACATCATTCTGCAGGAGACTGTTTTAGTAAGGGAATTGTGCAACCAGATTTCCATTTTGAAAGGTCACTTTGATGGTAAAGAATGGAAATGGTGAAAGCAAAGACAGGGAGAACAATTGGGAAATTGCTGCAAACACAACCACCTGGTAAAGAGGTATGACTGCTAGCAAAGAAGGGTGATTCGGAGTTGTCACAGAAATAGAATCAGGAGTCTTGAGATCCATTGGCTGTGGAAACGAAAGGCTCCAGGCTTAGGTTGTAAGGTAATAGGATGAAGGTCATTCCTGACTGATGATTATGACATTAGTAAAAGTCAGGAACATAGCTGGGCTTTCCTTGTGTGGGCTTTCATTTTGCTTGTTTTGGTTATTTGGGTTGATAGGTAATGAGGTCAGTTTTGGTTACTTTGCGTTTTTAGTATCTTGTGTAACATCTATTTAGAGATACCAAGTAGGAAAGTGAACCTGTAAGTCTAGAAAGAAGAGAGACAGAGAGACACCTGAAACTAATAGAACATTGTGTGCCAAATATGCTTCAGTAAAACAGACACACACACACACACACACACACACACAAAGTTACTACCTGAAGAAAGAAAAAAAAGAAAAAGGGAGAGAGAGAAGTACAATACAGAGAAAGAGAAATGTCTAAGTTGAAAATGAAGTTTGGGGAGACACCATGTGTAGGTAAGAGTAGGAGTCATACATGAGCATGAAGGGGTTACTCCCAAGAGGATTGTGAACCAAAGATGAAATCTGAGGCCATCCATTTTCAAACAGTTTGTCTAAGTGTGGCCCTTAGGTCTCTAGCATCACAATCAACTGGAGTTCTTGTTTAAAAAGCATGGTCCTGGGCAAACCTCCAAAGTTGTGTGGGTGTATTTATTCTTTCCAAATATACATCTGATTGTGTATATAATGCTTACATCCATTTATATCCAGTAAGAGACCGAGGAAGATAGCAGGAATCTGCATGTTTTACAAGCACCCAGGTGATTCTGAAGTGCATCAATGATTGAGGCCCCTTAAGAAGGGGATTCAGATCCACAGAGGGGACTTGGAAAGGGTGGTTAGAAGGATGAGGGAGTCACTGTGAGACCATATGTAACAGAAGTCACAGAATAAGACCTCCGGGAATGGCTGCAAGGGTGATGTGCCACAAGGATGGCAACCCAGGCTAGATGAAAACCTTTCCTTGGACTCAGGAAGAGGACAATTCACAGAGATGTTGGCCATGCCGAGTCAACTGAGTAGAGGGGCGGGGGCAAGGGAGCAGGGAATGCATTTCATACTCTGCCCATTTCAAAAAACACAGCTTTTAAAGGGGAGGGAAGAGATAGGGTAAGAGCAAGAACAGTTCCAGAGAATGGGAGCGTTGACACCACTGATTTCTACTATTGTTTTTCAAAGGAAAGAGGTGAAGAATGAATGGTTTAAGCATTGTTCCCAAGAAGCTTTCAGCTTTAGAGTGAAGAGCACACAGATGGACGATTAGGTTGCATCACCCCTTTCAAAAAGACAAGAAAGAAGGGGGGGAGGATTAAGTGTCTACAAGATGGCAGGGAGAGGGGATAGGGCAAGAAAAGGAGCGATTTCCTCTAGTCTTCTGAAACCTTTGTGGAAAAAGTTGAGTGTCGGAGACTCAAAGGAGACAAGAAAGTGAAGATGTGCAGCAATGATATCTAATTATTGCTATTTAAAGAACATTCCTTATTGCTCCCAGACCGGAGCTAGGAGGCCCAGGAGTGTCTGTGGAGGGAGAGGAACGGGCTGCATTTGGCCTGTTCCCACAGTTGGATGTTTTATGGAGAAGGCTCCATTTTTCTCGGTTGCTGTTCGTGGCCCAGATTAAAAGGGGGAAATGAAGAAGTGCTATCCTGAGAGGGTCTTTCGGCGGTAGCCACTAGAATGCCATGTCTCTAGCTAACTTTTCCCTTCATCTCTGGGCCCTGAAGTGGTTAACAGAGCTTCCCAAAGTGCCTTGCTTCTAACTTGGGAATAGTTTTTGCTCTAGGAGACTCTGACGCAAGGCTAAGTTCATGGAACATGTTGATTTTCATACCACTTCAAATGGAGCCTAAATCAGCTGTCAGATATTTACAGGCAATTTTCCTCATTACACAGAACTCTCTGTGATTATTATACTTGGGCAATGCTTGCATTTATTTGCACATAAGCATGTCAAGGTAGGGGAGAAGGCTCCCTGAGCTGTGCCAGGAATATGTCAAGGCACTCCAGTATTACTCAAGATTGGATGGGATGAAATGCTGGGCTCTTCCCCAGAGCTTGTCATCACCCTTGCTCAGGTACCTCGGGTTACCATTTCCCCCCTATAGACTTCCCTTTACATACCCCATCCGGAAAAAGCAGAATTTGGCTGTGCTATTTAATAACCTCCATGAGGTCTCAACTTTTACCAATGGTGCATTTTTCAAGGGACTCTGGAAATTTCTGTGTTCAGGTGATAGGAATGCAAAGTGAAATGAACCGAAAAAGACACCTCCCAATCCAAACACAGATGACCAGGGACACCAGACATATGACTAACACCCACAGTAAGAATGGGCCCTTAAAAGGTTTATGCGAGTCCATCTTGAGGTCTTGGCAAATGAGTTCAGTGAAAACAAAAGATGAACATGTTTGCAACAGTTCATCTTTTATTTTGTGAATTGTGGAACAGGCTAGCCAAAGAGAGGCTATGTTTACTAACCCATTCTGATGTGAATTCATGCCTTTCAATAGCAAAATTAACACATTGGACGGTGATTTGAGCACAGAATGCAAGACAACATGACGTCGTGGGAAAAGTTTTCCAGTTTTATGGCCAGACAGATGAGGGTTAAAATCTTAGCTCTGCTACTCACCGGCTATGTGGCCTTGAACAAGATTCTTAACCTTTCAATCTCAGCCTTTTTAATCTACTGGAGAGTGACATATTCAACTCATGGATAATTTTATTTTTAAGATTTTTTATTTATTTATTTTATTTTAGAGAGAGGGGGTAGGGAGGGAACAGAAGGGGGAGGAGGAGGGAGATAGAATCTTGAGCAGACTCCACACTGAGCATGAGATCATGATCTGAGCTGAAACCAAGCGTCTGACCCTTAACCAACCGTGCCACCCCGGTACCCCTCAACTCAGACCATTTTAAAGACAATGAGAAAATATGAGAAACATGAGTAAAAATGCACATATTGTAACTGGTCAAATACAGTCAACCCAATAAGGGACGAGAATGACAGTCACAGATTATGAAGGATAAGACTGCTAGCTCTGGCCTCACATTGCCTGTCCCCAAAGGCCAGTGTGGCCAGCTTTCCAATCTTTACAAAAGGGCAAGCTACAGTGTTCTTGTGAGGATTCAGTGAGATTATGCTTATAAAGAACTTGCTACACACATGGTTGTTTCCAATAACTGGCAGCTGTTATTATCAGGGGATACTACCCTTCCCATGCAGTTAGCAGCATCTCGGTCCATCTCACTAGACCCTGGCATGCTGAGGACTTTCATCTCTTTGTTCTAGCCTATCACGGTGACTCCCATACTGGGATTTAATGGGTCCCTAATAAAGTCTTATTGAATATTAAATGAATAAATATATAAAGTGCTTGTCACTTAGGAGATAGTAACATAAGTGCTTTTTCCTTTCTGACATCAGCTTCTCTTTCACTGATTTGAATGGCAGAAAATACCATCTCAGCTTGTCATATTTTTGGAGAAAGGAAAATGAACCACTTCCATGAACAGTGAAAGGGTTTAGTGAAAGAGAATTTAAAAACCAACAATCTGGTCGATTCTGAGGGTATAAATTAAGCTAGTTAAGCAGTCTTAACCCAGGATATTGGCAAGATAACTATCAGACTCTGGCAGTGTCATTTCTTCCTTCTTCTCTAAGGCTAGGGCATAAAATTTTAACCCAAGACATCAGGGGTTTAAAAAAGAACCCATGATAACAATAAAATAATTCTAAATAGTTCAGTGTGGATTGGAAACCAAGAACAGGGCAATGACTGTCAGCCACATCTAGGTCCTATATTGCTAACAGATGGTGAACATTTCCATGGACTTGGGACTAGTTTAGATCAGAGTGAGACTCTCTCCCTCCCCCCTCAAGAGGCTCTAATTAGTAGATAGGACATTAGAGCATGTTAAAATTCCAGGCTGACATCTTATTTGTTAGTTTTAGATTGAACTCGTGCCTTGGGGTGACTGAATTTGCTTGTTGAAACACACACATGCTCACGCACACACTAAAAGAGTAACTCTAACTTTCTGTTCTATGGGGATCAAAATAAAGATTTTCAAAGTCCTCTAGAAAAGGGCTCCAAAGATTTGTTGGATATCAAATAGCTCCTTCAAGACAACATTTTGATGAGTTAAGTGTAAATGAATCAGAAACATATGGATTAAGTTTCCCTTGAAATACACAGGGGCTTAAAAATCAAAGAGGAAACAGTGCCTGGCCCAGGGTGTTGCAGGTTGTGCCAAACCCAACACATATGAGCTGCAGTTCAAGATATTTGAGGGATCCAAGGACGGGGCTGGCCTGACCCACGCCTAGTTCCTACCGTATTGAAATAAAGAACATAAGTCATGCCATTTATATTGCATTATTACTAAAAATTCCTTCTTCCTTGTGGTTTGAAAATTAACTAAACCAAGACTTACACAAGAAAAAAACCCTATAAATGGTGTCTGCAGCACAGAAAGCTCTCTAAAGTCTAAAAGAGCAAGTTCAAAATGTTCTCAGACGGCATAGCTGTTATTGTCTGACAATGCAATAAAAGTTAGGCATCAGCATAGCACCAAAGACTGCATAATGGTGCTGTAACTTCAGATTTGCTCTTCAGAAATTCTCCACAATATTGCCAGGAAGGATATGTTGGAATAAAGACTAATTATTTCTAAAGATAAGCCATACATTAATCAGCATTGCCAATCACTCCTCTTATTTGCTATAGATAGTGGTTTTTAAAAACTTCTAATTGGTTAATCAGTAAATTGCTGATGTAGGAAACTTACATTTAAATCTCATCATAGGAGACATATGCCCCAAATAAATTTGATCAGTTAAACACATAAATGCTATCTAATTTTAATTTAGGCAGCTCTTATAATTAGCCTGCTTTTATCACTTGGGATAATTAAATCTTAACATAATCTACTTTGAAGATTTACCAATATGGTGTTAACCAACCACATAACTAAATCCAGAAGTAAGCAAGGAGGTGCAGATTTATCAATCTATTTGAAAAACAGAAACACAATTATTCATGTTACATGTTTGGTTTGTTTTAAACATATTAATTTTTAAAAAATGTATAGCTAAAATGTATTCTGAGAAAATTTAGAAAATACAGAAAAAACATAACGTTGGGGAAAAGAATCACCAGGAATCTGGCCATCAAGAAATCACTTTCGACATTATGGTGCCTTTGTCTATAGATAGACAAATATGATATTGTATTTTTTGTGCCCCAAATTTTTCAGTTAATTTATCACAAATGTATTTCCAGTAAACATACTGCTACTACATCACTTCTTAGAACATGAAATTTCAATGTATAGCTCTACTCTGATATATTTAACCAGTCATTCCTTAGATGGTTTCCAAAACAGAGTCTAAGTTTGGTTTAGCTACCAAAAATCAAACTTAGATGGACAAGTTTCATGATTAGTTCTGACTCATGCCTTAAGAGAAGTTCCTAGAAGTGGAATTTTGGGGTAAAAATATTTGCATGCTATAAATTTTATTGATGTGTATACATTGATAAATTGTGTCCTAACAGATGGCCTGGCACAGAGCTGATAACTCTATTTGCTAAATGATGAAATTACCCCTAGATAGGACAATAACAATGACCTCTTCTTTGAGATAAGAAACACTCTCTAGCCAAAATGAAATATTACTGGTCTTTTTCATCTTTGTTCATCATAAAGTCAAAAAAGTGTATTTCCTTGATTTAATTTGCGTTTCCTTGACTAGTGAATTTGAAGGTGAGTCCTGTTTATTAGGCACTTATATTTCTTCTTTTGTGGTCTATTTATATATGGCTTGTGTTTTTCATTGATGTGCTTACTTCTCATTGATTTCTAGCTGTCCTTTATAAAATATTAACACTTTGTCACATGGGTTGTCTGTGCCATTTAGAGAGATTTACAATGTTTATTTGAATCCATCCGTCTTCATTACATGTCCTAATTGTGCTGTTCAGTTTTAATGGTCTTCCCAAACTCACAATTACATAAATATCTTATGATATATTTAGCAGTTCTTTAATGATTTTTATGTTTAACGTTTTAAGACATTTGTTTGTTTTGGTGAATGGTGTATTAAGGATATATTTTGAAATCAATTGCTAAGGTCAGCAAAAACTTACTGAAGTGTTTGGCACTTAGTTAGGCACTGGCTATCCAACATTAACTCCTGAAGTGAACTCGATCTGATGGACAGACTCAAAAGTAGTCCCCATTGTCCCCACCTGCTGGTTTCATGTTTTTGTGTCCTCCTGTCCACAGCTGGACCTGTGACTTGCTTATAACCACAGCACATGGCAAAGGTGATGGAATGTCACTCCCATGATTACCTTACATTATATATGGTCCTGTCATGCTAGCCAGCTCACCCTAGAGATCTTGCTGGCTTGATAAAGTAAGCAGCCATCCTAAGAAAGTCCACATGGCAGGAAATTGCAGGGAGCCTCTAGAAGGTGGAGTGGCCTCCAGGGGACAGCCATCAAGGAGCTGATCCCTCAGTTTCACGGCTACAAAGAAATGAATCCTGCCAACAATTTGAGTAACCACGGAAGATAATTCTTCCCTAGTGAAGCCTCCAGAGGAGAACACAACCCAATGAAAACCTTGATGACAACTTTGTGAGACGTTGACATTTCACTGAGCTAACTAACCAGTGCCTAGACTCCTGATCCGTGGAAACTGAGGGATAATAAATGTGCCTTGCTTTAAGCTGCTAAGTTTGTGGTGATTAGTTATGCAGCAATTAAAAACTAATACCCTGGACATTGCTTACGGAAACATGTTCTCGCTTGCTTGATTTTGAATACCATCATTGGCATAAAAAAATACATAATTTGGGAGAGAATACATCTGAGCCCTAAACCCTGGAAACATTCAAATAACCAAACCATTCTAAAGTGATTGTTTAATAATTATAGATTTATAAATTATTCTACTTTAACACTTACAGAATAAGTTGTGTGGTGATGATGTCATCTGATAAACTAAGCAAGACAGCTTTTGTGGCCATGATGGGGCATCAGCAAATGTGGACAGAGTGTGCTGATCCTAAGGTGACTCCATTCCGAGCTTAGCTTATTTTTAAAATAAAAAAATTTTTGAAAAAAAATTCAAAAGCTTATTGGACAAAGATCTTTGAGTATTGAGCAAGAGATATTTCAAATGTCCAGGTAAAAACAAAGAAGCTGAAACAAAATTATAGACATATCAAGTGGTTGCTAGTTTCTCTTCATAAAAAGTTTGTCATTCTTTTATCTATTTTCAGGAGTCTTCTGAGTAAGCAAAAAATTTGTATATAAGTAGTGGTTTATTTTATTTTATTTTATTTTTTACCATTTTTAGATAGATTTTATTTTTTACAATTATTTTAAGTTCACAGAAAAATTGAGTGATGGGGGCAGAGATTTCCCACATACACCTTGCCCCCACATAGACACAGCCTTCAACATGAAAATCCCCCACTGGAGTGGTGCATGCGTTACAATCAGTGAACGTGCAGGACCCAAAGTCCATAGTTTACACCGGGGCTCAGTCTTGGTGTTGTATAATTCGTGGGTTTGGACAAATGTATAATAACATGTATCCACCATTATAGTATCATATAGAGTAGTTTCACTGCCCTAAAAATTTTGTTTGCTCTGCCTATCTTCCCCACTCCTCCCCAGAAATCACTGATATTTTTATTGTCTCCATATTTTGCCTTTTCCAGAATGTCACATACTTTGTATACAGCTTTTTCAGATTGGCTTCTTTTATGTAATAATATGCATTTAAGGTTTCTTATGCATTTTCATTACTTGATAGCTCATTAGTTTTATTGTGGAAGAATATTTAATTGTTTCAATGTACCTATCCTTAATATTTTTTTTCTTTATTTATTTATGATAGTCACAGAGAGAGAGAGGCAGAGACACAGGCAGAGGGAGAAGCAGGCTCCATGCACCGGGAGCCCAACGTGGGATTCGATCCCGGGTCTCCAGGATCGCGCCCTGGGCCAAAGGCAGGCGCCAAACCACTGCGCCACCCAGGGATCCCCCCAGCGTACCTATCCTTAACCATTCACACTCTGATACCTCTTGGTTGCTTTCAAGTTTTGGAATTATTAATACAGTTCCTTAAACATCTAGGTGCTGATTTTGTGTAGACATCAGTTTTCAACTCTTCTGGGTAAATATCAAAGAGCATGATTGCTGGATTGTACGGTAAGAGTATGTTTCATTTTGTAAGAAACTGCCAAAATGTCTTCCAAATGGGCTGTAACATTTCTCATTCCCACCAGCAATGAACAAAAGTTCCTGTTGCTTCACACCCTCACCAGCATTTGGTATTGTCAGTGTTTTGGATTTTTGCCATTTTGATAGGTGTGCAATGGTATCTTGTTTTAATTCGCAATTCCCTAATGATGTAAGATGTTAAACATCTTTTCATGTGCTAATTTGACATCTATATATCGTTGTTGAGGTGTCCCTTCAGACCTTTGGCTCATTTTTTGATCAGGCCATTTATTTTCTTACTGCTAAATTTTAAGAGCTCTTCTTACATTTTGGTAGCAGTTCTTCATCAGATATGTTTTTCCTCTCAGTACATGACTTGTCTTCTCATTCTTTTGATAGTGCCCTTTGCAGAAGTTTGTTTAATTTTAATGACATCCAGCTGATCAATTAATTATTTGTCTCATGGATTGTGCCTTTTGTGCTATATCTAAAAAGTCAAGAACATCGAGATTTTTTTCCTATACTATCTTCTAAAAGTTTTATGATTTTACATTCTGCACTGAGCTCTATGATACAGTTTGAGTTAATTTTTGTGAAAGGTCTGAGTTCTGTATGTAAGTTCTCTTCTTTTTGCATGTGGTTGTCCAGTTGTTCAAGCACCATTTGTGAAAAGAGAATGTTTATAATGCCTTTGTTCCTTTTATCAAAAATCAGTTAATTATATTTATGGGAGTCTATATCTAGGTTCTCTATTCTCTTCCATTGACCTATTTCTCTCTTACCAATTGTACATCGTCTTTTTGTCATTGATGTCTTTAGTATCCTTTATTAGAATATATATGCCTGACATACCACAGCACTTAGAGGCTTTTGCTCAGACACAGGAAACAGCACTTACAACCATGAAACAGATTGTGTTTGGGTGTCAAATTTCTCTGTGTAAACATGTAATCTACTCGAGGTATTCACAAGGGAAAACCTCTTTGTAAAAATTTAACCTACCAGTAATTGGTAGAGTAGGCCACAAAACTAGGTCTTTAGACTTTAAACCCAAGGCTCTTTATGCTATTTTAAATTGTTTCTTTGTGTGATAGGATTTAAGGGATGATGATTGCGTTATTCCCAGCAACCCTTTTGGAAATTGGCAAAACTGAGGCTGTACAAATCCCATCTGTCTCTCCTATTTCTACCAAACAACCTCTTGGTCCACATTCTTTATGGCCTTCCTCGTTTCCACATGTCTTAGGATGTAGACCAGAGGGTTCAGCATGGGCAAGATATAAAAAAGTGATGAAAGACTTTGCATACAAGAAAATGCAAGGGACAAAAAGTAAAATGAAAAATCATTTGTCAGTATCGACATAATAAATTGCTGGGATTTTGAATAGGATTATGTTGAATCTATAGGTCAATTTGGGAAGAACTGATATCTTGATGTCCTGACAATTTTGATTCTTCCTATCTATGAATATGTAATATCTTTCCATTTATTTAGTTCTTTGACTTCTATCACGACGGTTTTGAGATTTCCTCATAGCCCTTGCAAGTATTTTATTATATTTAAACCTAAGTATTTCATTTTGGGAGTAGAGATGCTGTTTAAATGGCACCATGTTTTTAATTCCAAATTCTACTTGTTTCCTGCTGGTATGTAGGAAATGAATATTTTCTTATATTAACCTTATATACTGCAACCATACTATAATCACTTACAATAGTAGGATTTCTTTTTGCCAGTCTTTTGTATTTTCTACATACCTCATCATATCATCTAGAAACATAGACAGTTTTATTTCTTCCTTCCCAATCTATATATCTTTTATTTCTTTTTCTTATCTTGTTGCATTAGCTAGAACTACCAGTACAATATTGTAAGGTAGTGGTGAGAGAGGACATTCTTGCCTTGTTCCTAATCTTAACTTAAAGCCTGAAGTTTCTCATCTTTATATATGATGTCAGCTCTAGGTATTTTGTAGATGTTCTTTATCAAGTTGAGTAAGGTGTCTTCTATTCCTAGTTTGTTGAGAGATATTATAAATGAGTGTTGAATTTTGTCAAATGCTTTTATTGCATCTATTAATATGATCATGTGATTTTTCTCTTTAGCTTATTGATGTGATGGATTACACTAATTGATTTTTGAATGTTGAGCCAGCCTTGCATACCAGGAATAAATCTACTTTATCATGGTGTATAATTATTTTTATACATTGTTGAATTTTATTTTGTGATATTTTGTTGAAGAATTTTACATCTATGTCTATGACAGAAATTTGTTTGTAGGATTAATTTTTGCCGTGTCTTTGTGTAGTTTAGTATTAGGGTAATGAGAATAGAATTACTCTCATAAAATGAGTTAGCAAGTGTTGGCTGTACTTCTACCTTCTGGAAGAGTTTCCAGAGAACTGGTACAATTTCTCTCTTAAATATTCAATAGAATTAATTAATTAACCTATCTAGACCCAGAGCTTTCTGTTTTGAAAGCTTATTGATTATTGACTCCATGTCTTTAATATATACAGGCCAATTCAGATTGTCTCTTTCTTCTTGTGTAAGTTTTGGCAGCTTGTATCTTTCAAACAATTTATCCATTTTGTCTAGGTTATTAAATTTGTGGGCACAGAATTGTCCATGATATTCTTTTATATGCTTCTAACATCCATGGAATCTGTAGTGATGTCCCCTCTTTCATTTCTGATAATAGTAATTTGTATCTTCTCTCTTTTTTTCTTAGTTAACCTGGCTAGAAGATAATTGATTTCATTGATCTTTTTTATAGAACCAGCATTGAGTTTCATTGATTTTTTTTCTATTTATTTCCTGTTTACAATTTCATTGATTTCTGGTCAATTTTTATTATTTCTTTTCTTCTTATTATTTGATATTTAATTTATTTTTCTTTTTCTAGTTTCCTAAGGTGAAAATTGAGATGACTAATTTTAGATTCTTCTTTTCTAATGCATACATTCTATGCTATAAATTTTCCTCTAGTCATTGCAGCTTTGACTGCGTTCCTCAAATTTGAAAAGTTCTATTTCAATTTTCATTTAGATCAAGATATCTTTAAATTTCTCTTGAGACTTCTTTAACCCCTGTGTTTTTTAGAAGGTTTTTTTGTTTAATCTCCAAGTATTGAAGAATTTCCCAGGTATCCTCTATTGATTTCTAGTTTAATTCTTTGTGGTCTGACTGAGGACATTATATGATTTCTATTCTTTTAAATTTAAATGTATCAAGGTGTGTCTTATGGTGCACACTAAAATCTATCTTGATGAATGTCAAATGTGAGCTTGCGAAGAATGTGTATTCTGCTGTGTTGGATTAAGTAGTCAATAGAAGAGAATTATATCCAGTTGATTACTGGTGCTGTCAAGTTCTGCTATGTCTTTACTGATTTTCTGCTGTCTTGCTTAGTCCATTTTTGGTAGAGAGGTGTTACAGTCTCCAACACTAATTTTGGATTGATCCATTTTTCCTTGCAGTTTTAAGTTTTGGTCTCATATGTTTCAATACTTTGTTGTAGGTGCATTCACATTGCAAATTACTCAGTCTTCTTGGAGAATTGACCCCTTCATTATTATCTAGGACTCTTCTTTGTCTTTGATAACTTTCCTTGCCCCAAACTTTTCTCTCTCTGAAAAGTTACTTCTGCCTTCTTTTGATTAAAGTTAGCATGGTATATCTTCCTTTATTCTTTTACTTTCACTCTATATATATGGCTTTATATTCAAAGTGTGCTCTTGTAGACAACATATGGTTAGATCTTATTTTTCTGATCCAACTTGACAGTCTCTTAATCTTAATAGATGCATTTAGGTCATTGATTTTTTTAAAAGACTTATTTATTTATTTATTTATTTGAGAGAAAGTTTGCATGCACATATATTGGAGGGGGGGCAGAGGGAGAGTCTTAAAGCAGACTCCGCACAAAGCATGGAGCCTCACATGGGACTTGATTTCAAGATCCACGAGATCATGACCTAAGCCAAAACTCAAGGCTTAACCAATTGAGCTACCAGGTGCCCCTAGGCTATTGATTTTTAAAGGGTTTATTGATATAGATAGATTAATATTTACTATATTTTTACTGTTTTCTGATTGTTGGCATTATTCTTTGTTTCTATTTTTATCTTCCATTTTTTTTCTATTTTTTGGTTTTAATTGCTCATTTTATAAAGTTTCCTTTTCTCTCCTTTCTTAGTATAACAGTTATACTTTTTTTCAGTTTTTACAGTGGTTGCCCTACAATTTGAAAGATAAATTTACAACTATAAGTCTACTTACAAATAACAGTGTCACTTCACAGATAGTGCAAATAACTTGTAAGAACAAAGTAATCTTAATTTCTCCTTATACTGTTGCTTTTATTCATTTCCCTTATACATAAACATTCTATAAATATATATACATATATATATATCAAATACATTACTGTCATTATTATTTTAAACAAACTGTTATCTGTTAAAGATCAATTTAAAATAAGTGTTTATTTTACCTTCATTTAATTCTAACTCATTGCTCTTCCTTTATGTAGATACTAGTTTCTGACCTATATAAGTTTTTTCTCTAAAGATTTTCTTTCAACTTTTCTTGCAATGCAGCTCCCCTGGAACCAAATTCCCTCAGTTTTTGTTTGTTTCTTTGTTTGGAAAGCTTTTCTCCTTCACTTTTGGTGGATGATTTCTCAGGGTACAGAATTCTAGGTTGGTGTTTTTCATTCCCCCTTCCCCTGGCAAGACTTCAATTATTTTACTCCATTCTCTTGCTTTCATGATCGGAGAAGTTGAACATAATGCTTATCATTGCTTCTTTATAAGTAAATGTTTTTCCTTCTGGCTCCTTGCAAAATTTTACTTCATCTTTGATTTTTTTGCAGCTTTAACATGATAACCTAGATGTAGGTTTCTGTTTGTTTTTGGTCTTTCTCCTGTTTGCTGTTCTCTGAGCTTCATAGATCTGTGGTTTGGTGTTTGACATTAATTTGAAGACATTCTCAGTCATTGTTGCTTCAACTATTGCTTCTGTTCCTTTCTTTCTTCTCTTTCTAGTATTCTAATTATGCCTATGCTATTTTTTATAGCTGTCCACAGTTCTTAGATATTCTGTCTGTTTTTTTCAGTCTTTTATCTCTTTGCATTTCCATTTTGAAAGTTTCCATTGACATATCCTCAAGCTCACAGATTCTTTCCTCAGCCATATCAACTCTACTAATGAGCCCAGCAAAAGGCATTCTTCATTTCTATTACAGTGTTTTTCATCTCTAGAATTTCTTTTTCACTCCTTTTTAGAATTTCCATTTCTCTGCTTACATTGGCCATCTGTACTTGCATGCTGTCTACTTTATCAATTAGAGCCCTTAGCATATACTAATCACAGTTGTTTTAAATTGCCAGGTTGATAATTCCAACAACCCTGACATGTCCAAGTCTAGTTCTGATACTTGCTTTGTCTCTTCAAACTGGATTTTGTTTTTTAGTATGCCTTGAATTTTTTTTTCTTGATACCTAGACATGATGTTCTAGGTGGGAACAAATACAATAAACAGGTCTTAAGTAATAAAATGGAAAGTAGTGAGAGAAGGGAAGTGTCCTACAGTCCTATGATTAGGTCTTAGTCTTTTAGTGAGACTGTTTCCCAGGAAATGCCTCTCAGTCTCCCTCTCTTCTGAGATGTGACAGGATGGGAAGAGAGAGTTGGGGTTGTGTATTTCCCTTCTGCATGTGGAAGGTTAGAATCTCCCTTCCCCTGGGTCAGTTATGGTCTGATAAATTTCCAAGAGTTTAGGCTTGGATTTTTAGTTTTTCTTGAGGGTAGGGTTCATTAATAGAATATAATATTCTGGCACATATCAAAATGGTTCTTTTTCTTCTCTTCCTACCATAAACATAAGATTTTTCCCTGATAGTCACTGTGAGAATCTGGTTGATTTCATAGAAGCAAAACTCATTAACTTGACTGGGATCCCTCAGAATTTTTTTTATCTCTCTGATATGTCCACACTGAACCTCTAGCAATTCATCAATTACACTTAGCTTTTCTTACTCTAACACTGGTTCCACTGAAGGTTTGTTCATAGGTTCCTGCTCTGGTATATTTTGCTTATATTATTCACCTTTGTGTCTCTCCAATTTGAAAGTTATGTTTGTCCTATGACCTCACTTCTCTGGTGGATCTAAGAAAAGTTGTTGATTTTTCAGTTTGTTTAGCTTTTTAAGATGGAGTGATGACTCCCAAGCTCCTTCTTTCATCATTTCTAAAGGTTAAGAATAAAATGTAAATCCTATGTTTGGTGAAAGAATTGATAAGTAAAAAGGTTCTAATTTGCTTAAGTCATTAAATATTTTACAAAATTAAATATATAGGATTAATACAAAATGTTGACTATGTTTAGTATAATCTCCAGTTGATACACACAATATATAATATGCAAAAAATACACATCACTATGCTGTATTTTATTTCCCATACTATACATCAGTGATCCTCAAAGTGTAGTCTAAAGACATGAAAACTATTTTCATAATCTTATTAAGACATCTTTTTCCTTGTTTGTTCTATCATAAGTTACTTGATAATATAAAAGATGTGTAAAAAGATGTAAAAGATGGAATGTAGAAACAAATATGAGGAGTCATCTGGCTTCCTTGTCTTCTTTTAAAGAGATGTATTTTTTTAAAGGTTTATTTATTTATTTGAGAGAGAGAGAGCACAAGCAGGAGAGGAGGGACAGAGGGTGAGGGAGAAACAGGCTCCTCACTGAGCAGGGAGCCCATGTGGATCCTGATGCCAGGACCCTGGGATCATGACCTGAGTCAAAGGCAGAGGCTTAACTGACTGAGCTACCCAGACTCCACTAAATAGTTCATTTTTGTCATTAATTTTTGTAAAATATATGTATTTTTCATAAAGTATTTGTTGTCATGTAATGGGCTTAATTTTTATTATTTTAAAGCTAATAACCAAATATTTTAGATTCTCAACTTTAATTTCCAATATATTAAATAATAATATATGTAACATACTTAAACAAAACTTTTTGAGGTCCTCAAGAGGTCCTATGAACAAAAATTCAAGAATTATCTATTATCTGTCTATTTAGATCTGGAGCTAGATGGATAGAGATCCATAGATCTGTAAAGAGGAAGTTAAAGTTCTAAGTTTTCAATTCTCTTTCGCTGCTTCTAGAAACAATATCACGGAATTATAACTGCAGCACTATATGTTTTATTATATTTCATAGAGCAAATGGTATCCACTCTGAAACACTAAAGTTTGCTTCTTTTAAAAGAATTTCTTGTCTACTTAAGTACATTTACTTTTCAGTTCAACTTCAGATCTTTTTATTAAGAGCCACTCTTGCTACACAAATGCCTTTTGTGTCCATAATTTTTGGAACAGTAAGATGTTCCAGATTTACCTTGTACTTTTCTAGCCCTAAACCTGAATCAGTCATTTCTTTAAGGAGCCCTTTATATTAAAAGAATGTTATTTGGAAGCCAAGATCTGAGTGCAGGGTATCCTCATTACTATTGGGGTATTGCTGCTCCCAACCTGTCTCACTGGATGGAGAGAAGAAACTGATGTAAAACACACACACACACACACACACACACACACACACACATTTTTAATCTGTAGGATCTCATGATAACAGTATCAGAACCCAATATTCACCCACTGAATAGAACAGGAGAGTTTGGCAACATTTCTTTGACAAGGGATAAGAAAAGAAGGAAGGAAGGAAGGAAGGAAGGAAGGAAGGAAGGAAGGAAGGAAGGAAAGAAAGAAAGAAGGAAAGAAGGAAAGAAGGAAAGAAGGAAAGAAGGAAATCAGTAACTTTCCTTGTCATGATGGGAAGCATTATTTAGAAAAGGGCCAGCCAGATTTGGGAAGCAAGTGCTCTGGGAGGTTTGATATCTGATAAAATGAATCTATCTGGAAGCCCTTTGAGTATCCATGGAATTGCAAAATATCATCACTGATGTGGAGGACCAGGCTGAGAAAAACAATGCTAAGGAACAGAGCAATAATCAGGGAGAAGTTGACCACTTAAAAAGGAAAGCAACAGAGATCTCTTGAGGAAAAAAAAAAAAAAGACCATATGATACAGAATAGAAATAATACATAGGGGCCAAAAAAACACTCTTATGTCCTAGGGAAGCACGTGAATTTGAGTACTTAAGGAATCCACTGGTTATCAGTAGAAGAATGACCACAGACCAATATCTAGAAATGCAAGTAAAACTCTTCAATTATTATTACTACTATTAGCTATGTATACTGTATATTTCTAAAAATATGTGTCAGTACCTGATCACAATACTAGTCTGTGGCCTATAAACTTAGAAATGTTCCATGATCTCCTCTGTTGTCTTCTTTAGAAGCCACGTTGTTTTCTTGGCTTTCAGGGGAGATGTTTCATATCAGTCCTCAGTGTCCTTTTAAAACCCAATTCCATCTGTAAGACATCTAGTAGAAATTCTTGGAATTTTCCATCACTTGGGAGGCACTCTTCCCTAACTTACAACACTGAGGCAAGTTTTATGATGTTAATGATGATGATTTTATTTTTCCCTCATTATAATATTTCTTTGGGAATTGATTTATCATGGAATTGGAAATGAAAGGGTCAACGATCGCCTCTCATATCATACAGTGTGTGGACATCTATTTGATCACCGTGCAATATTTCCTTTAAACTCCTCTGATAGTATGAAAAAAGTGTCATAGCCAAGACATCCAAAAATAGATTAGTATGAAGTGTGCTCTTCTTTGATAGAGTATCTTTCTCACAACAGATTGGCACAGATCCTTGCCCACTTTAAAGAATTACTCCATGATGACAAGTGGTCATTGGCTATTTGGCTCAAATTTTGCCAAGGGTGTGCCCTGGACAATATACTGGGCTTACAAATAAGGACCTGCTATTCTCTGACCCATTTAGAAAGGTAGATTTCAAATATTCCAAAGGTGTTAATGGCAGTTTCACTTTACACAATGTTTCTGGCCTTCTTTTAAAAGCTCTGCAAAGTTTTTGCTTTGCTTTGTTTTAGTGACACCATCGAGGCTAATGGAATGTTGTTAGGAATTAAAAACAGAACTTGACTTCAAGGCCAAAAGCTGAAATTCTGATAGCAGAAGTCCACTAGAATATCAGATCTCTTTAAAATTGTGATGCATTCTTGTGAAGATCTAGATTGCAGAAAAAAAAAGTCTAATAATATCTGACCTTCAGAAGCGATAATGTACTGTTAGGATATTGTTTTTTTACGCAAGAGTTAAGCTGTAGTTTGAACTGAAATATAAGAAAAAAACTCTAGAGTTTTCAGCTGTGGCTATAAGATGGACAAATTAAGGTTATATGTTTACAGAAAATTCCTCACACCAAGGGTCCAAAAACCTAGTTTTAAGGAACATATTCATAAATTACTACCTATGTGAAATTTTACAACATTAATAATATTGCTATACCTCAGTTTAGACATTTAACAATGGGTTAATTTTATCTGTCCTCCTTCTTCGCAGAGTTGTTCTGGGAATCAGATATAATGTAAGTTAAGATCTGTAAATTCTAAAAACCACTACACAAATGAGTAGTCTTGTTTTGCTTTTATTACTGTCCCAGCATCTTCCCAAGATTTACGCTGTGACCTATAGCAGATTTCAGCTTGTGGGCCTAGACTCAGTTCTGTAATTTCCTGAAATGTCAGTTTACCCCCAAAGAATCTCCTTCAATCTCAGAAATAGTAAATTATATATATATATTTAAAAGTCCTAGGGTTAGTTTAAAAATGATGAGATTAGAGAAAGTCGTGTGACACAAAATCCTAGAAGTCTAATAGTTAAACCAGACTGTGGAAGTGAACCAGGGCAGTGGCTTAAACATTTTAGCTGTGTAAAGTTTATACAAGTGGAATTTACTCAGAGACCCGCTACATGACACGATAGCATCAAGTGGCTCTGCTGAAGCAAGCAGCCCTTCTTGGATTCAGCTCCTGTGCAAGAGCTCAGCTTGAAAGCTGCTGACCTTCAAAATGCTTTATTTGGCCACGGGATCCTTGTGCAGGTGATGCGTTGCATGGAAGTGTAGAATCAACAACATAGAAGGGAGCCATTGCTCTATGGAAGCAGCAGGGTGGTGGGGTCTGTTTCATGTGTAACACTCAGTTTTTAGTGCCCTGGAGGGAGGAATTCTACAGAGCATAGTTGGGGAGCCTTTGATCTATTGACTTTTTTACTCAATCCAAGAACCACTTTTATAGCACCTTCACCTTTCCATCATCCATGGGTTCCTATTGTCTGTCACTCCTTAAAGAGGCTGGATGCCTTGATAGTTAGCAGTTCTAGTTATTGGAAAAGGGATCCCTAGGTGGAGCTGAGAACTCAGTGCATGCAGTGTAGACGTTCTGTTACAGTTCTGTCATTTGGAGTGACTCGGATCTAGGTTTCCCTCTCTGGTTCATGATTGCTTCCCTCCAGCTGTGGACAGCCGCCATGCCTCCTACATCTCCTCTTCAGGGCAAGCATTCCTAGTTTCCTCCATTTTTTTTCCAGTCTCCTTAGTATGCTAGCTACCTTCCATGAGATTAACAGTTATTTGTCAATATCCTCCTTCGAACGGGGGTCTCAGACTTGAACCCAATACACCTGATTTGGTCTCCACAGCACATGTTCTGTAGAAGCATTGTTACCCCAAGACTGGACCTTATACATCATCTACCCAAGCAACTTTCTATAGTCTAGAGTCAGGCGTTCAATAAACACTACACTGGGCTAAGATTTGTTACTAAGTGCAGGAAACCTAATATTATTATTATTAGGGCATGTTACCAGGAAATGATGCTGTAATTTCTTACTTATCCACTTTGATTTTTTTCCCCTGGGTTTTCTATATCCTTTTTATTCTTCCTATTTTAATTGCTCCTGAAATACCTATTTGCTCTCCCTAATGACTGTCAAGGAAGCCTATTGACCCTAGTAGATGTTGACAGTCTTAGCCTTGGGAATCAGATGGGGGCTAGATTTGATGACAAGATTTTTCACTGCCCAATGGGGCCTGGCTGGCCCAAACACTTGGTAATTAAACTAGCTTTGTGGCAAAGGTTTGAACCTGTTTAAAGACATTTTATTTCCTTCCCAATTATGAATGCCATCAAATCTAAGTAAATCAGTGTATTTTAGAGTTTTCCAAGCAAGGATTTTTGACTTTCACACTGTAATCATTCAGTGGCCTTCTGGCACCCCCGAGGGGGATATTTTGAACTAGTCAAATACTGTATTGCATCAAACTGTTGAGAAGAGTCTATGAGTATAGTAGCAGCTGAACAGGGTATTATTGCTTTTTTTTTCCCCCAAAGGTCCACATGTGTAAAAATATTTACTCTCATTTTAAGCATTCTTTCTTAAGTCTCTGTGGAATTGGTGAGTTTTGAGACACAAAGGAAGGAAAGGAGAAGTAAACAGTTTCTACAGCATGTCAGAAGCCAGCTATCCAGCTATCCTGGAACCATGTTTCCCCTAGGGTGATAGTTGAAGTCTTTCACGGAGAACCTGTAGTGGGTGGAACAGCAGTTAACCAGCTCACTTTTACAATTCTCTCTTACTTCTGGGATCATACCATGTGGTAATTCTAAAACCTCTGAATGGAAGGGCTGCCATAATTGAGGTCACGCTGTAATCCCTCCAAGCAGCACCTTCAGATTCCCATCTTTTCATAATTCTAAATCAACAATCACATGAGTGGCAGAACTAGATAAGATGTCCCCAAACAATGAAATCCAAGAAGGGAATGCCCTTCTGCAAGTTGGCAAATGCCAGAGTCATCTTCTTGTCGATCCAGACAGCTGTCCTTCCATCTCTCCTTCTTCCTGCCAATACAGGAACTGGCCCATGGAAGCAGAAGTTGCTTTGTGACAAAGGGACACAATGGTTTATCTATAATGAGTAACAGACTGTGAACATTTAAAATGCACATGTAGTTTTCGGTATGTCAAATCCAGAACTTTTCACCATAGCATGACAATACATCAGAAGGAATAAAACCAGTGAGAAACAAATTTGGTGGATAAAAATATTGAAAACATTCCTGAAGTTATGTTGAAACATTTTTTATTTGGTTGGTTATCAACAGACGGCTGCATGTGTTGAGAAACCTCACCCAAGCCAAACTGTACTTGCATAAAACATCACTATTTCCTGTGTTTGTGTCCAATATAGATGACCTTGGATTCTGCTGTCTCGTTTTGCTTTGCACAAAATCAATTCTCTCATCTCATCTTCGGGCTTTCTCTTTTGGGAACCAAAGCAGTTGGCCCCCCTTCTGGATTAATTGGTAACAAAGGGAGAAAAAAGAAACCAAAAATTCTTTGGTAGAAAGGATTCTTAATAGCAGGGCCTCAGGGACACTTTCTAAGATAGAGAACTCTAACTTTTGAAGTTCAAATAAATTGTGGAGAGGAAGGTACCACCTTGTCTCTACTCATCCCCTTGCCTTTCTTAGTCTTGACCTTTCCTGAACAATCTTGGAGCAGGACAGCCAAACCATCCTAGGAGAAACTAAAGGACCACATGGTTTTCAGGGCAGGGAATGAGCTACTGGGTTACATAAAACACTGACATTGGTTAAATGATGATTATGTTGCAGGCTCTGGCTTAAGTTTGGACGTGAAGTGTATGATGTTATTACTGAAAGACAGTACAGTGTAGTAGATAAGCCCACAAGTTCTAGAGTGGAACTGCCTCTAGTGGGGTGTAATTTCCCCCCCTCAATGTCACAGATTCCTCCTCTGCGGAAGTGACTACTCTCATTCCTTATTCTCAATTTACAGAAAAGGCAACAGAGGTTGAGGACTTTGCTCCCAGTCACATGATGAGTAAGTGCCAAAAGTAGAGCCATAGCAGCCAAAATCTCCACACTTGAGCTCACTCCACCCTGCCTCTGGCAGCTACATTTATAAAATGCTGTTTTCTCCTTTTTAATTTTTCCTGAAATGGTATCTATCACTGTGCTTCTGACACTAGATTATAATCAGAAGTTTCAGGCAGAAAGCAGCAGCTGTCTTTACATTTATGTTAGTGGTTCCTAAGGTTTTCCAACCCCTTCCCAGAATAGGTCCCTGACAGAGATTTACTAGATATCTGAGCAGCCTGGGTGGCTCAGCGGTTTAGGGCTGCCTTCAGCCCAGGGTGTGATCCTGGACACCCAGGATCGAGTCCCATGTCGGGCTCCCTGTATGGACTCTGCTTCTCCCTCTGCCTCTCTTTGTGTGTGTGTGTGTGTGTGTGTGTGTGTGTGTGTGTGTGTGTGTGTCATGAATACATAAATAAAATCTAAAAAAAAAAAGAAGGAAATTCACTAGATATGTGAAAGGCATGTTGATCAGATTGGGGTGCTGTATTTGTTAGCCAATTTACCAAAACAAATTACTTCCCAAATTAGTGATCTAAAACAACAATAAGTATTACTAACTTATATAACATCTGAGCATCAGAAATCTAGGAAGAGCTTAGCTGGGTGGTTCTGGGTCAGGCTCTCTCATAAAGTTGCAGTCAGGATGCTGGCTGCCCAGGCAGCTGTCATCTGAAGGTTTGACTGGGGCTGCAGGAATTACTTCCAGGATGGCTCCCTCAAATGGCCATTGGCAGGAGGCCTCAAATCCTTACTAGATGGAACTCTTTTTAAGGCTGTATGAGTATTTTCAAGATGTGCCAGCTGTCTCCCAGAGATGGTGACAAAAGAGTGAGAGACAGAAACAGAGACTGAGAGAGAGCAAAGCAAAAGCCTCAATATCGCATTGACTGTACTTCTGCTGCTTTCTCTTTGTCCCACAGACCAACCCTGCTATCATGAGGTAGTGGTGGAGGGATCTACACCAAGCACTGCACAAGATGCAGGGATTATCAGAGGTCACTCAGAAATGGCTGCCATAGCCACTGGTTGCTTTTTTTTTTTTAAGATTTTATTTATTTATTCATGAGTGACACACAGAAAGAAGCAGAGACATAGGCAGAGGGAGAGGGAAAAGCTGGCTCCTTGTAGGGAGTCTGATGTGGGACTTGCCCCCAGGACCCCAGGATCATGCCCTGAGCTGAAAGCAGACATTCTACTACTGAGCTACCCAGGCATCCCCACAGTCATTGCTTTATCCTTGAGGAACTAGTCATCTATTGGTGGTGACACCAATAGCCTCTAGAGCCACTATTTTCTAGAATTCATTATGGAACTTAACAGTATAGATTCTGGGTCATTGTTACACCCATAAAGTGAAGGTATGTAATTTAGACTGATGTCTTCTCTTTATTCTGCCTGAGAGCTTCTCTCCTTCTTAGACTAAAGAGATGGAGACAGAAGGTAGACTAAATTATTTTAGGTAATATTTAAAAGAAAGGCAGGCAGAGGAGATAGAGGAGAGTATCAGGAAGAGGGAATAGCATATAGAATTTAAAATAAAGAAAGAATGGAAGGCTTGGGGGAGGTCTCTATCTCAGAGGACTAGTGTGTAAGGTAGGGAATGAGAAGAAACACTGGAAAAATGGAATCTAGAATGCAGTCATGGAGGATTTGTATGGCATGTTGCAGGATTTTGTCTTTTAGGCAATAAGAGGGAGGATTTCAAGTAAGTTTGTGACACTAAAACAGTTATGTTCTGAGAATATTCCTCCGGCAGAAGGTGATTTGAGGAAGGTAAGGCCGGAGGCCTAGACTACTCAGAAGGTCATTGCAACTGTATGCAGATGTGGCTTCCCAAAAGGGTAGAGCTAGCAATGATGGAGAGAATGGGATGGACTCGCTTAATGATTAGGAGGCAGAACCAACAGGATTCGGTGACTGGATGGTGAGTGCCATAAAGACAGCATGAACATGAAGATCTCAAACTTTTGGTTTCTTCAACTGGAAAATAATGTCTTTCAGTACATTCCCATAAAAATCAAAGAATATGTGTGAGATTTTCAGCACACTGCCAGCATGACAGACATAATGAATTGTAGCTATAAGTAAAGAAAGAACCCAGTGAATAAGAATTATTAAAAAAGGACACTCCTCTGTGTGTGTGTGTGTGTCTGTGTTATCTGTAGACCAATGACAAGTACCACAAATAAAAGATTCAGCCTCAAAACTATAAAAGATTTATTTTAACAATACCTATATTATCTCTGGGCTACACAGAAGAGTTTCTTTCCAAAAAAGTACTGTACTTGGCAAAGTCACAAATGCCAAGATTGAGGTCAAATACAAAATAGAAAATTGGAATAAAAATAATAAAAATGGTATTAGATCTACAGGATGGCCCTAAAGTTTGGAAAGATAGATGAATATACATAGTGTTGTCAAAGACATATTTAATTGTTGAAAAAAAATGTTTCCAGACTTTATGGACATCCTGCATGTGCACATGTGTGTTTGTGTGTGTGTGTGTGTGTGTGTGTGTGTGTGTGTGGTGTGTGTCTACGTAGATATATATATTCAAACTCACATTTTTAAAGCACATTAAATAAAAGTTTTAGAAGAACTTTACTTTTAAAACAAGCAAAATGTCTTAGTGCTGAGATGTTGCCCCAATAGACAATCCTCAAAAATCGACTTTTTGGTTTTTAGAAAAGCCTACTGCATTGACACAGAAGTTTGGTAGGGAAGATTATCCTCCCTAGTTTTTCATTATTTAGCCTGTATCTCATTGTATGTTTGGGAACTGGCCTCAGCTGCTTGAAATTTCATGTGGTCTAGACTTGAATTCTCCCTTGTTTCATTTTGCTTATCTTGGAAAAATGGGGTTGCACTAAAGTGAATTTTGTCTCTTTGACCTTTTTGAAAATTATCTCCATGGTTAAGGGTCCATTTCGCTGCGTTTAGTCTTCTCTGCGTGAGCTGAGAGGGTGGAGCCAGCCCTGCTTTCTTCTCCCTGTCCTAAGCCCTCCATCTGCCCACATGTACACTGTAGGGTGGAGGGGGACATGCTGATGGCTCTTTTTGGTTAAAGGAACTAGACTACATCATGCACAGAGCACACACATATAAAATGCTAGACCGCAGACTGCCAGGAAAACCACTCTTGGTGGAAGACGGCCATATTACAGTTCAAGAGAAAGAGAAATGCCCAGCCCCTTGCTGTCCAGAGTCTTAATGTTATACAGTAGGAATCTCTAGGACAAAACCTGGCAAATCCAGCAGAGGCAGCCATCTACTGCTGAATGGGTAGGGCTTCTTGAACTTTTCATTCTGGTTCTGTAAACCTTGATGTCTTAATATCTCTCCTTCATATTCTCCTTTAAAAATGAGTCATCAAGAGTATAAAACATAACCAGCTGTCTGGAATGTAAGAACATGGGTTATTATATTATAATGAACTCCAAAATGCAGAGAGGCAAATTGTAGGTATGTAGTTTCATTTCAGATCTGGGTTCTTTGGGCCTTTCTTTCCTTCTTCCCGTCTCCAGTTTCACTTCCTAACACTAACTCGATTATGTCCCAGGCCCAAACTAAATTCTTTTCTTTCTAAGCCCCTATTTACCTCTAAGGCTTCATGTCTCTTTCTGGTAATCTGTGGACTTTGTTTCCCTTCCAAGTCTACTCTTAGAAGCTTCTGGGTATGATGAGCAGCAAGGCCTTATAGCATTCTTGAACCATAAATGTCTCTAACTGCCTGTGTGAAGTCAGTTCTCTTGGGACATTTCAATTTATGTGTGTTGTCCTGATGTGATTATTAATAGTGGCCCCTTTCTGTCCCACAAATATTCCAGTTTGGGTGATAAATTATATGATCACTTTATTTGTAAATCATCTTTCTTATCAGCTTTCAAAACTTAGTGGAAAAGGAGTGGTGGGAGGTACTTACTAAGTCCCTTCTTCCTGGCAAACTAGAATGTGGTTTCATATGCAATATCTCATGAAAAATTCTTCTCAGTTCATGCTTTGTGGTTAATATAATCTCCATTTTTCTAAAGAGGAAGGAAAAGCTCAGAGAGGTAAAGTAACTTGCCTAAGGACACCCAGACAGCTAAGAGTAGAGCTGGTTAACTGGACCCAGACATTCCTTAGTTAGAGACTCTTCTTTTTGTTACTCCTACTTCTGCTGTTCCTCCAACTCCTGGAGTCCACCTTGCAGGTAGGTATTCCATTTTCCTTTTAATTTCTGAAACCTATGGTATGCTGGATACAGTGGTGCATATAAAGTTCTGCCTACAAAGATCTAGAGAAGGTGCTTAGGGAAATCCTGTTTGGAAACAAGGCTGCTTCACACTCTCCTGCTTCCCCATTGCTCTGCAGAACCAGGGAAGGCCTAGGAAGGGAATTCTGAAATCAGAGCCCTGAGCAACATCAGCCGCAGTGTGGACAAGGACCTGGAACAGGAGAGACACCATGTTGAGTAGTGGAAAAGTGACTTCAGCCACATTTCCTTTACTTCCTCACCTTGTAACCAGGAGTGAAGACTATATTAGCTGATAGAGTTATAATCTATACAATGAGCCCAACACAGTGTTTGGTGCAAAGGAAGGGCTTGTGAAATGCCGACTGCCTTTCCATCTTCCTCCTGAAATGGTCATGACTGCATTTCCATCAGTTTTCAAATGTTTTGGTAAAATGAGAGAAATAAAGTTGAACTGTGGATTTTACATACAAAATGTGCTAGGCTGCTAGTCAGGGATTATGAGAAGCCATCTCCTCTCCTCAAGGTTGTACACAGAAGAGAGTGCATGCTATAGAACCGCTCCGTCCTGGGGCCAGAACTGGGCAGCCTGGGAGGCAGAGCTGGGGTAGAGTATGAACATGGGGAAGCATCCATGGCCAGGTAGAAAGGAAGTGCAGCCCCCTGGCCTTCCCCCAGCCCATGGGCTCTTCTGGTCAGGTGGACCTCTGGTCTCTAACCAGCTCCCAGAACCCAGAAGCTGCAAACAACACAAGACTTTAGAGAAGTAGAGAATTTCAGGTCAGAATTCCTCTAAGGAGGTAATACCTGTTAAGAGAAAACTCTTTGATGAGAATTCATGGTAGAAGGTAGGATCTGGGGCCTTGGTGTGTGTCTGTTGGAAATAATGAAACTTTAGAATGCTTATAACAGTGCTGGGCACCATGGCGTTTGCCTTTCCTTGATGTTGTTCATGCATTATTATTATCATCACCCTTAGCCACTGACTGATGCCTCTTCTAACTTTTCTACTGCTAATAGGAAAAGGCCTTCTCTTTTCTTGTTTTCTTTTGCTTTATTGACATATAAATGACTATATCATCATGATAGTTTAAGGCATAGAGTGTGATGATGTGATGATACATGTATACCCTGGAATGATTACCAAATTAGATTACTTAAGGCATTCGTCACCTCTCCTTTAAAAAGCCTTATTGTATCAGATCCTGGTCCAGCACATGGCCTGAGACTTTGTGGGTAGGCACTGGGCAGCCCTGTTCACAACAGCCAAGATACAGAAACAACCTAAGTTGTCCATTGATGGATGAGTGAATAAAAAAGAAAATGTAGTATATACATGCAATAGAATATTATTCGGCCATAAAAAGAAGTCCTGCCATATGGCAACAACATAGATGAAATTGGAGGGTTTATTTCTTCACTTACTTAATTGAAATAAGCAGGTCAGTGATGGATAGGTACTGCCTGGCACCCCTTATATGAAGAATCTAAAAATAGTTGAACTTATAGAAGCAGAGAGTAGCATGATGGAAAAAAATTCTGTGTATATAGGTGTGTATTTCTGTGTGTATACAGTGAGAACATTTGAGATCCACTTTCTTAGTAATTTTGAAGTATACAAAACAGTATGGTTAACTGTGATCACCATGCCGTATGCTATATCCCCAGAATTTAAGCTTCTTACAACTGAAAGTCTGGACCCTTTGACCACCATCTCCCCGTTATCTCCACTCCTTAGCCTCTGGGAATCCCCATTCTGTTCCCTGTTTCTATGAGTTTGACTTTTTTAAAATTCCATGTATGAGTGATTCCATGTATAAAATATCTGTCTTTCTCTGACTTATTTTACTCCTTTCCTGTTTTTTTAAATTAATTTACATTATACAAAGTTCATGAACAATATTCTTGTAAATTTTTAAAATTTTATAGAAAAGACAGAAGCCCTTATTAATTCCAAGTCTTGCATCTCTTCCTTTTCCACTGAAGTAACTATGGTTTTTAATTTATAAATAAATAAATAAATAAATAAATAAATAAATAAATAAATATCACCAAAAACTATTCTCATAAGAGTATGTTTATGTTAAAGAAAGAAAGAAAAAGAAAGAAGAAAGAAAGAAAGAAAGAAAGAGAAAGAAAGAAGAAAGAAAGAAGAAAGAAAGAAAGAAAGAAAGAAAGAAAGAAAGAAAGAAAGAAAGAAAGAAAGAAAAAAAAAAAGGAAGGTATATCTTATCTCCTGGCTCTGTTCTCAATCTCTCTCACTATATATGTACACACACACACACACACACACACATACACAGATACACATACACTTACATATATATTCTATATTCACAGAAAGTACTAGTATTATTTGTCTATGTGTATTTTTCATAAACAATAAATATTAAGCACTCATTCTGTAACCTGCCTTTTCACACAAAAGTACATTTGGAGGATATTTATATTATATCTTAATAAAGTAGATTTACTCATTCCTTTTAAGTGCCATGAAGCAAGCCATGCCATGAAGCAAGCCACAGAATGGGTGTATACAATTTAAGTAGACAACCCCACTGCCAGGCATCCTGGCCACAGATTCAAGGCTCCATCAAGCATCCTCTGCCAACCTAGGCTTAGTACTTTGGGGTTGAGGGTAGGTGAGCTGGATAAGTCTGGAGGCAAACACGAAACACGTACCAACTACAATGACTATCCTCCCAACTGCAGGCCCTGTGGTTGGCCATAGCTAATCACCTCTCATCCCATCCCCCCTCCAGGATAGATTTGTCCTCCAGGTTCTTTCAGAATTCCATGATAATTTAGCTTCTGTCAGCCTCTCTATGACTCCATTTCTTCCTTGACCTTCAAGATAGTAAGACTATCTTACTTTTGACTCACTGACTGCCTGAGTTCAAGAACCACCATGTGACTTACTCCATCTCCTCTCCCACCTGTCTACCTATCTAACATGGGCACATTCAGGGTATCTGTCTCACAAGGTGGGTATTGTTTACATGATGGAATGCACCATTAAAATGTTAGAAGAGAGCCTCATGGGAGTAATATGCACAAATTATAAATTATTATTATTATTATTCATTGTCTGAAGTCTATCTGTGGACAAGGTTTAAATTGTCTTCCAGGAAAGTCTTATTCCCCCTTGCTCTGCTGTTCCTCCCTCCCTCCCCAAAAGCAAGTAAAGCAGTAAACCAGGATGCACTGGGATCTGGGGATGAGGTGAGACAACAGGAGGAGATTCCAAATGCTAGGCCTAGTATCTCTTATTGCTTTCTCCTGTGATATTACAGTTTTCTTTGGGACATTATGACTAATGTCATTCCAGTTATGGAATTACCAAAAACCACAAAATAGGACTTGTGAATCACATACTCAGCTCTTTAAAGATTTGCTTATTTTAGAGAGAGAGACAGAGAGAGAGTTGGGGGAGGAGCATAGGGAGAGGGAGAGAATTTCAAGCAGATGCTCCTCTGAACACAGAGCCTGTTTTGGGGCTTGATCTCACAACTCTGAGATCATGACCTGAGCCCAAATTAAGACTCAGATGTTTAACCAGGTGCCTCTATAATCAGTACTTTAAAAATGTGAAGTATTTGTTGAATGTACTACATGAGTGGATACCTGGGGGGAGAGGAAATTGGAATAAAAACTACTATTTTTGACTATTTGCTGTGTGCCAGGTATGTACTAGATACGTTTATATATGTGACATCTAACACCATCTTTTGTGTGTTTGCCTTTTGTTTTTATTTTTTATGAAGGAACGGGCTTACCGAAAATCCATACTGTTAATTTAATTAACAAGGAGGTCATTAGGCTGAGGTAACTTTAATGCCTTAGTTACCTATGTAAGCCAACTAAAACCTATGCCTGAAATGCCTCAAGGTTAAGAAATCAAAACCTAAGGACAACCAATCACAACCAACCAACTGGGATTCCAAATAAGCCAACCCTGTAAGCTAGAGCCTATCCAATAATTTCCTTGCTTTGCCTCCATCTCTTCTCTATGAAAGGCTCCTGTTGGTGGAGGGCTCCTCACCCCTTTTGGTTTGGTGCTGTTCAATTTAAAGTCAGTTTTGCTCAAAACAATATGTAAAATTTTTCAGATGCCTTTGCTTATCTCATTACAGTTCTGATGTCAGAAGCATCTGAAGGAGCCCCCAATGGCCCCCAGGAGCAACAAGCAATGAGCAGGGATAAGTATCTACTTAATCCATGGTGTTCACTAATGTTCTCTGCATCTGGAAGTCCCAGATAAGTCCCCTTGAGTTATCCCAGCTTCACAGCATTTGCATCATGAGCTCTCAGACTTTGTTTGAGCATTCCTTTTACCTGACTGGGTCCAGAGTCAGACTGAGTCCAACTTAAATTGGACTAGATGCGGTGGAAAGGCTCAACTAAAGTTTTGTGGGTTTTTTTTATGTTTTGTTTTGTTTTTTAAGGAGAAAGGAAAGGGGTTCCTTGAAATGCAGAGTCTGAAACTCCTCCATCTGGGGCTCTTGCTAACTTTATGTATAAAAATTATGAGCCCAGGCCTGTGTTTGAATAAATGGGCTAATCTCACCAGACATAATCTTGAATTACTGTTGCCACAGTGGAAAACTTTTAACCTAAATAAGCTTGTCCATCTATGAGATAGCCTAGAGAGAAAGGGGTCTCAACCAAGAACTCAGAAACAGAGAGAGAAAATTATTTTTCTTCCCCTACAGTTTCTGCCGGGGCAGATGGGACCACTAAAATACCCCATTCATTCTGGAACCTGCAGATAAGACCCTAGGAACATTAGCAGAAGCCAGTGGAGGGTGAGAATTCTTACTAAAGTCAGAATCCTGGATGTCTATCTGTAGTGCTCAGTCAAGAGAGGGAGGTGGAATTTCACATCGTCCTTTCCTTTCCAAATTAAGACTATAGTGAATTTGGTTTGAGGGAATTCATGGATTATCAATCCTTTCTCTCCCAGAGCAGCTTTCTTGTTTATCTCATTTTGTGTCCTTTGAACTAACTTGGATTTCTAAATTAGTTAAAACATTAGTCACTGAACATAGGCTTTTCTACTTTCGGTTTTTTATTACAGAGGAACTAAAGATATTTGGGTCATTAGTAAACATGTCTTGTGCCACATTGAAAGATTTACTATGAAGACTATGCTTCTAGAAATTATGGAATGTGCTTATAAATTCGCCAACTCACAGAATGCTAGCAAAACTATTGCCATAATTGCTTAATTCCTGGTTTTCACAAGGAACTTTCAAATTAAAATTTCTAAGGCTTGAGAATTGTAATCAATATATATATAATTAACTGTAATCAATATATAATTATTGATTATATTGATATATTGATTAATTGTAATCAATAAATAATTAAAACTACTAAAAATAATAAAGATGAAAGGAAACAACTGTGTATGAAAGTTGAGTAAGGTAAGTAGGATGTGTTTTTTGAATAAGGAAATGTATGGAGGATATTTTTGCTGAGGAAAAAAGAGTAATTTTGTCTCAAGTAGAATGACCAGTTGTTCCAGAATGAGAAAGAAATTAAGGATTAAACTTGAATAGATACAAGAAGTTGTAGAAGGTTTACAGAAAAAGGCCACTGGGTAAGAAATTTGAGGTGTGGTCAAGCTGCCTATGAGTAGAATGAATTTATTCAAGTTTGGAAGAGTGAGCCAAATTTTGACTCTGTTAAAAATACAAAGTGTTCAGAGCCTATTGGTCTGCCCTTGATAAGGTGTCATGAAAAGATTTTCTTTACGTTTTGGGTAATCTGCCTGGAAAGCAAAGATTTTATGTCTTACCAAAATAATTTCCTGTGCTTTATTTGTTTTTACCAGTCTTTGATCTCTTGGGAAAACTAGTCTTCTTAGTGTCAAAAGATCTCAGTTTTGTTCACAACCATGAAATCTTCTTTATTTGCCTTTATGATCTTCTATAATCACTTTGGTTAAATAGATAATTAAGCATTATTTCACAATGATTTGTGATCTTATTTAATCAAATGTTCAAACTTTTTGATATTTTGACAACTTTCTAAAAATAAAATTCTAATTGGAGCTTTTTGACCTCAAACTAACTTTGAGCCTTGCCAAAGGTCCCTGGAAAATCTCAAAGGATTTGTCTTTCCCCTTGTAAAGGAGATATTAAACTAATTCAGTTTATTTGTCTGTTAAATTACATAGGAAGCATTATCAAATACGTAATGATAAACCTTCTTATGTTATATATGTATGAACATTTATTACTAATATAGGTATTCTAGAAACTGAAGTTCATAGCAACTTGTCAGTACCCTCATTGTCTGATTATTACCTTAAATTCTTGTATGCCACAGATATAACTAGTTTTTAAGAAAAATTAACTCTCACTAGATCTTTGAGCCTTTTTGTTCTCTACAAATAGTTACTGTTTTACTTTGCAAAATTCCTTGTCTTCTGAGAGATTCAGGAAAGACCCTGACACGTGCCTTGGAATACGGGTTTCTGAAGACTTTGAGATTATGTCACTGGACAACTGGGTAAAATTTCCAGAACACTAATGGAAAAGCTATATTAAAGCAGAACAAGAACTAATAACATGAGATTGAATGAACTAATGAAGATGACTGTAATTTTTATTGACTCTGTTTGAAATATTGCTGGTTCTTTCATGTTTTAATTTTCTAAGGTTAAGGAAACCTTTCTCTCTTTTCTCTTGAGCTATCTATGTCTTACAGCAATTTGCTAAAATATACCTTTGTAAACAAAATTGAAACATTTACTTTTTTTCCCTTACATAATCCCTCCAGAAACTTACTGAGTATCCCTATTTTCATGTCAATATGATTATTTGCATATGTTCAATAAGAATCTCCTCTCCTTATAACAGGAAAGAATCAGAAATATTGGCTATATTACTAAGGCTTTGACTAGAATGTCATCTTTAAGAATGATGTGCATATAATCAGATGTGACCAGACAGTTTTAAGGAACTAAGGCTGAATTTATGGAGCCAATAAAGCCTCTTAGAAAAACCACCTGACGTTGTACTTACAGGGTTACAAATTTTACCAGATGAGTAATAAAGGTCACTTCCTGGCAGATTTAGGAACATAAAAAAAAATTGGGAGACCTGTGGAAGAGAGGAATTCACCCAAATCTATAGATATTCTAGGAAAAATCTGATGGTCAGTCTTTGGCTTGTCTTCTTAGCTTTGAGATGCCTTCTTTAAAAAAGTCCAATCTTGAGTTCCTAATGAAAGGTTCCAGCAAAACTACCATAAAAAGAGCCGATGTGGTCAGTCATTATTTTTGCTGCTCTTATGTAAGCAGGCCAAATTTAATGAAACTAGACTTATTTTGCAAGCAAATTAGTCTGGCTTTGATTAACCTTGATAGAAATGGGTGTAACTATAGAGAGAAAAATTATGTTTCGGTGGGAAACTATAGCACACCCTTGTGGGTATTAAATTCTAGTTCTGTTCACTGTCATTGAGGTTTCGTTATATACTTGTACACTGGACTGGATTCTGAATTCTTCTAGTTTTCTCAAATATCTGGCTATGACTCACCAAAGTACTGTTTCTATTTTTTGCCTACCTTTCCGACTTGGAATCACTAAGAACAAAGACTGCCCTTGAACCGTGTTGGAAAGGACCATATCTGGGACACTACCCAGATGGCATCCAAACTTCAGGGCCCTGAACCTTGGGTCCATCTCTCCCAATTAAAAAGGCCCCTCTAGACTTTTGGAACTACACACCAGCTGGAGATCTAAAATTAAAATGAACTAGAGAGGTTTCTCCCCAGAAGCAGACAACACTTGGAAGTGGACAGATCTCCCAAGATCATGGATCAAGATCTTTATCTCCAATATGAAATCTCTATTCCTTTTGCTCTTTTGCCATTTGCTTTTTCCCCCTAATAAATGCATGGCAAGACACCGTTCCTTAAACCTGGAAACTCTTGCTGAATAAACTGCTAAGGCCATAGGTGCACAACAGAAGTCTCTAGGCTTTCTTGCCAAGGTGGTTTTAGATGATAGCATTGCTTCAGATTCTTTCTTGGCTGAACCAGGAGGAGACTTGGATTGCCATAGCAAATACCTCCTGCTTTACCTGGACTGACACCTCTGCTATTGTAGCAAATACAAGACATTGGAAAACAGTTCACTTGGCTCAACGGGTCGATACCCCTTTGGGTACATTCTTTGATTTATTTGACAAACTGGTTTGGTTCGTGGGGGCCCTGACTGAGGCACGTATTGTAGTCTCTTGGCTTGATCCTCCTAAGAGTCATCATCATAATCTCCCTGGTGTGCTGTGTTCTTTCAGGGTCTTAAGTATGCGTTCATGGCCATTGGCTGTACATTAGGTGGTGTCACTGCACTTGGAGAAAGAGAAAAAAGATGAATAATGAGATGAACAGAAAAAAAAAAAAAAAAACAATCCTTCCACGGACCTGACATCACAAGTTTCCTTGGGAGTTTCCTGATAAGACAAGAACAACTTCACCCTGATGTTGACCAAGAATGTCACTAATACCAAATTTGTGGTCCCTCTCTCACATATGAGAGGATGACCGAAAGGGGGGAATTATTAAATCAATTCTAGAAAGAGGCCATTAGACTGAGGCGGCTTTAATGACTTAGTAATGCTTCATGTAAGCAAACTAAAAGCTAAGCCTTAAATGCCTCAAGGTTACAAAATCAAAACCTAAGGACAACCAGTCACCAACAGCCAGCTGAGCTTTCACAAGACAAATGTTTGTGCTATATCATCAAAGAGTTGCCTTGCTTCGCTTCTTCCTCTTCTCTATAAAATCTTTCCCCCACCTCCTGTCAGTGGGGTCTCCTAACCACTTCTGGTTTGGTGCTTCCCGGTTTTAATCCATCTTTGGTCAAACAGACCCTTAAGATGTTTAATATGCTTCATTGTTATTTTTAACAACACTCTTCTCTGATCCCAAACCCACTGCATCTGTTTTCTAAATGTCTCATTTTGAAACCTTTTTTTGTGAACTCTAGGTAGATGACTAGATAGATCGTGGGATGGCATGTGAAGCATAAGAATCAAAGAGTTAAGCTAAATAAATCTCTGGTAACATAAAGAAAGCATTTTTGTGCTGCAACGAGAAGTAGATGGTTGATTGAACTTACTTGGAGGGCACACACATTTGCGGCTATTGAGGAAAGAGGAAAGTGGGCAGGAGGTTAATAGAAGCAGTGAGGGAAAGAGCTTGGGCAGGATTTACTAAGAAATCTACAGGAGAAAAAGAAATGCAAAATGCTCCAAGCAGTTGCAAGCCAGTTGGAAGCAGATCCTAAAGAGAGCCAAGAAAATGAAGGGTATGTGGGAAAGAGAATGATCAAGTGTGTCAGAGGATAACGAGAATAGGCAGCCATGGGTCTGACCAGGGGACACCTCTAAATAGCCACTTGGTGACCTTACTCTTAATAGGTATGGCCCAAAGTTTATGTTCGTTAGAGCAGCTAGATGATTTCATAGACACAATTGCATTGACAGAGGTTGTTATTTCAGTAGATTCATTACATCATTTTCCAAAAACAACAGTACAGTATAATGCTGAGAAATGAAGTTTTCCAGAAGACTCTGTTTTTCAGCAGAATGGTGATCCCTGGTACTGCAGTAAGCTGAGCAATGGGATCTTTGACGGGATTTACCTGGAACCCAAATTGAGGCTCGCTTCAAAAGGGAAAACGCTGACAGTGTGCAAAGTGCATCTGGTTCCTCACTTGAGCAGCTAAGTCTCCTCCACCTTTGATACTACAAAGAGGAAATCGCTAATATCCACTGGCATTGTGAAATTCTCTTAGCCTCTAAATTGGTTCTCTTTACTCTTCCTGTTAAAACTCCACACAGTCAGTCACCTTCCAAAGTCCACATTGCTGGGAATTCTTTGGAGGACAAAAGTTCCCAGGACAAAGTTCCATGCTTTGTGTAAACAAAACCTCATTTCTATTATTTTCCATTTAGCCACGAGCAATTAAGCTGGAAACACAAATGTGACATATATTTGTGATGACTTTGCATTTCCTCTGACACAAACTTCATTCTCTTTGGGATCAGCAGAACCCTTACTGGCATGGACAGATATCTTTGTGGCCCTCCTCCCTTCTTGCATGATTAATTCATTTATCAGCTTGATAATGCAAAGTTTGCCAGCATAAGGCTGGGGTCTCGATCCGAGGTTTAGGGGGTTTTTTGGTCTAAAGCCAAACTCTAAATGATACCTGCTGGTCTGAAGAATATTGGCTGCTCTTTCCTTGCCACATCCTCTTGGAGGTTATTGTTGCGCATGTGGGTGAGAAGGGGCTTAGGGAGAGGCAAAGGTTTCTTTCTCAATTCTGGCCTAACCACGCCTGTAGACAACTGTGATCTTGTGCCACTTGACATTTGGAAGAAGAAGAAGGATGTCAAGAGAATGAAAGAGGAAAAAAGAAATGTAGGAAGACTCCAGAGAGATTTGTTTTTATCATCAATACTTGAGGATATCTACAAATTTCTTGCAATTGCTTGGGAAAAAAAAAAAAAAAACTGGAATTAAACTGCCACCAGAAAAAAGAACATAGAATGGTTCAGAGAGGGATGCCTGGGTGGCTCAGTGGTTGAGCATCTGCCTTTGGCCCAGGGCGTGATCCTAAAGTCCCACATTGGGCTTCCTGCAGGGAGCCTGCTACTCCCTCTGCCTGTGTCTCTGCCTCTCTCTGTGTGTCTCTAGGGAATAAATAAATAAAATCTTAAAAAAAAAAAGAATGGTTCAGAGACCATATAAATATCTTTTACAAAAAGATATTGCCTTGTCCTCAGCCTCATTAACCCTTTACCTGACTCCCGTATTCATAGGGCTAAACAGGAAACAAGTCTAACCAGAGGGGCTGATGAGGGAATTGACCTGCCAAGAGTGAGTTGCTATAAAACAGTCAGTGCTCATTGGAGGGGTGAGTGGGGGAGATAGAAGAGTAACCAAAGGACTCCCAAGATTCCAGCCCCTTTGGGATAATATGACTCTGCGTCGGGGGAGAGATGCGGAGCATTGTAACCAATGGGGTTCAAGAATCGCTGTGTCTTTGGCAGGTCCCACCCCGTGGTGAGATGGATTAGGTTGATCCCTTCAAACATTCCATTCAAATTATTCTTCTTTGTTTGATTCCATGTTCAGCCACAATCTCTCTCTGAATTATGCTCTTTCTTCCTGTGAAACTCAAGCCTCCAGCGTCACTGCGCATTGACCCCGCAGACTTAGAACACGGACATGCTTGTAGCATCCTTCACATTGTAAATCAGAGTGTTGGCCGTGATATTACAGTGAGATAAATAATACATGCACGAAGTCATACCGATGACAAGAATACCTCTGTCGGTGACATTCTGGTAGATAGGTCTCGTCAGCTTGCTTACAGTGACTCTGCCCTAAAGAAGTGGATACATCAGCAGAGTATCTACAAAGTCAGGTGTCTCTGAGCACCTGGGTGGCTCAGCTGTTGAGTGTCTGCCTTTGGCTAAGGGTGTGCATCAGGGTCCCCACAGGGAGCCTGCTTCTCCCTCTGCCTGTATCTCTGTCTCTCTCTGTGTGTTTCTCATGAATAAATAAATAAAACCTTAAAAAAAAAAGTGAAAATCAAGTGCTTCTGTTGGGATGGTTTGGGCTAGACCCAGAACCATGGAAGGTTCCCTGAGATAATGTGTCCCTGCTCGATTTTTGAGGAGATGGCCTGCTGACATCCCAGGCTCTGAAACCAGAGAATTAAACTGTGCCCACAGAAGGGCTAGAGCAGTGTTTCTCCCAGGCAGTGAAGGAACCGGACCCCCTAAGTGTGTGGGACACGGTGTAGCTGTGGGCCCTGGGCTCAGCAGAAAAGCATCCAGTCTTCTCCAGCATTATGACTGACTGATTATATATGATGGTAGCTTCCGTGTAAAGACCATCTGCCAAACATCGCACGAAGATCTTTGTGTGCATGATTTCATATAATCCTCATCACAATTTTGAGAGAAAGTTGTGCCATTGCACCATTTTACAGATGAGGAAATCAGGACCCAGAGGGGTTGAGCACTTTCCCACAGTGGTGCGGGCAGGCTGCCTTTCTCCAAAAGCCCATGTGCTGACTGACTCCCTTATTCCAATGACTTGTTTCTTTTCCTTTTCAAAATATGTCTTTGGTTACAGAATGGCATCATCGAAGCCAGTGGCTTGTGGTCAACCTAACTGGCCAAGCCACTCCATACCAGAGGGATGCTGTGCTCCCTGGCCATTGGGTGTAGCGGCACTGCATCCCCACACTGCCTGCCCTGGCTCCCTGGGGCCGAGAGTCCATTGTGTTTGAACCAGAGCAAGGCTGCCCCGGTTGATGTGCACCGTAGGTGAGGGACAGAATGCAAAGAGCAGTATCACTTTATACAAGGGCCCTAGGTCCGTCAGTTTTACTTCACATCTTGCCCATAATTTCATTGTCATCAGGAGCCTTTTACCCCTACTTGGACTGTAACCGCTCTCACGTACAATTTCTGATTCTGCAGCTCTTTATCTTTTCACAGAAGAGGGACGTCTATCTGCGCTTCATATTCTCCTGTGCCCTTATCGACAGCTCTCCTCTCATCTTCATATGACTCAGAACTCTGCTACATTCTTTTTATGGATCCAAACTGGCTTGGACCTCTAAGTTTATACTGTATTATGCAGATAGAGTCCCAGGGCCTGATGTATTTTGTGTACCTCCAAAGGAATGGGCGAGTTTCCAAAAATTGTGTTGGGATGACACAACTCCAAAGCAGACGTCCCTCAGACGGGGATAACTAAGGCCAGAGAGCCTGCCTCTTTCCAGAAACAGAAGTTTGACAGCAGGAAGGACTTTATGAGTAAGGGAACAGGACCACAGACATCATTTGATCTGGCCCCACCATTCACTAGTTTATAGCTAAGTACAGAGAAGGCACTTGGTACATATATTTACCAGGTGAACAAATGAATGAAAGAATGGATAATAAATGCATGATTGACCACTGCCTCTATCTTCTGCAGTCTAAAATATGACCCAGATGACATCTCTTCCTGCTTGCAACCATCCAATGGCTTTCGATTAGTCTTGGTATACGATGGAAATGCCTTTGTACAACCTACCTTTGGGATCCCTGCTTGCCCTTCAGACCCCTGTGTTCCTCAGTCTTCGCTCCAGCCCTGCTTGCCCTGTTGTTCCTCAGATGGGCCAGAGCGTTTCCATCCCAGGATCTTTGTGTGTATCAGTCCTTCTGCCTGGAATGATCTTTCCCAGAGCTTCATGAGACCCATAGTTTCACTTCATCCAGTCTCCGCCTAACGGCGCTCCTTCATGCGGGCATTATGTTTGTCTCTCCTGGAACCAAGACATCAGGATGTGGCCTATCGGTAGGCACATCTCCAGCACCTGGGCGTGCATCCAGTACATGGAACATGATGAATATTTAAGTGATGTTTATTGAATAAATTAATGAAACCACATTGTCTCCCCAATAAAATATTATAGGATCTTCTGAGGCAGGGGATATTGCTACTTATAAATAAGTGAAAAACATGAACATGAAACAAAGCCCATCAGATACTAAACATGGAAACGTGACCACTGATAACTACCAGCTTTTTTCATGAGTCATCTCTTCAGTTGGAAGCTATCACCAGATTTACAACTGGAAAATGCATATTTCTCCACAGTTGCATATATTGTGGTATAGAAGAGTACATCTTACGTGTAGAGAATGAGGACCAATTTTCTGGGACTCTAATTTCTCAGTTATTGACTTCTTTTCAAAGTTGTGGTAAGAACACTTAAAATGAGATCTACCCACTTAAATTTTTAGATGTCCTGTGCTAAAAATTAAATTACAGGTATAACATAGGTATAGGTGCCATGTTGTTCAGCAGATCTCTAGAACTTCTTCATCTCGGATAACTGACACTTTACACGGGTTGAAAAGCAACCTCCTCATCTTCCTCTCCCCAACCCAGCCCCAGAAAACCATCATTCTAGTTTCTGTTTCTATGAATTTGAGTATTTTAGATTCCTCTTATAAGTGGAAACATGCGGTGTTTGTCCTTCTGTGACTGGCTTCTCTCACCTAACTTAATGTCCTCTGGGTTCATTTACCTTGTCATATATATCGGGATTTCCTCTTTTTTAAAGGCTGAAGAGGGGAGCCTAAGTGACTCAGTCAATTAAGTGTTTGCCTTCGGCTCAGGGTCCTGGGATGGAGCCTGGCATCGAGCTCCCTGCTAGGTGGGGAGTCGGCTTCTCCCACTCCCTCTGCCCCTTCCCCCTGCTTCTGCTCTATTCATCTCTCTTAAATAAATAGAAAATTATTTTTTTTAAAAGGCTGAATAATATTCCATTCTCTCTCTCTCTCTCTCTCTCTCTCTCTCTCTCTCTCACACACACACACACACACACACACACACACCTTATCTTCTCTATCCATTCATCTATTGGTGGCTACTTGGGTTGTTTCCATGTCTTGGCTATTGTGAGTGAATGAAATGAACATGGGGGTGCAGAAGAAGTCTTCCTGAGGTAGGGACTTTGTTTCATGGAGGTGTACACCAAGAAGTGGGATTGCTGGATCATCCAGCAGTTCCATTTTTAATTTTCTGAGGCATCTCCTTACTGTTTTCCATTGGGGTTGCACTAATCTCCACTCCCACCAATGGTGCAGTGGGGTTGAGCTGTCCCCCATCCTCGCCAACTTGACTCTTGTCTTCTGAATCCTAGCCACACTAGCAGGTGCGAGGTGATAGCCCTCTGGGGTTTTGGTTTTCATTTCCCTGATGATTAACATCTTTTCATTTACTGTTTGGTTATCATCCTTGCTCCTGTGGCTCCCACAAAGGCCGGTTCTCCACTGGCTGTCAGGGAAAACTAATCTCAGTTTCCTAAAGTCACAGGACTTTTCTCATGGAGATGGCCTTGGCCTCCTGCTTTGGGGAACATTTGCTTAGAATGAACTCATTTAATTGGTGTTTATTTAAACATCAATGCAGAGCCAGGCCCGCCAGTGCATCCGGCTAATGGCTCATGGGCCCCTCGAGGGCACACACTCGGGCAAGAATAAAGTTAGGAGGAGAGGGGGATGCAGAGAGGCACACACTGGGCCAGCGACCTTCTCTTTTGTTGCCCGGGGCCTCCTGTCTCATCACGGTGTAGAGAACTTGCAGTCCCCGCCCGAGAACCAGCTCACAGGACAATAGTCTTCAGCAAAGGAACCCGGCGGAGAAGGAGGCTGCGACAGTCTCCTGGACACTCACCCCTTTGTCCCTTACTTAGTTTAAAAGCACTTCTCCCACCACTTGGCTCTGGAGGCTCAGCAGGGTGCCTCTGACCAAGCCAGTTTGGCTCATCAGGTAGGGACTCCCCTAACCCTGTTCAGCAGCCTTTGGGTCCCAGTGTCCCCATGCCCTTCCCTCTCCCGAGGGCCCCTGCAGCTGCAACTGGTTACTTCTTGGCCTGGAGCCGGGACCTACCCAGGGCATAGCCAGTGCCCTCCCTGAAACCATGGAGATGTTCTGATCCCAGATCTGTTTTTCTTCTTCTTGTGGCTTTTCAGAAGAAAGAAATTTTAAGGTTACTTAGGCCTTCTGGAATTAAAAAAAAAAAAAATGTTTTTAAAGCAGCAGCAGCAGCAGCAGCAAATTCCTTACTCCTTAGGTTGCATCTTAAGAGATAGAGGAAGAGGATAGCTCTCCAGCCTGAAGATTCTAGTGTTTCTAGTGCTCTTCAGAGCCATCCCAGGAAGAGGGAATGTGCCTGGGTGGTGCTGATGTGGCTAAGGGAGCAGTTCTCACTTTGCATGGTTACAGGACTCAGATGTTAGCTTCTCTTGGGTTCCTAGCCCGGCTCTGCTCTTCCAGGCTGCCTGACCTAGGGCATCACTTTCATCTGGGGTGTCACACTGAAAGAAAGCCTTTCTCTCAGTGGATTAAATGAATTCATGCCTGTCAAATACCCAGAACAGTGATGGGCACACAGCCTGCGCTCTGTGACTATTAATTATTGACATGATATGGTTTTGCCATTCCTGTGGTTTCCAGAAACAAAACTCAGAAGATTCGGTAATTCAAAAACGAGCATATAAGTCACTCATAATTTCCAGCACAAAAAGCAATCCTGGGTTATCCCTCTCTTAGAGAAAAAAAAACGTCGGAAAGATACCAGTTCTGATTCAAGATGTGTCTCTCCTGGTCCTTTCCAAAAAGAGGTGGTCCTCCAGAGAGTGAAGGATGACCAGTTATTTGCTCAGTAAGCGCCTTCTTTACTGATATTTTACTCTAAAATAGAATGGGCAATGAACAGTTAAAACCCCAAAAGCGCTCAAATGTTTGGAACCTAGCCTTCCCTCTACTGGGCAGTTTCATTTGTGCTTTGAGATCCTCCTGCTCATTTGCTGACAAAGAGAAGAAAGAAAAGAAAGGAAAGAAGAAAGAAAGAAAGAAAGAAAAGAAAGAAAGAAAGAAAGAAAGAAAGAAAGAAAGAAAGAGAGAAAGAAAGAGAGAAAGAAAGAAAAATAAAAGAAAAACAAGAGAGGGAGGAAAGATAGGAAGGAAAGAAGAGGGAGAGGGAGGAGAAGATCTTGAGTAAGGAATATTGCACAGAAACTGGAATTTAGCTTAACTGAAATTCAGGGTCTCATTCACATCTCTCTTCGACCGATATTTTAGAATATGAAGTATACAGAAAAGGGTAAAAATAAGAAAACAAATATCGCTGCATCCACAATTAACCATTAATGATTTGTCTTATCTGCTTCTAACCATAAAAGCGTCATGCTAACAAATTGTGTCCAGTGCTGACCACGCACGGGTCTCCCTTTCACCACTAATAGCTCCACATCCAGCCCAGATAAGAAGCAGCCTCGCCCTGGGTTTCAGATGTGGATCTTTCATCTTTTTTTATATTTTCAGATGCACGCGTCAACATGCCTAACCATAAATAATTTAGAGTATTTTTGTATTTTTAAACTTCATGAATAACATGATATTGTATGTAGAGTTGGATGACTTTCCTTTTTTTCACTGAACGTCATGGGTCGACCTAGCCTTGTTGACATAAATAGGTTTGATTCAGTTCTTTCACCCGCTATATATTAGTCTATGTTAATATGTCGCATTTTGCTTTGCTGTTTCCATCCGGATGAACATTATTACAGATCATGCTTCGGTGAACATCACTCTACACATCTCACTCATGCTCATATTTGAGAATTTCTTTAGATTATGCATTTAGGAGTTGAAATGTGGACACTCATTCCTATTAGATGCCCAAAAAATTTTCTCCAAGTCACCTATGCCAATTTAAATGAGATACATTTGAAGATGACTTGCAAATGGACTAATTGTGACTGAAGGAGAATTGTCGATTCTTACCAGAAGTACAAATGCCCTTACTTTTCGCCCCAGTGATCCCACATCTGACAATTTGTCCTGCAGGTGTCTCTGCACATATTTCATGGTGTTTGAGCGAGATTATTTACTACAGCATTGATGATGACATCAAAAGACTAGGTGGGTAATCTACCCAATGATCCATCAAGAGGAAACAGGTTAAACGGTTTTGGTGTATTCACAAAGTTGACTATTACGCAGCTACAAAAACTGAAAGTATTCTTTGTGTACTAACACTAGGAATTGTCCCTCGGATACATTTTAAAAACACAAACTGCAGAAATAGTGTATGTGAGTTTTTGTGTAAGAAGGAGGAAAATGAGGGCATGTAATCATATTTACTGGTTTCTGCATAAGGAATTTTTTTTTAGTAAGTAAGCTAATAAGTGTTTGCCTCTGGTTGGGAATGGGGTATAAAATAAGTCATAGAGCAGAGATGGGAGCAAAATTTCTCAATTATATTTTATATTGCTTTGATTTTTTAGACCATGTGAAAGTGCTACATATTAAAAAAAAAAAAACTTCCTAAGTGTATGTCTTTCCCCATCATAGTTAAAATTCATATTATTTGGCTTTCAAATTTTTGCATTTGCTGCAGTGATCTGCATCAATTTCTCTTTATTATTCTTTAGTAATAATAACAACACTAACAATAATAATCATGCTGCTGATTGTGGTGATGATAATATGAGCCCATACTTACGAGGCATAGTTGGCCGATTATGCCACCCAGGCCCCCGAGGCAGTGGCTATTATTATCTCCATTTTACAGACGAGAAAACTAAGAAAGAAAGATGCCCAAAGTGATTGGGCCTAAATTCTCTTTTGACTTATATTAATATGAAAATTATATTAGCGCTGCTATATAGTGCCTTTTTGGGGGATGGATATGTATCTGAGATATATTTTTCCTTGTATTTATATTCAACTATTTTATATTGTTAAGGAAATTGCTTATAAATACTTAGAACTGGACTTTTTAAAGAAAATCCTCTGTCTTTTGAGAGACCCCAGTTACACTTATGCTCATTGATACTTATTGTTGTAATCATATTTTATACTTTAAGTTTATAGTTTTCTTCTTGCTTTACTTTTTGGATTTGTTGAAATTCTGATGGATCGATTACATTTTTATTAAATTTTCTATGTTCTTCCTATCTCCCCTTCCCCCACTTTGGAAATCATGCATTTTGTTCACCATTTACCAATTTCCTTCGAAAGTCACTGCACTTTGTAATAGTTCTTTGTAAGAGTAAACTATTTTAGGCTGGAAACAGTTTTAATTTTTACTCTCCTATGACTGTTTGCATATTACACGATGTAAATTGTAATTATATTTTTCCCTCGATACCTGGAAGCCAGTAGTACTCTACTGTCTTAGGCTACCTATTGCTACTATTGAGAATCATCAGTTGATATCATTTCTTTGTAAGTAGTCTTCTCTATTAGCTTTTAGGATTTTCTCTTTATCTCAAGATGATGTCTTTTCACTATGTTGACTCTACAAATAGTCTGGTATTTTTGTTTTTGTGTTTGTTTTTTCCAAACCTCCCAATTCTCCATGATTGGAAAACATCAGGGCTTTTATGTTCAGTTCTGGAAGATTCTGAGCCATTATTTATTTGAACCCTGTCTCTCAACCATCCTCTCTGTTCTTTCATTCCGAATCTGTTTTGAAGTTGGAACTGCTTGATCCCTCCTCTGTGTCTTGCCTTCTCTCCCTGTTTCCAAAACTCCATCATTTTATAATGCTTTCTGTGAACTCCTCAGTCTTGTATTGCACTTTAAACATTGTGTCTTCATCCCTGTTCCCCGATCAGTTGAACTCCCCTAATGACACTTCCATTTGTTTTTTGGTATATACACCTGTCCGTGTGTTTTGGGTTAGTCTCAGTCTATCAATAGTGATGATAATGAGGCTGTTGACTGGAAATGCCTGGGGCACTCACCTGGGCCACCAGCCTTTCAGTTATTGTGGCAGGACTCGCCCCTGTGGTTCTCACCAGGACTGCAAGATTATTACTCCCAAATCCTGGAGGGGACTTGGCATACCCAGGACCACACAGCAAGGTCACAGGGTGTTGGCTTCCTGGGATTCCTCCTTTATTGGGGCTGGGGGGTGGGGGGAAGTAGCGATGTTTCAGGGTTTCATGGAAATTAGTGAATTTAAAACGTAGAGCAGGAAATAAAATTCAGAAAAGGAAAAGCAAGTAAGTGCTCAAATGGTCAGGGAACTTGATGAGGGGAGCAGCCTGGCTCTTCATCTAGTCCTGTAGCTGGCACTGTCTATACTTGATGTAGATGTCTTTGAAGTGGATGCCTTGGCAGTCCAAAGCCTAATGTCAGGTGCTTATATTACAATTAGAAAAGCTGTCAGGTGCTTACACTACATCTTTATTTCTTTTCTTTTTTTTTGTAATGGATATCATTCCACCTCTCATTTCTTTAAGAACATCATATTAATTTTATGAAATGGAATATTTTCCATGACATCTATTTTTACATGTGAATTTTTGTTTGCTGGATCTGTTGATCTCTTTAGGCTGCTAGGCTACCTCATTAGCTTGGTCATTCTCATTTTAGAGTCCATCTGTGGGAATTTTTCCCAGGTCATGGCATGGCTTTAATTCAGCTTCCGTCTTAGCTCTGTAAGGTCTGGGGCTTGAAACTGAATTTTAGACTCTCCTGCCACAGGGATGACAAAAATTCAGGCCTCGTCTTAGCTTTGGGGGGCAAATCTGCTTCTGTTCCTGCTTGTGAAAACTCCTCCAGGCTCCGTACATAAGTGGCACATAGTATGTGTTCATCCTTGTTCCTATGCCTGTAAGACCCCAGCACCAAGGGCAATGCTCTGGTTTAAATTCCTACTAACCTGCTTTTTGATGTGAATTTGGTCTCTGGTCCTGGTTCATCATGTGTCTTTTAAAGCATTTAGTCAATTATTTGTGTTTGTTTTGCAAACTTTAGGTTCCAATGTGTGTTCAGTCTGCCATCTTGAATTTTCTTTTCATCATATTCCCAGAGTTTTCTTCTAGAAGGAGGAAAATATTTTAGATGAAGGATCATAATGAAGGATCATCATGGCCATAATCTGGAGCTGGGATTATGTTTGTCAGGGTATTCACGACAGAGACGAGCACACAAAGCATCATTGCAGTTCTTACTCTGCTGTAATGCTTTTATTTGGGGTTTGTACAAACAGAAGTCTCAAAAGTGCCGTGGTGGTGGTGGAAGGGGATGATGTGTGCACCTTTTCATTTCGGCCCGGCCTGCTGTTTGCCCTGTTTATCTTGTGGAAAAGAAATGATATTCTGTAGCTGTGTCTTTAGCAGAAGGTGAAAAGGGAAACCAAAACGTTCTCAAGGCTATGTTTCAAAAAACAAAGAGAAATGAGAGCACATTTCTATATGGAAGTGAGGAAGATGTGTGTGTGTTCCACGTACAGAGTGTGTGTGCTGACATCCAAAGAATCAGGCCTCCTGCCTGGCTCCTTGCTGTGGTTGGCTGTCTATACAAGCTTTGGTTTGCATCTAACCCTTCACCTCCATCCTCCTCACAGACTTTGCCTCAGATGCATCGAGTTGCCCATCAATTTGCAGGAATTCTGTTCCTGGTGGGAGAGACTCTTAGAGATTGAGAATTTTTTTAATCATGACCTGAAAATGGATTTTCATGTGAACATATGTGTAAACGGCGACTACATCTTCTCACCAATTAGCGGTCTGTGGTACACATTGCTTTGGGAATGGGACTGATTTCACTATTTGAATCTTCTTTCCATTAATATCTTGATTTTTTTTCTTCGAGTCTAGTTGGGGGCTAATTGAGACCAGTAGATGATGGTAAGCATGCAGGAAATACCACTAATCAGGAACAGTGGGAAACAAAAATGACTGGGTAAAGAAAAATCAGAGTAAACGAGTTCATTTGTCCCATTTACACATCGCCAGCAGCCCCCTTTAAAGGGAGATGTTGACTGATAACCACAGGAACCCAGCAGGAATTTATTCCAGGAACTGGAAGAAGAACTTTGCAGGTGAACTTAGATCACTCATTGGCTCTGCCTCTGCATGGTCAGGTGAAGGAAGAGGTTATTTCACCTCTTTAAAGCCATGTTATCATATACAAAGTGAGAACACTATAACCAGCCATATGCACACATACGTGTGCAGAGTGCAGGACACAAAGCAGGTGTTCAATGTCACAGTCATCATGATTATTGGGGGAACAGCAATACTCAACTTTCTCTGATTTAACAACAACATAGCTACTAAAAATGGACAATAATATAAATAAATAGGGCATTTTAGGATAAATAGTATATTTCCCAAGGCGTGGTAGCTGACTCTTCTCTACCTGCACAGAAGTTCAATGAAGAATTAGACTCTGATGTTAAGGGTTAACTAAACCCATTGTGGTGATGATTTCACAATATATACATATATCAAATTATTGGCTATTGTGCACCTTAAGCTTATAGGTTTACGTAAGTTTATATGTCAAGTGTTATATGTCAGTTGTAATGCAGTGAAAGTGGTTAAAATGGAATTCTATGACAGTGAGAAAAGAAAATCCTAAAACCCCAGGTGTCCCAATAAGTATGAGTTACTAAGCAAGGCAGAGGACTTCTCTTTCCTAAAAATCTCTAGAAAGATTCCAAGATTCCATGGACACATTGGGGCCTGTCATGGCTCCCTGAATTCAACTCTTCTTGTTATTTTTTTAAGATTTATTTATTTATTTTATAAAGAGAGAGAGCATGCACAAGCAGGGCAGGGATGGCAGGATGCCAAGAGGGAGAGAGAGAATCCCAAGCAGACTCCCTGCTGAGCACAGAGTCAGTCAGAGTCATGACCCTGAGATCACCACCCCATTTGGCTTAACCGACTGCACCATCCTGCATCCCCCCCCCCGCCCCGAATTCAGTTCTTAATCTGGATTCTTCCTATGTCCACTGTGTCAGTTTTCAGATCCAAACTCTCCCATTAAAGCTGTTTCTTTATTTCATTCCAGGTGTTGGGCTTTTGCTGGTATTTTTACCTGCTGTCTCTCTGCTTTCCTTCCACCTATCCACCATTAGCAAGTAATAATGGTAATTATGGCAACACAATCAAAATAGAGACAGTTGCACAGCTACCATGAAGGGATGTTTACTGTGCACTTTCTGCGCATTACCTCCCATCCACCCAGGAGGTGGGCTTGATTCTATCAGACTTGGACCTGTAGGAACTGAAGCTAAGATAGGCCAGATAGCTTGCCCACTGTCCTGTTGCAGCTTGGAGTGGCGCTGGGATTTGAACACACACTTCTTGCTCCAGTTGTTAAACTAGTGCCTCTCATAAAATGAAATAATAGCACCCACTTAGAGCACCTGGATGGCTCAGTAGTTGAGCATCTGCCTTTGGTTCAGGTGGTGATTCGAGATCCTGGGATGGAGTTCCGCATGGGGCTCCCTCTGGGGAACCTGCCTTTCCCTCTGCCTATGTCTCTACCTCTCTCTCTGTGTGGATCATGAATAACTAATTAAAATCTTAAAAAAAATGAAACCCACATAATGTGCCCAATATTCTTCCATTCTCTTCTTTATTGATGGGTACTTTTCTACAGATAGGAAATTCAGATCATGGAAGTCATTTGCTTAAAGTCAAATACTTAGTTACAAAAAAATAAAAATAAAAATAAAATAAAAATAAAATAAACAAATACTTAGTTACTAACAGAGTTAGAACTTAACCCACCAGTTCTGCATTGATGATAATATATATTTATGTATATATATATGATAATAATATATATAGATGATATATATGATGATATATATAAAATATATATATATATATATAGTTTTTCACAGTATTGGACCTTAACCATTTTTTCAAGTTCTGATCCTCTCCAAGAAGCCATCTCTATGTTAGGCTTTATTTTTCAGAAATTTTATGGTCTTTTATTTACCCATTTTCTGCTATTGAAAAGAACTACTTGAATGAGTATTTGGGGAATATAAAAAATAGTGAAAGGGAATAAAGGGGAAAGGAGAAAAAAATGCATGGGAAAGATCAGAAAGGGAGACAGAACATGAGAGACTCCTAACTGTGGGAAACGAACAAGGGATGGTAGAAAGGGAGGTGGGCAGGGGCTGGGGGTGACTGGGTGATGGACACTGAGGGGGGGCACTTGATGGGATGAGCACTGGGTGTCATGCTATATGTTGGCAAATTGAACTCCAATAAAATAAATAAATATAAATAAATAAATAAATAAATAAATAAATAAATAAAGAAAGACCTACTTGGACTTTTCCTTAATATTCCTCTCATGTTCTGTAATTTAGAGATTTAAAAAAAAAAAATCCTTATTGAGACAGGGGTTTCCCAGAGGCACACCGAGAGTGTACTTCTTGTGTTGCATGGAGAACCACTGGGTACAGGGCTAGAAGCTCAATCTATTTTTCTGTAAATCGATTGATTCATGTACTCATTATTGCTAAATCCCCACAAACTTGCTTATGCCTTCTGACCAGAGGATTTTGGATAAAGCAAGTATATTTCTGGGTTAATGCATTTTAGTTATAACAACTGTATTTCTGGATGGATGGATTTTGTATACAACAAGTATATCTCACTAACCTGAGAAGAGGGGAAGGCTGCTTTTAAACTTGAATCTGGGATCAAGTGTCACATAGGGCTCCCCGCAGGGAGCCTGCTTCTCCCTCTGCTTATGTCTCTGCCTTTCTCTCTGTGTCTCTCATGAATAAATAAATAAGATCTTTTTACAAGATTTTGAATCAGAGGGAGAACTGCAAGGGGCCTCAACTCATGGTGGGGCAGAGATCTATGGAATACAGCTGATGTGTGGGTCAGGATGTGCCAATTGTTCATTTGTACACACAGGAAGGGCAGACATTTCTTATAAACCTTGATATCTGTGAGCCTGAGTCCATTGGAAGAATCCTCTCTTTTTTTCCCCACACCAAACCTTTGACATATCCGTAACCAAAGCTTTAACAAGTAAGGGAACTTGCTCAAGTTCATCAACCTGTTAAATATCAAAGCCACGATTTGATTCTTGACTCATCTGAGTCCACAACCAATCAGCCACTCTGCTCCATGGCCTGCATTTGGGGAAGGTAACAGCAGGCAGGGGGTACACTTGCTGTCTTCTCTTGGACTGTGTCAGAGAAGCAAGGACATTGTGTCTAGGGGAGGTCAGAGGGGGAGCAGGGTAATGAGTCCACTCTCAGAAATAGATGTAAAAGGCCCAGGCTCTGAAATCTGGAGTTGGGAAGAGGATCGTGAAATTTAGCACAGAAACCACAACTCATTCACATCTGTAAGGCCTTTGTAGAGCTTCCATGTTTCCATGGCATCTTCTAGGCCTTTCAACTTCTGCATTCCAGCTACCCTAGAGTTCTGGGCCCTTGCACCTGTGTTTCTTCTTCTCAGAACCCTCTGTGTATCATCCGCACCACACACATGGCCGTGCACACGCACACTCACACACTACCCCTTTGCCTAGTTAGCTCCTCCTCATCTCTTAGACTCCAGATGAAGATCACATCTTCGATGAAGCCTCCCAGGATGACCACCCATCTAGTCCTGACCCCGTCCTGTTCATCTTTTACCTGCCCTTCCAGGACTGGGCTCTTTCCTTCAGAGCATGCCCTAAATTTGCAATTGAACAGTTATCCGTGTATTAGATTAATGGTTCTTCTTCGCCTACTAGACTACGAGCCCCTTAAGAATAAGACATGAATGTTTTTGCTCTTTACTCTATGTCCACCACCTGGAGGTGTAAAATTGTAGGTGTTCAATAGCTATTTCTTCAATGAATGAACACATAAATTAGTGAAAAGTTCTACTGACAAATGTCTGTATTTAAGCAAGTTGCTCTCTGAGCTTCACTTTCCAGTGTTCAAAATGGAATTAATACTCCATCTGAAACTCTCAAAAGTGCCTGGTACATAAGCATGCTCTGTGGACACTCTTCATTCTGTTACTCTTTCCCAATTCAGAATTACCTGGTAGCAGTATTCACACTTCTTATGTGGTATTTGTGGCTTTTTCCACCTTTTATATCTGTTTCCATGTCCTACCCTCTTTAATCCTTTCCCTTCACCCACTGATCTATCTCCTGTTTTCAGGACAGTGGGAGATGAGCTAACAGGTCAAGCTGTTGGTGGACTACCCCAGGGTTACATGGAACTGGGTAGAATTCTGAGCTCTGCAATTCGTTGGCCAAAAATTTCAGACTTGCATGCAGGAATCATTATGAAGGCCAACACTTTTCCAGAGCCTTCTGCGACTTAAGACTATTTTTATATTTGAGACAGGAGGAAAAACAATAGAGGGCCATCATTTATATTGGCAACTGTGAATTCTTTTGAGACTTTTACAATTGAATGCAAAGTTTCTATCTGGGCAACGTGAGGTGGCCACGTATGAACAGTGTGGTCTTCTTGTCTCCCTGTCCTATTCCCATCCCCTCCTCCTACTCCACCTCCCCGTCCCCCGCCCCCAACACACACACAAACACACCCCTCCTGAGAGTTCATCCTTCACGAATATTTGACTGTTCTCTCAGTGTGAATCTTGAAGGTCAAGAAGTGTCATCATCAGCTTTCCCACCTGCCACCCCACCTGACATCTTGATTCGAGACCTCTGGGACAGGGTGTTTTAACCCAACAAGATTATCATGGGATCTGAACAAAGCTGTTAAAGGTTATGGGCCTAACAATCTAAATAAATGCTGATTTTATTTTGGCATGCTTGGGACTTATACACAATCTCAGAATCAAGGGTTAATGAAAAGGTAAGGAAGACACAGATTTTGCCATTTCTTAGCACAGCACATAATTTTCAAGTAAATTGGGATTGTCTTCTAGTATTTGCATTTTAGTCACTTGACTATTGTTGCTTTTCCGGGCTCTAACACAGTAGGTACATTTAGGGGGATGCCTTGTTTTAAAAACCTTTCTAATACCCCCCATTTGCACTTTTTTTGTATATTCTATTCTTGTTAAAGACTCCTCGGAGCAATCCCCGGGACAGGAATCTGAGAGAATGCTAAGGAAACTGACAGACTCTCAGAACCCTAGCAGGATTTTCCGTGAAGGTCCAACCAGGGCTTAATCCCAAAATAAAAATCCCCACTTTATAAATGCTCCTTACGGGGATCCTTGGGTGGCTCAGCGGTTTAGCGCCGCCTTCAGCCCAGGGCGTGATCCTGGAGACCCGGGATGGAGTCCCACGTCGGGCTCCCTGCATGGAGCCTGCTTCTCCCTCTGCCTGTGTCTCTGCCTCTCTCTCTCTCTGTCTCTCATGAATAAATAAATAAATAAATAAATAAATAAATAAATAAATAAATAAAATCTTTAAAAAAAAATAAATGCTGTTTATTTCCTCATTCTCACATGCTTATTTCTAAAGAAAAAAAGAGAAAACCCAAGTTCTTTCTTGCTGGGGTTTCCATTCCCACTGCTGTGCTTGAAGGTCTGTGGGCACTGGATCTGCTCTACTGACCGGACATTTCTGAAATAGTGCCACTATCAGGTAGATCAGATTGTTGGCAAAAACTTTGGCACCAAAGAGACCCAACAAATACATTTCATCACACTGACCCTGTCCTAACAGCACGTTGATGTGGATAACCTCATGAGAATGGAAGTTGAGAAAGAGCTATTTCAAGGCTGCCAGTGCCTTAATCTCTGCTCTGTTCAAAATGCAAGCATGCTGCTTTTTTATGCTCACAGCAGTAAAACAAATCTGGGGGATTTTATAATCCTCAGCATGGGAAGGTGGAGAGAAAAGCGAACAAGAGAAATCCCACAAAAATGATCTACAGTTGTAATAGAGAGAAGAAAATGAATAAACACCTTTTTAAAAAGAGAGAGAGAGAAAAAAAGAAGAAAGAAAGAAAGAAAGAAAGAAAGAAAGAAGAAAGAAAGGAAAGAAAGAAAGAAAGGAAAGAAAGAAAGAAAGAAAGAAAGAAAGAAAGAAAGAAAGAAAGAAAGAAAGAAAAAGAGAAAAAGAAAAAAGTGCATTGGAAATTCACCCAACCTCAATTACAGGAGGGCAAAAAATAACTTTTATTTGAAGCACCAACACTCACTTCTTTGTTAAAGAAAACTAGAGCAACACCCTGCAGACTTGAAGGCTCCTAAGTTATCAGGGAACTGTTTCCTGGGAATATGCTCACCCGTTCCATGCAGTCTGCTTAATAAAGGCCGAATGAGCAGTGCAAATAAATTCTGTAAAACAGATGAATGTTCCATGCTTTGTTCTAACAACTATGATATTGATGTAATGGAAATTTCAGGATCTGACTGATAGCTCTGCCTGGGCACGACTGGGTGGCTTCCAAGGGGGGACCCTGACTATCCCTTCCCAAAGCAAAGGGCTCTCTTGGCCCCCTGGGTCTCTGGGTGTTAGCCAACCCGCAGGGATGATGGCCCTCTGGGGGGACCCTCCGCCCACCAGACCCAGACCGTGGACTGGGGATACCACAGTGAGATGGGGAGTGCCCTTGAGCCACAAGGACGGGAGGACCTGGACTTGCTTATCTTGCCCCCAGTTCTCCAGAGGGTAGGGACGGGATGGAGTCCATGGCCTTGGTCTCCCAGCTATCTGCTGCGAGCCTGTCTGTGACCCTGGGCCGCTCCTGGCCCTTCTCCATCCTCCTAACTGGAGCGGGGCAGGGATCAGAGGAGAATGGGACTCCAAGTGGTTTCCAGAATGGCAGGAAGGAGGCCCTTGGTCCCCGTCCTCTGTTAGTCATTACCAAGTGGTTCTCAACGGGCGATTAAACAGTGTGGTAGCTTTGTTATGACTATATAGAGTGATTCCAAACCTATTGAACAATTTTTTATTGTGATTTATTTGTGTTCCCTAATTGAAACAGAATGGCCCAGCGTTCTATAATAATGGTACCAAGCCCTACAGCTCATAATAATGTGCAATGCTACTTTTTTCTTTTATGGGGTCTGGCTATTTAAGTTTGTCCTAACTACTTGTATGTCGGAGTGTGACATTCCAGATTGGATACAACTGAGAGAGCCCTGCAATGCTCATTTCTAAATCCAATCCTCACAGCCTTGTTATCTTTGTCAGAACAACCTAGTAACTGCTTCCTCAATGTTTTAATTTAGATTTCTGAGATACACGAGGAATTTAGATGTTATCCCCCCGCCCGCCCCACCTTAAAAATGTGGCAGTGCCTCACTGTTTCTAGGACAAGCTAAAAAGAAACAGATCAAGCAGCAGTGAAGCCCTGAAATGTTATTCTAAGTAGTTTTCAGATTTTAATCCTTCTGTACAGTAGTTGGGCCTCACTCAGGGATATACTGCTCGAGAGGACGGTCCTGGCAGAGCCAAAGGATGATGATGATGCTCGTATAATGATAAACAGGAGGCGGCTAATTGTTTCAATTGTTCCAATTCTATCTTTGGTGGGGGGGGGGTGGCTTGTAAATGAAAAGAAAAATGAGAACAACTCCTATTTCTTTTACTCTAAATCTTGAATGCAAACTTTTTCCAAGGCCAGGCACAATACAATACATCTTTTCATAAGCATTTTTGGAACGTCTCTTGGAGTATGCATTTCAGTTGGAGAGTCCTTTTGGGGTGGGGTTGAAAGGGGAGACCAAGTCATCGTAGGAGTGGCAGCTTGAAGCTCTCCGGATGGAGGATCTGTAGCCCTTGCTTGCCCAGATTTCTATGACTGAACTCATCCTAGCAGTTCCATCCAATCATGCCTGGACTCTAAAACACCTTTGCCAACCCCCAATGCCGCCCCCCACCTCCATTTTGTCCTTGAGAAAGTCAGGTGTCCATGGTTAGTGTATCTGGACACTAAACCAGATACCCAATCCAAATTCAGGAAAGACAAGGGACTATTGTGATGAGATAAATGCTTCCTTTTCAGGCGGCATTTCCAGTTTCACTCTCTTTGTTTCTCGGTTCCCTGCTTTGGTGAGGTCGCTAGCAGCTGACAAACAGAGCCTAAAATTTAAGACACTCTGCAAAGGTCAAGTCCGCTTTCCTTGCACTTTTTTTGCGAAAGAAGAGCCCAGGCATCTTGCCTTGGAAATGTAGCAAAACAAAACAAAAGAGGCTTAAGCATTTATCCAGTGGGATTCTTTTGCATCCTCGACAACATCCTTGTATGGGTGCCTTTGTCACACTAGTGAACTCCGCTGTCAAGTAGAATCTTCCACGGAGTTTTGGATTCTGAGCCCTCGAGATATGATAAAAAAAAAAAAAAAAAAAAAAAGTGGTGCGCTTGAAATCTTCCAAAAGAAAAGAAGAAAAAAGTGGAACTCCAGACAAGGGCCGGGCCACAGAGAGCGGAGTGACAAAAAGCAAAACACGATACTTGCTCACTGGCCAACTTCTAAGTGTAGAGCTCCAAGTTCATTTCAAAAGCTAATTGCAAGTGTAACTAGTGTGATCTTTGTAGGAAAACCCAATAAAGCTGTCAGAGGGCTTCAGGATTAAGTGCTTTGTGGTTGAGGAGCTATCAGTTTGTTTGCTTTTGGATTTGTTTCTGCCTTCAGTCTTTCAGGTGCCCTTTCTCTGTTGTGATAAGTTAGCTGCTTGGCATCCATATAGCCATTTTCTCATTATTTAAGCAAAGGAAATAGGTACAGTTTCTACACCTTTGGGCAGATAGGATCTGCCGGGAAGAGACGAGGCATTATCTTCCTTTAACTCTCTCCTCCGTCTGTAACTGTATCCTTCCAACTTCCCTCCTGGAGTTTCACAGGTTGGGAGCAGGTGTGTGTGTGTGCATGTGCGTGTGCGGGCACACGTGGAGAGCGAAGGATACTTCTTACAGTAAGGTTGCCCCCGTCCCCAATTTAATCCTTACCCTACAAGGTGGATGTGTTTGCCTAGAGGTGTAGCAGCCACACCAAAGGTCAAAAGGGCAGAGATCAAACCCCATGACGCCAGCAACCAGAGGAAGAAGACATCTCAAAATCGGAGGCCTTCATATGGGACTGAGGTTAAGGGTTATGGAAAAAGAAGGGAGCCCTTCTGGGAAAGCACTTGTCTTTTTTTTCTTTCTTTCTACTTAGGAGGAGGAGACGCGCCAGATCTTTCCATGCACGCAGAACATGTGGCTGCACGTGCTGGCCGCTCAGAGAGGACAGCACATACGGCCCGCTGAAGTTCTCATTCCATGCCAGCATTACATTTGTCTTCCTTTAAGGGCTTTCAAAACCTTTAAAGTGAAAAAAAAAAAAACAAAAAAAAAAAAACTAACAACCCAGAATTCTGTTTTTCTATATTATTTATGTCAGTTTCTATGTGGACTGTACTTTTAAGTCTTTGGCTTTGCCCCTGTGCCACAGACACACCCCTTCAACACTGCCTCCGAGAGTTATCATTATGTTTGTCCCATGCGATCATTATATATGGTCACATGTTGAATAGAAAATAAGTCAGTCCTTTATTCTAGTGTAGGAGGTAGATCAGCGTTAGTTCAGACACTTAAACACATGGCCCAAGACTCGCATTCTACTAGAAGGTGGGAATCACAGCCACTGGGATTAGACTGTCCAGCCCAATGTCACAAGCAGCCAGACACTAATCATAAGGTTGGTGAATGTGTGCCCAGGGGATATAAAATGATTTTGGCTTAAATTTAAACTCTTAGAAATGAAATGCCAATACTCTACGAAAATGCAATATTCAAGTACATTTCAAAAAAGAAACTCCTTTACTTTTCATCATTCGGTGGTTTCCTGATTCGCCACTCTAGTGGAAATCTCTTGTCCTCTTGCCCAGTATCCATTACGCATCTTTTGGTAACACCCCCGTTTCCTTAGGGGACTATCTACCCCCACAATTCCCACCGTGGCCACTCTCTCCGCAGCCCCCGCCACTCCTAGCCACCGTGTGGTTTGAGGGATACTGTCTCTACCTCTGGCTGCCAAGATGGGCTTGTGACCTAAGATTGAGCAAAAAGAGTGTTTATCCCACTGGCCGTAGTCATTGGTTCATGAATGAACATAAAATCTAGTCAAAGCAAATCAAACTTAGCACAGGGCTCTGTGGGAAAGACGGAAGCATGCTGAGAGAATTGACCGTGGGATGGGCTTCGAGCTGTTGGAAACCATCCTCCCATCAAGAAAGCAGAAGGACTGGAAAGAAGTGGAAAGCTTCAGGGTAGTTTTTGGAGGTAGAGACAATAGAACTTGCTGATTTGACAGGATATTCTTAAGACCTGGATGTAGGTGATGAGAGAAGTGAAGACTCTTGAACGTGTCCTAGATTTTTGGCTGAAGAGTTGGGTAGATGGTGTTGCCATTTACCAAGCTGAGGAAAGATTGAATAAGACACAAGATGGAGAGGGGAAAAGAAAACCAAGTGTTCCACTCGTGTCAAGTTAAGTTTGAAACCTCTTTTAGACAATCCAGTGAAGATGCCAATCTGGAAATCTGGGCAAGACACAGGTTTGAATAGATAGATTCAGGGGCCGTCAGCACTTGGCCACTAAAGCCAAGGAGTGGGATGAGATAGCTAGGCTGAGCGCTCGGGATGGCCCACATCTGTGTCCAGGATGAGACAGAGGATCTGACCGAGAAGTAGTTCCTGCAGAAATACTTGAATGGCTCCTCCTGCCTCTCAGAACAGAATCCAAGCTTCTTTACATTTTAAACAATTCATGATCTGTTCCTTGATATCTTTCCAACCTCTTCTCTCCCTCCCGCCTCCTTGTACCCTACCTCACCACACTTCAACTCCTTGTAAGCACGCGAGTCTGCTGGCTCGGTTTTTCCCAGGATGCTGGATTACCTGCCTTTTCTGTTGGAAGCATCCCTCCATCTCACATAGCTCACCCTTGGTTTCTCACAGCTTAGTTTAGAAGTCGCCCCTTTGCCTGACTCCCTCTGCTAACTCGGATCTGGCTCCACTTTAGGTTTTCCACTTGCTGGTGTGTTACTGTCAGTCTATTTGTCCTGTCTCCTCCACTAGATTGTGAACTCACTGGGATCAACGGCTCTGTGATCTGTTCACTTTTGCATCCCATATGGTAACCAGCTCCTAGTTAAGTGCTTGAACAATCTGTACCAATTGGGTGCATGGCCGACCGCTGATTTCCTGCCACCCGGATTTCTTTCACCTGAGACACCCCAGGGCTCTGGAAGAGATTCATGTGGTTCTCAAACATTAGCATGGCTCCAAATTACCTGGAAGACTTGTTAAAAATGCAGAGAGCTGCAGTCCACCCAGAGCTTCTGATTCAATAGGTCTGAGATAGGAAGGAACTGAGAATTTGAATTTTTAACAAGTTCTTTTGTCGGTGTGCGACCTGCCAGTCCCAGGACTGCACTTTGAGAATCACTGCCCTAGAAGTTTTCTTCATCAAATCATTCTCATCGTCCACCCAGTTCTGCCTTACGCTTATTAGGTCAGCCCTAAAACTTGGAAATGCTTCAAATCTGAACTGAACGAAGCTGTGCAAAGGTGGCTTGGTCTTACAGTGTGACACCAAGTATCCATATGGTGAGGCTCTTCTGTTGCCTAAAGCAACACACGGATACGCCTAAGTAAAATTTACCTGCTTTATGCAAAAGCTACTTTATGCAAAACCTCCCCCCAAGGAGAATTGCACCAGAACACTCCTTTGGCTGAGGCTGGATAAAAACAACATTTTCCTATGTCGTCCAAAGAGGTACCCAGTGTTAAACCTTGAGTTGTTTGAGTTATTCGGGGAATCTCGGTCAGCAAGGGAATCACAGACTTCCAAAGACTAGTTGTCAGTGAAGAAATGACCACGTGTAGTTTGGTTGGCACTTAGTGAGTATCAGGTACCCCACGTGTGCACCCTAAAGCCTCTCAGCCCCATTTCTTAAGCCAGCTGCTGCCACAGCGACCACTTTGGTACAGGCTTCAACCAGCTTTGTTCAGGTGCAACCCGAATGGGCCAGGTCTCTCTTGCTCTGAAGCTTTGCTGACGCTACCGTGAGGGGCATCTGCAGGATGTGATTCTGTACTCAACCCTGAAGGTCAGAGATCCCGTGGATAAACACTCTCCCCTTTTGTCCTGGGCACACATTTCATAAGACCCCTTAGGAGGTCCTGAGACCGAGCACCAGCCTCAGGAGGTGGCCAGCTTGATCATGCATCCCTAAGTTGGCTTTCCCTCCTTCCAATATCCTCCCTGGCCCCTCACCCTGTCCCTTGAGATCACATCCTCGAGTCAAACACTATCAAGTAAACTGCTTGTCTCAACTTTTAGGGGGAAATCCAGGCTAAGTTATGACTTAAAGCAAAAAGTTGTATTGAGAAATGAAGATTTGCTTCAGGACCTCTGTGTGTGTTGCAAAGCTGAACCGTAGCTAAATGTAAGTGGAGATACAGGCGATTGCTTTTTACTTAACTACATAACCGGTATTCTCTGCTAGAAGGGGTTTGAAAGCTTTGCAAACGATCCTCTGTACAACTGTAGAGCACTGTTTAGGAAATTCAGTCTTGGTTTGAGAGGACATGAGACTAATTTTCTGGACAGAGAAGAGAAAACCATCCCTCTGTAAAATTTGGAAATTTGAGGACAATAAAAGTGGACCAGTAATAATTATTATTATTTTTTTTATCTCTATAATGGTATGACCCTCCCTAGCATGCTGAGGTTTGGGTTGACTCTCTCAGCCTGGGAGTTAGATACAGCAAGCACTAGTCTTATAATCTCAAAAATGAAGTAGCTAAACCTGAACTACATCATCCCCCCCAACACACACACACACACACACACACACACACACGCACACACAGCAAAGTCCCCATGATTTGGGAATCTGAGAAGAGCTAATTTAGAATCCGGGAGCCAGTTAAGGTTGAAGTGAACAAGAATCCAGGGCTTCTGTCTCCCGGATTAGCAATCTTTTAAACCCACCGCTCCAGGCAATAGGTTGACAGCAGCCACGTTGCCCTTGGGCCACTGTCCTCAACAGTGAGGACTCCTGGGGCTCACCCCTTTCTCCAGGGCTTCAAGGGACAAAATATTGCTGCAGTCATTGTGAATCAGCACCACTGGCCATCCCCAACTGCTCGATCAAGTGCTAGTCCTAATCGTAAGGCAAGAAGGAACCATCTAGACGTGTAGGTTAAATGCTTGCCTGTCTCGCAAAGGGTTTTATAGCCACGGGAGATTATTTATTTGGCTGTAATTACTTTCTAAAGCAAACACAGCCTGTGAACGAGATTTCTCACAATCGTCTTTTCTAATTGGCTTTATTTCCATGGCAGCCAGCTCTCCCACGTGTAGGACATGCCCTCCCGATTACCCTGGAGGGCACAGAGAATACGGTTCCCACATAGGGTGGCCAGATGTCCTGGATTAACCAGAATGACACAGGAGCTGGAGCTACTGTCTGCCTGGTTGTGCGCAGACATTCTGGAGGGAGTGTCCTTGGGAGCAAGGTTCTTGGAACCCTTTGAAGGGGAGACACTCACGCCTTTCACCATGCTGGTCTCGGGAGGATGAGGAATGAATCTCTCCGGCCCAGCCCTGGGGAGTACTTGATTGCTTTTGTTTGAAAGGAAATGTTTCCAGTTCTACAAAGAGCTTTCCTTTATTCCCAAGAAGAAAGGAATGATACAAGCTTACACAGTTTGTAAGACTCCTAAAGGGGGCATTCCTGAAAGTTTGCCACTTCGGATAGATTACTAAGAGATTCCAGGGAAAGGAGGAAGGAGGGGGGCAGAGACAATAGGTACCGGCCCAGAGGAGATATTGTCTTGCGCACATTAACGCAGGGCAGAGTTCTCAGAAAGCAGGAGGGGAGATCTGGGACCGCGGCAGAAATTCCAGCGTATGGCGACAGTGCCATCTATTTACTGAGCTTCCGCGGGACCCCGAAGGTGCTCTTGACGTCATCATTAATCACTGCTTCTCTTTCCGAAGAACAAATGTGTTTTCTATAAGCCGGTTCTTCTGAATAGGGCTGATTACAAAGCTGTAAAAGTCAGACATGAATTAGTGTACCGAGTCCCCCAAGTCCCTGGATGCCACACCAAGGCAGGACTTTTAAGTGCAATTATAACTTCTGGAACCAGCATAACACGATGTTCTGCATTTGAAAATCTGGGAAAGTATCTGCATGAATTTCTTATTCCATTTGCTATTTGCATACTTGCAAAATGTAAAAACCTGCTTTGGCATATGTCAGAAAAACTATAAAATCCCTTTCGGAATAATGGGAGTAAAAAAAATGTAAAATGCAGTGTAAATATTTGTGGCAAAGCCTTGATCGGGGCAGCGACACACTTGTTTTTCCTTTCGGTGATAGTTGCTTGCTCTTCTTCGGACAGGCATTCCCATGGACGCGCATCTGGGAGAGAAAGTGTCAACTACCCTAACTTATTGGGGAGACTCTGCTCTAATTAGGTGGTAGGGCTGCATCTTGACATTAGCCAATGAGATCTGAGCACTGCTTAAACCCCGGTTGGGTTGCGATGCCTGATGGTTTGCTCCCCAGTTGTGAATCCTGTCCGGCCACTGCCCATCCCGTGCTGGCCCCAGCTCCTTTCCCCCAGCAGCCTCAGAAATGCAGTGGGTAATTTCTTCTAGCTTTTAGTTAATGAAGGATAACGTCCTCCTTTGCCTTTTTTTTTTTTTTTTTTTGTACTGTGAGGTCTCAGGATTGGAGACTTACTACCAAGTCTCCACCCGGGAAAGTGAGACAGAAATGCTTGGGGGTGATTGGATAGGGAGGGCATTTAGTTGGCTTTTTGGTCTTTGTCCTTGCTTTTGAATCAAATTTCCAGGTGTGTCTACAGTAAACTCCCTGAGAGCAAAGCCCCAGACTCTTTTTCTACAACTAGGCATGAGCACCAAGCAGGAACATTTGAATGAATAACAATGACTGGAGGAGTAGAGTGGAGGATTGGGAAGCCCACCCTGAGACCTTGGCTATTGGTATTTCCTTAGCCCGTGGGTGTCACTGTGTCACTGCACCCAGTACAGCTGCTGTATCTGAGAAGCTAATTACCTCTCAAGGGCAAAAGACACACAGATGTCTCCAACGTGGGATATTGGGGTCCATCATGGAAAAGTGGATGGGAGCTACAGGGCTGCTCCCCGAGGCCCCAGCTCAGCACTGAGCAAGCGGTTCAGCTGCAAGGAGGCAAGGAGGCTGGCCTCCAGCAACAGGCTCTGGCTTCTGCCATCAGGAAACGCTGGCCTTTTCTAGGGACACAGGACTGACTTGTAAAGCTCCTGAACCCAGGGCTTTCCTAATAGGGAGGGTCATAGTCTACTCACACTATTTTTAAAATAACCTATTTTTAAAATAACCTTTCCCTTAATTACAAATGTAATGCCATACAGGTTCATTGTAGAAAACTTGAGGTTGCCCAGCTGGTACCACCTGACCCTACTACTCTTGCTAGCACGCTTCATAAGCTTTAGCAATTATTATTAACTGTGCTGACTGGGCAAAAAGTGTGCCCAATCTATGGACTAACCAGTTGTCCGCGGAGGGGGGTCTGCTGCCAAAGTTTGGCCCAGCAGAGATGGTGATGATTAACTGGGTAGGAATTTGATCTGTAGAGAGTTGACTGTTGACAGCAAGGGCAGAGGCGGAGAGACACACAGGGAGAAGCAGAGGCGAGAGATGAGCTGGGCCAGTATAATGAGAAAGCAGAAAAAAGTAGTTGCTAAGAGTTACGATGGCTGAAATTTATTGAGTATTTAGTATAGTATAGGCCAGGCCTGTTCTGAGTGTACTTCACATCAATTATCTCACTTAGAGCTCACAGCGAATCTAAAGGTTAAAATTCTTTTCTCTGTTTTCCAGATGAGGAAATGGAGGAACAGAGAGGTTAATTAACTTGCCCGAGGTGACACCAATGGGAAGTGGTATAGTTGAGCTATGAACCCAAAGAGTCTGGCTCCAGAGTCCAAGCTCTTATCATTATAGCACTGCCCCACAGCGGAATACACACATAGTTATGTATGTTTGTGTGTATACGTGTATATGTGCGTGCGTATGAATGGACATGCATATATTGGCATTGATACATCATCAGTGGAGACTGGCTGTGGAGAGGGCACCGGAAGATCTCAGTCAGTAGATCCAGAAAACTCTTCAGGTTCCTCAGGCACATCTCTTGGTCTAGGTGGCAGCTACTATTCCCGCCCACATCTTGGGTAGGTGTCCAACCGTCCAGGTTGCTCAGGATGTTCCCAGTCTCACCATTTAAAATCCCTAGTTTCACTGGATTCTGGTCTTCCTCATTTCTCTCCACCCTCAAAATAAGATCCTTCTAGTTAGACCAGCCTGACTGTCTTCCTTCCTTGTGACCTTAGGAAGCCTGATTAACATCTGTGCTTCTGGTTGCTGGACTCCCTTGGCAAATCTCTTGTCCTCAGAAGTGTATCCTGTCCTTCAGATGGTATTGGCCAGGTAAAGACAAGAATCTCTACTCTCTCCCATCTCCCGCTCTAAAGGATTCTCTCAGGTTTTGTCTCCCCACTTGGCAACAGCAGCGGTTGACCACACAGTTGCAAAATTCTTTCTTCATAGATCACCTCACCAGATTCCCTTTGAGTCACTGAGTAGACAGAGAGGGAACCCATTGGAGAATAAACCTCAGGCTGTGTTGATTTTATCTTCCCACCCAAAGCAAAATTCTCTAATCTTCTGCTCCTCACTCTCAGCCCCTATATATTGAATTGTTCTTGTTATTATCCACAGCTTTAATTTTTAGAAAGCTCTCCCTTCCGTTAATGTGAAATATGACAAATCCCAGTTTTGCTTTCTAAAGTCACCGGGAACAAAGCTTGCACCAGTAAAGTAATGGTCTCCTTCAAAGGAGCAGAGATCACACACTAACAGGAAGGATGGATCTACAGGCTGGTGTGTTTCATAGGTGTATACATGGAAACGATGGGTGTGGTTTCAGAAGCAAGGTGACAGCCTCAGAGAAAGCTATAGACAGCAGGGGAACACCTGAGAGGTCAACATACTCATTTTGCTGATGAACTATCTTGAGGTCCAGAGAAAAAATAAGACCGACATCTAGCTCACGATGGCCCTGATAGGGCACAGTGCATACACGGCATGGAACGTGGATAATGAATAAAGTGAGTTGGAGATTGAAGTTAATTAGAGCAATCACAAACAATTGTTGGAAGGCATTGGTGACCAAAAGGTAGCATTGGAATGTATACTTCCTCTGAAACCAACTGGGGGGAAATTCCAACCTCCATAGCACTAGCAGGAGAGTACTCATGGGATACAAGGGCACAGGACACTATGTCCCATGAAGAGGAGAGCAAGAAAACTTTTAAAATAAAATATATATTCGTTCATTATTTTTGATACTTAAAACTTTGAAAAACAAATCATTGAGAAAAAAGTTACTTTTTCTACCCATTAACATTTTATTTAAGATTTTCCAAGTTTTGGGGGTGCCTGGGTGGTCTGGGGTTCTGGGATCAACTTCTGCATCACGCTTCCGGAGAGGAGTCTGCCTCTTCCTCTGCCTATGTCTCTGTCTCTCTCTGTGTGTCTCTCATGAATAAATAAATAAAATCTTTAATAAACAAAACAATAAATAAATATAATTTGCCAAGTTTCTTTTATGCCATGCATATTTTTTAATATTGAGGTCATACTGCATATGTAATTTTTTGTCTTATTTTTAATATAATGTTAAGTATACATTATAGTACTTGAATTTCCTCATGTCATTGAAAACTCTTCATAAACATCATTAACAATCAGCATAATATTACATTGTATGGAGAACCCACAATTCACTCATCATTCCTGTATTGGGTATTTGAGCTGTTTCCAGTAATTAAGTGATGACATTGGGATGAAGATAATTATACATCAATCTTTGTTTGGTGTTTGTGAATAATTTCCTTGGTAGACATTCTAAAAGTAAGATTACTTGGTCAGCGAATATGATGGTTTTAAGATTTTTTTTTATGAAATTGCAAAAGAAGTTCAGAAAAATTGTAAAAATTAACATGTCATAGCACCTCACATAGGTAACTCTTCATACAATTTTCATCTATAAAAGGTATTATCATACTAAAAATTTGCTAATTTAGTCCATGTGGCTTTTGCTGTAATTTTCAGTGTACTGATTGCTAATGAAGTTGAAAATCACAACATATAAAAACAAATGTCATGCAAGAAGAAGTAAAAAGCCTAAGACAACAATCACATAAATGCAAGTTTGAAATTTTCTTAACTACTCAATTTTTCCTTCTGCCCTCAAAAGACGCTGTTTACCCATTACATAGAAGGATAGGCAAGGCAGGTTCTTTGAAATGTCCATGAGAAAAATATTCCACTGCTTTGTTAACTGTGTAAGAGCACAAAATTGAAGACAAGAGTCACATTACAACTCATTTTTTATACTAGCAGATACATGATACAAACACTTGAAAAGTGTAACATGGACCCCCCAAAAAAGAAAGCTGAAGGTAATTTTACTTATGAACACAGGCGTTATGTGTATTACTTAAAAATCCAAGTCTAGTTAAATTGCTTTTAATAAGTTTTAAAAGTAAAATACCCCCATGTCAAATAGAATTTATGCAAGAAGGCAAGGGAAATTAATAATGAGATTTTCATTAATTTAATTAATTGTATTAGTCAGTCATAGAGAAAAGCTATAGGAGTACCTTAATTGATACTAAGAAGGCATCTGGTCAAATTTATCATTTTTTTTCAATGGTCACAAGGCAATATAAGAATACAATAGCATGACAAAGAATATGTATGTCAAACCCAAACCCAATTAAAAAAATTACTGATAAAATATTTTAAATGCTATCATAAAGTCAGGGTAGAAAAAAAATGTTCATTTACTGCCCTTTATTTGACAGCAAACCCAAATAAAATGACACGAAGTAGAAAGGAGGCAACAAATGTATCACCACTTCCCGACGGCATGGCTGTCTGCTAATAGAATAATGGGGAAAACAAACAAAGCAAACATTAGCATGACTAAGATAAATAAATGAGATGGCCAGTTATTTTGCCTGTTAGGTTCCTTGAGGACCAGAAGAAGCTTCAGGTTACCCAGGGCTCCAGGGTTTTTGTGAAGCCGTATCAGTGTGTACTGAAGAGTAGCCAGTTCTCACCACAACACTGCTTTTTTCTGTGGCTGCAACAATAGTTGAGTGGTTCAGTAGCCATTCTACTGACTCAATGGCCCTTCCAGTGGTTGCCTCCTCATGGTTGGCAGGCCGGTCTATATAGATTTCCCTCCAGTTCTTGACCACTGAACAATACAGTGGGGAGGAAACAGTCTTATTTACATCAATAACAAAACATACAGAACACCCAAACCTAAACTTAAGCTATAGAAAGGATTTATATATTTGAAACTTTAGTTAATATAGAGAGGTATGTTTTTTTTTTATTATATATAGGGAACTCTTTGGTTTGAAGAAAACAAATGGTCAGGACATATATAAAATATTCTGAATATGACAATGGAAATGACAGAGTTCTCCGGAGCTGAAATCATTGTCTTTTAGTTTAAGATCTTGATGATGGAACACACAATGGAATTTCCAGTTCTGAAAATGATATTAAGTTCCCACATTTGCCAAGCCAGCAATGGCCACACCGCAAAGCTCTGTGGGTGGTGAGGAGAGGGCTAGATATGCCTCAGCGTGGGCAAATGGAAAGACATGAATTAGAAGAAAGACGTCTAAACTTGACTCATAAAATAAGAAATACCAAACTATCAACTCTAAGCCTGAGAAAGAACGTAAGAAAAATGGACCTCATCCTAAATTCATTGACTTGTGCATTGAAGGCACACACAACGGTCAGCACAATTCTGGACATCACTGGGAAGGGCACAAGAAAAAAGTGGAAAGCACACATTCACCGCAGACATTCGGCAAACACCTAGTGAACGTCCACACAGTGCAAGGTGAACCTCGGAAGAAACAGGCCACTGGAGTGACAAAATGCAACAAAAGAATCAAAGAACACCCTTGGTTATCGGGAGAGACCAAAACAGATTAGGACTCGTGAGGGAGAAAATCAGCACGTAAAACAAGTATGTTATATCCTTAATTATAAGCTATTCAGTGCTGAGCAGAAGAGTAGAGCAAGGAAAGGGGAAAGAAGCGAGAGGAAGGGCAGGCTACAAAGAGGCTGGATTCTGGGAATCTTTGAAAAAGGGGAATCAAAGGGATGTGCTGATGTTTTGATGTAGTGCGTGGAAGAAGAGAGGAATCAAGGATGACTAAGCTTTCTGGTCTGAAAACTGGAAAATGGAGCTGTCTGTGATTCAGACAGAGGGGTCCCAGGTTTGGGAGTGGAACAGGAGTTCCCCTGGGAATACGCTGACTTGGAAATATCATCAGATCACCGAAGGAGATGTCAAGTAGGCAGCTGCACAGATGACTCTAGAATTCAGGGGAGAAGTCTGGGCTGAGGATATAAAGGTTGGCATAACTGGCACAAGAATGAGACTACCAAGAGTGTGGTTACACACACAGAAGGAAATGCAAAGGTCTGGGTGCTCCATCACGAAGATGTCAGAAGACAGGGAGGCACTGAACTGAAGACACTGGGAAGCAGGGGCTGCAGAAGGAGGAAAGGCAGGCAATTCTGGAAGCCACGTAAAGATAGTTTCATGGAGGAGTCAGCCATCCGTGGTGTCAAACTCTGCTCACAGATCACCCATGACGAGGATGATAGAGGACAGTTGATTAGATTTAATGAACCAGAAGCCATCAGTCCCTCTGGTAAGAGAAGTTTCAAAGGAGTGGTTGGGGTGATAGCCCAGCTGGACTAGGTTCAAAGGAGAAATGGAAGAAATTGGACAGCAATGGGCAACTCTTTCAAGGGCTTTCTCCGAGAAAGGAACGCCAAAAGTAGGGACCAGATGTGAAGCAGGGTCAGGAGAACATTTTCTTTAAGATGCAGAGAAATAAGAGGCAATTTATATGCTCTGGAATAGCCTGAGAGGGGAAGATTGCTGACATGGGATAGGCACAAGAGAAGTGTGGAGAGATGTCTCCGAGTAAATGAGGGAGGACGGCATCCAGTGCACCAATGGGGAGGATGGCTTAATCCAGGAGCATGGACAGTTCATCTCTGCAAACAGAAGGGAAATGGAGAATAAAGCTTCAAATAGTGTAGGGGGGTAGATGCAAATGAGCCTGTAGAAGTTCTTTCCTCATGGCTTCTACCTTCCCAAGAAAGTAGAAAGCAAGATTGTCAGTGCAGAGTGAACATGGGGGTGGGGGTGCTGGCAGCTTGGAGGAAGGAGGGAATACAAAATAGAGGCCTAGTAAGTGAGACAGGAAGTGTACTTGGTAGCAAGGTATGGCTTCCCATGAGGTTCATGGTCATGAATTACAAATGACATGTTACCATGGAGGTGGCTACTCCTGCTCCGAGTACTGGGATGACTCCAATGGTCTTCAGAAAACAGTTCAAGAGGATCCCTGGGTAGCTCAGTGGTTTAGTGCCTGTCTTTGGCCCAGGGTGTGGTCCTGGAGACCCAGAATCAAGTCCCACGTTGGGCTCCCTGCGTGGAGCCTGCTTCTCCCTTTGCCTGTGTCTCTGCGCCTCTCTCTATATATATGTCTCATGAATAAATCGATAAAATCTTTAAAAAGAAAAAAACAGTCCATAAAATGACTGACGTGTACTATGAGATCATAATACGCAGTCTCTGTCAGCACAGAATATTGTAGCACTTTTCAGATCACACCATGTTTTTCTAGGTGTTTCCCCAAGTGCTACGACTTTAGTGATTTGATCACTCTCTCCTTCAACTACTTCTCGCTCAAGATTTAATTCCTCCATCGTCTCCACAGCGAGGCTTCTCTAGAAATCCTTCTGTGGACTAGGTGTCACTCAGGAAATCTAATCACAGCTCCATCTTAATATTTATCATATAACAACACTTGTGAGCTGGGTATTATCACCATCATCTTCATTTCATGGGTGATGAGGAGGAGACACAGAGACACTGGATAACCTGATGGGCTCCTACAAGCCGGAAAAGTCAAGGCTGGAACTGAATGGTAACAGATCAGATCCAGAGTTCATGCTCTTAACCACAGGCCCTGCCACCTCTTTTGTCTTAGGTCAGATAAAGATGACATCATTGCAACAAAAGGAGGCTGAGCCAGCTGAATCCATAATGCGTCGCTTGTGCAGATGGTTTACACAAATATATTGAACGTTACGTTACATTATAAGGATAAACACACCATCGATGAACTTTGTGTTCTTCGTTCCCGTTTCTTCTGAGATTGTGAGTGTTATGTTCACTGGAGGTGATCGGACCCATGAGATTTTAATGTGCTTAGATGTCATTCTATTTAAAACTAAGAATTTTGTTGTTGATGTTCTATCGCAAGGCTATCGAAGAAATGTTGATTCTGCCCACATGTTTTGATTAAGAAATAAGTATCCAAATCTTGAATTCTGAGCAGTTCCCCATGAAAATTCTTGAGGATAGATGTTCAAAATCCTCTGGCAGCAGCCACCTAATTTTCTAAGCTTATGTAGAAAGAAAAGTTTTTAAGGGCAAATAATATTCTCTCATAGTTAGTTAAAATCAAAACTGCATACAAACGAGCCAGCATACTTGACACTAGTACTTACAGGATTTACTTCTTGGAAAGGAATAAGCTTTTCTTAAAACTATCCAATGGCATGTCTGACAATAGTGAATATAAACTATTTGGCTTCCTCAGGCAACTGTTTCTTAACATACTGTCTAATGGCATTCCACTCTGTCTGCCCGGCCCCTGTGCGCTCAGCATAGCAAAAGCTGTGTATAGCACTAACTCGCTGTTCGCAGCTGTGTCCTATTAGTATGTTCACCTACAAAACGGCCATGCCTCCCACAAGCCGCAAGCCTGCCAGTGAGTATGTGACTCTAAAGTCAATGGAATCCCTAGCATGACTCTAAAGTCAGAGGAATCAAAGGGCTGGCTTTGGAGCTGGTGCAGCCACTCTGGAAAACAGTATTGAGGTTCCTCAACAAGTGAAAAATAGAGCTACCCTACGACCCAGCAATTGCACTACTCAGTATTTACCTAAAGTTTACAAACTAAGTGACCTGAGCGGGCATCTGCACCCCAATGTTTATAGCAGCAAAGTCCACAACAAACTATGGTAAGAGCCCAGATGTCCATCGACAGATGAATGTATAAAGAAGATATGGTACATATATGCAATGGAATATTACTCAGCCATCAAAAAAAGAAATCTTACCATTTGTGACAATGTGGATGGACCTGGGGTGGGGGCGGTATTAGGCTAAGCAAAATCAGAGAAAGACAATTATCAAAGAAGCTCACTCTTATGTGGAAGTTAAGAAACAAACAGTGGAACAAAGGGGGAAGGGAGGGAGGGAAAGATAAAATAAGATGAAATTGGAAGGGGAGGCAAACTGTAAGAGACTCTTAACTTTAGGAAACAAACTGAGAGGGGCTGGAGGGGGGTGGGTGGGGGATGGGGTAACTGGGGGAAGGGCATGAAGGAAGACACGTGATGTAATGAACACTGGGTATTGTATTCAATTGATGAATCACTGAACTCTACCTCTGAAACTAACAATAAACCATACGTCAATTAATTAAACTTAAATAAAATAAAATTAAGCAACAACAACAACAACAAAGGGCTGGCTCTCGATTTAAACCACCAGAAAGAGAAAAGTAAGAAGTTGGATCAATATGCTTGCTGCATGGGGTAGAAGGGCATCGGGCCAACGATGTCTGATTTTTAGTTACCATTTGCCATTTACTCCTTGCCCTCTATTGGGTATAGCACTTTACATGTATTACTCTATTTTACCTTCCCATGACATTGAACTTCAGAGATTTAGTTTAAGGTTTTGTTTCATATGTACTGAGAACACATATATCCCAACAACACACTGCTCCACTCTGTAGCGGATAGGAACCTCCGTAAGGCAGGTGGTCCCCGCCTTCATAAAGCTGCCAATCTAGAAAGGGCGCAAAGAGCCTTTCACTGGATAATGTCTACTAGAGAGAATTTCTTGAAGACCTGGAACTGGTGGTGGGGAGGTGAGAAACTTTAGGGAACCCTGAAAGTGGCTCTCTAGGGAGAAAATGAATGAGATTTGTCAATGACACCTAAAAAAAAAAATTATTAAAAAAGGAAAGGAAAGGAAGCAACATTCAACAAAATAGATAAGGCTTCGTTGATCTTAGGCTTGAGGTCGAAAGCCAGTCAGATTCCCAGCAGGAGGACACGCTGCACATGGTGGACACGTTCCTCGGCTCTGTTCGGTTGGATCGAAGGTTTTCTGTTTCTGCCCTTCCAGATGCTGAGTCTTAGGGCCAATTCCAGGAATGAGCGAGGAACCCACCTGAATGCATGAATCTTGGAACCAAAGTCAGTTCTGCAGCGGAGTCCCACAGAACACTGACTGTTGCTTGGATTTCAAAGCTAAGGCATTTATCTCATGGCTTTGTCAGTAAGTGTGACGGAGACACTCGAAAGGCTGGGCTACTGCGTGTGGGTGCCCTAGTGTTTGATGTGCGTGTTCTATACTGTGTCTACAGTGTAAGTCCTGTCAGTTTGTTGTTGTTGTTATTTTATTTTGTTTTGTTCTGTTTTTGTAACGCAAGTGTCTCACTTAAGCTCTGATTGTCAAGGGATCTGTTTCAAAAATGGCTATCCACCTCTCCCACTGAGGCTCCTTGTTTCAGAGAGCTTGGTTAATTTTGATAACTGACCATTTGGGCCACTTGTCTTTCCCCAGGCTTTAGGCTCCCACCCCTACGTTTTAAATTCACCATCAGATAGTGGGCCTCTGAGACCCTAGGCCCCTACCCTGACTCAAATTAAAGCAGCACCCCAGGGCCCTGTGTGTGCTCTCTCTACCTGCATCTTGCTGTGTGGCTCCGGGTGTAATTTCTAGGCCTTCTAAGTAATAACACTTTATTTTTTAAAAGTTTCCTGATGGTTGTTGCTGAAGGGAGTCTTGCAATCATACTAAGAACCACAGTCATAACATTGGTTTGGACAGGAGACATGTCTGGGGGAAGCTCACCGGGGCCCAGGTGAGTGCCCCCAGGCATTTCTAGCAGAGAGTATTACTGTGGCTAGGCTGAGGCCGGCACAAAACAGCTGGCATCCACAGGACCTCTGCTCACTTTTTAATGGAAGATAAACTTACCCCTACATTTCAGCAATCTCCAAATACACAGGGAAAGGAGAACACATCACCCAGAAATATTACTTTAACAAGAGTTTTTTCAGAGAAAGTTATGGAGCAAACATGCAAACATGCTCATTCGGTTGTTACAGATGATGAGACAGTTATCGAAATAATTTTTATAAGGATAAATGTGAAAGTCTCCTAGGAGTAAAACAAAAAGCAGACACTGTACAGAGATTTGCAGGAGAATGTTAAACTGGAGGAAATAATAAAGGCCTTACAGATGAGGTGTCTTTTGAAGGAGGTCCAAAACGATGGCTAAGCTTTTGACGAGTAGAAATGAGGGCAGAAGTTCTTGTTACTCTACCAGTAGAAGCAAAGGCACGTCATCAGGCAAAGAGGAGTTCAGTGTGATACAGGTAGGGCCACAATGACATCAAGACTGCAAAGTTAGGTTGGGATTGGGCAGAAAGAGGGCCCGAAAGCCAGGTCAACGGTTTCAGTCTTGATTCCGTTGGCTGCTCTCGAAGGAATGAGCTATCAAAACCTTATGTGAACGCGAGAAACATGATAGGCCTTTGGCAAGACTCACTTGGCCCATGTCATCATTGGAAGAGAGACAGAGACAGGTACTCCTGACGAATCTATGAATTGTTTAGATGGGAAGACGGAGGGTTTGAATTAGGTTAAAGGCAGTGAGAACGGGAAGGAGGGAATGATGGTATCGCAAGTCTTGGAACACGCCTGGCTCGGAGGAAGGATGGAAAGTTTCAAAGTTGTCGGAGAGCTCTAAGTTAGAAAAGAGGTATCGCAGTACGACGTGAGCCCTGCCAATGGCCTTGTCTGAGGACGAGAGGTATAACCTACGCCTAGAGGATTCAATCACGGGTAGCTTCTGTCCAGGAATAAATATGGTGATGAAGTGATGAGTGAGTTAGTGTGCAAGGCAAGGGTTCAAATCACTTCATCCTCAGAAAACCTGATTCACCGTGTTTGAATATGAATGAGTAAAATGGGAAGAATTAAGCATTCTGCGTGGTTAGTATGATCGTATCAGTGGTTCTCAAGCTTCACGCTCATTAGGATCGCTCAAGGAGCTGGCAAAAATTTTAGACACTCCAAAACAACCGTTAAGGATTCTAAGTTAGTAGATCCTGGGTGGATCCCAGGAATCAACAGTGTTCTGACCTCCTGTATCCAATGACTATGAATTAGGCAATCAGAAAAAGCGACCCGTACGTACACTGGGGTACGTATGCATGATAGCATTTTACACACACAGAGAACGTGAGGTAATCACAATGTATGTTGTCTGTTCTGATATGGCCCCAAATCTTCCCAGGAGGAGTAAAACATTTTCCTCCATAGACAGCTTGAGGGTAAGTGTCTGACTCATCCTAATCTTTGTTCTCTTTTTTAAACCATATTTAAACCATCCTCTCCTTGCATTCCACTTGTTTATTAACTCTGGGAGCTTTTATTCCCTTGAATGCTCTGTCTATAAGAATGTTGGCCGTAGGAACTCCTTAGACGCCATTTATGTGCTGTTCAGTCCATTTTAAAATAAACAATATATAAGACTTTGTGACTTTGCTGCTGCTGCCACTGGCAATTATGGGACCATGGGAAAGTGACCTAACCTCACTGAGTTCACGTATTCTCATCTTTAAAATGAGGAGACCTGACTAGACCATTTTTATGATCCCCTCTCTGATTCAATAGTCTCATGAGTAATTATCTGGATGCATATCCATTTCAGGGTTGGAAGGGGTCGTAAGTGAGATCTTGCCAGTCCATCCTTCCAAATGTTGAAAAAGTCCTGCCTCCCCCGGTCCCTTCAGTGTAGGGACCATGGTGTCCCTTGCTGCCCATTCTTAGGGAGGGCACAGGCTCATTTAGGCAAAGCAGGAATGTGTCCATATCGAAGCTCATGTCTCAGCGACTGCCCACTGGAGATATTCTTTTTTGATCTTCAGGCCTTTATAATCTCAGCAAACTTTCCCCTGTAGTTTTAGATGAAAATAAAAACTTGTGGGTGGGCCAGTGCTAGGAAGAGTGTCCCCAAAGGAGCAACAGACTCCTTTTCTGAGAGACAGGTGTTTGTTTCTTCATTGGTGGAGCTCATGAACAGAAAACAGCCGTGAACGGACCATGTCAATGTATTATTAACAAAAGGAGTGAGTTGAGAGTGTTTGTGCTCGGGGTCTGAAGATAAAGTGGGGAGATGGATAAACATACTTCGTTTTTTCCTTTTGTAATTATCTTTTATAATGTCCCAATTTTATGAGGGAAATTAGCTTACTATTTCTTATTATAAGGTAATAGAAGTTCACTATAAAACTTCAGAATATATGGATTATTAAAGAGAAGGAAAGCCCACCTATAGCCTTCAAAACAGGAATAGCCCCTTAGACGTGTATCCTAGTCATTTCTCCTTCTTTATCTCTGTCTCTCTCTGTCTCTCTGTCTCAGTCTCTGTTTTTGTCTGTGTGTGTGTACAAACGTGATTTAATTTGAAAATGGGCCAATCCCGGAGATGATAACCTGATTATCGCCCCCAGGTCACTATTTTTTAATTTTTAATTAATTAATTAATTAATTAATTAGTTAATGAGGTAGGTTCCATGGGCAGCATGGAGCTCATCCTGGGACTCAACCTCATGGCCGTAAGATCAAAACCTGAACGGAGATCAAGTGTCAGACACTCAACCACCCATGCGCTCTTTTTTTTTTTTAATTACTTTTTTAATGGCCATCTTGAATTCCATCTTATAAGTATATCACAATCTATTCATCCCACTCTCTTGATATTAGCAGAGTTAATCTGAGGTGCCACATATTGCCTAATAACTACTCTTTGCCTTCAATTGCAGCTGTTTGACCAATCCTACCAGCAAAGGTGCTCAGCATAGCAGCAGAGCCGTGGTCGCACATTGCCCAAGTGGCCCAGTTGAATCAAGCAGTGAGTGTCCTCATGTGTTGCTAAATTATCTCAGCTGGGCACCAGTGTGCCCACAGGCCTCATGTTAGGTGCGTGGGATGGAGTGTGCCTTTGCCCCTGGACATTGAATGAGCGCCACGCCAGCTGAGTTTAGTGATAAAAACTATAGCTTTATTGAGATGGTCACTCTCGCTGGAGGAGCCTTCCTCTTATTGTCTAATCCTAGGACATTTGCACAATAGCCAGTTTGGGGGGCTCCAAACACTAAAGAGATTTGGTCCAAACCAAGAGGCTTCGACCTCCCTTTTAGTTTTTGTGGGCCTTACTAGCACATATTTAAAACTGCTGGAAGCACCCTCTGCATTAACAGTTCCAACTGGAGCAGGGGAAGTCGAGTTCTTTTAATGCCAATAAACCATTGGCAAGCTCCTCTGCATATACATTTGTGCCTCCTGCCTCGTCCAACTGAGCCAGATATTCTAGATCTTTACCGCCTTGCATGCTATGAACATCTCATGACAGCATGAAGCTCTAGCCCTTACAGAGACTCTGCATTTAGCCTTTCTACAGACGTGCTTCTAAACCTTCCATTACAGCCAGGCCACATTTGCTGACATCTCCCTGCAGAGTACGTACCTGGCTGAAAACCACTTGCAATAACTTTTTGCTGAAGTGTAAAAATATATACGTCGGCGAGCCGTAAGAACCATACCAAGTGGAAAAAGCCTGAGGCCAAACAGAGCCGTCTTGGTGCCAGGCTGGACCCAACACAAGCAGCGGGCGTGCCCTACCCACCGTCCCCTAGGTCAGTACAGTCTCCAGGCCTGTGGTTTCTCCCTCTAACAACATCTTAAACTCATTTGTGTCTGCTCATCTCCACTGCTGGAATCCAGCCCAAGTTACTACCTTGTCTAGAGTATTTTAGAGCCCTCTTTATTGATCTCTCTCAATTTCCTTGTCACCGTCCTATCTGCCCCCTACACGAGAGCCAGAGCAGTCTTTCTAAAATGGAAATCTGATGGTGTCTTTCCCAGGGGATCCAAAAAGCTGAACATGAGCCAACAGGCCTTCCCTAATTTGGCCTCTTCCAAAACTCTAGCCTCAGAGCATGTCCCAGTTACAGGTACAAACAAGGCTTTCCCTCCTAACTTTTGGGTTTGCATTCAAGTGTCACCTACTCAGTGAGGCATTCCCTGGACATCTCATCTGAAGTTCCAAGGCCCCCCCCTGTCCTCCTCTTGTTCACTTCCTGTCCTCCTCTCCTGTTCCGTTCTTCTCAGCATATTTCACCTTCTAGCATACTTCCCACTTGGTTTTTTTTTTATCTCCCTCATCCTTGGTCTCCTCTTCCTGAACGTAAGCTCCACGGGGTTTTGTTTGTTCGGGTGATTGTGTCACCTCTAGTGCCTAGAATAATTCCTGGCAAGTAGGAGATTTAAGAAATATTTGTTGCATGAACTTCCTGCCTTGTAACCTACCCACCAATGATACATATTTATAAGGTGTATTTCTATAGCATTCCTAAAAAGCAGGTGGATTCATTATCAAAAGTTTTGTAAGTAACAACGGAGGGGCGGGAGGGAAGGGGTAAACATTTTCTTCCATGCCCCTCTGCGACAACTCCTAAATTCAATCACGCTACTTAAAATTCTCATATTATGCTGTACTTCCTCTTTGGAGTTTTTATCACTCTTCTAATTTTAAAATATTTTTGTGTATTCTGTGATCATTATCTATTTTCCTAATAGATTAGAAACATCACGGGGTAGAGACCGTGTTTGTTTTGCACAGACCCGACGAATAAATGAATGAATAATGTGCCCGTTTTCCAGCAGCCATAGATAATGGGGCTGGGAAATTTACCCTGAAGGCAGGAAAAGTCAGTTATGAAGGAAAACCTAAAAATGGTCTTCCTGCAGAAAAAGCATTAGTGTCCTTGGCTTCTGAGAGAAACAACAGAATTTTCTGTCTCTAGGTCCTCCCCCAAATTGTTGATTCTCACAAGACAGGTCTTGCTTGAATGAAAAGAGAGGCAGCCTTGCAAGATGGATCACTGGCCCAAGATGGATCGATAGGTGGCTGTTCTTTAGGGGATAAGAAACTAAATGGTTACGAGACTTCACTTGTGTGTATTTTTGCAACCGCTTCAGACTTTATTGAGTAACAACTGAGAATCTGATTTAAGAAGTAATATCAGAAACTGATCTAAAATCTAAGCAAAAAAATAAAATAACATAAAATAACATAAATAAAATAAAATAAAATAAAATAAAATAAAATAAAATAAAATAAAATAAAAGCAAAGCAAAGTAGGGTACCCTTTGCATGAACATCAAACTTAATCCTTTGGAGGATCTTCCACTGATCTGGTGGGAGAGGGAGGTTTTCTTCTCTAATTATTCAATTTTTGCTCAAAAAACTGTTTTCATTCTACTGTGCTGGATGCCAGATGGTAGAAACTTAAGAAGAAGAAAGTATTTGAGAATAATCATGCAGCCTTTTGATTGCCAGCTTTCATAGTTATCAGCTCAACTTCTTGCTTCCTTCTCCACCTACCACAACATGGCTGATGGCACGAGTGGAGGGGTAGCTGCAAATGAACTCAGCTTGGGGAATCTCCCTCCACGGAAATGCGCCCAGTACAGGACAGGCTCCAAAATAACATGCAGGATACCTTTCAGGTGGATTAAAAAAAAAAAAAAAAAAAAAAGAGCAAAATAAAGGAGCACAGTGCCCATGAAATCTTCTCGGGGAGGACTGGCTACACAATCCTTCAGCCCTTCAGCTAGAGTAAATGACGCTGACATTTTCTCTTCACTGTTTTCATGAGTTTTGAATATTGAGACAGATTTTGCTGGGGATAGTGGAAAGCAGACTCGGGAAACATTTTTTGTTTTTTAATCTAGATCAGATCTAGCTTTTGATGTAAGACTAACAATAGGGATATAATGAAGCAGGCAAGTGGGATTATGCAAGTTGGTTTTGTTGATAGTATCTAAAAACATTTTTTTACATCAAACCATTTCCTTAAATATAGTATCTGCCTTTTAAAGGTCTATCCTCTGCCAAATGTTGCCCAATAAAAAGTTTGCCCGTGATTTACATTATGGCTGTATTTTGATTTTCTGGTCTTTTGAAGAACGCTCCATGACATCTCTCATGTGGTGATCTTGGTTATTTCAACCACATAATGGAACTAAAAGAAAAAAAAAAACAAAACAAGAATCACTGGAATGATAGCCAGACCTCAATGAAAAAGTGTTTTCAGTTTGCTTACCCCAGAGAAATGCCCAGATGTGAAGAGAACGTGATGGGCCAGGTATTACTCCAAGTGCCCAATATCTCTCAACCAACTTAACTGGAGCCACAGCCTTGCCAAGTGGGGCTGTGTCATGAATCTCATTGTAAAGAGATTACTGGGGGCCAGTGGTTAAGTAAGTGTCCTGAGTTATATGGCCACCAAGAAATGGAGCTGGACATGAAATAGGGAGCCTCAGCCAGAATTCACACCCTTAACCACTGCTCCATACCGCCTGCTTAATCACATGACCAAAAATACACACCAGAAATATCCATTTCTCTAAGAGGAATCATAAAAGGTGGTGTGATTTCCTGCCTCCACAGATTTTTCATCGAGTCTTACCTGAGAAACATGAGGCCACCGTAACCCCCTGTGTGAGTTGGGTGAGCACATGAGATCCAAGTGCCTCTGTCTTCTCGGTTATGCAATGAAATCATTGCTGCATCACTCCCATGACCCCTCCAGCTCTGCATTGCCACCCGTCCACCGTCCACCGTGTGAGCATCTTGAGTGCGCGCATGTGTGCTGGGGAGTGTGCCCCATTGAGGGGGGTGGATGTGGGATTCAGAGGGTGTGGGGGGAAGCATGCAGTCTTCACAGAAAGAAGAATGGGATTAAATAACTCATTTAAATAGCCGTGATAGCACATTTATGTCCCTTGTGAGCAGTGGGGCCTTCATAACTGACTCAGAGCTTCATCACTTAGAAGTTTTATGCCATGTATTTACTGGTGGGAATTAGGTATTACAGCCCTGGCCATTTGCAAGGGGTTCAGATCCATAAATGGTTTTTTTCACCTCATCAGATGTACACATGGAAGTAATTAGATTTTTCCAGTTACAAGGAAATCCTGTTTGATATCATCACCTAATGTTTTCTGCAAGACAATCAGCCGAGACTAACCTGCTTTCTGTGGAAATAAAGGTATCGTGAGGAATGCAGTTAGCCACCCTCCTTGGGGATATTTAGAAATTCTTTTCACGTGATTTGTAGGATTCATAAATATCAACAGCAACAATTACAACAATAACAGTGCCTGGTGGTGGGTGCCGGGTGGACACATAAATCGGAATAGTCATCCCAACAGTCGTACAGAGATAAAATTATTAGTCATAATCAGCAGATAGCAGACACTAGAAGCACGAGACTGGAAATCGCAGAAACGAGGTTCACTCCCTGGACTATGCAGGCTTCAGCTACACAGCATGCAACGCAAATTCACTCCAGGAACACGCAACAGACTGTAAACTTAAGAAAACAAACCACTGTCATTTTTTTTTTCAGTAATACTGAGATTTTCATCCTTTGGACCTCTCAGACTTTTCTCCCTTCTCATTGTCACTATGAATTTAAGAGCATTCCTACCTCCCAGCTAGATTCTGCAACATTGCCCTAATTTTAACAAGTCAGTGTGTCCGTGAACCGGCAGCCGGAGGCCTCGAGTGAGGGTGTTTTAGAAATTCGGACTCTTGGCTCCCCGGGGACCACACGCTCAGAATCTGATGTTTCACAAGACGTCCAGGTGGATCTCTCAGGTGCACTGTATTCCCAGAACCCATGGTTTGGCTGGTTCATCCAAAGGCTGAGAATCAGTAGAGCCCATGAGTGTGAACCTGCTTCAGAATCCAGCCATGTCTGCCCTTCCAGCTTTTACTGTCCACTAGTGTCAACTCGGCCCATGGCTTTTCTCATGCTTTCCCGCCCTTACGATGTCACTTTGCCACTCAGTCAAATCCTACTCTTTAAGGATGGATTCATGATTCAAAAGGAATCCCAGCACTCTATTTCTTCTGATCTATGTTGTCTGAACCACACATGGTGACATTTGTATGGTGTTACTCACCAGTGGCCTCCCTTGTGCAACCTTGGCATCGTGCATCATATGGCCAGGTCATCAAGGAGTGTGTGGTGATGGCCTAAAGCACAGAAAAGCACATTTTGAAAACCACTAGATGAGTTTACCTCCATTGGTCCTTCAACCTCTCACCATCTAGGACTTGGCATTTGAAAACCAGACACCCTATAGCTGGATGTCGTATTTTGCATTTATCCCTCTCCTACAAGGCCCTGTGCCTTATATGTTATAGAAAAATGATTGAATTACGTGTGTATCTTCTGAAGCTCATAACTGAATCAAGGAAAAACCCTAACTAAATGAATTTCGATTTTTGTTTTCCCAAAATCTGTATCACCATTTAGAATGACTCTTTTTTTTTTAAGACTTTATACATTTATTCATGAGAGACACAGAGAGAGAGAGGCAGAGACATAGGCAGAGGGGAGAAGCAGGTTCCTTGTGGGGAGCCCAATGTGGGACTCAATCCCAGGACCCAAGGATCACACCCTGAGCCAAAAGCAGGGGCTCAACCACTGAGCCACCCAGGCATCCCTTGAATGACTCTCTTGAGGGTCAACAAGCAAGTATAGAAGCAGATCCTAAAAATAATCAGAGCATTTGTAAATGTGGCATCGAGCAAGGCATAAAAGAAGACAGGAGGGATTAAGTTGTTAATTATTTTCATCATTTTAAGTAATATACTTTAAACAGTTCAACTTATTTCTTCATGTACTTGTTTATGAATCATAGCAGCCCGATTCAAATTCAGGAAAGAGTGGGGGATAAAAGAATTTGTCTTTGTCACACAAATTCACAATTGTCTTTTCTTTAAGAAAAATAAAACCAGCGATTGAACAGATGCAAATAAGGAAAGGGTTAACCCACACACAGAACCCTCCACTGTTTATATTTATTTAAGATTAATTTTTAATCCTCAGGAAATCCCACAAGGTTGTTAACTACAAAAGGTAAAATGCAAGTTTTGCCACGGAGTGAAGAATTTCATATCAAGTGTGTTCTAAAGTTCCAGAAATTCTGAAATCATAGTTTATGTGTTGTCTTTGCTTGCAACACATTTGGCAGCAGGCAATAAAATATTCAACTAATCATGGCTTAAGAGATAATGGGATTTGTTATTTCACTTGGTGAGATGTCAGGTTTGGTTCCAGTGTTGGTAAACTCAGAAGCCCAAGAATGTTAGGGTTCCAAGTTGGCTTCTCTGAGGTTCCCTCATCCTTCCTCTCTTGGTTTCATGATGGCTATAACAGGTCCAAGGACCATGTCCTCTTAGAAGAGTCCAATCACGATGAAGAGTAAAGAAAATGTCCAGAGAACCCACTGGTCAAGAGAAGGTCACATGCCCATGTTCAAATTAATCACTGAGGAGAGAAATAACATCATGGCTTAGCCTAATAATGCCAACCCCTCACCACGCCCTGCTCTCACCCCTGCCCAGCCTGGGAAGGAGGTGTCTGGAACATATGGCTTCCTGATATCAGACTTGAGATTCCATCAGGAAGGAAGAATGGAGACTGGAGCATAGGCAGTCAGTATAGACTGCCCCAGACACTACTGAGAAAATACAACTTTATAGTTACATGACAAAAAATATTTACACAAAAATCTTGCAATAACTCTTACTAAAAAGCATGTTGATGATCTGTGCGAATGAACTGAGGGGCACATGGATTAAATTTCCCTTAAAATATACATGGGTTTAGATTGTGGGGGGATGTTCTTGGGAAAACATGTTCTGAGTTTTACCAAACCCAAACTGCTGGGGAAAAGGAATAGTCTCGGACAACTGACAACTGAAAACATAGTGAGAGTCGCCCACCGGGAATTCGATCCTGAGTGTGGTTTGATGAAAGTTTTGAAACACTGTGGTATGGCCCCTGATGAGCTAGTGCCTCTGACCATCAGCTTACTGAGATTGAACCAACCTGCAGCAAAATCTCAGACAGGGAAAGGCCAGGCTAGGTGGGTTTAAGTTGATTGATTGATTGATTGATTGATTAATTAATTGATCCATGTGTCCATTGATCCATATCACAAAGATTTTTTTTCTCTCTTAATATGCAGCATGTACTATATTGTGCTATAGAGACCCAAAGAAAAAAGACAGGGTCCTTGCCCTTGAGACATCTGTGTCTCATAGAGGACAGCCGACCCTAAATGACAGCTAATTGCCATAATAAAGCATCTCCATGGGTAAGGGAAGCAGAGAAGAGCGCCTGCTCCTGCCTGCTTGGTGGTTTCTAGGGGTCTCTTCCTACCCTGTGTGTTTAAAGCTACAAGTCAAACACACGAGACTGGATAAAACTAAAACCCCAAACACAGGTTTCCAAGACATTTTCCCCTTTAATATTTGAACCCACATGTATGTGAAAGGAAATTTAATCCATATGTTTCTGAATCATTCATACTTAAATCATAATAATTTGTTTTGTAAGAGCTGTTAAGGTCCAAGAAGCCTTTGGGGCCTTTTTTTTTTTCTTTTCTTTTCTTTTCTTTTCTTTTTGTCAACAGGAAGTTGATTGAACCAAGAGTGAGTGACCTCTGATAGCAGAGGAGTCATCGAAGGCCCAATACTACGAATCCATGAAATTCAAATGGCCTGTGTGCTTGGCAGGCCCTGCAACAAACTCAAACACGTTGACTCTGTTGCAATCACATGCCTCTTCCAGGCTATGGCCCTTCATAAAAAATCCTGCCGGGAGGTATTTGGATTATACGTGCCCCAATTACATCTTTTTTGTGTGCTCACATGATGCAACAGTCTAAAGGCCGGGGGAACCAAAACGCGAGTTCAATCCTGAACTATCAATCAGGCCGTTTTGAAATTGGAAAACTGGTCTTTCCCTGCTTGTAAATGCTACCCCTAATGCCCCCAAACAACTGTTACAAAGTTTTCTTTGGGATTTAACTAAGATTCCTGGGGATTTAAGATACTGGCTGCCAGATTGTTAAAATGCATTAATGTTTATAGTGATTATGATTACGAGAACTAATAATAAATACTTGCATATACCTGGAACGGAGCCCAAATCCTACTGTTTCAAAAGAAAGACTCAGTGTAAAGCCATAGCCCTCTGGAAAGCTGCACGCAGGAAAATCTGAGACCAGTCTAGACCCACAGAACTGCGGCTAAATGCCAGAAACAGGTTAGTCAAATTCTCCCCAGACCCCTCCCAACGCTTTGAAAAAAATCACAAAAGAAAAACTGGAGATCTTAATTGTATTTCTTCATTGCTACGAATCTGGGTAGGCCGACTGTGTGAAAATATTGCATTTCTGATCGCATCCAGCGCAGTACGAGCAAAAGAAATAGCTGCAGTCAGAAGCTTCCTGTAAGTGCGACTGTCAATGACGGGGTTAGTTCCTCTGTCCTGTTATAACCGGGGCGGCTGAATTGTGGCCAGTGTCATCGTGCTTCACCCTGTCTACGGGTGGTCAGCTCGAGTGGCAAGAGCCTCTTGCTGGTGAATGAGACTCAGGTCGAAGGTCTGGCTTATTGTGAGCCCCCGAGGCCTCCTGAAGCACACAGGTCATACTCAGGATGGGATCACACCCCAGGATGCTGTCACGGGTCCTGAGCAGCCCAGTTCCCTCCACTGCTCAGAAAGCAGCCCCTGGCATGTTTGCAGCAACCGCAGGCCAGTAGCACTGCTGTGACGCGCAAGGGGCAGCAGGATCGCTGCTTTCATTCCAAAGTCTCGCTGTCACACTTGATTCTAACAGGCACATACCGGTCCGCGACAGAAGCCACAACAGAGATCGCTGATGTCTTTGTTCCCAGGAAAAAAAAAAATGTTTTCACACCTTTTGATAGTAATCTTAATACTCAGGCACCATTCAGGGGATCGGTTTTCCTTTCACAGTCCTAGAAGAGGTTTTCATTGGAAAATAGATCTCACCGGAGAAGATGACCGGGAGAGTGCAAATGACACGAAAATAGAAAAATGTACTTTTCAGAGTCAACAGAAAGTAAAAAATGCAAAGTCCCCCTAAAGGAGCAGGGGCTATACGTCGAAGGAGATGAAGAAGCAGCGGCGGCCGCAGCAGCGGACAACTGAGAAACTGATGAACTTTTAAAGCTATTCTAACCCCGGGGGTATTGTGTGTCCCTTTTATGGGACAAAGGGGTAGCCTGTACCGCATGCATAATACCGGCGACTATATAAGGCAAGTGTTTACAAACTGTGCTGGATTGTTTAATCCCAAACGTTTCCCTCCTGCCTCTGGATTGTGTGTCTACATGAAGTTTAAAAGGCTTTTAAAGATAAGGAGGGCCAGCAAGCCCTGGAGAGCCAATGGGGGGCTCCTGGCTCGTTAACCTGATATGGACTGATCTACTGATAGCCAATCCACGGCTTCAAAAGTGAAGAAAGAAACTCCAGCCCAGTGAGAAGTGTTAGCGCAATCCCCAGGAAGGAGGACTGGCCGAAGCCAAAGGCCCAGACACAAAGAACGGAAGGGAGGAGAGGGGCTGGACTTTATCATTTTACACCCTGTCCGCCACGTCTAAGGAATTTTTAAGAGCAACCACTGGACTCCGGGGTTCGAGGATCCCAACCAGGGTCTGGGCACGTGGGACAAGTCTCCCACCTTCTCGGATTCTCGCTCATCTGTGTAAGGCTCATTCGCGGTCTAAGTGGCAGGGAGAGCCACCTGCTTCTGGCTAAGATTTCCTTACCCATCTATTTATCAGATTTGCCTCCTAAGGAAATAGGACACTTTTTTATTTTTAGCCTTATTTTTATTTTTAACAGCTTTGTTATGGTATAATTGACGTGGAATAGATTATCCACATGTAGAGTATTAATCTAAGGAGTTTTGACGTCGGGATATACTGCTGAAACCTTCACTACACTTATGAAGATGCACACATCAGTCACCCCCAAAAGTTTTCCCATGTTTCTTCGTAATTTCTTCTACCCTTTCTCGTCACCTCTTCTTCCTGGCTGCCACTGACCTCGTTTCTAGCACTATAGATCACTTTATATTTTTTAGAATTGTGTATAGTTGGAATCATACGGTATTGACTATTTTGGGGGATGATATTTGTCACTGGGCACGATTATTTTGCAATTCATTCATGCCATCGTGCACAACTGTTTATTCCTTTCTAACACCCAGTACTATCCCGTAGTACGGATATACCACAATGTGTTTGTCAGTTCATTTGTCGATGAACATTTGGGTTTCCGATCTTGCTCTATTTGCAATGAAGCTTCTAGAATCATTCTCATGCAAGCTTTTCAATGGATATGCTTTCATTCCTCTTGGGTAGATATCAGTGGCTTGATTATACAATAGATCTGTGTTTAACTCTGTAAGAAACGTCTAGCCTGTTTTCCAGTATGGTTGTACCATCTTAGGTCCTCACCAGCAGGACAGGAAAGTTCTAGTTGCTCCATAACTTCACACTTCCGTAGGATCAGTTTTTAAAAGTAGTAGTCATTCTAATAGGCGTATAGTAGTATGTCATCTTGATTGTATTTGTAATTCCCTGATGCTTAATGCTGCTGAGCATTTTTACGTGCTTATTTGAATCCATATTGCTTCTTAGGTGAAATGTCTGTTTAAAACTTTTGCTCATTTGTTGGAGGGAGATGATTTGTTCTCATCATTGAGTTTTTAAAAGTGCTTTATATATTCTGGATGTAAGTCCTTTATCAGATACATAATTTGCAAATATTTTTGCGTACTCTGAGGCTTGTCTTTTCATTCTCTTAATAGGGTCTTTTGCAGAGGAAAGAGTTTTAATTCTGAGAAAGTCTTATTTATTAGTCTGTTATCTGATGAATAGTGATTTTGGTACTGTTTCCAAGAAATGTTTGTATAACTCAATGTCATAAGGATTTTCTCCTCTGTTTTCTTCTAGAAGTTTTATGTTTTGTATTTACGTCTACAATCCAGTTTGAGTATATATTTGGTATGCGATGGGGGATAGGACTTGAAGTTTGGCGGGGGGAACATAAGCAGGTAGCGTTTTTAACCAGATAAACGCAGAGATAAATAATAAGAAAAAATGAGCATCTTTAGCTGTATTGTGATAAGATTCAAAAGCAAAGGAAGAAGTAACCTGCATGAGACTCGGTATGATAAAATCACACGTAATGTTGCTTTCTTCAGCTGCATCTACTTAACATGTACGCTCTTGAAGTAGCTTTGGGTCTTGCAAATGCTTTAATTAATTGTATATAATTTGCAAAATAAGTCAAGGACAAGTCGTATCAATACTGAAAAATTCAGCAACTCAGAATTGGTTCTCATTGAATCAGAGTGTGGGCAGCAAATGAAGGAAGGAAAATTCTGGGAGGATAGGTTATACCAAAAAGAGAAAAAAAAAAATGGAAAGAAAGGAAAGTGCTATGTCAGGCAGTAAGAGTGTCCAAAGCCTGGGGCAAGTCATCCCTTAGTGACTGTGCTTGTAGCTTCGGCTGCTGAGTCATCATCAATGAGACAGTGATCCAGCTCTTGCAAAGTGTGAGATCTGGAAAAACAAAAGATACTGTTGGGAACCACTAAGGGGTTCCTTACCAGGCAAAACAATACCTCCTTTGCTCATCATTTGTGCGCTGCCCTTCCCATGGCTCTTGGAGACTGGCATGCCTGAGACAAAGTTCTGACTTGGCTGAAGCTAACAAACAAAATAAGCAAATATGAATTGACTAATACTCATGACTGCAAGGCAATGTGATAGGCTCTATATTTATTCTCCTGCCTGAAAATCCCCAAGTGCTCTGTTATATCACTCTTGAGACAGAGTCATGAAGTTTCTCTCCTTCTAAGCTTCAAAAAGAAAGGTGGTTATTCATTTCTGGAGTTACCCATGGGAAAATTCAAAAAAAGCAGAGTAAAAAGGCCTCAGCCTGAGTGATCCTAGGGCCCTCGTCCTTGTCTTCACTCTGTTCCTGGGACAAGGGTTGTTGTAGAACCTACTTGCAGACCTTGGGAACAACTGTGTTGGGTGTGTGTGTGTGGTGGGGGGTGGGTGTGGTGTGTGTCTGAGTACAGAGGGCCATGAGAATGGCTAATATATGATAATTGATCAAAACTAGAAGTCTCTTGGGACAAATCTTGCCTGTTTTGTAAATGCGACTACACAGCTCATTTCTACCAGTAATCAAAAGTCACTAACACTTACTGAGCACTAAAGGGCTCTAGCATTTTCCTATGCCTTTTGCGTACATCATCTCAATTATCTTTCATAGCAGCCTGAATATCAGGCAATATGAACACTCTCATTTTACAAGGAAAGCCTCAGAAACTCTGAGCAATTGAATAGCAAGATCACATATTTATAATGACAGCAGAGACTTAAATTCAAGTTCTCCTGATTCCCAAGCCCTGGCTTTCATGGTTAGGCCCTGCTTCCCCTTCCAACAGCCCAAGTTTTACAAAAACGAAACAAAACAAAAACCTTAAGAAATAGGAAATTCTATCTGAATAATGAAATTAAGTTTCCTATTTAAATTATTCAAGCTACTTTTTGACAAATGGAAATATATTCATTAGACAAAAGTTTACCTATATTATTTCATTTTGTCAGGATTAAAATGTATTCATAAAAGAAATACAAAGCCAAAGAGAAAAATAAGTCCAGAAGATTCTAGAATCCACCAATTTAATGGTCCGATAAAATAAAATGACATAAGGGACTGTATCAAAGGAGCTTTATTTACATTCAAACTTGAGAATTAGATTGATCAATTATGGGTTAGTCCAAGGCATTTAAAAATTCCTCGCGTCTGGGTTACTGTAAAGAATGCGGAGTGTGAACCAAGGGTCATTTCTGCATCTAAGACTCGACAACTCGGAGTAGGTCACTTATCATCTCTGATGCTGTTTCCTGCCTGTAGGATGAGGTGTGGAAGTCAAGGACCTGCAGGAGCCCTAGCAGCTGAGATATTCTCTAACTAGGGACAGGCTTTTGTTTTTGCGTTTTTTTTTTTTTTCAGGCTTTTTGTTTTCCATCTTTGCAGGAGATGGGGCAAATTTTGCACGTCGTCCTCCAACATCGCCCCTTGCAACAATCTAAGATCTGATTCAAACCCTCTAGAGAAAGTGGCAAACTCAACCCAGAGGGCTCATGGGTCCTCATCCCCAGGTGTCCCGGCCCCCAGGTCGCCCAAGCTGACGCTCCTGGGGTGCGTGAATTGGTGTTTTTGTTTTTTTTTTTAAGATTTTATTTACTTATTCATGAGAGACAGAGAGAAAGAGAGGCAGAGACACAGGCAGAGGGAGAAGCAGGCTCCATGCAGAAGCCCGACGTGGGATTTGATCCTGGGCCTCCAGGATCACATCCTGGGCTGAAGGCAGGCACTAAACCACTGAACCACCCAGGGATCCCTTATCTTGACGCTTTTTGCAGCAATCCCCTTTGTTGGTGTGGAGAAGTCAGGGCAGGAGCTGAAACCGGATCCTGAAACCCTTGGCTGGGCTCTGATCCGGAAGCAAGTGGTCAGTGCTTGGGTCTTTGCTGGTGAACCACAGTTGAAGAACAAGGCGGCCTCCCCCTTTCTGTTGGGGTGACCTCTTTACCTGGCAATGACATACTCATTTCTTTGGGGGGTGATAGTGAAAGAGTTTCGTGAATTTTTTTTTTTCCTCTCTCTCTCTCTCTGCCCCCTTCAGTGATGATTTTATTAGAAAGGCAATTCTGAGCAACCCAGGCCTGCACAGGGGGCCAGTGGGGGGCCACCCCAACTCAGCAGCAGGCCTGGGCGCCTGTGGCACCACTGGCCTTCCCAGCTCCCCAGGCACGGGGTGTCTCCCCGTGGGGGGCGCAGGGGGACAGCCAGGGTCCCCCTCTGCACTGCTCGCTGAGCATGGCCTGGAGGAGGTGGACGGTTCGGGGTGTCCAACAGGAGATGAGAGGGAATAAAGGTAGCTGGGAACTAAGCCCCACAACCTTTACGTAACAGCCGTTTCTGACTTCAGGGGATAGGAAACAATGGAGAGAATTCTCAGCACAGGGTTGGGGTTTCCAGAGCAGGATTCCCAGGACCCTTAATGAGAATCGTGTGGCCGAATCCTGGCACATCTGCTGAGAATTTAGCCTCAAGTGTCCTGGTGATGCCGACTTGGGGAGCCCGCAAACGGCGGCCGGGCCCGCATGCTCGTTCCAGGTGCCACAGGCCTGGCCCCTTCCTTTGCCCCCCATCCAGCGCCACGTGCCCTTTTCCTTCTATTTTGCTTTGCCTTCCTCGGGGTATTTTGGGGACACAGGTGGGAAGGACAAAGAGCAGAGAGGGAAAATGAGTCAAGCTCCATCTGATCCACTGCCCCTGGGATGACGTTGTCCTTCACAGGAAGCCCCACTGGAACTGGGCTTCGCATTGTATCACAGGAGCCCACTGGCAACCTTTTCATTTTTGTTTTTGTTTTTTTAAAAAATATTTTATTTATTTATTCATGAGAGACACACAGAGAGAGAGAGAAAGGGAGAGAGAGAGAGGCAGAGGGAAAAGCAGGCTCCATACAGGGAGCCCGATGCGGGACTCGATCCCAGGTCTCCAGGATCAGGCCCTGGGCCGGAGGAAGATGCTCGACCGCTGAGCCACCCAGGGATCCCCACTGGCATCCTTTTTGGTGTTTGAACTAGATTTGTCAAGAGGACACAGCCCCCGTCAAAGGGTTCGTTGTAAGGGGGGCTCTCCGTGAGGCCTCCCTGTGTGCACCTGCCAGCCTTCCCCCGCAGCCCCATGGGTGGGGGGCCCTCCTCCACCACCGACGCGCGGGGCCCAGAGGATGGTGCCGATGGAGTGGCTCATCTTGGTACCATGTGCTTTGAAAACAAAGAGCGCTATTTAGCGTTCTCCTTCCCTTGAAGTCTGTATCTCTCATCATTCTGATGCCTCATGTTGCACGTCTCACGTGGGCACGCCCCGGCCAGCAACAATGGGGCCTGGCCTCGCTCAATAGCACGCCAAGGTTCAGAGAATTTAATCGCATCACAAACGCTGGGACCTGGCTCGAAAACAAGTAGAAAATGCCTTCTCAGGGTCTGAGTGCTTTTCATTTCCCCCTCAAGTTCACCTGGGTTTCAGAAGTTATAGCCAAGGTTTTCCTTGGGGTTGGTTTTGTTTTTAGCACAAGTTAGGGCAATAGTCAGACAATTCATCATTCAAATGCAAAAATGCTCTGTGATATGGACCCTATTTTATTTGTTTCCAAACTCATCATTTTGGATGCAGTTCATGAGATAGGGTTTTTTTTTTTTTCTTTTTTTTTTTTTTTCGGTTAAGAAAGAAAGACCAGTTGCTCCTTTCTTTTTCCCTTTAAGAATTCCTTGAATTCACGCTCTATCTCACCAAGTCAAAAAGGACAAGACATGGGGGAAAGAGGGGACATTTGGAAAGGAATAAGTGATAGGCCCAAACCTGAAAGAAAACCCATTAAACTGCCCAAGGGACACAAAGCCTCTCAGTGACTCCCCACTGAATTGAGTCTCCAGAGTGAAGTGTCAGATTCAAAAACCACATCCCTAGCTTTGCTGGTGAGGCCAGGCCTCTAAATCCCCAACTACTGGTTCTGGCGACAAAAATCAATTAAATAAAATAAAACAAAGCAAAGCAAAATGCTCCGCATTGGTAGCAAAGGTCCTTATTTTTCAAGACCTATCAAAAGCTGTTTAAAATATAGCTTCTTGGGATGCCTGGGTGGCTCAGAGGTTGAGCATTGGCCTTTGGCTCAGGTCATGACCCCGGGGTCCTGGGATCGAGTCTCACGTCGGGCTCCCTGCATGGAACCTGCTTCTCCCTCTGCCTGGGTCTCTGCCTCTCTCTGTGTCTATCATGAATAAATAAATAATAAATAAATAAATAAATAAATAAATAAATAAATAAATAAATAAATAAATCTTTTAAAAATATATAGCTTTTTAATTTGCGTTCAATTGCAATGGAGGAGAATTGAGAGAAGGAAGTGGATTTTTACCTTTTAAAGAAGGATTTTTGGGTAATCTCATGTTTAACGTGATGATTCATAATAAAGACTTTGTATTGCCTGCCAGCGTTACCACGTCCTTTAGAAACACACCTCACGCGTAGCTGGGATCGATCGACCTATAGGAGAACTCACTTAGATTTACATCAGCCTCCCGATCGCTCGGCTACCTATTGTCCCACCCTCCTGTTTCATTCTTCCTGTTGCTTCTGTACTCACTTGTCTACGATAAAAATCCCTGTGATGTTGCTTTTCTGAGTCATGCTCTCCACTGCTCCTTCCCGCTGGATGGTCCCTACCGTAGCAGGGCTGTGTTCAGGCTGGGCCTCCCCACAGCCTCTGCTCTTCTCCTTTCTCTGTTCGCTGGAAACACCACACCTCATACACACCTCTGTGTGCTCTTCCCTCTGCCCAAAATATTTACCCTCAATATTGCACCTGGAAAAAGGCCTTCTCTCCGACGGAGCTTCGATGGAACTCCCCCCATGAACCTTTCTTGATTCCTCAAGCAGAATTAGCCACTCTGTCCTCTGCCCTGCAGGGCAGTTACTGTTTGTAAGATGACTTGTTGTGATGTATTTGGTTTCCTCATTTTTCCCCCCTTTGAAATAGAAGCTCTTCAGTTTATGGGACCGTGGCCTCATCTGGTATCTCTGGCACAGGACACAGCAGATGCTCACTAAACCCTTGTCAAGATAGTAAACGAACTAAGGAGTGTCAGTGTTTTGAAGCCCTGAACACCGAGGGAAGAATCAGCTCCTTATCATACTTCACATGCTTTGACATATTCTTGCAAACCAGGACTCGTAACGAATTTTTGTTGCAGGTACAGCTCTTTCTCCATCTTTACTCCTATGGATCAAGACCATTTTCGGAAGTGAAAGGAAGGGGGCCTGAAACTTTCCTTAAACTGAGGTCCTTGTTTGCTGTATTCTTATCAAGATGACTAGTGAAAGGGACTCTGGTACCAGCATAAGAATAAAGAGTTTTTCTCTGCCAGGTTGTGCAAAACTAAGGCCTGACTGTGATACGCAGAATAGCTGAATTTTTTTTCACTGATCAATGAACTGAGAAGCATTTGATATTGGAACGAGCCATAGAATTACCAATGAATCCACACTAAGGTGATCTCTTAAAGAGAGAAGCTACCTCCCAGGCCTTAGCAGGAAGTGTGACCTATGAGTCCAGTGTCCCTGGTGTCAGGCCCGCCGGGAGGCAGCCGTGAAGTGTCCGCCCGCTGTAGCTCACTGCTTTGTGCAAGTCACGGGCTCGGCGATGGCTCTTTCCTTTGTGTCTCCCCTTCAGCAAGATGATGAGAACAACTTGTAGCATATGGAAGCATTTCCACACTGCAAGTTATTCTGAGGGGGAAAAAATGTGATTTGCAAATTCTGTCAAATGAAACAGGCACTTCCAAATGCTACTACGATGTTCAAACACATCCTTGTGTGTCAGAAGAGTCCTCCAGATGTTTGCTTTTTTTTTCTTTGTGTCTTTTTTTAAACTCTCCGTGGCTGTAAATGAGAAGGGTGAAGAAGTGCAAGGAGCTTGTCCCGCAGTCTTGCTCCAGACAGACGGAAAGACCTTCAGCTGCTGCTTCTGTATCACCAGCCTCATCACAAAGGGTTGCTCAATTACCCTCAAATAAGCACACGTTGGGAGCAGCTGTATACCAGAAGACAAGGATCACAGTCAGGACATTTGTAGACAAGATGATACCTGAAGATCGAGACCAAACAACCTCTTGCGGGCGCCTCCACTCCCTTGGGCTTGTACCCCGTCAAGGCTGACGGGGGACATTTCAACACTGAGGCAAGGAGGCAGTGCTCCCCAAGGAGAGCCTGGAGTGGGTCTCTCTGAGCACTGGAACATGATTGGGCCATGATGTGGGTAGAAGGAAGCATAAAACCAGCACCACCGTAAATGCCAGATTTATGGCTAGACAATGTCGCAGGGGAACAGAATTGCACAACTTTGTAAGAAGGGATCCTTAACTCATTTTTTAATAAAAGAACAAAATAGGATGTGGAAAATGCACTACAGGGACTATCAGTCCGCCACCAGAAGACGGAGAGCAGAAGAACTATCTGTGCTTGTGTCCTGGTGGGGGGCTAGAACCAGGCACGTAGCCGTGGCGGGGAGCCGCACTCCATCATAAGGCCATAGAACCTTCTCTGGGATATTAAAAGGGCTTCCCTCCCACCCCCAACAGATCTATGGAAGAAGAAAAAAGGCATCAGAAATAGAAATTTACTCTTGGTAATAGAGGCCTCCTTTTGAAACAAGAATATAATACAAAGTAAAAACTAATAAAAGTGCATCTATCATCTGAACACCAGAGAGCCCCCTGTAGGAGACCTTCTTTACGAATAGCCTTAATAAAACAAACTGCCCATTTTCTCCGTGCGTTGCGTCGTTTCAGACTTCAACTATATTTTAATTTATGACTGCAGATGACACCGAAAAAGATCACGTTAATAATTGGCAAGAAATTTCCCTGTGAGCCCTCTCACGCTGCTAAATAGATTCAAAAGCAGAAATGTAAAGAAAGATAACATTTTCTTTTTCTTCTTCTTTTTTTTTTTTTTTTTTTTTTTTTAAGAAAGCCAGATGCAGAGTAAGAAGTACACTTAAAGACTGCCTAGGAGAAGTTATTTCTGCTACGGAATGGAGAGCATCTCCGGGGGTGGAATGTAAATCGGTCTGAGATTCTCCTAAGCACGCAACTGGAGCAGCCAACAAATGTGTCAAACCCTGGACCAGGGGGTGAAGTGGATCATGTCAATTCTCACAACAACACTATGGGATTCGCGTGGCGTGTTGTTGGTACTTGACAGTTGAAGAAACTGTGGCTTGAGGAGATCGAATCTCCCAGAGCCAGCAGGTAAATGGGGACACCGTTGTCACCCAGCTGCTGAGATCCACACCTCCCACTCCGGACCAGCCTGCAAAATACCCGTCTCAGGGCACGTTGGCCACTTCCCAGTTTAGGGTTATTCCTTACAACTTGATCTTCACCTACAAATATTTGCGTCATATTTAAAAATAAGCTAACATATGAAAGGATGATCTCTGGCCTTTCAGAAGTTCGCAAAGTTGGCACAGATGAAGCATCAGAAGAACCAGAAGCTGACGCCAACGACGACTCAACGTACACAACTCAACAAAGTTGCACGCGTCCTGAGTTTTATCCTCGCTAATTCTTTGTTTCCCTTCCCTTTCCCCCCTAGATTCCTTCTGAAATCTATTGCTTTATCTATCTGCTCGGCAAGGTGGAGCACACTAAAACCTGAAAACAAAATGACTTTCCTTGTGTTACTAATAATGTGGAAGGTTTACTCTCCTCAATGTATGTCTGTTTCCCATAAATTGGTTTAGGAGAAACGAGTTTAGTGGCATGTATGTCCATTTGTAAAACAATTAAAAACATATAATAGCAAATTCAATGAGTACATTTTAAAATAGCTTCTGAATAAAAAAAGCCTTTCAGCTAAATATTGTTTAGGAACAAATGAAGTCATGTCAAATACACTTTGTTTTACTAAAATAAAGAGTTCGGGTCAAACTTCCAAACCTCCTAATTTCACCCACATTCCTTTACTTTTTAATCGTCTCCTACACGTACATAATTTCAAATTTTCTAGAAATTTCTTTCATCTTTAATTAAGGTCTAACGACCTCACGCCCAGCATTTCACGTTAAACATCATCTTCTAATCCAATTCTCCACTCTATCCTCCTTTTCAAGTCCAGATGTTACCATGAGGGTTAAGATTTTTCTTTCGGTTCTCTGGAACTCAAACCATGACACTCCTCGACTTTCTACAGAGCTCTCTCTCTAATCTATGAATTCAAGCCTCAATGAGTCTGCCTATTTTATTTCTATTTTTTTTTCAGAGGAGGATGATGATGTTTTTTGAAAAATATTATTATTCAAGTATAATTGACATAAAATGCTATATTAGTTTCAGGTGCACAACATAGTGATTCTACGGTTCTACACATTACGCAATGCCTAATTTAAAGGCTCCAACATTGCACCTGAAGCAATCCCAAATCTCCTTTCCAAAAATTATTTCAATATGCTTCTTAATATCAACTTTTAACTTCAGCCCAAGCAACATCGTCATGGTTACCTAAGTAGACCATGCTTATGCATGCTAGTTGGAGTGTTTGTCAGCATCCTAGCTCCCTACTTAAGATACACTCCCCTGCCCCCATCTCTGCAAATTATATGAATTCTGTAATTCACAAGCAAAGTCTGCCTTTTCCTGGAAAACATTTAAGCAACTCTGACCCATCATCATCTCCCCTCTTCCTGAAGTCCTATGTTATTCCATTGGTTGGTTGACTGTTATTCCAGAAGGGCAAATTTGTAAGGACTTGAAATAACTGACAGCTCCACCCTCCTCACCCTAAGAGAGTTATTCCTTCTTTCCCCTTACTTTTTTGTCCTCAGTTGGCACCAGAATTTTATGGTCAGAAATGTAGATATCTTGCCAATCTTTTGTGAAGTCTACAGGGGAAACATCAATATCACATATTTCAGTAGTAAGGACAGTAATTTGTAGTGATTTCATATTGATCCCTGAGTGATAGACATACCATCCCAAAGGTCCTGGAAATCTGAGACTTCTCTTGGTATCCTGCAAAGAGGACATGCTGATTAAATGAGAGCCTTGTTGTCAGACAGAGCCATGTTCTTTCCAAGGCAACAGCCGATGGCCCTAAAGATGACATAGCCTGGCTTTTTTGACTTTCAGAATTTAGGAGAAATCATTTATCCATCTATTAGCTTTTTAAAATAGAAAAAGGGTGATAGAGTTGGTGAAAGTGGTATATTTATATATCTATAAATACTGTGAGAAGCCACCTAAGTCAAAATGAGAAAGGGAAATATAAATGAAATTATGGATTGTTTTCAATGTGATTATCTATTATTTAATAGCTTTATGGGCTTTAGCCTCTCAATATTCAAGATAGGTATTGAGCACTTATGTGTACCATGCATTATTCCAGGCACTGGAGAAGGGATGAATAGTGAAAAGAAACAAACAAAAATCCCTCTCTTTCTAGAGTCTACATTCCAGGAGGGGGAATGGTGTCGAGGGAGGACAGTTGCAATTTTAAAGAGGATGTTCAGGAAAGACTCCACTGAAAAGGTAGCATTGAGTTAAGACTGGAAACTTATGAAAAGCAAAGCTGGTTAATCCCTGAGAAAAAAGCGTTTGGGTGGAGGGACACAGTAGGCACACAGGCTGGGCTGCAAGTGTCTGGCCACTGTAAGTAGGGAGCAACAAGGAGCCCTGCACACTGGGGGAGGGAGAGTGACAGGGAAATTGATATGGAACAAAAACACAAAGTTAGTGGGATCAGAGGATGGAGGCCTCGGAAGCCACAGTAAGGTGCTTTCTCTTAGATGGTCCACTAGAAGGTTCTTAACAGAGGAAAGGTACCATCGGGCATAGGCTCTATCGACAACAATCATCAAGCTACTGTACTTAGAATATTAAATTAAAAATTCAATTGATTTAGAATGTAAAGACCACATTGAGTAAAACTTTGGAGGAAGGGTTTGGGGAAATGGAAGGAGAGCTGGAATCAACGACGTGGGCCTATACTTTAATCCCACAAACGAGCATTCACCCCTATCCATTCATCTCAAACTGTCAGGCCAAGAATTAGATTACTTGGAACTCTAGATGCTTAAAGCATGAGGCAGACTGGATTAGCTTTACTCTGTTCTTGATTTTTTTTTTCCTGTGGTTGACTATAGATAGTTGGGATACAGAGTTTAAATCTTACTTATCTCACTTTCATCAAATTTCCATGTCAGATATAAGTTTGGGAATGATTATGTTGAAAGTTCACATTGAAAATCAGAAGAAAGCCATGATTTTTATCCTAGCACGTGGCATGAGGTATTACTCCAACATGACTGCAGATCTGACATAGCAATAACTGGTGCCTTTATTAGTGATAGATTTTTTAAAAATAGTCTTGTTTTACAGCCTGCAAGTTAATTGCATTAGGCCAAACATTCCTCTTTAATAGATGAACCACTTGTTTGTGAAGAAGCCAGCAGGGTTAGAATCTCAGCAGTCCAGCATTTCTGAGGAGGAGGCTCTAGAAGAATCCTTGTTAAGCTTGGCATTTAGGTCTCCTGAACATGTGATATGAGTTATCAGTGAGGGCATAACAACTGTGAAGTTAACTCAAGGGTTTATCAAGTTAAAGGCGTTCATAGGCTCTTTATGACTTGAGAACTGTGGCACCAACTAGTTAATTGTTCAAATTTATTCTCCATTGGCCTTCCTTCAAAATGTCCATGAAATCTATGAGGAGATAGAAAGTTGCCAAAGCAGAGACCCTGAGGAGCTCAGTTAAAACTTCCCTTCAGCTGAAAGTAATAGGAAGAGTTCCATGAGTGATGGATGGGATTGAGAAACTTTCTGAAGCTGCCACATGTTCCTTTTGAAGAGGAAACATAAGAGGACACAATGTGAAGCAGACAGAAAAACTCTCACACCCGCATTCCTGCATCTCACACACGTGACGCATTACTGGACCATGGTGCCCCACAGGGACGCTCTAATTTGTGAGAGAACTACTTTCTCAGGCAGCGAGTGAGAACCTCCTGTTCCTAGGCCACATCCACCACGGTTTTTCCTCCGTGACCCATTTGGAGATGATAACTCCCATGAATGCAAATGGCAGGCTGAGGAAGGGCCTAGGCAATGGGACAGTGCTTCATGGAGTAAGACCACTGAGGTGCAGGGGACAGGGAAAGAGCCAGGGAGAAGCACAGGAGAGAGTCTTGTATGACAAAGACTCCTTTGCTGCTCCATGGAATAAAGGAATACATTCTTTAATCAAAGTGACAAGACCAAGGTATGGGCGCAGAGGACCGATGTTATTTTAGCAGAGCCGCATGGACCATGACTCTATGACCTTTTTAGGTTGGAACATGGCTGTGAAGAAAACAGGCTGCTCAATAAGGAATAAACATCAGATCTACCCTGGACTGCCCGTAGTGTCAATTGTCAAGAGGTTGCAGGGGAAAGTCTGCAGACTGGGAAGGGGAAGGGACCATAGCGCCCTTTTGTTTTGTTTTGTTTTGTTTTTTTAATGAAAATAATATCAGTGTGCTTAATAAAATTGATGAAACTGTTAACTTCTAGGCTAGAATTAACCACTCTCTAGAAAGCAATTAAAATGAAAACTAAAATACTGCACATGAAAACATACTGGGCTGTGCCAAAGCTCTTTCCCAAGGTAAGTGAATACCATTAAGAGTATCATTAACACAAATTTAAAAAATAAAGAAAATGAACTGAACGTTAAATTCAAAATGTTTAAAAATGTGTGACAAAATGAGGCTAAAGTAAATCAGACCTTAAAAATAATACATGAAAAACAGACATGGGTGACAGAGAAATCATTGGCCGATAAACCTGGGAACCAGGTTTCAAAAAAGAGGAATGAAAGATGTATTTTGGGCAACATTAATCAAGGGGAAAAAAGAGAGCAAAGCACTGAAGTACCCATAATAAGGAATAATAAAAAAAAAAAAGAGTACACACTACAGACCGGGTAATTTTGTTAAAAAGAACACAATGCAAAGTTTATTACAATACATCTGCAAATTTTATTGAAAGGATAATTTTCTGGGAAAATGTAAGTCACCAAAATAGAACATGAAGGAACAGAACACCAATGGGGTCAATAATAATGTGAAAAAGGAAGGGGAAAAAAAAAAAAGAGCTTGCCAAGAAATTATCTCCAAAAATAACTCCAGGTCCAGACAGTTTTACTGAAGTATTCTTTGAGACTTCTCAAGGAAGAGGTGATTCCCACACTTTTTAAGTGTTCCATGAAAAAAATGTGGACAAGCTTTCCAAGTCAGGGTGAGCATAAATTATGCTGAAAGCTGATAACATGCACTTGCCAAAAAAAAAAAAAAAAGGAAAAAATAACAGAACAACATCAACACGGACATAGAAGCATGGTAGTTAAGAAATGATCAGGAATAAAGTTTAATAATGCATTAAATGAATAGCTCCCTATGACCAAGGGGGGTTTATGGTTGAAAACAGGAATGTGTGACCATTATTAAATCGACTAATAAGATATATCACATCACTAAGGCCGAAGGAGAAACTCCAACCATGAAGTTAAAAAGGCCACCCAAATCATATCTGCAGATACATTCAGGAGAGATGAAATACCACGTTAGTAGGAATTAGAAGTGACAAAGAGGTGCTCATCAAGAATTCGTGTATTGGGGGAAATAGGCTTAAATCAAAACCACTAATAATAGATACGGTTAGCACTTTAAGGAAGTATAGCAAGAGGTTATGTGCAAATATGTGAATGAAGATTGTGAGGACATCCGTCATCCACAACTGTCAAAGGGGAGGATTTTGTATTTTCTAGAGGCTCCAGGGTTGCCCGGACAGCTCCCCCCAACCCTGCCTGTCAAACCATCTGAGCGTGTGGCTGGGCCAAGAGGAAGAGGCCTCCAGGAGGGATGCGGGCCTTTTAGAAGGTTCTATTACAGGTGCCACCTGGCAAGCAGGAGAGGATCTGAAAGGGAGGGACAGAAGCCCTGGAGGGTGAGGGGAAGAGTCCAAGGGACTGCCGTTCTGGATCTTCTTCTCACCTTCGCCATGGCCGCTTAGATTTTTCTCTTTTATATATTGGGGTCCAAGTGAGATTTTGTTTGAGAAGTGAGGCCCCGATGCTAATAGCAAACAAATAACTTTGCAGCTCACTCCTTAAAACAACTAGGTCTAAATATAGACCTTCAAAAAAATAGATAAAATGAAGGGACAAAAAAACCTTCTTTACAACATTTGAAAAAGTAAGTGCTTTTTACAAGAGAGTATTAGCAGGCTCACGTCCTGAAAATAGTTATATATACAGAATTCGTTTGTTGCCTCATATTTCAGCTGTCCATTATTTGTTTCTCTCTCTCTCTCTCTCTCTCTCTCTCTCTCTCTCCTCTCTCTCTTGCTCTCTGCATCGCTAAGTCTTACTCTCCCATACATGCTCAGACACACAAAATCTCTCATGGCTTGAGAAACACCACGCTCTCCACAGAGCATTTGCAATAATGATAGGAATTGATGCGTGGTTGCCAGGAGCCGGGGGTGGGACCTGAGATGGCCTGAGAGAATTTTGCGGGGCGGGGGGTAGTGATGGGAATATTCTAAACTAGATTGTGGGAACAGTTGCATCTATGTGTGAATTTACTAAAACTCATCGAACTGGAGATCTGAAGTGGGTGAATTTTATGGTGTGTTAAGTTATACCTCAACACAGCTACTAAAAAAAGAAAAGAATTGAAAAAATACATAGCAATAGTCCGATCTGAGTGTGTCACAGAGTAGTTCTTTCCCAGCTTTACCGAGGCATAACTGATACAAAGCTGTATAAGTTCAAGATTATGATATGATGATATACGTAGTGAAAAATTACTACTATAGGGTTAGTTGATGCATCCAGCACCTCACATGATTATAATTTGTGTGCGTGTGTGTTTGTGTGTGTGTGTGTGTGGTGAGAACATTCAAGATCTACTCTCAGCAACTTTCAAATATATCAAATATATATATATATATATATATATATATATATATAGAGAGAGAGAGAGAGAGAGAGAGAAACTGTAGTCATTATACTTAATATTAGGTCCCCAGAACTCATTCATCTTAAAAACAGAAGTGTGTACCCTTTGACCAACATCTCCCCCTTTTTCCCATCTCCCACCCCTGGTAACCACCATTCTACTTTTTGTTTTGTTTCTATGAGATCTTTTTTGTTGTTTGTTGTGTTCCTTTGTTTTGATGTTTTTAGTTTCCACATGTGAGACCATACAGTATTTGTCTTTCTCTGTTGTTTTTTTTTTTGTTTGTTTTGTTTTTTTGTTTTTTTTTCACTTAGCATCATGTCCTCAGGATCCATCCAGTTGTCACAAGTGCCAGAATGCCCTTCTTTTTTTTTAGGCTGGCTAATATCCTATTGTGTATCCAGGTATATGCCTACATGTACTTTCTATGTCCATTCATCCATCAATGGACACTTAAGTTGTTTCCATATGTTGGCTATTGTGAATAATGCTACAGTGATATAGGGGTGGAGATGTTGCTTCAAGACGGTGATTTCATCTCCTTTGGGTATATATCCAGAAGTGGGATTGCTGGATCATATGGTAATTCTATTTTTAATATTTTGAGGAGCTTCTGTATTGTTTTCCATAGTGGCTGCGCCAATTTACATTCCCACCTACAGTGCATAGATTTCCTTGTGCTACACATCTTCACCAATACTTACTTATGTCATGTCTTTTTGGTACTAGCCTTTCTCACAGGGGTGAGGTGATAGCTCACTGTGGTTTTGATTTGCATTTCCTTGGTGATTAGTAATGGTGAGCACTTATTCAAATACCCAATGGCCAAGTGTATGTCTTCTTTGGAAAAATGTTTCTTTGTTTTTTTTTGTTTTTTTTTTTTTTGTTTTTTAGGTCCTCTGCCCATTTTTTTTAAGATTTTATTTGTTTATTCATGAGAGAGAGAGAGAGAGAGAGAGAGAGAGAGAGAGAGAGAGGCAGAGACACAGGCAGAGGGAGAAGCAGGCTGTATGCAGGGAGCCCGATGTGGGACTCGACCCCGGGTCTCCAGGATCGCACCCCGGGCCAAAGGCAGGCGCTAAACCACTGAGCCACCCAGGGATCCCACCTCTGCCCATTTTTTAACAGGTGTTTTTTTGGTTTTATTTTTTTTTCTTTGAGTTGTAAGAGTTTCTTACATATTTTGGATATTAACCCCTTATCGGATATAATATTTTGTGAATATTTCCATAGGTTGTCTCTTCATTCAGTTGATTGCTTCTTTGGATGTACAGAAGCTTTTGAGTTTTGGGGTCCCACTTTCAAGTTTTTGCTTTTGTTGCTTGTGCTTTTGATGTCATATTCAAAAAACTGTTGCCAAGATGGACATCGAGAAACTTTCCTCCTATGTCTTCTTTTAGTAGTTTCATGGTTTCTGGTCTTACCAGCTAATTTTTGTGAAGGGTTTAAGATAAGGATTCAATTCCATTATTTTGCATGTGACTCTCCAGTTTTCCAACAGGGCATTTTTGCTGGCTGTTCACATCCTCTACGTGAGGATGGAGAATTAGTCAAAATCTTCATCTCTTTCTCTTCAGGTCATATGACATTTTAATGTACAGCATCTCAATGGATATTTTTTTCACTAAGACATTATATCTATTCACATTTAACATGTGATCACAAAGCCTTAGGAGTCTTCTCAAGTAATCCTATACTCGATGGACATAGACTTAGAAATCTGATAAATTCACACCCAAATTATATGTTTTATGTTATATTTATTTATATTATATATCCCCTTTTCTTGAGTAGCTTTATACTGCTTATAATTGCTTTCTGTTTGAGGTGGAAAATGGCCTTTTCTGGCTTAAATATATAATATAAACCATTTTACTTTGCCTTCTCTTCACTCTGTTAGCCTTTTGCTACTCCACTTTATATATTTTATTCTGTAAATAAGCGAAATTATTTACAATTTCCTTGACAAACCCTACATCCTTAACAGAGATCTTAGAAAGAAACGTGGACTCTCCAAGCTGGATGTGACAGTGGAGGGCAATTCACCTGACCTCCATGGAATGCAGACCCCCTGAACATCCCCAGTTCTCTGGTGAATACTTTCGGTTACATGAACCCCACCACTTCTCAGAGAATCCATGGTCATGCCCTTGTAAAGATCAAGAATGCAGGCAGACCAAAGGGAGTAAAATATTGGTGTCTCACTATTGTATGAAAGAACTTATTTCCCTACTTGCCAAATGCAACATTTACAAACTGGAAGTCGAGATTTGAAAGCTCTAAACAATGTAGTAGCTGGTGAAGCGGTGAGTGGTGCGAAGTTATATAGAAAGTAATTTCTGCGTTCCTGATAACCTTAGGCTATTAGTACCTTTAAATAATAACTTTCTGAAGCTTCGCACGCCGATGAATTAGTAGATAATAGATTGTTTCATTACTCCATCCAAAAACCGTGTGTATGGTGTCTCAGTTTTAAATACTGAGGATCAAGCATCTCTGTTGAAGAATATAAGAAAGCAGTCAGGCAGTAAGAGTACACAAACTGTGGAACACTGGGGGATGTGTAAGTTTTATTTTACTCTGGATCTTGACTTGCTTATGTGACTTAAGTATTCCCATCCAGAAAGCGGGAGGGAGCAATCCTTTCCTGGGCATTGTGGTCAGGATTAGTGTTGTATGGAAAGCACATACCATAATGCCTGGGTCACGGGCATCTAGTAGCTGATGTCATTACTTTAAATAATCCATCCCTAAACTCCCAGTATTAGAATATTAACATCCTATCCAGTTGGAGAGACATTGATTTTCTTTTTTTTATTTATTGTATTTATTTATTTTTATGTATTTTTTATTGGAGTTCGATTTGTCAACATATAGTGTAACAACCCAGTGCTCATCCTGTCAAGTGCTCCCTCAGTGCCCATCAACAAAACTAACAGGCAGCCTACAGAATGGGAGAAGATATTTGTAAATGGCATATCAGATAAAGGGCTAGTTTCCAAGAGCCAACACCCAAGAAACAAACAATCCAATCATGAAATGTGCAAAAGACATGAACAGAAATTTCACCAAAGAAAGCATAGACATGGCCAACAAGCACATGAGAAAATGCTCCACATCACTGGCCATCAGGGAAAAACAAATCAAAACCACATTGAGATCCCACCTCACCCCAGTGAGAATGGAGACATTGGTTTTCATAGCCTTGCACAGTCTGGAAATCTCGGACCGAGGCAGTGTGATTTTCTACATCTTTCCCTTTGAATCCTGGATTCCTGTCAACTAAGGCTCACCACTGCAAGACTGTTCTCTGCCCTCCAATCGTGCACTGCCCAGTAGGGCACCACGCATACCCAGGAAGTCCTCCCACTAACCGCTCATGTTTAAAGACCATCCCCCCTGTCTTTCAAAGCCACTTCAGGAGGTTGCCTTGAGCAGTCATCCTTGACAAACAGGGACCAGTCTAGTCCCTCCTAGAAAAATAGGGCCCAGGCATTCAGAGGAGTCTGTTCTAAGGCCTGTGGGGTTACTGCAGTGAATTAAACCAGCAAAGCCCTGCTGCTATGGAGTTATTTTCTTTCCCCCATCTTCTATTGTGGCAAGGGCAAGGAAAGAATGAGACCTAGAAGTAAAATACATGTTTTGTTTATAGGGTATGGTGCCCAGGAGAACATAAAGCTAGGAATGGCTGCAGCCAGTAGGGAGGGTGACGCTATAGCTTTGGATGGGGAGCCGGGCGACATGCGGAAGGAAAGGCCCCAGGGAGGACTTGCAGGAGAGGGGGTGTCTGCAGGAGCACTGCCTGAAGGGGAGTCTGGCTGACTGCAGAGCACCCACTCCGGGAGGCCATCTGGGACCTGCCGAGGGGCCGCCACCTGCTGCAGCCACCCGAGAGACCCCGAGAAAAGGCATCCGCAGCAGCTTGAGCAGTAGTAACTACTATGTGGGAGTTGGGGGGGCAGTGAGGCAGCAACAAATCCCGGGGGGCGGGTGAGGGGGGAGCTGGTGATGCAGCAGCAGGTCCCTGGAACAGGCACAAGCCTGGAAAGTTGGGTCAGAGATGCGGGTACCTTGGGTCTTGGTGGAGGCGTGGAGATGGGGACAAGTGCTCAGCTCCACACCTGTCTGGAAGGAAGACGATGTTCCCAGGATTATCCCCCGAGAGGGATGATCAGGGATGACCAAGGCCCCTTGGGGTTGGGCTGAGGAGAGAACGTCCCTAGAGGGGGGCCTCAGGGCACCGTGCGGAGGCCTGGAACCTTCGGGAGGTCCCCACGCGGAGGGCCGGAACTGAAATGCTGGCAAGAAGACCAGTGCCCACAGTGGAAGGTGGTGACCAGCGCCCACAGCGCAAGGTGGTGGCCAGGGCTCAGAGTGCAAGGCGGTGGCCAGTGCCCACAGGTCCCCAGGTTTTTCTGAGGTGCCAGGGGCTTCAGATGCAGGTCTGGAAGGCCACTCCCAAGCCACCCATCTGGCCTGCACGTGCTCCGCTGCCCCGTGGGCATGCAGGTTCTGGAAGCCTGACCTCTGCAAGGCGGGCAGGCCTGTGTCTTCCTCAAACCTCCACTGCACCCACCAAAGCACTTCCCCAGAGCGGAGCCCAAGGAAGGCCTCCCATTTATAAAGCCGCTTCCTCCTACCACAGAAGCAGTGCAGATGCCTGGCCATTTCCCCCTTCATAGATCTACGGGTTGCTCCGAGATAAAAGATAGTATTTTTATGTGTGAAAACCCGCTTTACTGAATGTCCCACTTCCTTGGGAAGCAGTGCATTATTTTCTCCATCTGGCGTATGCTAAGTGGTTGTGAAAATACAGGAAGTTCCCGTGAATTTCCTCAAGAAAATCTTGACAGGCTCTGCACTATTTTGGACTATTCTGATCTGTATTATGACATTCCGACTGCAATAAAATAATATAACATCGTATAAAATAATAAAACACCGTAAAACCTGGTCGGGCAGTGGGAAGCCTTCCTTACCTCCTGTGATAACAAGTAAGAACATTTATGTAAACAAAAAACAAGAGTGAAAACAAAAACGAGGGAAGATCTTGGTTTTGAAATGCATGGAATTGAAATTAACACAGTCAATTTAAGTTGTTTTATCAACATTTTAGGAACATTTGCTAAAATATTTGGTTTGTTTATATCATAGAATCATGGAGTATCTGAACTCTAGGGAAGCTTAGCATGAGTCTCTTTTCTTTACGGATGAGCCATCACAAGTCCAGAGAGGTTCTGATTTTCCAAGGGTCACACAGCTGCTTAGAGGCAGAGTAAATGCTAGACTCCAATTCTCCTAATTCTTCGTCCAGTTTTCTTCCTGGAGAACTCCTGAAGTATTTCTGAGGGAAATGCTTACACCTTGGCATCAACTGGCCATGCCCCCAGCCAAGGAGGGAGGGGGAACCAGTGAGCAGATGGAGGGGGGGTGCGGGGGGTGTGGGGGGGTGGTTAAAGAGTCAGGCAAAGGAGGGTGGGGAGAAGACAAAGCAGCCCCATTCTTCTCTCACTTTCTTCTCTCATTGTTCTCCAAACAATGGAGTGGCAGGGAGGAAAGTCACCAAGTCCCATTCTGGAAAGACTGTCCCTCCTGAGTCTAACCAACCCCACCTCCTGGCCACCAGACCTGGCACTTCCCTAGGAAAATGCCACAAGGCACTGGGGAAGCACGAAGACGGCATTGACTCCTTTCCTGGCTCCAACAGTTAGAGCTGCGGGACCTTGGGCAAGTAACCTTAGGTCTCTGTTCTTCAACCTCCTCAGCTGGAAAATGGGAATAAGAACACCCACCTCACACGGTTGTTGTAATGAAGGTTACGGTTTTCTAAGAGCTTAGAATAGTGCCTGACACGTAATAAGTACTATCAAAGTATCTGATGAATAAGGTCACAATAGGATTCAATTTATATACGGTGTCCATCCTCCTGGAACTTTTCTTATTATTATGAAAAGTTATTATTATTATTATTATTATTATTATTATTATTATTATTTTGAGGCTCTTCCTAAGATGCTTCCAGTCCCGTGATCTTCTTTCCCTTGGCCAGCCCCACCGTTCCACCAGCAGGTGCCAAACCACAAGGTCAGAATAAACAGGTAGGATGCTCAGAATTGCAGACAGTGGCCTTGAGGCTGTCACCACTATCACCACCAGCACTGGAGTGCTGGTTCAAGGAGGAGTCCCAACCCACTGAGGCTGCTTCTTACACCCCCTAGAACCCTAGGCTCCCAGGTCTGAGGGTGCTGCCATTCAGGGGCACCCACAGAGCGCGGGCCCAGCCAGCGTGAGGGAGCCAGCTGCACCCATTAGCAGGTTTGCACAGGACCTCGGCCCCATGTACCGCCCTCGTGTGAGGGATCTTTGAGAAGGTTCTGGGCTCTATGCTATTAGGAAAATCTGTTTTTGTTTTTTTAACTCAGAATCCTTTCCACACTAGAGTGGTTTGGCTTTTTTTTTTTTTTTCCTGCTGGAACTCTAGGTAGCATCAGAAATAACATGAGAATTTTATTGTATTTTTCTTCTGGCTCTTTCTAACCTGTGTGTGTGTGTGTGTGTGTGTGTGTGTGTGACAGAGAGAGAGAGAGAATATTCTAAAAGAATAAAAGTCATTCCTTTGTGAATTCAATCCATTAACATACATTAAATACTGTACGTGTGCCAAACGCTGGGCTCTTTCCTTAGCCGGCATTTGCTATGCTAATTTGCAGGGTCTCAGGGCTGGAAATTGCGTGCCTTCGAGGATCAGAAGAGTGCCAATGAGCAAGTCGTGCCAGGTAAAGGGAAGGTGTAAACAATAGGAAATAGCAGGACCTGTGGCACGTTGGCAAGACATACCCCGGCTAATTAAGATGTAATGGGAAGGCATTAAATCTAATTTGTTTTTATTCAAAAACCATCATCCAGGCCTAAGAAGATTTGTTGGGGGCCAGTTAGAGTTCTCTCTGTTGTGCCCCCTGCAATTAGGTCAATTCAGATGTACTTGGCCACACCTGGAGCTAATCTACAGTATTGACCCACAAGCCTGCCTCGTGTGGAAGACTCGTGCGCTCTTCCCCAGAGCCTGTTGTAAGAGGCCACAGGGATGCAGCCATCCTCAATCTCTTCAGCAGCATTCCTGAAAGGGAGACTCTACCCCTGAAGAGAGAGAGGTCCGATGACTGGCCAACCACTTCAGAGGAGGGACAAGTTGCAGGACACAAGAAACTTTGATTTCTAGTCCTGCCCTGTGGAAAGAGCAAGCCTCCACCAGAAACAGAGATGGGATGGGGGAGAAAGGCTCTCCCTTGTGTTGGTACTAGAATACGTGAGAGCAGGTAAGGTTGGTCCCCTATTTATGGCTGTGATATTTGTAGCAGAACAAAATGTGACCACTAACAATATAGCAGAAATGGAGTTGGTCCATCACCAGAGTGCTCCAAGACCTCAAAATTCAGAGGGAAAGGGCCAGTGCATTTCACTAGGAGACAGTGTCTGGAGGATCATGAAGAAACTCATGGATACCAGCGGGTGGAAGAAATAGACCAGAATATTGTGACCATTCATCACGGTGTGGAAGAAATGGAGCCTCTTGATTCACAAGGGAAGGACCTCAAGAAATTTTGCTGGAAGAGGTTAAAGCACTTTCACTGGATCATTTCCTTGGATCCTGGGAAAGCTCGGGGGACAGGATGTCTTCTTAAGAGGGGACTAAGGAGCAGCCCATTTGTTAAATCCCGTTACAGTGTCATGAAGTGAGCAGGATGGGAGTTGATTTTAAAATAGTCAAACCTGTAACATAAAGTTGAAAACGCCTAGAAACTTTTTAAACAGCACTTTCGCATAGCTGCGATTCAAGCAGCTTGCGAGATCATGTGGAAGCCAACGACACGCAGGAGAATTTTAAGGGGAGCCTCTGGGTGTCCCCCCTATAACACACACTTCATAGTTTCAATATGACATTTGTATAAATGTAAGTGGGCATGAAATCAGATATTTTTAGCCATGAAATTTGTTGATTTATGATTTCCATAGGGTACCCCCTTCAGACAGGAACATCAGAATGTGGCCTGAAGGCTCTTTTGTCTACTCTTGTAAAGAACCAAATAATTGGCTATTTTTCTCAGTGAGGCACAACTGGTTTCAATTTAACTGAAGCCTAGGAATGAGTTTTGTCAGTTGGCTGATGACTGCCTCTTCTTTGGCATCTCTGCCCTCCACCGATGGGCACCTGTATCTTGGCTGCCACCCCCTCTGCAAACCTTCAGGCATACTGTTTGGTGGCTTCCCATGCACCCTGTACGACCCCAATTATAGCTGCCACTGCGTCTGACCAATTATCAAACACCATGGTGTGTTTTAAGAGGAAAGGCCTCCCTGATGCTCGTAACAGAGAGAGGTTGATATGGTTGGACAGGAAGCATTGCCCTCAGCTGCAGTGTCCCTCCCCTCCCTCAACTCTCTTTCCATGAAAAAAGAAAAAAAGAAACTCAGTTGAGACAGGATAAATTCATTTTTAAAGATGAGAGAAGCATGCGGACACACGCAAAACTACAAACCCCCATCCTAAATAATTCCCAAAGAGAATATCAGAAAAATTTACATCACACTAAAGAGCATTCCATTTCCGTGCGTTACGTAGATCACCCTCAAGATCCTTCCAACTTCCAAAATCTATGATTTTATGACTTCTGATTTTCATGATACCTTTTGGGCTGTGTTCTTTAAAAGATAAGTTTTCAGCGTTTCTGTTTTATGGGCAAGCGAAACCCATCAAAGATGAAATAGAAATGGGGAGGCCGGCAGGAGGCTGAAGATGTTTTATCTTCTCTTCAACGCCATGGCTTCATAGCGTATTTTACCAGTAACTGCTTTTGTATTGCATATTCCTGTCTGCTGGTTTTCCCTAAACCTATGTCCTCTCTTCCTTCTGGCAGAGTGGTACTGACTGATGAAGAGTGAGTGGACCAGTGAGTGAGAAAGTTAAGTGATCTCTTGGGAAATATACAGTATGCACTTATACACGTGTCCCGTCTCACATATCCAAAGACTGTATACTTTTAAGGATGAGAATCCGTCCTCTCCTGGGGCTATTGGTTCCATTTAGGCTAGAGAAATATTTCACACCAATTTGAAAAGGGGTCTGAAGTGGTCCTGCCTAAGGGGAAATATTCATCTAGGTAAGAAGGAAAATGTCGTATGTTGAAGAGTGTCAACACTCACAAATGAAGTGTCTTTAGGCAGAATTTAGAAATACGAGATCCAGGAGTGAGAGTCTAGAAAGTCAGGGTTGCCATGAACTCACTTCGAAATTTCTTCGCGATGTTGTTTGTAGGCCTGGAGCAGGGTGGATGAAAGTCCATGTTACAATTCCATGCGGGAAAGATTTACCAGGTTCAAATAAAGACAGATTAGGTCTCACGGCGAGGCTACTATTATAGGCAACAGCCAGAGAAGAAGGCAAAGGAAGATGTGGTTCTCACGGAGACACAAAATTGGCATAAAGGGAGGATTGAGTAGGGATGAAGAGCCTCTCCCTCGGGACACCTGGAAACATGAGTCTTGCAAAAGCACAGCATCTGGCATGACTTGGGCTTCTTGCCTCTGCCTGCACCTGCTAACAGCTCTGTGGGACTCAGCGATGCTGCTGCAGAGGATGGCATCAGAGCTGAGAAAATGCATCCACGTGTCTTGCAGATTTTGACAGCCAGTGAGGATGGGATCGGATATACTGAGATGCGTATTTTAAGTTATAAACAAAAAAGACTGAAAAGTAAAAGAGAGAAATACGGATTGCCTAGCATGTGGCAGAAAGTCGCAGCAACTCCATTGTCAGAGCTGACATCGGAGGCAGATTTTCTGCTGGGCATTTCACTATTTCCTTCACCAACATGACCTCATTGAGTAGCTCCCACAATCCTGTGCTGTAGTTGCCGTTGTCTTATGACTCTGCACTCATGCGGAGACTCAGATTAAGCTACCTGCACAAGATCATCCAGGTGCTAAGTGAAAGATTGGTCTTGAAACTCAAGTGGTCGGTCTAAGAGTCCATGCTCCTAGCCACTTCCGCAGGTTGCTGTCGATCCTTGTTAGGGAGCAGAATTCTAATGGTCCGATTACAAATTATCTCAGTGGAGAAGACATGTGAAGTGTACCACGGTGTAGTGAGAATCTCAGGTCTCGTATCAGATTGGAACAAATTATTTAACAACTTGGTTCATCGATTTTCTGATTTGGATGCCAGGAAAGATATTTGTTATCTAGCAAGTTATAATATCTAAATTCAATAATGTTGTCCAGAATAATGCAAACAGCCTTATAAAATAGGGACATTAGGTTAAAAAAAATGTTAGGTTTCTTTCCATGGAATTCCCGTATTTGTAAAAAAAAAAAAAATATGGATACCATGTTGGCTCCAATTTTCCTCCAAATTAGCACTAGCTCAACGAAATCAGTAGCAAATTAATTTTCACAGAAAAGTGTAAATAGCTTGATAAAATACCTTTTTTATGAGTACTTGTGCACATGACTTGATATTTCATATGCATAATATTGTATGCATTTTATTGACAATTTTGCTGTGTGTTATGAAATTAAATATCTCACAGTGCCCTGTAAGGAACAACATAACTCTTCAGATTCTCTGTTCCTTAAATATGTGGACAACAATTAACACACAATAGACATTTGTAAATAATAAAACTATTTGAACATGAAAGAAATCAATGGTGTTGACTGTGAATTAGCACTTCTGTGAATTGATAGATGAGGAAATTTTGTCCTAATTTGGGCTCAGGATAAAAAGGAAGTTTTCTGTAATTTCTGATAGTTATATTAGGAAGACCCAAGTATAAAATAAACTTAGGCTTCCAAAAATCACTGGAACGACGTGGGCTATTCTGAGATTTTTATTAAGATGAAACTCAAATAATTGATTATCATCAAATAATCCTCAAATAATTGATTATGAGAACATAAATGGATAGGACAGGGCAAGAAGAAACCTTGCGGAATGGATTGTTGATTTATTCTTGGTAACATTCAAATAAGGATTATGATGGGAAAAGCATGAGAAGCCTGGAGAGGAGCAAAATGTTTTCGATTTTAAGAAAAGGATAGAGGAAATGTATACTGATTCTGTGAGGTGACACAGTGAAAAGATGGTCAAATGGAAACAACTTTACGGGAATATCTCCTGGAGTGACCAATGGTTCTGTGTTCAACATTACTTGATTAATAACAATACCGTCAATTTCTCAGTGGTATATTATATATTTGTATGATATCACCAATAATATTATATTGATAATATTATAAATTTCTTGTTTGTATATAATACATCTGTACAACCAACAATATTATCAATTACCTGGGTAAAGGAAACAGGATTATGGAATTTTTAGAAGAAATCAAATGGGGAGGGTCAGAAAATATATCTGACAATAAAATTAGATTTGTAAGAGTCATCTCAATAAATTCTAGAGAGTGACACAATTGAACAATGTGAAATTTAAAGGAGTAAATATAATGCCTTCCCCTGCTAAAAAAAAAAAATGAACACCTCTAGGTTACATAGAAAAGTAGCTGTGGAAAATCTTTGGAAGCCACACTGTTCAAAGCCAGTCTCCTTCTTCAATATTTCCAAGAGGGTTGTCCTCTCCCTGTCCTTCTGATCGTGAAAGGTTTATTTCAGAGAGCAACTGCTTTTTTGAAGTACTAACTGCTCAGAAGTTTTCACTTCCTCTTCCTAAAGGCTGTCTACACGGAACAACCAGATCGTACTAAAGCTGGAATTTTTGGATTCACCAAGTCACCCTGGTTTTTGCTGTGAGACCTCCTCCGCAATCTCCATGACCTCCACCTGACACCCAGAGAATGAGGGCTACCTTCTGACTACCCAGAACTACCTCATCCTTCACCTCTTCCACCCAAACCATGACGTGAGATCCTGAGGCTTCCCACCTAATCTTTTATCAGAATTTACACACTAAATCTATCCCTGCTTTCTTTGGGATTTTCCTTATCTGTTGAATGACAGCTCACTAATGTAACCGCATTTGCCAGTGGGTCACCTCTTCCAACAGTCTTTACATGATTCTGTAAATCTCATGTAATAATAGGATATTCGGATTCTTCCTTGGCCCTCCAATCACCCCAAGAGCTTCCTTCCAGCAAGAGCAAAGCCATTCTGTCAGCCTCACTTGAAACTCTGTGATACACTGTCCCCATTTCTGGGCCGCCATGCCTTTGCATCGGGTCAGCGTGACTCCTGCCAGCCCAGGGCAGTCGGCTCCGGGCAGAAGAGCCCTCATGGCTCCTGTAAGGACTGGCTTCGCTATGTAGGTTCAGTTAGGACTCTCTCCTTTTCATCTGCAGGATGACCAGCTGCTTTTAATTTTCTTTTGAAATTCCTGAAACAAATTCTGTTTAAATACATGAAAACTAAATAGATGAGTGACCAAGATATGGGATTGGAGCTATGGCCCAAGAATCCCATCAGGAGCACGTATCTAGAGGATGAAAGACTGTCCATGGAGGAAGCCATGGAGCTGAAGTGCTGGACACGTGGTAGCCATTTCAGGAGATACCCGTGGGCGATCAGTGACTACAGGCCCACCCTGCAGGCTCCAGGAGACCAGGCTTCACTGTCTGAGCGCTGTTGCTGGTGTTGCAGCTCTGATTAGACCAAACCCTACAGTGTGCCCTCCAGGGACTGGCAAAGAGCAATGTCCACAGCCTCTCTGGGATGCAGGATTCCACTTCTCTATGGTGGAAGGTAGATGAGGAGTTGAGGAGTAATTTCTCTTGCTGCTCCAAAGTAGCTGTTAATATCCAGAGACCAAGAATGCTTACTTTTTTAAAAAAAGATTTTATTTATTTGAGAGAGATAGTGAGAGAAAACAGAGCAGGAGAGAGGGGCAGAGAGAGTACACTCCCCACTGAGCAGGGAGCCTGATGCGGGACTTCATCTCAGGACCTTGGGATCATAACTTGAGCCAAAGGCAGACACTTAACTGAGCCACCCAGGTGCCCTAAGAACGTTTGTCTTTAATCGCTACACTATTCCCATAATTAAGACTCCAGACTTTTATCAGGAGGTTGAAACGAAATGCTTTTTCCATCATCCCTTTCCACCCTTGGGTGGCATTTACAGCCGAGCCTCCTAACTTCACTTGTCATGTCTTCCATTAACTTGACTCCTCCCCTGCCTCAAAGCCTGTTTTCCAGGATTGGGTCTGAAATGTATTGATAAACCAGTTAAATGAATACTTGCCACATCTCATCTCTGACAGAGCATGGGTAGTCACTTCCTGCAGGAGAGAACAGGGGAGGTACAGCAGGAATCTGGCATCAGACCAGAGATTCTCGATGGCGGTGGGCTATCGCTCCCCGAGGGGATGCATTACATTCTAATTTGAGGCTGTTCTTTTGAAAGTGTGCTGGGAGTGTGCAGTTCCAGAAAGGACCTTGACATCATCATTGCCATTCCAACCATGGAATTTAATTTATGTAGCAATTTTATACAACATGAAAGGAGAACGTTAGATACCCATGTTACGAGACGAGACTATGATTCAGTTAGTTAACTAAACTGTGTTCCGAATTCACCCACGTGGAAGCTTCCCTGTGAAAGGACTGACCATCTACTGTTGGTGGAGCAAGCAGCTGACATGATCAGGGCCACTGCCAGCACCAGGAGGGAGCCTGGCCTATGGGAAGTGCTCAGTAAGTATATGCCCAACGTGTTTGCTATTGATTCCTCGGGAGAACCAGCCCTGCACTGAACTGCCCTAACAGTGCAGCCAGGGTTGTCCTCACAGTTTCCTGTGTATATATTACTGTCATGAGAACCACCTTGGACAAGCGATGAGCCTACAGGGGCCAGAGCCCTAAGACAGACATCCCGAATCACAATCTCCAGGAATGGTTCCAGGAACGCGTATGTTTATTGCCCTGGGTACGTCGTACAGTAGAAGAATTTGATTTATAGTTGTTAACTATAGTTATAACTATAACTGTAGATCGCCAAATCTACAGCGGGGCTTTTTTTTTTTAATTTAATCGACAGCCTCCAGTTTCCTTAATTCTCCAATACTACCATTTATTCCTTTATTTAACACATTTGCTGAACTCCCGTGTGCACTGATAGCTACGTGGTGGGGTTACAAAAAGATGAGGAGACCAATGCCTGCCATTGTAGACTTGCAGTCTAGTGAAGGGATTGGCATATGCTTAAAAAAAAGAAAAAAAGAAAAGAGAGAAAACATGGTCTGTTCTGTTCAGAGGGAAGACTACGGTGATGCTGAGGTTGGACAGTGGGCAGCGGCCTCACTCCGCCTGAGTGATGAGGGGGAGGCTTCAGTGAGGGGGCGGAAGAGGAGTGAGCTCTCCAGAGGAGATGCAAATGTACAGGGGACTCTGCATGGGGGGGCTGGCCCGGCATCAGCATCGCTGAGCATTGGTGCAGCTCAGCAGAGCGGTGGGCAGCCTGAGGGACCCGAGGAGGAGTCACAGGGACCCAAGGGTCTGTTTGTCAGGAAATTAGTATCTCATCTTAGAAGGAGTAGAGACCATTGTATCCCATCCTCTTAGCAAGCAGGGCAATTACATGACGGATTTGTGTTTAAGATCACACTAGCAGCAGGGCCCAGAACACATGGGTAATAGCAGGCCAAGATGAGAGATTAAGGCGATGTGACGCTGGGGCGGCTCTGGGGACCCTTATGAGACCCGAGCCCCAAGACTTCTCTGCTTCTGGATGATTGCTTCTCCTACCTGGCACGTTGGAACCAACTTGAATGGTGTAGAAGCTCCCCTAAGCAAAGTGTTTAAAAACATTTCCTTACTTAGGATTTTAGAGAAGAAGGAGAAGGAGAAGGAGAAGGAGAAGGAGAAGGAGAAGGAGAAGGAGAAGGAGGAGGAGAAGAAGGAGGAGAAGAAGAAAGAAGAAGAAGAAGAAGAAGAAGAAGAAGAAGAAGAAGAAGAAGAAAAGAAGAAAGAAGAAGAAGGAGAAGAATTATTTTCACAAAAGTCCAAGACAAAGTGCTTGGTACATTTTGGCTTAGGAGAAAAATAAAACCAAACAAAGCGAGCAAAGGCAGCACAATTTGAGACAGTAAGTAATACTTTCAATGCTCCTTTGGGCTGCCGATGCTGCTTCTCTGTTTCTAGCATCTACTGCATCACTGGGGAGGAACATTACAGAAGTTCCCTCTACCACTGATGTTTTCAGTGTGGCGATGCAGCCTGAATAAATGGTGTGCAATCTGTGTACACTCTGAAAAAATGTGCTGTGGATTTGGGGTGAGAGTGATGAGTCAGTGTAGATTCATCGATTGTAGTAAATGTGGGATGAAGATAATGTGGGGGAGGGGGTGCCTGTCGGGGGGGGGGCAGGGGCCCTTAGAAAATCTCCCTACTTTCCTCTCCATTCTTCACTAACTTTAACACTGCACCTAAAAAAAAAAAAAAGCAAGTTGCAGGGAAGTTTGTAAAGTATGCTCCTATGTTTAAAAAACTGCACAGGTAGGCTCATCTAACTGTCCTCTTCAAGATCTGTGCATTTGCTCTATGCAGATATACAGGAAAAACAATATGTGTGTATTAAAATGTAAAATATATGTTATTTTTCAGGAGATGCTTGCCGATTTTTTTGTTCCTTTAAAAATGTTGTCTAAATTTGTAATGGAAGGATCAATGCCCTCAAGCAGGACAGCTGTTGAGACCAGGGGTCCCCTTTCCTACAGTCGTGAAACTCAATCTACTCTTATACAAAGTGATCATGGGTTCAGTCTACATAACGAGTGTGGATATAAAGGGATATTGGATTCTTAAACACGCACCTTCCTAGTGATGCCCTAACTTCCTTAATTAAGGGCAGAACCCAAGTACCAACACACCTATCTTTTTTCCTCAGAAAAAAGAAAATGATACATTCTTTATAAACCCTTTTTGAAAAAAAAAAAAAAGGAAAGCCTCCTTACTCTAAAATCACATCTCTTGCACATACATTTCTCATCGAGGGAGACATGCAGTAAGCAAGACGCTCTAAGAGTGCCCTTTATGTTATAGGAGCACGAGCACCTTTGGAAAATCCAAGAAAAACAACAGACTTTCAAGTGCACCTGCGAGCCAACTGCTCCATCCTGTTGTTCTGTCCTTGCGGAGGATCTGTGGCCTCCCTCAGTGAAGGGACCCCCTCACCTCGGGACCCCGTGCACATCCCAACGTGAAGGGCCACACAGGTCATGTGTGTGTCCTCTCGTCTGCATCTGTGCGACACACCATGTCCACCTGCAGCTCTGCAGGTACCACCTAAGCATTTGCAGGTAGGGCTTGCCCCGCGTCCCCAGGCTCCAAAGAATAACTGACGCTCTGTGCATGTGTGTGTGTGTGTTAACAAAGCCTCCCTGTTCCCAAACAAGAAGGCCCCTCAATCCTCCCGAGAAGGCACTTGGAGAATGTCCAGGGCTGACACTTGACCCTCACTCCTCGGAGGTGAAAGGCAGCACGCACAGTGTCACCTGGCCCCTGACACCCTTCCCTTTACACTTAATCAGCCGGGCCCTGATAAATGAGCTTGCCTGGAGGACAGTGAGGGGCCGCCGCTGTGTCTGCGCCTGCCCTGCACACCTTCCCAGACTAAACAGCCAGGGGGTTGCAGGGAGCCGGGCTGCAGCCCCCAGAACTGTTTTGACCAGTTGGGGGGCCCTGCCCTCTGCAATGACCTCTGCTGGGGGTGGTGCCGTGTGCCCTGCACACCTGCTCCCTCCATGGGGAGGCCCCGCAGGCCTGGCTTGGGTCACCAGGGCACAGACTCCCCAGAGCCACCCCTGTGATAACGCTGGCCAGCCAGGTTCCAAGAGCCGTTATCTAAAGGGCAGGAGATACCCCCAGACGCCAAAAGAAAAACAACTGCAGTTGCACAGAAATTATGGATCAGAAGTTTTTATAAACACGTGCACACACACACACGCGCACACATAACCAACCTTGAAACTAAAGGGTTTGACTCTTAGCCTCAAACAGAGCAGTTGAGCTGCCTGATCTGAAACCCACTCTAGTGGTTTGGAAAGCTGATAACGTCCTTGGTTTATGAGCCAGGGCAAGGGCCTTTGGGTTCTCTCTCTTACACACGGATGCCGGGAGCACAGGCCACTTTCAGAAATGTACCCTGTGGAACCCTCGTACGCTCCCCAAGATGTGTGCTGAAATATGCCTTTTGCAACTTTGTGTGAAGTGGCCAAATACCATAGATATCCATTGACAAGGGGCTTCTAAAATAAATAAAGGACAGTACACTACCCAACGCTTTGTGCTACGTGCTGATGAAAACGCTGCCAACGTACACTAGGATGGAAGAACCAAAAGCTCGCGGAACATACATTCAAATAATATGATTCCATGACATCATAAGCAACCAGCAAACAAACAAAACAACATGTTTATGAAATCACACATAGGCCCACGGACTAGAAGAATAGAGCCAAACCGGTTTTGAAGACATTGCCTGTGAAACAGACCCATAAATGCAGACAACAAACTGAGGGTTGCCAGAGAGAAGGGTGGTGAGGGATGGGCAGGGCGGGTGAAGAGGGGAGTGGGATGCACGAAAATGAGTGACTCACAGGGATGAAGGGCACAGCCCAGGGAACACAGTCAATGGTGCTGTCCTAGCATTGCACAATGACACATGGTCACCACGCTTGTGGTGGGCACAGCGTCACGCATCGACTTGTCAGGTTGTACACCTGAAACTAATGTAACACGGTGTGTCTCCTACACTTCAATTAAAAGAGAGAGAGAGAGAGAGAGAGAGAGAGAGAGAGATTACCTGGGGGAGGTGGAGTGGAATTGGGAGATGGGAAGGAAAACTTTCAACTTGAACTTGATATATTTCTGTATCTTTTGGCTTGGTGTCCTGAGCTAGGATCATGGACTGATTTCACTTAAAAAAAAAAAATAGGAGCATCTGCCTTTGTCACACATAGTTGAAGATCAGCAGGACAAGACATGCAAAGCAACAGGCAAACAGGCACAAAGCAAAGGGATGAGGACACCCCTAGCATCCACACCTCCAGGGAGAGGGAGAGTCTGGTGGGCCTCGTGGATGCTTCGAGCCTGGGAAACCTACTCCTCTTCCATCCTCAATGTCCTGAGAGTCAGGCATGAATTCCTTTTTTTTCTTTTAAAGATTTATTTATTTATGATAGACATAGAGGAGAGAGAGAGAGAGAGAGAGAGAGAGAGAGAGAGAGAGGCAGAGACACAGGAGGAGGGAGAGGCAGGATCCATGCTGGGAGCCCGACATGGGACTCGATCCCGGGTCTCCAGGATCGCGCTCTGGGCCAAAGGCAGGCGCTAAACCACTGAGCCACCCAGGTATCCCCCAGGCATGAATTCCATTGAGATGGATCTGGATGAGAAGGAGTTTGTTAGTTGAGGAGAGAGGTTCATGCAGGCAGAGGGACCGGGAAGTGCATCAGGTGCCACCACAGTAACAGGTGTCCCAGTACGGCCCTTTCGGGGTTGGCAGGAAAGGAGTGTACGGGGGCAGACTCACAGCTCTGCGGGGCAGGCCCGAATCTGCCGGGAGCCCAGCCCAGGCCCGGGGCTCCGTACCACGAAGCTCACTGACACGGCAGAGGCGTCTTGAATGGTTAGAATATAAAGGTGTATGAGGTCAGAGCAGAAAGGGACAAGTGGGAATTTGGGGGACGCCTGGGTGGCTCAGCGGTTGGGCGTCTGCCTTTGGCTCAGGGCATGATGCTGGGGTCCTGGGATCGAGTCCCGCATCAGGCTCCCTGCATGGAGCCTGCTTCTCCCTCTGCCTATGTCTCTGCGTCTCTCTCTGTGTCTCATGAACAAGTAAATTAAATCTTCAGAGAAAAAAGAAATGGAAGTTTGGTGAGGGAGAGCATGTGAGAGGCTGCCGCGGGCCAGTTCCAATTCCAAGCACTACTGGAAGACCTTCTTCATTCAGCCTTTGGACTCAACCAATGGTTTATGCAGGACAGTTGCAATCACTCCAACTTCATTCGCATATTAATTCCCGGGGTATTTACCGAGTGAGGCACTGAGGTTCCAAGCACACGTATGCACCAAACACTGTTCCAGGAGAGAAGAATTGAGCATTAAAATAGACAAAGTTGTCTTCGTGAAGCTTATAGTCTAGTGGGGGAAGACAGACCATTAAAAAAGATTCTAACTGTGTGTCGTTTGGCTATAAATGTCATGGAGAAATACAAAGAATAGTAAGAGGGATAAAGGGTCTAATGGGAGCGAGCCCAGGGGGTAGGCTTTATTTTTCACAGAGAGTTAGGTAAGATCCGCGTGAATAAAAGACTGAAAAAAAATAGGAAAGGCAGACAGGAATTTGGGGCAAGACCTTTTCCAGGCCGCGGAAGCAGCGTGTGCAAAGGTCCTGAGGTGACAACGTGCTTGGTTTGGTGGAGGAACAGCAAGGAAACCAGAGGAACTCAGGAGAGGGGGCCTACAAACCTCCCAGTTTAGAAGTTCATTGACGCTTCCTCTACAAATTTGTTCTTCATTTCCCTTTTGCCTTTCCAAGGATATCAAAAATGTTTCTACTTAACAGAACAGTTCAAGTTATTACTTTTCATTTTCCTTAGAAAGGAAATGAAGTATATAGAGATTAAATCAAAGGCCTAATTACAGATCCAAAATTATGATTGGTCTCTGTTTTATATACACTGTAACAAAACCCGTGCCAGGCAAGTTCCTGCCTGACCTCTCCTTGGGCCCAATAACCATATGTTGGCCGCCTCCCTGTTTCCCTCCACGTCTGCAGCTCTCCAGAAACGAAAACGCTCCTCTTATCCATCATTAGACTGTCTTTACATCGTGTGATGTGGTTTCCATTAAAAAGTCATTTCTTCTGTAGTGAAATTATAATATCATTCATTTATTTTTCAGTTCAGCCAACAAATATTTACTGGACCAAAGCTCTGCTCTAAGAAAGGTGCAAGAAGCCAAAGAAACAGCAGTGGCAGACGGAGCACGGTTTCCTCCTACCCCAGTGGCGATTCGAGTTTAGTGGAACAAGCAAACATTCAACGGATACGTAGATCGTGAAGTCTAGAAATCTTACCGTGGTTAAGCATTATAGGGATTGGCATTGGAACAGAAATGGTGCAAGGCTGCCAGAAATCTCAGACAAAAGATGATTTGAAATTGGGAAAAAAGAAAGAAAGAAAAACCATAGGGGATAAAACAGAGGGAGCTGAATTAGAACCCGGGCGTAGCGTGCTGGGGCTGACGCGGAGCCAGTGTTCTGTGCTTCCGGGGCGAGAAGAGTGGTTATGAATGTCCCAGGGAAGCCAGGGACAGGGATTCAGTTGGGGAGAGTGACAACCTCAAAGTTTGAATAAAAGGGGAATTTCGGGGGGCACCTGGGTGGCTCAGGGGTTGAGTGTCTGCCTTTGGCCCAGGGCGTGATCCCGGGGTCACAGGATTGAGTCCCACATCGGGCTCCCTGCAGGAGCCTGTGTCTCTGCCTCTGTGTGTGTGTGTGTCTCTCATGAATAAATAAATAAAATCTTAAAAAGGGGGATGGATTTTGGGCTGCAAACTGGTTAGAAGAAGCGGTGGCTAGACACTGCATTCACAGAGCACCTCACAGGATATGGAGGATGATGTCATGTGCTTATATTAAAATGTTGGGGTGCTAGGAGATAAGTCCCCCCGAGCCCCAGCCCCTACCCCAGGCCAGGGGGAGCGTTCCTTCCACAGGGGTGGGCACACTGCCCAATCCCCACGGTGGCCTCCCAGAGGCACTGGATTTCTTGAGATGAAACTGCAACCCCTCCCAGGAAGGCATCTGAAGGGGGAAGCCTCCCAAATGAGACCAGATCTGGCCCTTCTGGGCCCTTCCTGGCCCCTGGGAAACAATTATGAATGAGAAAGTAAAAGCTGTGTCATGTTTGAGGGCCCAGGCCTGCGAGGGTGTGGAGGCCGTGTGGTTGACCTATTTCTAAAGCTTGCACATTTTCTCCCCCCACATCCAAAAACCACTGAGAAACAATTCTGCTCTCCTCTCAGTGTCAAGTGCAAAGTTACAGGACCTCCCTCCCACCATCAAGTCCTTGTCCCTTCTGTGGCCCCGGCCAGCCTCCCAGCCTCTTGGCAGAGTGCCTTGAGTCTGCAGCTCACGAGATGCACCTGGCCAGGGTCCTCGAGCCACCTTTTGGCCAATGGGCAACACCCTGGCCTCACGCCTGCCCGAGCTGGAGATGGGGAGTTTCCCTGGGGTGGGCCTGGCTCGATGGGCCGGGTCCCTCCACTGAGCACAGCACAGCACCCCCCCCACACACACCCACTGGGGCAGCAGGGCAGGGATGAAGTGAGGGGTGCTCAGCAGCCAGCAGACCCGGATTGGTGGGATAGTTAGATGCATCTCCAAGTGTGTAGACGCTACCCAGTCACGCAAGGGGATCACCCGGGTAGAAATGGACAACCCACGCAGGCCATGGCGCTCAGGAACATCAGGAGGTTTTGTGGTTATCTTCTTTCACAGCTTACTTCGGGGCTCACCAAGGTATATTTTTGTGCCTTTCCATCGTCATCATGATTTCTCATGGAATTTAGGGAAAAGAAAAGAAAGAAACAAGAGAAACAGGGCAGGAAGACAGTATGGATGCAGCCTGAGCCTCTTATAATCGGAAGTGTGGGATGTAAAGAGGCTTCCTTGCCAAGAAAGAAACCCTGCCGAAATGATACAGGGTGAATAAACCACAGGCCCCCAATTAACGGCAGTGTGGGACACCGTCGGGCCACACACACGGAAGGCGGGCCCTGCAGCCAAGGCGGCGGAAGTCAAGAACTGGGAATTCTCAGAAAATAGATAGAGACAGGAATGAGGGTGGGGGTGGGATCTGAGAAAGGACATTTCAAATCCTCTTCACTCCTCTGAAGCAGATGGAAGAGTCTTCATTCTCTAACACAGCGACTTGAGACCGAGCACATGTCCAGGCCACACAAGCGCTGAGGTAGGGACTAGAGCAGGGCCCGCGTTCCAGGAGGAGGGTGCGTGCCCCTGATCTTGCGGGCATTCGGGGCTCCGGATGCTCCCCCCTCGACAGTTCCCCCCACCCCGGGCCATGTCTGCGATGCTGCTCAAAATGTCCTGCGGGTTTTTTGAAGGTGGTGACCCACTGTCCCGGGAGGGGAGAGGGGGTCGAGCTCGTAAAATGGGCCAGTCAGTGATAAAACCAGGAACCAGGCACACGGGCTCGTCTGGTGACCCTAGTCGAGACCCACTGGTTTGGGGCAGCCTTGGGCGAGCCTCACACGGGTTCACCACGAGGTTCAGCCCAGCAGATGGTATCTGTTCCCCGGGCCAGGGACGTGGGCTTGGCCTAGGCCCCACGGAGACACGCTACGGCCAGAGCCTGAGGGAGACTGTGTTATACCAACGGTTGGATGTGACTAATTAAGAGTCAAAGTGACACAGTGAGGCTCATGGAGAGAAAACCACAGATTCTTCTGGTTTGGCCTTTACTGGTCCTTAGATGTGTGAGCCCTGGGAGCCAACACCGAGGAGGGGTCTCTAGGACAGAGGGAAGGGCTGCCCCGCAAGTGGCCCTGGGGACACGACATCCATTGCCCATGGGACCCAGGTGGAAGACCTCAGGGGTCTGTCGGTGAGTGGATGTAAGAGGCCCCCACAAATCCTTGAGGGAACTGGGAGCCTAGGAGGGGGAGAGAGGAAGGAATGTGAGGTGTTGGCTTGAAATAAGGAGCAGACAAGTGGGGGCCTAAGCCCTCGAGCTTTCATAATCGTGGTTCACGTGACCTTATCAATAACTATAAACTGCAGAGCCCAAAGAAATCTGAGCCGCACTGGGGTCTGAGAGAGCTGAGGGACACAGTCATGGAGAAAAGTATATTATCTTCTGGTGGATTACAATGTGTCAGAGGCCACGCTAGGGAGCATGGGAACGTGATTGTTTTTTGAGACTTAAAAAGCAGTCTTATGAAACGTGCTATTACCATCCATTCCGTTTTAAGATAAGGCCCAGAGAGTTGCGGTGACCTGCCCAAGGTCACACAGGCCGTCCTTGTGGTCCCGCAGGGGCCATGTTGCAAGGAGGTGAGGCCGTGGGGCCTGAGCCAGGCTCCCTGGAAAGCAACCCCCGGATTCCCTCCCTCCCCACTTGCCCCCCACTTGCTGTGGTGTTTTAACACGATAAACTTAGAGTAGGGCCTGGCACCCGGTGGGGGATGGATAAATGCGGGCCATCAGTTGGTTGTGGTGTAGTACTGTACACACACCAAGAGCCTCACCGGAGAAGCCGGGTTCCAGCAGTCTGACTCCATTGTCTGAGCTCTAAACTTCTGCTGCGGGCTGAGCCGTAATTGTGAGAGGCCGGGTCCCTGCTGTCTCCCCCGCCAGCTGCTCAGGCACAGGGTTTTCTGCTGAACTAGTTATTTTACCAACAGCTGGTACGCGTCCTTCCTGCCCTTTCCTCTGGAAACTGTGCACACCCCCACCTTGAATGGTTAAAGGGCGACTGCAGGAATATGCAGTGGCTGCGTGGCTTTGCCGTTGTTCCACGTTTCGGGGCAGCCTTCTGGGCCCGTGGCTTCCGAGTGCGTTTTGACAGGACCACTCGGAATAGAAGCGTGTCCGGGTTCCCTTGCCCAAGTGTCCTTATCCTAGGAGGGCTCCCTGGAAGTAGCCCTCACTGAGCTTCTCCACGCAGAAGTCTTCATCTTGTCTAGTCAGCTAGACATTTCCTACCATTTGACATGTAATCTACTTAAATATAAAGAGGCTGCTTTTCTGGCATCCTGATTTATCTGCAAGAATGGAATCTTCAGTTCTTTAGCATTTGACACAACACCATATGCCTTTTCCAGAATTTCCTAGCATTCAACTGCTGTTCAGTTGCTGTCTTTCCCACGAGCTAAGTGTTAAGCTTGAAATAATAGATTTGCTAACAATTCTGCTTCTTTTATCTCTTATAGAAACAGTGTCATTTTGCAATAATTTTCCTGCACTTGTGGGGATCTGAGATGAAAATGCTAGAATGTGATTTTTTTTTTTTTTTTTTTTCTGGGCAAAGCCGATACTAGTGATATCCAGCAGCTGGCTTGCCCGTTCCTGCCCTGGCTCAAAAAAGAAGCCAATCCTAACAGAGGCTGTTCAAAGCAAAACTGGTTCTGGTCATCAGAAATTCAAAGACATTTTGAAATATTTAATATTTGTAACACACTTGCATTTTCAGAGCTTTACTCATCATCGCTTACTACCAACTTTTAAAGATCTTTTTCTTTAACTGATAGGTATTTTGAATACATGTAATTAACCAAATTTATCTTTCCTTTTTCTCCATTTTAGACAACTTCTTTTATTACACAGTTTCTAGACGTGGCCAAGGCTGAAAACACGTATTTAAATTCACTAAAACAGTTTCATTTTTCTTGCATACAATCCTTTAATTTTAATATTTTTCTTATAGGTCCTAATGATGTTGCCAGAAGGAACGGTCTCTTTAATAATGAACATGTTATGCAAAATTTCAGGTTTTATTGGGAGAGGCCTCTGTACACTTTGCAATTTCAGTGATTTTTCATGTTGGTTTTATTCAAGTAACGCCTTAACTGCCTAGGACAACCAACTAAAATCGAGTCATTTTGGAGTGTCAGTTTGTAGGAAGCACTTCCGGATGGAAATCTACCCTGCTCAAGCACCTTTTTCACAAGGATGAGATCTCTAAGATTCTGCATATGTTCCCATTGAGGTACCAGAATAATATGATGAATTTTGGGTAGGTGAATGTACCCCTTGCCCATCCCTGAGCAAGGGGCTTGTCATTGGGAATTTAGCTGCAAGTAACTGAAACAAACTGTGAAATGAAATAAATATGATGGATGCCAGAAAAACCCTGTCCACTGGCCCAGAGATACATGAAGTCTTCTATTTGCCAAGCATGATGCTTGCATGAGTGCTATGGTAGGTGAATGACATCCCCCAAAAAGACATGTTGAAGTCCCAACCCCAAGCACCTTTGTATGTGCACCTATTTAGAAATAGTGTCGTTGGGACTCCTGGGTGGCTCAGCGGTTGAGTGTCTGTCTTTGGCTCAGGGTATGATCCCATCATCCTGAGGTCCTGAGATCTAGTCCCACACTGGGCTCCCTGCGAGGCACCTGCTTCTCCCTCTGCTGTGTCTCTACCTCTCTCTGTGTGTCTCTCATGAATAAATATATAAAATCTTGAAAAAAAAAAAGAAAGAAAGAAATAGTATCCTTGCAGAGGTAATCAAGAAAGATGAAGTCATGCTGAATGAGGATGGGCCCTAAATCCAATGAGTGATGTCCTTGGTGTGACATGTACAAAAACTTTTCTGATACCACTTGTACCCTGTACTGCATGCACCCCCCCCCACACACACACACTCACTTGCACAGAAGAGCAATTCATTAACAAATATCCAAACTCCACAAGGAAGCCATCTTCCATAAAGAGGAAACAGCACAGTCTATATGAAGATCAGACTCCCTGGAATTCAAGATCAATAAGAGAGCACAAAAGAAGTTGGTTTTGAAATTATTTAGAAATATGAAGCAAAAATAGTACACTATGAGAAAAGAACAGGCAGTTTTAGAAAAAAAAACACATTTTAAGACTTTAAGATCCAATAAAGTAAGGTAAAAATTCCAAGAACTAACATGAAAAACTTAGTGGACAGGTTAAATGACAATTTTTTTTAAGATTTTATGTATTTATTAATGAGAGGCAGAGATATAGGCAGAGGGAGAAGCAGGTTCCCTGTGAGGAGCCCGATGTGGGACTTGATGCCAGGACCCCCAAGATCACAACCTGAGCCAAAGGCAGATGCTCAACCGTGGAGCTACCCAGGTGCCCCTAAATGAAAAATTAAATGCAGTTAAAGACAGATACGGATCTGAGTATAATCACAAGAGGGATTCATTGTGGAGTTTAAAAAATACTCCTATATCTTTGCAAGGGATCTTCAATACTTTATTCTCTACGGTGTTCTACATTAATAAAGAAATGAATGTCACCTCTATTCATTTGCTACTCCCATAATTTTAAATGGACTCTTAGCCAAAATTACAGTGAATTTTTCTATTGTGGTTGAAACGAATTGATTCTGAATGAGAAACTCCTGTCCTAGATGCCAATTTCCCCTTCTTCCTCCTACTGCTGTGTATGCAACGTGAGTTTAAAGGCAGCACATGGGACACCTGGGTGGCTTAGCAGTTGAGTGTCTGCCTTCGGCTCAGGGCATGACCCCGGGGTCCTGGGATCGAGTCCTACATTGGGGTCCCCACAGGGAGCCTGCTTCTCCCTCTGCCTGTGTTTCTGTTTCTCTGAGTCTCTCATGAATAAATAAATAAAATCTATATTTTAAAAGAAAAGCATCACAGAAGACCCAAAGCCAAACCATTCTTTCTTTCAGCATTAGTACAAAGCTAACACATAAAGGCAAAAAATCTCCACATTTGATAACATCCAATTCAATCAATTACTGATCAAACACCGAACACAATCCGAGAAGTGCTATACAGAACGGCTTATGGCAAACTCTGGCTTCAGCTGCTGGAATCTGAGAGCACCAGGAGGCAGAGATGGCTGCGTTAGGGGCTTGCCCTGGGCTCAAAGACAGCTGGTCAACAGTGATGAGTCATGATGAGAGGTGCTAGGAATAAGTAAACAAAAGAAACCGAGTTTGTCATCAATAGGAAGAGCAGCTTCCAGAAGACATGGCTAAGCCCTCGTACCCAGATCCCTTCCCCACTGCTCCTTCTTCTTCCTCAGATTACTTATTTGTTTATTGAGATCTCTCGTTGGATTATTGAGATATTAACTAGTCACACTCCATAGATATGGTAACAAGAAAGAAGGTAATTTAATAACTGAAGTTCGAAAAACATCTGTTTAATGATATCCCTCAACATTTTCAAACAGTATCATTGCAGTTCCAGTAAATAGTGGGCACTTTCTTGGTAAGTATATACGTTCTGTTTGTAAGTCTCTACACATGGATTGAATTTCAAGTTAAACTCTGATAATAATGAGGCAAAAATAATTGCTGTTGCGAGTTTTTAAAGAGTAAAGTGGTGAGATTTTCCTTGGAAGTATTATCATTGATTAAAATAGCACATACGCACATACAGATCTTAGTTTAAATTATAGGAAGGATCACCAATCATTGAAAAAAGAGATGAATAATTTAATAATCATGGGTAAAATGAGTAAAATTTTGGAAAAAATAGGCACGAGACTATTCTCTCACACATTAAACCAAAATATATCCTGAAAAGATATATTTGTTGCATATTTGTTGTTGTTTGATCTAACAACAACAGCAAAACTCCTAAAAGAGCATACAGAGTAATATGAAAAATTCCATTTTTGGTCATTAACAGAGCAGTCTGAATACAGTTTCTATGAAGAGTAGCTATCAGGAGTATTGGAGCCAAGAAAAGAGTGACATTCTATGTGGCAAAGAGCAGAGATAAAATAATTTAGTAAAAGGCTAAATATGCAATGCCTCAAATTTGATATTTATGTATGTCCCATTTGATTCCAAAATCAGACTAAGATGTTTACAAAGCTATACATGAGGGGGATCCCTGGGTGGCTCAGCAGTTTAGTGCCGCCTTCGGCCCAGGGCGTGACCCCGGGGTCCGGGGATCGAGTCCCACATCGGGATCCCTGCAGGGAGCCTGCTTCTCCCTCTGCCTGTGTCTCTGCCTCTCTCTCTTTGTTTCTCATGAGTAAATAAATATAATCTTTTAAAAAAAAACATAAACAAAGCTATACTTTATAGAGCAAAATAAAGTAACCTAAAAATAAATAACAAGGGAAAGCAAAAATAATTATAATTGTATTATATTATATGGAACAGAGAATTATTATATAGTATTATATGTTCTAATTCTTGTTTTAAATTTGGATACACTTTCTCAAAGTATCACTGTAGCTATAAGGTTCCCAGAAGCAAGCAGGAAGGTTGAACGTGGACATCTATGAAATTTCCATAAATCACATCATTATCTTCAAATCTAGAATTTTCATATAGATTCGAAAGGTCTCATTACAGGATATAATAGCCAGAGTTGGGATGGTTGTCACAACTGTAGCTGTAACAAAAGTTTTCAAGCTAGCAACGTTACTTTTTTCTAGAGTCACAATATCCAGCTACTGTGCAATGGAGACTCAACAAATGGATATTGAATTATCAAGTGGTACCTACATTCTGGAACATATTTGGGCAGCCCTGAGAATTTTAAATAAGATCATATTCCATCCCAGAATGCCATTTCTAGGAAAATATCATAGGAAATAATTGTAGGTGCAAACAAAGACTTATGTTCAAGGTAAATTACGGTATTATTTATACCGGTAAGAAATTGGGAGCCAATCACACGTTCAACAAAGGAAGAATTGTTATGTTACACCCGTTTAATAGACTGTTTCACGGGCATTAAAATAATGTTACAGTTTTCCAAAGATATAACGTTATGTTTAAAAGGCATTAAATACGGTATGATCTCAGCAGAATAACGACACAGACAAAATAATAGGTACTTGGGCATGAATTCAGTGATTCTTTTCTCTGAATTTTCTGATTTTCTCCAGTTTGCTTCCTATGGATGTACAGGTCTTTTTGAAAGAGTGACTTTTCTTCTGTTTTGAAGAACCTTTCTGCAAATGAAGGAAGAGGCATGCATCCCGGGACATGGGTTTTTGTTTGGGGTCTTGGGTGGCAGGTGTGTGTGCCTATGTGCTCACGCGTGTGTTTTTGATGGGCAGGATCGAGGCTTGTGCTAATAGAGCAAAACATTCTAAAAAGCACGTCGAAGGGGATTAATCAGAAGATCAGGCCTGGAATCATCACAGGTGGAAGGGGATGATTAGGGATTAGGCCCCGGCTAGCCGACTGAGCTCGAGGAGGGAACAAGCAAGAAGAGCACAGATACAGAAACAGTTAAGACAAGACACAGAAATCCTCAGGTGAGCCCGTGAGGATGTCAGAAGGACTCAGAGAGCAGGAGGGCCGAGCAGAAGCTTCGAGGCTAGGGATGGATGTTTTGGAGAGGTTGATTTGTTGGTGGATTCCAGAAAACTGCCTTTTTATCAGGGGGTGAGGGGGCCTGTAGGCTGTGCTCTAAGAGGTCCTAGAGGAGATGTCCACATGTACGTGACCCCTAACACACCTGAGGCTGGAAAACCAAGTGTGGGGAGACAGCAGGTGAGCCCCCACTCAGAATCTTAGGGAGGAATCCAGAAGATGATGAGGACCTCAGTGGCAGGAGGTCCCCATCGGCAGCACGTGGGGGCACGAGGACCCAAGTGGCCCCTTGAGGAGGAGCAAGTGTGAACGTGGTGGAGGTCGGGACACTAAGGAGCCCTGTGGTTTGGATTTGGGGAAGTCCTCTGTGTCGTCAAGTGACAAGAATGTTCTGTGTTTAAGCAGTGTGTCCTGAATGCACACTCATGGAGTGAGGTGCTGAGGTTACCAGAAACACTGAGGGACAGCAAGGACAAGAAAGTGTCCAGGTCATTCGGGGAAATGCTGATTTCTAAAAAATGAATGAATGAATGATCAGGAAGAGTCACTTATTATGGGTTTTCCAGAGGCTCTTACTTCTATGATATTGTGTTGGATGAACGTCCAATGAAGAGGCTTTAGCAGGCTCTTTTAGTAGATTTAACCAGAGGAGACTTTTTTTTCTAAAAACAGATTTGAACGTCTCTGGAACTAAAAGTTCCTCAGGGAGGGAAAGGGGAAAGGGAAAGTAGGAAGGAGAGAGAGAAAAGAGGGAGCAGGGTGCAGCTCCAAGGACCGCCCACTGGCCAAGGTGAGGCCGGCTGAGCTCCCACCCCCTCCTGGGCCGGGCACCTGCCCAGGGCACACAGTGGCAGGTGGCACCTTGAAGACGCCCCCATACAGCTTCTCAACAGCTGGAGATTTCCCTCGACCTCTCTGCCACTCACCACAGATTGTTCTGGAATTTAATGCAGTAACTCAAAGCTTTCATACTTTTCACTAGTGGTGTTATTATATTCCTTTCTCCAAAAAAAAAAAAAATTAATGTTAAACGCGTGTTGACCTTCAGCAAATACCCTTGGCCAATTATTAAAGTGACAGTTTTCCCTTTTGTCTGTGAATTCGAGTCACGGGTTTCTACTAGGGGACCCTCTTGGTGTTCCTTGGTGGACTCTAGTTGGTGATGATGCATTATTTATTATTTTAAAAAATATACCAGGAGGTAATTAGTCAAGGGCTAATTTTTCATTTAGAAGGTTTTCATCTGTACTTGTAAGACGGACTTGTATTTTTACTTTCTTACGCTGTTTTTGTCCAGTTCGTCCTTAGAGTTGTGCTAGCTACGTGAAGTTGAATAGAGTGGCTTCCTATCATCATCTGTGCTCTGGAATTTAAGAAATATATGTCATATAGAGGGAATTATGTGTCCCTCAAATTTGGTGTAGCTTACGCAAAACATGCGGTTTTTGATAACATTTTACATTTTTCTAGGTTAGTGTAATGAGGTCTTCCATGTCACCTTCAGACAAATTTGTAAATTTTATTTTCCTAGAAAATTATTTAATCCAACACATTTCCAAATGTATTGAAATGAAGTTGTACATTATTTAAAAATTTCAAAAATGGTTGTGTGTGTGTGTGTGTTTTAAGATTTTATGTATTTATTCATGAGCAATACCGAGAGAGAGGCAGAGACACAGGCAGAGGGAGAAGCAGGCTCTCTGCAGGGAGTCCGATGCGGGACTCGATCCCAGGACCCTGGGATCATGACCAAGCTGAAGACAGACGGTCAACCACTTAGCCACCCAGGTGTCCCCAAAATAGGGTTTTGTTTGTTTGTTTGTTTTAAGTAAAATACGTACTTGGTAAAATCAAATCACTGAAAGGGGGGTATATGGTGAACAATGTCTCCCTCTTAACCCCTATTTACATTTCCCAATTTCCCCTCTTCAACTGACAGGCTATCAATTTTACAAGTTTCCTATTGAATCCCCCTGAGGAGATAGTTGATGCATATATGTGTGTGTGTTTACATACAGACACACTCCTTTTAAAGGTACAGATGTGAATGTATTACGTACACTGTTCTGCGTCTTAATTTTTTCATGTACTTTTTGGAGACAGTTACGTATCGGTACTTACAGAAGTGTATTTTTTAATGGAAACAGAATACGGCAACTAATGGACCATGATTTATTCAGTTTGTCTCCTTATTTCCAGCCTTCAGTTCTGTAATTAATAGCAGAATCTCCTATTCTCCGTTTATATTAACTAATGGGATTGTTACAAAATAAGAACAAATGAGATCACTACATTTAAATACTAATGTGTCATGTAGGACAATGCGGTTACATGGACACGGGGCAGAAATTGGCCACAGAGGGTCACTGGCATATCCCACGTGCAGTAACAACTAAAGTGCTATCCTTACAGAATGACCGGCCTGACCGAAGAGACAATCTGCTGATATGGGATTGGCTAGAGAATTTAGTAAGTCATAAGACATCACCTTCTGACTATTATTCAGGGAGCTCACCAGTCCTGTTGCTTATGCCAGGTCCGTCCAGCACATACTTCTTGAGCACCAGGCACTCTGCTGGGCACTCTAGATGTTATAGAAAATAACAAAAACTCTACTTCTACATGCTTTGAGTTTCACGGTCCTGACATTACTTTGGCCCCATCTGCATTCTCTACTGTAGCTCTGAGCACTAACGGAGAAGGAAAGAAAGGATGGGTAGTGTGAAAGTATCTGTGATGGAATTTATAATGTTGAGGGTTAAGAGGCCTGTAGAGAATATTTTTCTGTTGCTTAACTCTCTGGTGGTTGAAAATCAATGCTGTAATTAACGCAAAGTTGCTACAAGTGTCATTTGTCATTCAACATTATTTCTAGTTTTACTGGAAGATTAATGTGAATTTTTTTTATTTTTTCGTGGTGCACATATGTGTACTTGGATCCCATATACTGCAGCACAGTAGACTCTCCGGGCGTACCAGTGAGCATAAAAGTGAAAGCAATTCACCGAAAAGACTGCCTGGGTTCTTGAAGGTGTGTAATTAAACCATAGTTGATGGGTATGTCCACCGTGTCTCATCTTCTTGTCAGCAAAATAATACTTTCCCACTATTTTCTTTGATTTTGGATGCTTCTGGATCACTGTACCTTACACTTTGGGAAAGAGTTCACACTGTGAATCACTCCGTGAATTATTCCATACGTTGGCTTATGCCGAGTTTAGTATTTAGAATTTTTTGAACGTGATAAATTATTATGTTGCCCAGTCAGATGAAATGCATATTTCTTTGAACACATTCTACCATAATTTACAAATTCACAATTCGTCATATGCTTCTGATTCATTTCCACCTCAATCATCAAAATATAATCATGCAATTGACATTTGATCTCAGGATTCTTTTAAAAGTTTAAAGTTGTTTAGAAGCAGTAAACATCATTTTGTCAGTGGCAAGGAGGCTAAAACACCAAAGAATTCAGATTCGATTATGAAATTTGAACTGCGACTAAAATAGTCCAGCAAGTTCTTCCATTCTGTTCTCGAGGCATGCTCACTGCCCTTCTAACTAAGCGAGGTTTTCCATTATTTTTAATTGAACAGAGCCCCAGTAATGTTTCCAATCCCACAATGAGTAAACAAAAAGAACGAGGTGGACTCCACCCTTCAAGAGAATGGTTTTGCCTGACACCACAAACACTACAAGCTTGAAGGCCTAGAACAACTGTTTAGGCAGGTTGCTAACAAATAAATAGTTAAGACCCAATTACTTTGGTATCTCCACAGAACCAGTAATAGGTACGTCAAGTCTCCCTTCCTCGACTGTGGCTCAGTCGAGACTGCTGAACAAATCTCCATTGCCCTGCAGAAGGGAACCCAGAAATGGCAAAATAATGTCACTAAATATATAACACTTCATTCCAAGCATAGTAGGCAATCGGAAGAGTTTTTGTACTCTAAGATCTTCCAGTGGACCCAAAACACAAATGAAAATTTTGGTCAGTAAATACCATAACTTTGCATTATCTCTAAGTACAAGTGGAGACTTGGGAGGGAAGGAAGGAGGGAGGGAGGGAAAGAGAGAAAATGAAGTGACTAAATCACACCTTCCCTAAGAACCCAGATGATGGGACAATGGTACAATCAAATCATGTATAATATCCCGAAACCAGGGTCACTGAGAATCTTCAAGTACAATTCCTAGAATCTAATACTCACCCAAATTAAAACAAACATAAATTGGCCTCCTTTCATGAAGGCCAATTATAGCAAGTCCCCTGGAAGCAAGGGCCTGCATTCTGTGCAAGATCCAGCTGTTGCGAAGTGTCTCTGGCTCCATTTTGTGTTTAAGAAGTGTAAGTGGGATCTGTTCACGAACAAATATTTCCCAAGTTCTCACAGTAGATGTGGCTCTCCAGAGATGCTTGACAGTCACTGTTCTCTGCTAGCATCTCTGCTCTCAAATTTAATTTGGAAGAAATATGCATGCATTTAATTAATTCTATGAATAATCTTTAAAGACAGAGAGAGCAACTGCAAAGCACACAAAAGGCAAAATGAAACTTTTGAGAGGGATTTTCCTTAAATCAGTCACTCCTACAAGCACTTGCCTCACCTATTTTTTCCTCCTAGTCCTCTCTAAACAATTTCTCTCCATGGCTCATGATCTCATGACTCAAGATGCTTTTCAAGCCCAGGATCCCTTGGGTCAAGTGAATTTACTTTCTCGGACTACAGATAACTGGTTTCCAGTTGGGTGCAGGGCCCCTAAGTCTCTTTTCTCTGAGGTGAGGGAAGGCTGGAATTGTCTCTGATGTCCAATAGAAGCTCTCAGACCTATCAGATAGTGTCTTAGGGCCCAAAGAGCCAGAGCTTATGTGATTTACTTCCCACAGAAACACGGCCTACCAATGGCTTCTGGACTCCTCCAATTTTCGTTAATGTAAACCCATGATTTTAGGATAAAAATCATAAATGCTCTGTAATGTCACCAGATACAAAGTGCATTTGCATTAATGATGTAGATGCTATTTCCAACCTTGGGTCCTACTGCTGATGGCCTCTGTGCTCCCTTGGTATCGACGTAACCATCAGGGGCTGAGGGCTTTTATTTTTCTTTCTCTTCTCTGCTTTCCCCCACCCTCAACCTTTCTGGTCACATTTAAAACGTGATTGATTTATGGTGCTTTTTTTTTTTTAATTGTTTGTGTAGTTTGGTTGAGGTGTAGATAGTTGTCCTTTTTTATTGGTTTATTTAATTGGTTGTTCCCATGGTAACACTTTTAGCACATGTTTTTCAGACGGTTGAAGGATGCTTTGGGGCTTTTGCGTGGTGGTCTGTTAATCTTCAACAGACCCTAACAGGATGCCTTTGTGCCTTTTCCTCCTTTAGCTTTGAGTGACTTGACTTTAACCCTTCAGAGGCTCCACAAGTACCATTGTTTCTAAGGGTCGCATCTTCAGATGGCGGTTGTCTGACGGGAGCTGTAGGGCTGTGGCCAGTCTGTAACGACGGAATAATTGTCATGAGAGATGATGAACAGAGGCTATAAAGAGGCACCTAAAACTTTCATACTGTAATTATGAAGTGCGTACAATACAATGTGCCTGTTTATTTTATATTTGGTTGTCAGTAAAAGGCAGTGAAGCTTTCTTATTTATTCTTCTGTAGATTTTTTTTTTACCTAATTGAGGCAAAGTGGCTATTCTTGAGCTGCTTTCTGAGAGAGTTTGTTGTGTCTTGCGTGTTTAAAGGATGTTGTGAGATGGAAGAAATGAAGTGATCTATGAAACACATAGAGATGTTTGTTCACTTAAACACATCCACTCAGCAAAGGATGACTCTGAATTCTGGTAATACGTATGAGGACCCTTGAAAATGCAAGTTTCATGGGATGGCCACTTTGGAAGACACTCTGGCAGTTCCCTACAAAGCTGAACAAATTCTCACCATACAATCCAGCAATTGTGCACCTTGGTATTTACCTAAAGGAGCTGAAAGCTTTGGTCCACACAAAAACCTGCCCACGGATGTTTATGGCAGTTTTATTCACAATTACCCAAAAGGTAGAAGCCACTAAGATGTGTCTCAGTATGTGAGTGGATAAATAAACCATGGTCCATCCAGGCAATGGAATATTACTCAGGGCCAAAAGGAAATGAGCTATCAAGTCATGAATGCAGGAACCCTAAATGTGTATCGCTAAGTGAAAAAAAGACTACCTGAAAAGGCTACGTACTTACTGTATGATTGCAACTGCAGGACATTCTGAAAAAGGCAAAACCGTGGAGAGAGTGAAAAGATCACTGGTTGTCGGGGGCTTGTGTTGGAGGAGAGACGCGTAGAGAGATCACAGAGGATCTTCAGGGCAATGAAAATACTCCCTATGATATTATGATGATGTCCTCATACATAAGCTCCATGTGCTTACACACTTGTCCAAACGTGTAGAAAGTGCAACACCAAAAGTGAGCCCTGAGGTCCACGATGGACTTTGGGTGATTCTGATGTGTCAGTGGAGGTTCATGTTTGGTAAAAAGTGTACCATTCTGGTGAGTGATGTTGGTGATGGGGGAGGACAGCAGGTAAATGGAAATCTTTGCACCTTCCTCTCAATTTTGTCATAAATCTAGAACTGCTCTAAAAAACAAAATCGTTTGAAAATGCGAATTTCAGATCTCAGTGTAATTCAAAGGTGAAATCTGTATTCATATGTATTTAAATCCTAATTGTTGAAATCATGGCACAGAAGAATTTTATTTTTGCTATTATTTTTAATACTAGCCATAACCCAAAACATATAGCATACCCATTCTAGATTCTAAAAGAACTTTTCATGGATTATTTATCTTGATGCACTTAGAAGTCAGAAGAGATCACATATGATTTAAGATTCAAATGTGGCAATCAGGGGATCCCTGGGTGGCCCAGCGGTTTAGCACCTGCCTTCAGCCCAGGGCATGATCCTGGAGACCCGGGATCAAGTCCCGAGTCGGGCTCCCTGCATGGAGCCTGCTTCTCCCTCTGCCTGTGTCTCTGCCTCTCTCTCTCTCTATCTGTCATGAATAAAAAAAATAAAATCTTAAAAAAAAAACAAATGTGGCAATCATGTGACATGTTCTAGTTTTGCTTTCTTTCTCCTTCATTCACTATGTTTTAGTGAAAAAAGGAACTGTAACATACCCAACAATAAGGGTACCTATACTACTGTTTATATTTAATATTAATATACACTCTCATGTCTTGAAATGGAAAATACATTAAACCAATTATCAAACTTATATTTTCTTATGTATCATTAAATAATCTAAATATACAAACCAAAGGAGACTTTTTGAAAGATTTTATTTGAGTGAGAGAGCATGAAAGAGAGAGCAAGCAAGCAGAGCAGGGCAGTGGGGGTGGTGTAGGGCAGAGGAAGAGGGAGAAGCAGGCTCCCCACTGAGCAGAGAGCCCAACAGGGCGCTCGGCTCCATGGCTCCATCCCAGGATCCTAAGGTCATGACCTGAGCCAAAGGCACAAGGTTAACCAACTGAGCCACCCTGGCACCCGAGAAGGACACACTTTAAATTAGGCAACGCCTTAGTCAATTTCAGTAGTGGGACTTCCTGTTCAGGTATGTGTCCTTCCATTTGACCAACATCCATTATGATGCCCATTATAATAGATTATAGGCTCTCCAAATGGTTTTATGGCAATAGCATTTTATCATAATAATTATATTGCCAGAAATCATACATTAAATTTACAGGATGTGGAAATGGGATGGAGATGATACTCTGGCTTGTATAATTATTTAAGAAGTTACTAGAGATATTGTGAACAATGTGAGAGGACAGGAACTCATCCCTTTCTCCTCCTTATTCCCTAAACGCACACATTCCATCTGGAGGTTGAATCTCGCTTCTACAATTACTACCTGTGCCCAACTGGGTAAGGTACCTAATTTCTGTGGATCTCAGTTTCCTCCTCTGTACAACGTGGACAATAATAGTGCCTACTTCATCAGGTTCTTGCAAGGATTAAAGGAGGTAAGGGTGCCCTGAGGTTGGTTGTGTTTAACCTCCTCACGGTGGAAGTGATTAGTATTTCTGCACCTCATGGGGCAAGGAGAGATAATGGATAGAATGACAAAGCAAATGGTATACAATAAGTTGTTCTCTTTATGAAAAAGGTTTTTTTCGGGCTGGACCAGAGAAATGCTTTATTACCTAAGTTATAAAATTAAGTAATTGTAATAAAATTTAGGGAGAAAAATCACTGGGACCCCAAATACAAGTTTGCCATAGAGAACTTCACTTCATAAAGCATTTGCCATTTGGCATCTTGTCGGGTCACTAACTTACTGATCCTACTAAGACTCTTATATGGCATGGAGGTCCCAATACACATTCATAATGCCGGAGATTAAATCCCATGTCATTATCAGGAGGACTATTAACTCAGAGGTAGTTCTATTAGATGTTGTCATCTGATAATATGGCTTCGTGGTGTTTTCTTGAATCATAGAAAGATAAAATTATTAGCATATAGTTAGTCATCAGCGGAAGTTAGGAAAGGTAGAAGGTTAGCATTTGGTATAGACATTTGTACAAGCTGATATAATCAGAAGGTGTTTGTATTTTGAACTCTTAGAAAAATGCACATTATGAATTAAATGCTGAATATCTCTTTTTTTTCATTTGCTTTTTAACATCAACATTTAACACTGTAAATATTGTTAGGATAAAAACACATCACAAAAGCATATTGTAGGCACATTATAGGAAATTTTTAAAATACATGCTATAAAAAATTAAAATTATCCCCAGTGCTTTAATCTTAGTTCCTGTTTATTTTAGGCCTTGTTTAGGCTCAATATAGCATCATGTGGTAATTCTCTTATAAAATTGACATTTTAGGGATGCCTGGGTGGCTCAGCGGTTGAGTGTCTGCCTTTGGCTCAGGTTATAAACCCGAGGTCCTGGGATCAAGTCCTGCATTGGGCTCCCCGCATGGAGCCTGCTTCTCCCTCTGCCTATGTCTCTGCCTCTCTCTGTGTGTCTCTCCTGAATAAATAAATAAAATCTTTTTTAAAAAATTGACATTTTATACTCTATATGCCACAAACTCTCTGTGTTGTTATATGTTCTACAACCATATTACTTATAACATTAAATAGTTGCATTTAATTACTTTTTATGAAATGCTTTGCTTCACTGATTAAATACCTTAATTATTTATATTGGGTGAGTTCTCTTTTGTTGTAAACATTTCACCACTAGAAACAAACTCTAACAGCTAAATCTGTATCCTAATGAATCATTACTCACTTTGCATAAATTTTTGCAAGTTAAGTTGGCAAGTTGCAGGGTATGGAGATTTCCTTGGCTTCTGCTATCTGGTGTTATATGTGCAATTCTTCAAGTACAAATAATTCATAACTTGAGAACTCATTTTCCCGTTCATACTACCATTACTGCTTTGCCTATAAGTTTTGGTTGGCATAAAATATCCATGCGGGGGGGGAACTGCTCATTAGGTTCTCAACCCCATAGTATGGTATCTCCAATGGCAAAAAGGCTCAGTACTAGATGCCCAATGTTACTGGGGAAAATACAAGAGAAAACCCAGTCTGAAAGCTTCATATGGCTCTGGTCTCCAATGCTGAATGTCTTGGCACATCAGCACAACAAGGGTTTTAACAAATAACACTCTCCACATGATCAATTCTTCCCAGACTGGACTTTTCTTAGTAGTTAAGGAAATAAGGCAGAGACCACAGCAAGCCTGCGTGATATTCTTTTCTGCCTTCCAGTGCCTCAGAGGCACAATTGCAGGGTCTAGAAGAATGGAGTCTGGCTGGGTTTAGAACATATATTCAGGAAGTGACTAAGAAGAACACTTGACAGCCTGCACATGACAGCGTGTCCTTGGAAGGCCTGGGGAATAGGAGAGAGGGCCACGTGATGTGTGATGTGTGCATTGTGAGTTGTGTGGGATGAGGGGATTGTAAATAGACTTTAAAGAGTATCACTTATTTTGGCAGGAAGATCGCTAATGAAAAGGGTCATAATATCGTGAACTTATGTGACCACGGCAAGACATTATAGTTAACTACCTGGGATCTGAGTTTTTGAGCACAAGTGTGCACATGTCCTAGTTTAGAAATAAATTGGTATGTGTGAGCTGAAGTTTTAACAGGCCTTATCCCTTGGTGTCAGAAATTCTGCTCTCAGCAAAATTCAACTTTCTGTTTTTCTTCCTCTTCTTCCTCCTACTCCTCTTCTTCTTCTTCTTCTTTTTCTTCTTCTTCTTCTTCTTCTTCTTCCTCCTCCTCCTCCTCCTTCTTCTCTCTTCTTCTTCCTCTTCTTCTTCTTCTTCCTCTTCTTCTTCTTTCTTCTTTTTCTTCTTTCTTCTTCTTCTTCTTCTGAAAGTTAAGGACAGAGCAGGAGGAAAAGGGAAGGGAGACCAGCTTTAAATGACTTATAAAAAGGACTCAGAAAAAAACGTTCTGGACATCAAAAAGCTCTTACAAAACAGGCTTTTAATGATTTAAGTGTAAATGAATCAAAAACATATGGATGGTATTTTCTTTTAAAATACCCTTCGGTTTAAAAAATTAAGGGGAAAAGTAAATGGAAGAGAATGTTTTAGATTTGGTGGAGCAAAAACATTTTAGAAAATAGCTTGAGGAGTTTGAGAGCCCCAGTAATATTTTGGGTTGCCCATGCATGCTGGAAAAAGGGCTGATTAAAGTCCTTAATTCTCAGCAGCTCCCCACACACGTGAGGCATGACACGTAGAACCACCTTCCATGACACCTGCTTTGACACTAAATCTGGGAGATCTCATTTCCTTTGGATATATACCCAGAAGTGAGATTGCTGGATAATATTATACTTCTATTTTTAATTTTTTGAGGAACTTCCATATTGTCTTCCATAGGGGGTATACCAATTTACCTTCTCACCAACAACAGTGTTTGAAGGTTTTTTTTTTTCCTCCATATCCCTGCCAACATGTATTATCTCTTATCTTTCTGATAATAGACACCCTAACAGGTGAGGTGATATTTTACTGTGTTTTTGATTTAATTTTCCTGGTGATTTGTGATGTGGACCCCTTTTCATATATATACCAGCAATCTGTATGTCTTCTTTGGAAAAATGTCTAATTCCTTTGCCCATTTTTTAATCGAGTTATTTGGGTGTTTTCAACTTTTTTTTTGCTATTGAGTTGTAAGTGTTCCTTCTATATTTTGAATAAGCTCTTATCTGATATATGGTTTGCAAATATTTTCTCCCATTCCATGGATTGCCTTTTCATTTTGTCATTTATTTCCATTGCCATACCGAAAGTTTTTAGTTTAATGGGGTAACACTTGTTTGTTTTTGTTGCTTTTGCTTTTGGCATCAGATCTAAAACATCATGTCCAAGACCAAAGTCAAGGACCTTTTCCCTATGTGTTTTCTTATTGGAACTTTACATTTTCAGATCTTGCATTTAAGTCTTTAATCCATTTTGAATTGATTTCTTTTTGTGTATGGTTTATGGTAAGGAGACAATTTCATATCTTTTATGTGGATATCCAGTTTTCCCAAAACCATTTATTGAAGAGACCATCACTGCCCATGTGTATTCTTAGCAACTTTGTTGGAATTAGTTGATTATCATATATTTGTGGATTTATTTCTGGGCTTTCTATTCTGTTCCACTGATCTATGTGTCTGTTTTTATGAAACAGCTTTGAATCTATAGATTATTATGGGTAGTATGGGCTTTTAACAATATTAATTCTTCCAACCCATTAAGATGGAATAGTTTTCCATTTATTCGTGTCTTCTTCGATTTTTTTCAGTTTATAGAATATTTTTACCTCCTTGGATACATTTATTCCTAAGTATTTCATTCTTTCTGATAGTATTGCAAATGGAATTGCTTTCTTAATTTCTTTTCCAGATAATTTGTTGTTAACGTATAAAAATGCAACTGATTTTTGTACGTTGGTTTCATTTCCTACAACCTCACTGAATTTGCTTTATCATTCTAACAGGGCTTTTTTAATGGATGCTTCAGGGTTTTCTACATATATTATCATGTCATCTGCAAACAGACAATTTTGCATATAAGTGGTGGGTATGTACCTTTTTGTCTCGTTTTTGATCTGAGAGAAAAGGCTTTGGGTATCTCAGCATAGACTATGATGTAAGCTGTGTACTTATCACCCATGTACTTTATTCTGTTAACATTTCAACTATACCTAATTTAGTGAGAGTTTTTATCATGAAAAAAATGTTCATTTTCGTCAAATGTTTTTCTTCACTTATTGAGATGATCATATGAGTTTTATCCTTCATTTTGTTAATGCGGTGTATCACATTTACTGATTTGTGGATGTTGAACTATCTTTGCATCCCTGGAGTAAATCTCACTAGGTCATAGTGTATGATCTTTTTTGCTATGCTATTGAATTCAGTTTGCTAATATTTTGTTGTGAAATCTTCAAATGCATACAGTCCTGCAATTGTCTCTTATAGTGTCTTAATCTGGTGTTGGTTACCAGAGTAACATCCACTTTGTAAAATGATTTCAGAAGTGTTTTCTCTGCTTCACTTTTTTAGAAGAGTTTGAAAATGATTGGTATTAACTCTTCCTTAAATACTTACTAGTATTCACCATTGAAACCATCTGGTCCTAGATCTTTCTTGGTTGAGATATTTTTCATTACTGATCCAATCTTCTCACTCATTAATGGTCTATTCAGATTTTCTATTTCCTTCATGAGTCAGTCTTGGTAGGTTGTTTGACGTTAGGAATTTGTCCATTCCCTCTATATTATCTGATTTCTTGTCATATAAATGTTCACAGTAGTCTCACATGATCCTTTCTGATGCAGTTATAATGTCTCCTCTTTCGTTTCTGATTGTATTTATTTGAATCTTCTCTCTTCCGGCCTTAGTTCATCTAGTTAAACATTGAAAATTTTGTTTATCTTTTGATAGAACCAACTCAGTTTTGTTGATATTCTCTATTATCTTTCTATTCTCTATTTTATCTTTTTTCTACTCTGTTATTCCCTTCTACTAATGTTAGTTTAGTTCTTTTTTCTAGTTTCTCGAGATGAAAGTTAAATTGTTTATGAGAACTTTTTTTTTCCCCTTAATATAGGTAGATATCACCATTAACTCCCCTCTTAGAACTGCTTTTGCTTCATTCCACAGTTTTGGTATGTTGTGTCTCTGGATATTTTTGGATTTCCCTTTAAATTTCTCCTTTGATCCATTGGTGGCTCAGGAGAATATTAATCAAAAGACATGATGTGAATTTTCTAGTTTTCCCCCTGTTACTGATACCTGGTTTTATACTATTGTGGTCAGAAAAGATACTTGGTATTGTTTCAGTCTCCTTAAATTTGTTAAGACTTGCTTTGTGGCCTAACATGTGATCAATTCTGGATAATGCTCCAGGCACACTTCAGAAAATGTTCTATATATGTCTGTTAGGTCCATTTGGTCTAAAGTATAATTCAAATCTAATCTTTCCTAATTTATTTTCTGTCTGGATGATCTGCACATTTTTGAAAGTGGGGTAGTGAAGTACCCTACTTTAGTTGTATTGTTGTCTATTTCTCTCTTCAGATTATTAGTATTTGCTTAATATACATAGGTGCTCTGATGTGCATATATACCTATCATTGTTATGTTCTCTTGATGAACTGACCCCTTTATCATTATACAATGACCTTCTTTGTCTCGTTACAGTTTTTGACTTACAGTCTATTTTATGTGGTATATGTATAACTACTCTTGCTCTTTTTTGGTTTCCATTTGCATGGAATAAGTTTTTCTATTCCTTCACTTTTCGCCTATGTATGTCCTTAAAGCTGAGAAGTCTCTTGTAGGAAGCATATAATTGGCTCTTGTTTTATTAACCATTCAGCCACATCATGTCTTTTGATTAAAAATTTAATCCATTTACACGTAAATTATTAATAGGTAAGGACTTTCTAATGCTATTTTATTAATTGTTTTCTGGATGTTCTGTAGTTCCTTTGTTCTTCTTTTCCTCTCCTGCTGTCTTCCTTTGTGCAGTGATGATGTATCAAAGTGGCATGCTTTGATTCCATTTTCCTTGTCTGCTGCGGGTTTTTGCTTTGTGATGTCCATGAGACTTATGTAAGATACCTTACGACAGCCTATGTTAAGCTGATAACCACTTCACTTCAATTGCATACAAAAACCCTATTCTTTTATTTCTCCTCTCATGTTTTGTTTTTGATATGACAATTTGCATCTTTTTATATTACATACCCATTAACAAATTATTGTAGTCCTAGTTATTTTTCATGCCTTCTTCCTTTAACTGCCGTACTGGAGTTAAGAGTCAAGGATTCACACACCACTATATTATAGTATTAGAGTATTCTGAATTTGACTATGTACTTACTCACTTTACCAGCATGTTTTATATTCTCCTATCTTTTCATGTTACTAATTAGTGTCCTCTCATTCTGGCTTACACCATTTTCAGGATTCTCGTAAGCCAGGTCAGGTCATGATAAACTTCCTCAGCTTCTGTTTAGGAATCTTTAGCTCTCCATTTCTGAATAGAAATGGCAGTGTTGTCAGGTAAATTCTTCTTGGTTGGCAGTTATTTTTTTTCCTTTCAGCATCTTAAGTGTATCATCCCCTCTGACTTACAAGGTTTCTGCAATAAAATATACTGACAGTCTTATGGGGATTCCCTTGCATACAAGGATTTTTTTTTCCTCCTGCTTTCAAAATTCCCTCATTGTCTGATTTTAGACAATTTTATCATAATGTGTTTTGGAGAAGGTATCTGGGTTGAATCTGTTTGGGGGCCTATACTCTTAAAAGGATGTAGATATCCAAATCTCACTCAAGATTCAAGAAGTTCTCAGCCATTATTTCTTTTTTTTTTTCTTTTAAGATTTTATTTATTCATGATAGACACACAGAGAGAAAGACAGACAGAGACAGAGACACAGGCAGAGGGAGAAGCAGGCTCCATGCAGGGAGCCCAACATGGGACTCCATCCCGGGACTCCAGGATCATGCCCTGGGAGGAAGGCAGGCACTTAAACCACTGAGCCACCCAGGCTGCCCAGCCATTATTTCTTTAAATAAGCTTTCTGTTCTTTTCTCCCTCTGTCTCCCTCTTGGTCTCCAATAATACACAAATTGTTTGTCTTAATGGTATCCTATAATTCACCTCTGTTTTCCTCACTCTTTGTCATTCTTTTTTTTTTTCTGTGATCTCTGAGTAATTTAAAATCATCTCTCGAGTTCACAGATTCTTTTTTTCTGCTTGATCAAATCTGCTGTTAATGGGGCTCTTGATGGCCTTTTTCATTCCATTCATTTTTTATTCTTCAGCAACAGAATTTGTTTGGTTCCTCTTTTTTTTTTTGGATTTCTATCTCTCTGTTAAATTTCCCATTTTGTTCTTGTAATTTTTCTTTTTTCCCCTGAATTTATTGAATTGTCCCTCTTGTATTTTCTTGCAGCTCACTGAGCTTCCTTAAGACAAAGACTTCAAATCTTTTCTGGGCAAATTGTAGATCCCCTTTTCTTCTGAGTTGATTACTGGAAAATTATTGTGTTCTCTTGGCAATATATTGTATCCTTGATTTTTTCATATTTCTCGAAGTTCTGTATTGTTGTCTTTGTATGTGAAGAAGCAGTCACATCCTCCATTCTTTACTGACTGACTTTGGGGGAAAAGATACCTTCTGTCATCCCAGGTAGGGATTCTGAGGATTTCTCAGGCCTTTTCTATGGATATGCCTGTTGGACACTTCTCATTCCCTCTTGGGGGGCACTGCTTAAGATTCCAGGTCTTCTGTTCATTCTACAAAGGCAGGCCACATGCTGACATCCTCCCATTTTCTTTTCCTAGGGTGATGCCTCAAGTTTGTGAGCTTTCTCCCAATCCTGCAGAGCCAAGCTGGTTTTCTGCGCATGTTCATAAGCTATCTTCAAAAGTTGGCCCTCATCACTGGTGAGGGAGTGCGCAGGGAGCCAGTCATGGAGTGGGGGTAATGTGGGGAAGGTTCCAGAGCATTGTGATTACCTGTGGGCCAGGTGAGGAGATCTACAGGCAAAGCAACCTCTAGCAGCTTATGGTTGGCTTTTTTTTTTATGTTTTTTTTTTTTTTTTTTTTTTTATTTTTTATGGTTGGCTTCTTGACGGAGTCCATGATGTCATCTTTAGGATCTACCTCTCTTTGATATGTTTGAGCTCCGATTGCTACTTTCTCTGATCCTCCACACCCCTCAGTCATACAGCTCACCTTAGTATTCTGGATGGCGCAGGAAAGAGGTGGGTCTCCTTGGCAGCATCCCACACAGCTGGGAAAGCTGGGCACTCACCCACACACTCTCCTGCTCCTCCATGGGAGAAATCACAGGCCAAGAGGGTCTCTTGGCACTGAGTTCTGCCACCCTGGGGGAGAGATGATGTCAGTATAGTGAAACTGTTTCTCTTACCCTCTTCAGTGGATTTAATGTGCATGGTTGGTTTTCATTCCAACCATGTGCACGGACTTCTCTGCTGGGCTTCCACAGATGTACTCTTTTCTTTGAATAATTGTCAAAATCAGTGTCAAATGGTAAAAACTTTTCTGCCATCTTGCTCAGTAATTTCTTGTTTACTTTCCGCAGGGTACAAAACAGCAACAGAGGTAAATGTATCCTCTAACGTTTGAGAAATAAACAAATGATAAATATACATTGATGTGTATTTACTATCTTCACACAGAGTTAGAATCCTAAAGTCTAGAAAGCTGTGAAAGAAAGCCAAAGGAGCTTACCATCATCCCTGTACCAGGTTCTCTACTGCTGGGCAAAGGATTTGCGCCACTGCAGCAAGCTGGCATGATCTTCAAGGGTTCAAGAACTTCTGCTCCTTAGGGTAATCAATCCCTCAAATGTGTAGTTCTAATGATCATGAAAATTTCATCCACAGACTCTGAGTACCTATAAAAAGGAATCTCCCTCCAAAGTTTTATTTTGATAAAACTACCTTTTCTTACTAGAGGGACTCACATACACATCTGAAGTATCCTGCAGACTTACTGGTCATGTCTTTTCATGATGAGAAGGATAATTGAATAAACAAATTCACTTTAGAATCAAGAAGTCTTTAGCTAGCATAGTTTATACCTAAAAATTCACCACTTGCCACCAGCATGAGACAACGCAAATACCTGAATAGTCAGCACAACCATAAAAGGTTGACTAAAATCATTCAGGAGATGTCTTCGGTCCTTGATGAGTTTCCAGATCAATTGATTTAGTTTAAGCAATATTTATGAAAATGCATGCACTATCAGGACTAGGTTGCCTGTGCTCATTCTCAGGCACATCATAAATATTTGATGTTCTTTTCCTCCCTGTCTCACAGAGAACCTCTGTCAGTGTATTGCTCTTTTCTCATTGACTGTCCACTGCAGTATCCCTTCTGTGCTGGCCCATCCCAGATGAAATGGTGACATCCAAGACTATTGTTTTACTCGCTCATTTAACCTCACCCTCTCCCCCAACCTCATGTTCCTTCCAACCCCTTCCCACTTCCTGTCATACCTTCCAGGAAAACATTCAAACCCATGTCTCATCTCCTCTTTCCTCTTCCTTAATTGCTGCATTCTGCTGTGGAGAGTCATACAATAGAGAAGACCACCACCTGGCCTCATCAAAAGTCTTCAGATTCAGCAGAGCCACCATCAACTTCCTTCCCCAGTCCTTGAATCTGGCCTGAGCTAGGTCCCATTCTTGTTGTCCCAGGGCCTCTCTCTTACCTTCACCATTCCTGAGGCCTTTATTTGAGCGCACTGCCTTTTCCTGAACACCTGATCCTATCTCCTACTTTCATGTCCTCAGGTGTGAAGTGCCTCAGGCTCCTGTCCCTCCTTGCCATGTAGAATAGAAATTCATCATCTGTCCTTTCCCTGCCTTTCTGCATCCATGGTCAGAGAATCAGATGCCCTGTTTCTTCTTCAATGCCAACATCTTCAGCGTTGCCCTTAATCTCATCTGTTTTCCTTCAAGACCATGATCAATCAAATGTAATATTTACTGTTTATCTTCAGCCATCCCTTCTGTTTTGGCTTCTTTCCCTTGGCCTAAATAAATGTTTAAATCTTTGCTCACTTGAAAAGCAAAACAACCACAGCAAAGAAACCTCCCTGGAGTCATGTGAGCTCTGTGAGTGGTCCCTCTGGCATCCTACACTTTACAGTGAGACTTCTTGTAAAACTCATGCAAGACTCTCCATCCATGGGCTCATCCTTTCATGCTACAACCCCTCAAACTGTTTCATTCTGCAGCCCTTACGGCTTTTGGAAATGTCTCCAAAGATCTCCTTTCTAAATGAAATGAGACTGCATCAGTGCTTTTCTTGCTGGGCCTCCTGGCCACCTTTGATATTATGGAATATTCATTCCATGTGGAATCATCTGCTAGTGGACCTCATCTATATGGCCTTGCTTTGCTATGTAGATGGTTGCCTACTCTTTTCTCTAGATTTTCTGTTTTCCACCAGATTTTCTCTAGTGTTCCTGGCACTACCATACATTTGGATTTAACAATCATCCGTTTTCTAACAACATCCAATTCCATATTTGCTGACCCATCCCCACCTTTATCCTCACACATCCATACCACCTGCTTACTTTTCTGTCTCTTCTCATGCTATTCAACCTCCTCTTGTTTAAACTTTAAACATCCTTCAGATTGGGATCTTGCAATCTGAGGACTCCCAGGAAGCTTCCCCTGAAACACTAGGTTGCCAGTGACCTGCTTTTTAAGTGCTTCTCACCTGCATAGGTGCACTTCTCTGCAGAACTTTTTGTCTTGTATGCCCTAGCCTCTCTACTATTCATGTCCTTGAGGGACACATATGTTGAGTTTGGTACCTTGTAGACATTCATAATCTTTTTTTTAATAAAATAGCACTTTATAAAGAAAATAGCACTTTATTTCCTTAATTGATAAGGACTTATATCACATATAATTTTTATAAACACAGAAAATTAAAATATGAAAGCACAAATACCTTAAGTTTTCTTTTTTACCATTATCTGTCTAAACTACATATCCATGACACATATTATATATATGATACATATTAATATTTTTTAAAGATTTTATTTATTATTTTTTATTTTTTTAAAAGATTATCTATTTATTCATGAGAGACAGAGACACAGGCAGAGGGAGAAGCACTCTTTCTGCCAGGAGCCTGATGTAGGCTTCAATTGCAGGACACTGGGATCACAACTTGAGCCAGATAAAGGCAGAGACACTCAACCACTGAGCCACCCAGGTGCCCTTTACTTATTTATTTGAGAGAGAGAGAGAAAATGAGGGAGGGGGGCAGAAGGAGAAGGAGAAGCAGACTCCATCCCAGGACCCTGGTCATGACCTGAGCCGAAGGCAGATGCTTAATCAACCGAGCCACCCAGGGTGCCCCTATCTTATCTTTATATATAATATATATTATATAAGCACTCTTACAAGAACTTCTTAATCTCAAAGAAATTTGCTCAAACAGTCTAATATGGGACTTATTTCTTTTTATTTCTTCCTTCTCCTCTTCCAAAATGTTATTTCCTCAGAGACGCCTTCATGACTTCACATATTCCCAGCACGTTCATCCCCCAACCCCTTCCCTAACCTTATGCTTCAATGTCTACATTTAATGTTATACATTATTTTCAAAAGCTCCTGTTTCATATAGATTTCTACATAGTTCATATGAATATATGAACTTGTCATTTTTATTTTTTTTAAGTGACTGGTTTCGCTTTTGCTTTTCTCTACTGATCCGTTTTGTTCTTCACTCTCTCCTCAATACCTGTCATTATGCCTGGCACATAAAAGGGCTCAACAAATATTTGCAGAATGAATAAAATAAATGAATGAATGGAGGGAGGCTAAGTTAGTGGGGACCTAAGATGATGCAGAGGTAGAAGTAAAGCATACTCGAAGAAGGTCAGAAAGTCACTAGACTTGGAAATTAACCTTACTGTAAAAAAGAAAACAAAACACTTCCACACAGATGTGCTTCTGGGGCAGCAGAGAGCTTAACTAGGCTTTGCGTTGTTTACAAGAAACAGAGCCAAAATGAATCTCGTCTTTTCTTCTTTTTTCAAACTTTCTCTTTTTTTTTTTTTTTTTGAAAAATATCCCTTATCGCACATGTTGGTCCCCAAATAGTGTCTCAACCAAGACAAACCAGAGCCCTCCATACACAAGGCCTATGAAAATTCAGGAGGGCTGTCCGTCATGGTGCCTTTTCCAAGGATTCAGTTCTCTCCCCACTTTGCTGACTGCACCCTTTCACGATGTCAAAGAGCTGACTCTCAACAGGCTACCCTGGGCCAGAGTGGAAGTTCCACAGGAGAATCATACAACTGCAGAACCAGGAAAAAGCCACTTTGAGGAAGGTTCCAATGCCTGGCTAAGATGTTTTGATTTTATCTTTTAGGAGATATATTTTTTTAATGCTAACATTTTATTTAAATCTCCATATTAGAAAAAATTGCTGTGATTCTCATTGAACTGGAATTTTTCAGAGATCAAGGATAAGTAAACCCGTTAGGAGACTGGAGCGCTAATCCTGGCTTTACGTAATAAAGGTGAGCATTGCCCCATTTAGCTCTATCATCACACCATGGAGTACGAAACACAGAAAATAAGTAGAGTTTAATAGAAAAAGAGAGGTAAATAATCAGAATCAGGAAGTAGTGTTAGAGAAGTCGCATGGGTGAAAAGATACAATAATTAGGCTTAAGTATAATTCCTACAAGGTAATTATAATTCAGCCATAAATTTGCTTTGGAGCTTCCTGGAAGCCAAAGTAAAACAGGAAACATAATCACTTACATAATTTATCTTGTAACATACAGCAATAATAGCTAATATTTATTGTGTTCCAACTTTGTGCCAGACACTGTTTATGCATGTATATCTTTTACTTCTAATCATTCCTATATATCTTTGAAGATCTCCTGTTCCTCAGAGATGACTCTATTAACTAAGTCAGCTGATAAAAAGATCTTCTACAATGAGGAAGTGAAAATTTATGCTGAAAAGCATCTCCTTTTTTTTCTTTAGAGAATAATCAACCTAAATTAAACTTTTAAATTCTTGATTTAAGGCAGCCAGCCTGTTTCAACAAAGTTGCCAAATATTCTTAACCGAAAGGAAGCATTGCAAGATATGACAAACAGGAAAGCTAAACAAAAGTCAACAGTGTTGCAAATCATACATTTATGGGAGGAAACGCTCCAGCCCTGCAGCCAAGCCTGGAACTTAAACCTGCAAGACAGACCATGCTCTAACATCAACAGGGTGGTGTGCTGTGCAATGCTCTGTGCTGCCGTGCCAGCAGGACTAGGGCCGGGGGATGCAGGCGGCCAGTGAGCATAGTAACCTGCAGTGTAGGTCTTCCGAGCGCCAGGGAGAGGACCAGCCCATTGGCTGTGCTGTCACAGGTGAATAAAACTTAGAGAGAAATGGTCATGACTTGGATGTGAAACTCAAATTATGCCCTGTTTTGCTCCAAACGTGGCCCTGGTACTCTAGCTATAAGATACCCTCAACATCTTTGGAACAAATCAGTGGAGCTCTTTCATAGCTTTTCCTGATAGCACACCTCCTTATATGTGTCAGTGACCTTTGTTCCACATGGTAAAACCTAGACTATCCAGGGGCGGGGGTTGGGGGGGAGGTGGGGGTGGTGGTCACCAGGTCAAAAGTCTAAAGGTAGCAAAAACAAAGCGTATATTGCAATTTAGGAATGTGGTCCCAATGACACGGGAGCTTTCCATTTTTCTAAAAAAGAAACTGGAGATCAGGACTTTTAAATGAAATCTTGCAAAATTTAAGTATTAGTAACTAATTCAAATATATTTAATACCCTCCTCAGGTCAATGCAATTGTCTATGCACTAGAATCCCCAGTGTAAAAGTCTCCATAAGAAGGTAAACCTCTATGGATTAAATTCTTTTAATAGAACTTTCAAGAAGAGTTGGCAGCAAACCAGTGTTAGACTGTCTGGTAAAGATTTGAGCCTTGTGTTCCTGACCGAAGGCAGGCCTGTGATCACCTGCACTGACAACAGATGCGGCACCCTTCGGTGAGAATTGAAGTGGCATCAGGATTCACCTGAACCAAGATTAGCTGTCTTCAAATGAGGGTAAGCTGAGTAAGTACCTGGGAATCAGGCCGGGGTTTACATTCAGCTAACACCGGGACCGCCCAATCACATGAGAGGGAGGAAACAAAACACCATTAAGAGTTATGCAACAAGGAATTTTTACAGGAAATGGATCTTAGCTAACTGTGGGGGAGTTGAGTTGGGAAAAGAAGAATATAGAAGGGGGTGTTGGGAAATCAGAAAGGAAGACCTTGCCAGCCCGCTGGAAGCACTGGCATGGGAGACAATTTGGACCTTACAGGGAAATCTGAGAAGCCAAGCAGATCCCTTCATGAAGGAGCCACTTGCTGAAAGGCTTAGGGAGCCATGATCCCTGTGTAACTTCCACGTCAGTGAATCCACAGGCAGGCCTCGAACATGGCCATGGCCTCTGCTTATCAATGCCAAGTCTGGAGGAAAACCCATCCGGGGAATAAAGAAGAAGCAGATCCAGCTGGACACTGCCTGCACCCATCCATGGGCACCTCTCCATATCTTTTGACCATTTCCCGCCATAAATAGTCCTTCAGAGTGTAATGGCTCCTGCTTCACTCCCGCCTCCCAAATTTCATGCAAGCTTCTCTTCTGGTCAGCTCTAGCCCAGAGCAACAAAAGGAAGAGGATTTGGGGAGGTGTATTGCCTTACTCAATCAGGTCAACAATAGAACACACCAGCACAGTGAGTGTGGAAGTCTTCACTACCACAACATGGGCCATGACCACTTTGGCTGGAACATTTCCAAAAGCATTTGATTCTATATTATAGAGAATATCTGTAGATTTTCACCCAAAAGATAAAAGGGGTGGCAAGGCAGTTGGATAGTTTTGAATTTCAATCTTGATTACTTTCTCACTTTATGACCTTTGGAAAGACACTCAACCTCTTTGATTCAGTTCTTCGATCAGTAAAATGGGCTTAGAATCCCAACACTAGAGTTTTCTCTTAAGGATGAGACACAATGTGGGGGCGGTACAAAGCATGTCCCATGAGGACAAAGACTGTGTTTATTCAACCTTGAAGTCTGTGGAACCACACAAGGTGTCTGACAACAAGTGAACAAGCCATATGTTGCTTATAATGATAAGAGGGCCTCTTGAACACACACGAACATTTAAGAGGATGGATGGATTGCACAGCCAGTGATGTCTGGCCTGATGTTTTTGGAGGTTGATGCAAATAAACTCTGAAAGGTTTGTTGTGGACTAGGACACATTTAGAAGGAATCGGTTACTATTCTCATAGTTAAAAGGGCTGGGAAGCAGGCAGTGTAACAGATGCTACACGTAAGCCATCTTTCACCCTTGGTCCACAAAGCACACAGTCCTGCAATCTCCCTCAAGGTACACCATCGTCTTCATCAGCAGTCAGCATCCTGTCTCTGAGCAGAGTCCAGCTTACATCCCGTAAGTGGAAGACAAGCACACTGACCACACACACTGCATCTTTCTCCTTGAACGCATACACACGCTGGCCTTTGGTAAGAGGCAGGGCATGAATAGGAAAAAACAGAGATGCATTCCAAAAAGACATTAGCTAAACAAAAGTCAAGTCCACCAGGCGAAGCCATCAGGAAATTGGTTAACATATCCCCCCCCCCCATTCAACAAAAGATAGCAGGCACTCGTCTCAATATCTCCTTTCATCCCTGAAAGCTTTAAAATTGATTCATGGTTTCATAACTACAACAAAGTAACCTTGGATAGATTAAAATCAAGGCTTTTTTAAATTTGGATATCAACAGCAAGAATCCCACCCAGGTCTTGCTAAAAACGACTTTGGCTGACGTTATGAAATGCTTCCTCAAGCTCTTCTTCAGCCAAATGAGAAGTCGTCTGGAAAGGATTCATCCTTTTAGTGTACACAGAAGATCTTCTTCTTGGATCTATAAACTAAGTCTTTAAATTCCACTGTAATTACTCCAAAGACATAAATAGAGCCGATACTATTTCTGGCATCCCAGCTGGCCCTTTAGACAAGGTACACAGCATTTTCAAATAAAGCTTCCACAAAGTGTGTAGGTATTCTAGCAACAGACAGATGCCTGGAAATTCTAAATCGTAGTGTGTAAAAGAATGGCTTCCAAAAATTCTAGTGTGTAAGAGAGGCCCCTTTCTTCATTTTAATTCTTGTATACCAGTTGTTAGGATTGGGTTTCTTAGTAAGTTCTGAAACCTATTCTGTTTTCAACCACTAACTTGGCTCTCTTTGAAAGTTCTGTGTACTGAAACAATTCATTGAAATACTCATACATAAAGTTTGATTGAGGGGATATGTGACTGCTCTCAGACTCACTCTGCAGTTATTAACTGGTGCAATTTAAAAGCTCTGTTTCAAAACCTAGAGAGAGCCTCACAAAACCATCTCAGTGTTAGTGTTAATGCCAACATCATACCCGTTTTCAGTGTGAGCACCGTCCACATCTGGAGTACTTCTCAGGCTTGGGCAGCCATCGTCTAAAATCTCTCGACTTGGAAGACAGAGAATTTGGGTGAAGACATCATTAGCCAGTAGTGCACAGCTTGCTACCTTTGGGTTCCCTTGTGGTTGGCTGGGGTCAAGTGACTGCTTTTGTTTAAGGAGTCATGAGCATGAAAGGCCTGTGTCCCTTCTCTGCTAACAGCTTATTGCCAGTGGAGACCTTCTGGAGTTTTTTTTTCCCTCTGCCATGGTGGCGAGAGGTATTCCAGATGGCAGTTACTCCATCAATTTGGAGAAGTTTGGAGCAAGAAGGCAAGGATGAGGGGCTGAGCTCCTATTGACTCTTAAGGAACATAAAGTGTGAGCAAGAATCAAGCCCTTGGCTGCAAGCCAGTGAGCATTTGGACCTGATACCACAGTGTGGCCTAGTCTATCCTGACTGATATAATTCATCATCTTTCACAAAGGAAGCCAAAGCTCTTTTGCTTTTTTCAAAAGAAGGATGGGTCTTGGGAGCTGGATTAATGTCAAAGCTTTATATGAACTCATGATATCATATTTCTATTTGGTAGAATAGGTAGAAAAGTTTGAGGAGAGATCCAGTCATAGGCTACTATCTTCAATTAACAAGGACGATGATCTTCATACTTCACAAGAAGATGATAGAAATTCATTTCACGTAATGACTACAGAAATACGCTGTCTTTTCACATCCCCTCCTTAGGTTGGGAGTAAGGATGTCTTTGAGTATAACACTTGGGCACAAGGCAGGCCGGCAGCTTCAGAACATTATGATGTGATTTTCCATAGAGGTTCAGCCCATCTTATCTGGACACCATGCTCTACTAAGTAAAAGAAGTCTTCAAAGCTACCTAGACCTGGTTCACATCAGAGCTCCTAAGTGACACCAGAATCTCCCAGAACTTATTTAGCCAATCTGAGCACCAATAACCTCTTCTGTAGAAAGGAAGTGTCATATTTTCATGTCTGGCACACAGGTGGAGTTTTCTTACTAACTACTCCACAGTCATTGGGAATACCTGCTCACAAATTAAGCTCTGGATCCCAAGGAAAGTTGAACACAGGGTACACAGAAAAGTAGGCATGCTGTGGCAGACAGACCCTAAAGTACTCCCCATACCCCACCACCCCCACTGTCCCCATCCCCTGGTTTTTACCTCTGTGTAGTTCCCTCTTCTTGAATGTAGGCAGAAGCTGCAGCTTGCTTCTATCTAAGACAATGTGGGAAAGGTGACGAGTTATCACTCATACAGTTAGGTTATATTCTTATGAGAGTCTGTCTTAACAAACTGCACCTACACTTTCCTGTGGGCTTCATGAAGTGACAGGCCATGTTGGAGGATGCAGGTGGTGAGGGGCTATAAGAGGCAGCTAGGAACTGAGGGTAGCCAGTAGCCAACAATCTGCAAAAAGCTGGGGCCCCCTGACCTACAGTCACAGGGAAATAAATTCTACTGACAATTTGCATGTGCTTGGGTGTGAATTCTTCCCCAGCCAAATTTCCAGAAGAGAATGCAGTGTAATCTATGCCTTGATTGTAGTCTCATGAGGCCCTGAGGGATGGCCCCAGTGAAGCTATGCCGGACAACCGACTCATGGCAATTCTGAGTTAATAAACACAATGTTGTTTTAAGCTCCTAAACTTGTGGTAATTTGTTATACAGCAATAGAAAACTGATAAGCATGCTAAGCTGGAAAATTTGGCTCTTTTTCATGTAAAGAAGGCCATTTGAATTTTTTTATTTTTTTATTTTTTATTTATTTTTTAATATCAGAAAGGGAGACAGAACATGAATTTTTTTAAATGACCAGTTATTTTCTTCTTTTGCTACCTCTTCCTTCCCAAATCAAATATGTGAGATTTCAGAATTTTCACCTACAAAATCATATGGTCATACATATGGCCCTTTAAGTTCAGTTTGGATATTGTTTATCAGGCTTTTATCAGTTTTTTTGATACTTGATCAAATAAAGAGCCTGGATTAAAGAATTATTAACTTTAAAAATAAAATAGCTGGTTATTTTATCAGCAAAATGAGTTTATGTGAGAATAGCAGAGGCATTGCAATTTGAGACATGCAAGCTATGGAAAATCATAGGCAAGTCCAGAGAACAAAGGAGAGGAACATTGCTTTACAGAGAAAAGGAGAAAGCTGGGAGGAGCTGCTTTGAACCGAAGTCTATTAGAGGAAGGCAAGAATTCAGTGTGGTAATGGGTTCTCATTGGCTGAGTTGCAGCAGGTTCTCATTGGCTGGGCTGTTGCTGGGCAAGGAGAAAATCTTCCTTCTTCCTGCTGAGGTCATAAACTGAATGTCTTCCTGCCCAGCCTCAAAGTAAGAGAAGATAAAAAGTTTGTTCCCGACAGCTTCCTGGTTAGGGCTTTCCAACTCCATTTTAAATAAGATTTCTGTTTTTCATTTTCACAGAATAAACTGTTTCCTTTTAAAATATTTCTGCAATAAAATGTTATAATCAAAAATCCTTTGTTATGAAACAACTTGAGAATTTTCTGCTAAGAAGGACATAAATAGTTATTTATTCACCGGCCCAGGCTTGCTCATTGTTTAAGATCCCACTTAGTGTCATTTACTTTTGAAAGCCCTTTCCTGTGTTTCTCCCAAACAAAACTGACCCTTTCCTCTGAGTTCACAAAACAATTTGCTTATTCCTATAGGCTGTCTCTATCACCAGTCCAGGAGTTACCAAACTATAATTCATGGGCCAAACACTGCATTCTATTTTTGTAAATAAAGTTTTATTAGAATAAACCATAACTCTGCTCTCATGTTACCCTACGGTTATTTTCACAGAACAATGCAGAGTTGAGTAATTGCAACAAAGAGCCTATGCTCACAACCCTTAACTATTCATTATCTGGTCCATTAAAAAATGTTTGCTGACCCCTGCTCTAGACTCTGAACTTCATAAGGTGACAGACCATGTCTTGTTCATCCCTGAAGCCTCAGAAGCTAGCCCATCACAGACCCTAAATTCATAATTGAGTGTATACAAAGATGCATCAAACTCCTGAAACTCAAACCAACCTTAGCATTTGTCTTACCACTAAATGAGACCTTTTCTAGAGAGACCCATAGATTTTTGTTAAGACTGACTGCCACAGGGAAATAGTTTGTCCTCATACTTTGTGTTACCCTAAAAGCTGAAAACAAAATGAATGGAGCTGGCCATTAGAGGACATTCCTACCCTTCATTAAAAGGCTGTATTTAGACTAAATTGCCATTTATTAAACAATTTTCACATTAGTTACCAAGCTCATGTGCCTTTCAGGGAACAGTTACTCTGCTTTCAGATTCACTTAGGACGGATTTCCAAAATACTGCTGGTGTATTTGCTGTCCAAGAAACCTTTTAATTTTCATTTGTAAACCTTTTTTGATGTTACTCCCTTGTCAAAAACAGGAAGCCATTATTTTCCAGCAGTAAACAAGTTCAAAATCAAGATAACCACTCAACTCCCCCAATCAAGACTGTGTATTGTATATATGAAAAAAAATCAACTTTCTCATCTTCACCTAACATATCAAAATTCTCAAGTGAAAGCCAAGTGCCTTAACATTTTGTGGGAATCAAAGAATTTGAAGATTCTTCCCCCCATCTCTTGCCAGATTTAGCTCTTCTTCAAGCCCAGCAAAACCTTTCCAATCTCTTGTGATTCATTCCTTCACTATTTCTGTCCCATGAGATTAGTCTGAATGCCTTTTCCTTCATTCATTCACCCACAACCTTAACTCCCATATGGGATGTATACAGTAACACTAGCCACAGAGAACAAAGCAGAACAAGATGTTTGCTGTGGATATCAAGTATCAAAAGAGACAATTAAATTGATACAAATCATCATTGCTTCCTGAATCACCATAGACTGCTGTATTTTAGAATGCCACGGAAATTACTACAAAGCACTACCTAAAGGTTTTGTAAATAAATGTATTAAACTCATATGAGAAGTTTAATGAGTAGGAAAGTGTTTCCTGGTTTCATCATGATGTTTAGAAACTCTTCCAACTCACCTGATGAGTGCCTCAAGGAGAAAGAGACTCCAGTCTTCCACTGGGGTCTGTAAATGAGGCCTCCGACTCTTTCCTAGTTCTTGACACTGTGCCCTGGGATTAGGCTCCTGCCCTCAACATCAGCAATCACCTTTTAATCCCCTGCTCATCCTCAGCTAGGAATATTTTCTGCTACACTGCAGCAAACTTAGTAAACAACAGTATCAGCACATAAGGAGTTTTGTTTACATTTACCTATATATGTACATATGCCCTTTTATTAAAATAAATTTTTCTACTTAATTTGGTTTGGATGTTAAAATATCCTTTATTTAATAAAATATTAGTGTCATATCTTATAATTTTTTAAATGTCCTAACCTGACAAAAGATTGTCATTCTTGCATAAGTTGTCTCAATTTAAAAACAAAAACAAAAACAAAAACAAAAACAAAACAAAACAACAACAAAAAACTGATCCACAAAACCCATGATGGACCTGAGGAGTTCAAACACTGAAGAGTCACTGAATTTGAGGACAGGAAGGGATGTATTTATGGCTCACACAGGTCAATGACTTCTCCAAGGTCACTTAGCTGGTAAGAGGCAATGACTTACAACCCACATCACTGGCTCATGGCCAACCAGCCCCTTAATCTTCCAGGCTGGTTGCTGCAGAGCTACTGTGGCAACTCCTTTGGGAGTGAGGTCAAACCTCCTCTGTTAAAACTTTCAGATCAGTCCTGTCCCTTATTATCTCTTTATTTTAAATATTTAACTAATTTGAATATGTGGGCATCTTCGCAATTCTTTGAAAATTGCTTTGAAATTAATTGTATCTTGCTCTATAATTGTGTCAGCACATGAACTACTTCTGAGAGCAAAGTTAGTAACAGGAGCTATGAAAGAGCACACAGAGAACACTGTAGAAGGCTCAGAGGATCACCCAAAACCAGTCTGGTGAAGACAGGAGGGCATTGAGGGGGTAAAGGTAGCCATGCTAAGGTCAACCAGAAGACGAAGAATGGGCAGTGTTGACCAAAAGCAGAGGGAGGCTGGAGACAAGAGGACATCCTGAGAGGCCTGCAGGTGTTCCACCGTGGCAGAAACTAGACAAAGAGATAAGGTAAGAAAAGAAAGGGTCTTTTCACCAAGCGCTTGGAAACTCCATGAGATCCAGTATTTACCAAAGTCTATTCTAAAGCACAGAAATCCCATGAAACATTCTAGAAAAAAAGAGAGGGAGCTGGAGAGCAAACACATTCAGGATACAGTTTATATTGGCCATAAACACTATAGCTATCCACGGGGAAATCCGCTCAGGCCTTCTGGAATGCTCCCCACGTCCATGGCAGTTCTGGCATTAAGATTCATTGTAAGCCCCTGAGGATATGTGAAGATAGTTTTCTGAGGGCTAAATAATTGCCATGCCAAGTCTTGTAAGGCACCATTTATATTCGTAAACAGTTAAATACCTGTGTGTATGCATATTTTTCTCATGTATGTCCAAAGAACTGAAGTCCCAAGTGGAGCTGTGGAAGGCACCTGTGCCGGCTGCTACCCACAAGCACCGTGTCACCGAATTGGGGTCCCCAGGGTGACGCTCCAAACTCTGGTGTTTTCAAGTAAGCTTCCAGGCATTTCCTGGATTTGCAGGTTGGAGGTGCACTGATCCGACAGTGTCCAGAGGCCGGGTGCGGGACAGTCACGATGCGTTCACAGCCCTGGGCACGACTGACTGCGCCACCTTGGCCACCGGACCCTCACCCCACCGGTGTCCCTCCCACGGAGCGGTCTCATTCACACAGACACTTCTGGATTGCCTTTTCTCTCCGCTACCTGTGGATTGTGTTCAGTGCATCCCCTTGACCCCACCTGGCTCCTCCTGACAGCCTCTGTGACAACACCCGCCACCCCCCACCACCCCCCGCCACCACCCTCCCATGGCTGTACGCATCCTCTGCTGTGTGAGGGCCTTAAACACGTGTGTGTCTGTTTGGAAAACATACTCTGTTTGGTTTCCTAAATGTGTTATTAGTGTGCAGAAGTGGGATGGCGTATAAACCCAAATCTGTTTGGTGCCTTTTTGCCCAGAGCCGGGTTTGCAGGCTTGCTCCACGGTGCCGGGGGTAGAGCTCATTCTCCTGCTGCTCTGCCTTCGACACCACATTTGGCTGCCTATTCCTTGGGGACCATGTACCTGGAAACTTTTCTCTGAGTCATGGAGGTTCTCAGGCCTGAGGTTCTCGGATCTGAACTGGATGGAAAAGGAAAAGGAAAAACTGCTAATCAGATATGAGACAGACTTTTTAATTAATATGTGCCACAATTGATCTACCTTCCTAATATCTGAACCTGGAGTGAAATTACCCAGGAAGTGGGGACCTGTTTGTGATATCATCAAGGGGCCAGGATGAGAGATAGTAGAGTGTTGTTGGGCGGCGGCGATGAGAGAGAAATACAGCTGTTTCCTGATGGTATCCAACCAAGTTCAGCCTACTTGGTAACGTAATTATAGGTCTGGTGGTCTATAAGTGTGCACCATGGCCAATAACACATCTTTTATTTATTGCTCTGACATTACCGTGTATCTTCATATCTGGTGGGATGTAACACAGACCTTATCCTTTCACATAAAATTTAAAATGAACTTGTCAAACCCTCTCTCTATGCCCCTGATATCCTGCTAGAATTGTGCTTGGAATGTCACTGAATTTATGGATTAATTTGGTGGTTTTCAATTGAATCTTTCTAGTAGTAAGGCCTCCTTTTCATAAATATTTATCAGGGTTTTCTTTTAGATCTGCTAATAGACTTATGGAAATTTCTGCACAAAGGACTTTAGTAAATCTTGGTAGACTAATTCCTAGATGTTCTATAGGTATTGATCTCATTTTAAATGATGCATTATTTTTTGTTGTATATTCTAGTAAGCCATGCTTACATCTCTACCTCTCCTTCCCCTAGACTTCCTCGACTTACCCTTTACATAACTACATAATAGCAGTGATCACATAGTATGGAATAGTAAGAGGTCTCCTTACCCGACTGGACTGTGAACTCTGAAGGCAGGAATGGTCTCTTGTTTGTTTTTGTATCCTCAGCAACAAACACAGATATATTCATTCTTCAGTGCTTTTTGGACGTGTATGTGTAAAAATACATACAACCATGAACTTATTAAAAATATCGGGAAATGTGGTAAGGAAGGTAGCTACTTTGCCTGAAGGCTCATGTCCACTGTTGGATTCATCAGCGAGGAACACAGTTCCGAGGTGGGCATTATATCCATCTCTCCTTGTTTCCTTCTTCCTCTTATTTTGTTTGACGAATGCTGTCAAGACATTCTCTCTATTGCCTGGGTCTCTGTTCTACTAGATGGGGAAACTGAATCACCGCTCTCTCGTTTTCTTTCTCACCCTCCACCCCCGCGCCATTACTAGATTACAAGGTGTGGTTCCAGAGACAGCTTCCTTATGATGGATAAATAAAAGGCATCTTGTTACATGAATGGCCCAAGGTGTCTTCCAGTTCTAAGGAATTACATTAAAAGCCATACTTCTATATACTCTGATTCTATGACCCCCTATTAGAATCTTAGTTGTCTAAATCCCAAGTAGAATCATTTTCCCACCAGCAAACCCAAAATCAAGAAGTCAGGGTTATAGGAAGCCATTGGTAAAAAAGAAAAAAAAAAGAACCCATTTTGCAGATTTTAACTGATATTGCTCATTGCATAGTCATTGGGTCATCTGTTTCTCATTACATCTTAGCTTTGTATATCCCAACTTCAAATTAGATGATGGTCCAGGATTCTGTATGTAATTGATTGGAATTTAGAGTGAGGTGTCAGGAAGTAAATGAGCAAAGGGGAGGTAAGGAAGGACATAATGGTAACTGAGGAGGCCAAACCTCTGATTTAATAAGATCTAGCTTCAGATCTCAGGTCCCCTAGGGATACTCCCAGCTGTTATAATTCTTAGGTCACCACCACCCTGTAGGAGACACCAGACTGAGACTTTCAGTAAGATATCTAAAAACAAAAACAAAAACAAAAACACAACAAGGAAACAAACAACAACGACGACGATGAAACAGTCCCTTGGGGATGGCCATCGGCAGCAAGAATAGAAGGAAACTGCCCCTGTCTGCTCAGTCCTCTCCACCAAAAGGAGCCTCCCATCATTACCTCTCCCTTTGGCCACTGCTTCTGATCCTTCTGTCCCTGGTAGGGAACAAGCAAATAGAAAAGAATTCAAACATCTGAAAATGTTTTAGTTATCACAAGTTTTAGTAACTTTTCAAAGAGAAACGTAAAATTGAGTGAAAAGTCAAACATAGATTTCGGTTCACTAGAGGGGTAAGAACCTTCCTCCTATGACCTGGTTCATCACTCATTTGATGGGATTACCCAGGAAATACACTGCTATTTTGATTTTAAATTGCTCTAAATATGTGATTGCGTAAATACAATCCAGAGTGAATCTTTGCAGAAAAAAAAATGTTGGTAAGGATGACTATTTTATTGCATTTATTCCATTCTACTTTTGTTCCTTATATAAGTCATGGAAATCCATCAATCTGTATTATCAGTTTGAGAAACCATTCCTGAAAATGCCATTTGAAGTATCCAGTAAGCCTTGGGTAAATCTGGCGGTCAGATGTGGGCTAACAAACCAAGTTCTAATGTCATCCACCAGTCCAATTTTTGCCAAAATTACTAATAGATAGATCACAGTGTGTTCCCTTTTCTGGAAACTTAATATGTATGGTATAATTTTCTAGATTTAAGCTTATCCTCCTAGCCACCAGCAAGCCCTGTATACAGAAGCTTCCCAAGCCTGTAGGCTCCTGTGTCCATTTCACCCCTGACGAGCTGGCTGACCCTGAGCCTTCATTTTCTTTTCTAAAAAAAAAAAAAAAAAGAAAAAAAAGAAAAGAAAATGGTAACAAAAGAAATGATACTTAGCTCCTAGGTTTATGATGAACAGGAAATGAGACAAACATGAAAAATAATTAACCCAGGTCCTAATATCTGCCATAACAACAGTTGATAGAACAGAAAGAGACTTTCAAGAGCATCTAGTCCAAAGACTAAATGTATGTATTTAGGTAGACAGTCCATACGTGATTCTCAGAGGAGTCAGCAGCTCTACATACTTAAGAACCATCCATCAATCTTCTTATGGACTTACCTACACACTCATTTATTTTCTTAACTGGAAGCCTGGGCCTGGAGATGGAAACAGCACAGCTCCTTAGTGGTAGAGTAACACTAGAGGTCAAGTCTCCCAGTGCTATGCCCAATACTGTATTCTATCATTCTAATTGTTAAAAAAAAAAAAAAAAGAATCGGTGGGAAAATAAAAATAAAATGACTGAAGAGCATGAGTGAGCACCCACAGTGTAAGAGGCCCTAGTTCAAGGATCCTTTAACTAATTTCAGTAAGAGAAATGGAAGGAACACATTAAAAAATTCTAAAGAGTAGAAGTCATCATCCCATATTGATATATTTTTAGAAGATTTTATTTATTTATTCATGAGAGACACAGAGACACAGGCAGAGAGAGAAGCAGGCTCCCTGAAGGGAGCCCGATGTGGGACTTGATCCCAGGACCCCGGGATCACGACCTGAGCTGAAGGCAGATGCTCAACCGCTGAGCCACCCAGGTGCCCCATCCTATATTGATGTTACCTATAATCGAACCCAATGTATCCATCACGGGCTCCGCAAAAGGGGTGAAGTAAAGTCCTTGCTTCCCTCTCCTGTCCAGGTAGCATGAATACAAGTCAGACAGCAGGACAACTGCTCTCACAAAAGCACTGAGTGCAAAGGGGAAGTAAGAGAGGGTGCCATTCATTCCCACTGAAGAGGTAGGTTTTTCTATTCAGGCTGCATGGGAGGGAGAGAGAAACATTTTCCAGTGCACCATCTTGGTCTCTGGATCATTTTGATGAATTCTTTCCAGTGGCATAAAAGTATCCGACTTAGGGAAAGGAGGAAAAAATCTCAGAATATGGTAATGTCTGCATGGTCTTGTCAGTTCTTCCCAGGTGCTCTTCCCTATTCGCAGAGAAAACAGTACTGATGGAGGCCTGCATGTGGTCTCCGCTTCTGTCAATTCCCAGTGGCTTTGGAGTTACTTTTCAAGGACACCTACCTGCACACAACATTGACCATTATGTCTCTTTTTCAGGTCCTAAACTTTTTTCACGTAAAGGATCTTTGAGGAATGTTCCAGTGCACATTGTGTTATGAGATAAAAGGGTTGAGATGATGATCAACCAACTTGACCATGAAAAAGTGTAGCAAAAATATGTGGCCTCTAAGATTAAATTTATGTCTAAAGTAATTATCCCAGTAAATACAGGAAAGCACTGAAGGAAGAAACATTCATAAGCTAATGACACACACAGAGTGGCCTTGAGCTTGTGTGAACTTCACTGAGTGTGGGCACCTGTATCCCGTCTCCCCGCAGAGCAGACTTGGCTGGGTCTTCAAACATCAGTGGCGTAGATAAACCCCAAGGAAGGTGGGAGATCTAAATAGAGATACCTGTTAATTACCCTCTGCCACATTTAAAACTACAATGTCTGATTATTATGTGGATGGCTCAGTAACTTTTCTGGTAATAAAAGTGATTAAATGACTTTTTGGCAGAGACATTATAGAATTTTGCCATCTCAAAACCACAGACTGAAAAGCCCACTTCCCTGCAGAGATTTCTTCACAGATCTCTTGACCTTTTCCAAGATACAGATAAGCAGTCTGTCTTTGAACTATAAGAACAAATGCAGATCTTCCTGGTGCACCAGCCAGAAGCTGGAAGTCGGGGTCCCGGTGCCAAGCTACTCCTGCCTGACCATGTACCTGCCAGACAATGGGCTGCCTCCGCTGGATCTCTGCTGCTCGTCTCTGCAACCAAGAGTAGAATGCAGAGGTTTTCCCAGCACTAAGATACCATGATTTACTAGATGTTTCCCTAGTAATTAATGGACCATCTCTTCATTTTTTTGGTAAGTTTCATTGAGTTGTCTCTAGGGAGCTTTGTTACTATGTGAAAACCAGGTGTGGTTTCGGCAGAAAAATGGCCCTCCAAGATGTTCACATCTTAATCACTGGAACCTGTGAATCTGTTACCTTATCTGGCAAAAGAGACTTTGCAGATGTGATTAAGTTAAGGATTTGAGTTGAGATTATCCTGGATTACCCAGGTGGGCCCAAAGTAATCACAAGGGCTCTTATAAGGGGAAAAGGGAGGCAGAAGAGGCTTTCGGAGGAGGCGATGTGATGACAGAAGCAGAGGTCAGTGATGTGATTGCTGGCCGGGGGCCATGAGCCAAGGAATGCAGCCGTTTCTAGAAGCTGGAAATCAGGGGATTCACTTACATATTCTTCTGTTGGCTTTTTAAAAATGTGATATACAAAATCTTTTAACACTTTTTGCTAAAATCAGCATCCTCAGGAAGCAGCACAGTCTTGAAATGCACTATGCCCCAAAATATTTTGTGTGTGGTGTGTGTGTGTGTGGGGGGGGGGTGCCCATGAGCATGCTGCACGTGTGGTGTATGTGTGCCATAACCTCAGGAAACCAGTTTTCTTACCTTACCTGCAAAGTAAGAATACTACTTTAGGTTTCGCTCAGGACATGGCAAATTAATGGCTCAAACTATAGACATTGTGAATAATGACAAGGATGGGGATGAAGTCAATGATGAAGGCAGTGAGGAAGTTGGTCGCAACATTGGAGGAACTGAGAAATCCCCTCACGCTCTTTCCTCATCTTTCTGCCTGGAGGAGAAAGCAAACCTTTAAGCCTTCTTCCAGAGATGACCCACGTGTGACTGTGAGCGAAGTTCTGGCATCTGCTAGGGCATGCCAGTACTTTTGGAGAAGGACGCGGCAGCGTTGTATTGTTTTTCCTGGCTCCCATTTCAAGATGATACCCTCAGGGTGATCCTATGTCCTCCTCTGCCTTTTTTTTTTTTTTTTTAAGATTTTATTTATTTATTCATGAGAGATACAGACAGAGGGAGAAGCAGGCTCCATGCAGGGAGCCTGATGTGGAACTCAATCCCTGGTCTCCAGGATCACACCCTGGGCCGAAGGCAGTGCCAAACCACTGAGCCACCCGGGCTGCCCCTCCTCTGTCTTTATCTCTGTAAAGAAAGGCCTAGGCCTGAATATCTCTTAAAGAAAGAGAGAAAGAAAAGGAGAACTTCAGGCTTTTGAGTAATGATTATTATGAGGCTCCCCTTCTCTGCCCCCTACCAGGCCAGGAAAGACCACAGTAATCGTTAAACATTCTGTAATGAAAAGTCCCTGGTTAAAAGGACCGAAAGTGATCTATCATTTCATCTGCCCTAACACTTGGTAATATGTGAGTGGGCTTTGCTTACACTGAAGACGGTATTGTGCTCTCTCTTAGAACTGTGCCAGCCACCAGTGGGTTTGCAAAGAACAGAAATGCACGTAACCGCTGTCTTCCAATATGGCTGATGCTCATGTGAATATCCCTAGTGACTCCATCCGGCAAAGCAGAGACGGTTGTGTTTGTTTTCCTTTACAACTGTTGTTGCAGAAAGCATGCTATAAACTGAGACCAGCTATAAAATAGGAATAAGTAATAAAAACAATTGTAAAACACATTGCAAACACGAAGTGCCATACAAATAATTTAAATAGCAAGTACCCCCTGGCTAGTCTACAGCATGGTTCATAAATCTATCGGTAAGACACAGCCGCCAGGGGAGAGTGCAGAATCCAAGAGACAGACAGACCTGGATTCAAATCCTGACTCATCCTGCCCTCCTAGCCATTTAACCTCAAACGCATTGCTTAACCTCTCCAAATTTCTGTTTTCTTGTGTGTAAAAGGGTGCTAGAATAATATCTGTCCTGTAGGGTTACTGTGGCTCTCAAATTATCTAGTTGCATTCTCGGTACTTGGCATACAAGGCTGGCAAGTGGAAGGTGCCCTTAAATGTAAATGCCCACAAGGTTAGATGACAAAAATTAGTGTCTAAGAACTCCTGAGAAAGAAAGTAAGGGGGAAAATGTCAAAGAAAAAGCAGAAAGCATGGGGCTGTAAATAAAAAATTGATATAAAGACCATGATCACACTTGGACACTAAGGGGGTAAGATGGTTCTTACAAACTTGACTTCACCCAAAGGAACATTTAGGCTGGAAAATTGACTTTCTTTTCTTGTGAATATGTTCTAAGATACACTCCCTGGTCAGTACCCCAAAGGCATCTCTCTTTTTGTTTCAAAATTTTTATTAAAAAGCATTAAAGCTCTTTGAAGTTCCATCCCATCCCCACCTAACCCATTGACCTTCCCACCCCAGAGAAGGCTACCAATTGGAAGCTGGCATGTGCCCTTTTTCGCCATGGTTTTAAAAATTTTATTCCATAGTCTCTGCTCAGACATAATATGTAACACAATGCAATTTAAAGGCATATATATTAATGGTATATCATGAATAGTGTATCACAGATTTTTGTTCATGTAACTGATTTTCAAGATTTATTCAGGTTGATAGATGTAGATTTAGCTTTTTATTTTGAATGCCGTACATCTGCTTTCTTAATAATCACAATTTATTTTCCTCATGCCTCAATGGGTGAAGATTTAGTTGTTTCTGGTTTTTCCTATTATGTACATTATGTAAGGTTGTCTTTCGATACACTCTTTTTGCATGCATGCCAGAACTTTCTGGGAAGTGGAATTGCTGAGTAGTATGACCTGCATATCTGTAACTTTACCAGATAATGCCAAATGGCCATCTAAAAAGGTTAAAGCAACTCAGACTTCCACTAGCAGTACCTGTCAGTTTCCTCATCCACACTTAGTAATACCGGACTTCTAGATGTTTGACAGTTGGGTGGGTGAGAATTGATATAACAGTACTGTTTTATTCTGCACGTATTTGAGCATTAGTGATGTTAAGCCTCATTTCATATGTTTGGAGATATTTGGGTTTTCCCTTCTATAAAACGTCTGCTTATATACTTTGTCAATTGTTCTTATTCTTTAAATAATCTGGAGACAATCATAAATTACTTCTGTTTATGTCATTTATTTTAACTTAGCTCATGATGTCTTTACTAATATAGTTGTTTCTACGTTTTTAGTCAAATTTATCAATATTTCTGCTGTGGTTTGTGTTTTGTTTCTTGTTTAAGAAATATCTGCCAACCAGAAGTAATAAATATATTCTCCTGCATGTTTTTTTCTAAAGTTTTAACATTTTGCTGTTATTGAATCTTTAAACCATTGGAATTCACTGTTGTTTGTATATGATATAATTTACTTATCTCCATATGGACTGCTAATTTTCTCAATATCATTTACTGAATCTTTTATTCTTCCCACAGTACTGTGTAATGTTACTTCTCTCAAAAATAAACTTCTATATATAAGGAGGCTTATTTTCTGGCTTTCTATTCTTTCCATTGCTATGTTTGTCTGTTCTTAAGCATGCTTTATAAAAGTCTTGATTCTACATGGTGAATCCTCCATTATTATTATTATTATTATTATTATTATTAAAAATTATCTTGGCTATTCTTGGCTACACTTTAATATAAATTTGAGATTGAGCTGGTCAAATTTATTTTAAACTCCTACCAAAATTTGTATCAGAATTGACTCTATTATCCATTAGAGAAAATTTATGATACTGAATTGTCCTATTCATGAATATGGTATATTACTAAATTTAGTTTCTTCTGTTAATTCCATTATGAAGTCTTATATTTACATTTTTCCTACGGTCTTATGCATCTTTTGTTAGTATTCTTTAGCTAGTATTGTTGATATTTAGTTAGGTATTTCTATATACCTTATATATTTTGCATTATTTGCAAATTACAACATTTATAAATTACCATTTCTAATAGGTTGTTAATGGTATCTGTGAAAAACAATTGATTTTTGTATATTGATATTATACCCCAAGTGTTTACTGAAATCCTATTAGTTTTAATAGCATATTTATAGATTTTTACATTTTTTCTGCTATTCCAAATAACATTAAATAATTACAAAATTAAGTAATTTACAGCGCAATTACAGATTGCAGAATGCAGAGAGCTACAGGACAGGAAAAGGCTTGGAGCTTAACAGTCAAACAAATTCGGATTTAAATTCTAGCTAGTTCTGCCTCTGATTAACCATGTATCTTTGAATGTATTGCTTAAATTCTCTTAGCCTCAGTTTTCTTATGTGTAAAATGGGGGTAAACTTCGTCAATCCTATAGGGTTTCTTTAAATCTTAAATTAACTAGCAATAATAATAATGAACATTAAGAACACCTAAAATGCATACACTGTTCCAAGTCCATCAAATACTTAGCATGGAGGCTGGCACATTGAATGTACCCTAATATCTTCTTGTATCTTCTTTTCTTTCTCTATCTCTCTCTCCCCTTACACACACACACACACACACACACACACACACACACACACACACCATTTATGTTGCAGAAATGTAATAGAAGGAAATAGATAAATATCAAATATCATTCCCCCAAGGGTTTGGTGGGATGAGAGGGCTGCTGGGGAGGTTAATACTCAGAAAATGGTTCACACTCAAGATTTTTTAATCCCATCTTAGCCTTGGCTGGCTCCAGTTACAGTGTGGATCTCTGAAGATTCCAGGAAATACTCACCAAATCCTTAATCAACCCCCACCTCCAGCGTACCGAAAGCAGTCTCTTGAGACCCTCTTTTGTCTTTAAAGGAGCTGTTAAACCATCATGCCCAATGTAAACACAACTGAACTTCACCTCAGCACAGAAACTCTCTGGATATAAGATGGAAACAGTTCAGTGAAACAGAGAGGAGTCCCAGCATTGACTCAAGCAGCTTTCATTTCACCTGCAGACAGAATCCAAACTTTAACATCATTATTGATGAATGATGAATGAGGGGTTACAAAGAAAGCTAGAAGAGGGATTGAAAAGAGAAAATATTTCTGAATTTCAAAAGGTATGTCAAAAATCTAAGTTTGGAAATGGACAAATAGTCAACAAAATGCCAGTAGTGTATTTACAGTATATTTACAGTAATAGTGACCATGCAGAGAGTAAAAAGTGAACAATTCTGACTTCCACCTAGGTGCTTGTTGCAGGACTATGGTCAACCCTTGTTATTTATCTCCCCAAGTATCAGTTACTTGGCAGGCAACAGCCCTGGTCTTGGTTTGGGGAATTCCTCCTCCTTCCTCTGCCCATCCCACCTGGGAAGACTTTAAGTCTGGATTGAGAGGTGGAATTCACAACAAGACTACTTGACCACGGAGGCTGTTAGGGTGGGCACTTGACTGTTCATACTGCTTCCGTGCAAGTCTCTGAACATCTGCGGAAACCCTAGAGGAGGCTCTGTCCCTCAGCTCAGTTGTGACATGAGCCTGGGGCAGCTGCAGCCATATCTCTTCTATTAGTTTTCCATGGTTGCTGTAACAAAGTACCATAAACTCTGCAACAGAAAACAATAGGAATCTATTTTGCCCACACTTCTGGAGACCAAATCAAGGTGTCAGCAGGACTATGCTCCCACCAGAGGCTCTAGGGGAGGATCCTTTCTTGCCTCTTCCAGCCTCTTCCTACCTTGTGGCTCTATCACTCCAACCTCTGCTTCCATCTTCACATGACCTTTTCTCTTTGTCTTTCCCTCTTCTAACTTTTATAAGAAAACTTGTCACTGGACTTAGGGCCTACTTGGGTGATCCTGGATGATTTCATCCAAGATTCTTAATTATATCTGTCAAGAACCCTTTTCCAAATAAGGTGCCGTTTGCAGATTCCAAGGATTTTGATGTGGCATATATTTTTGGGTGCCGCCATTAAGCTTACTACTGCCACCGTGAAAGGAGTCTACTCTGAGAATGCAGCCAACTCAGGGGAAGTAGGGGCAAGAGATGGAGAGAGAAATCTTGGGGCTAGTCACCTACATGAGGACCTGTATCAAACTGTGCCTGAAATCAACCCTACCCCTGTTGTGGGATTCAGTTATTTTTTTCCTTAAGCTGGTTTCAATTTTTTTTTCTTGTTCACATTCTAAAGAGTCCTCACAAAACAGCAGAGTAAAGAGAATATTTCCCATCAGGAGACCTATTTTTGCTCTTTCGAACAGAAGGAATATCTGTGGGATTCTATGTAATTGAGGAAGATTCAGAAAGTTTCCCTTCAGTGACACACTCTGAATGTGCTCCTTCATTTCCTCGTATGTTGGCTGTGTGGATGTGCAAATCCCCCAAAACAAGCTCCTCACTCCCTACTGCTTGGAAAGGTAAAGTTACATTTGGGTATTGAAAAAAGAGAGACCTTCTTATCTCAAAAAGGCAGGGTGGGAGAGTGAGAAGTCAAAGATTTTGGTAAAACAAACAAAACAAAAAACCTGAACTGGAATCCAGTTCTGCTGGCTGCTGGCAGCTGGCTGGGCTTGGTGACAAAAAATGTTAGAGCCTTAGATTCCAAAAGTATAAAATGAGGACCTCCTTAATGGTGTCACACGGGGATTCTGAGGATGAGCAGAGGAACACAGCTATACGAAGAAGAAAGGATGTCTCATGTATTCTCCTCACCTCTTGATGGCTGACCCCATGTGTCCTGGAGGGAGAGGCAGTGGAGGGGAAGGTGGAAGAGCAGGTGCTGAGTGGGGACCTTCAGGGTGCCAGGCTGTGGGGTTTTGTCTCCACTAATGTGCTGAAGGAGGAGGTAATCTCTGCATGGCTTAGATGAAAAACTCGAAGCACTGAGCATTATGTAACATTCCCGGGTCACTCAGGTAGTAAGTGACCAAGCTGGAATTTGAACTCAGGTTGGTCTGACTTCAAAGTTCACGCTGTTTACATTACCCCACCCTCTCTCATGATACCTAAAGAGGAGGCAGAGAGGGCAGAGAAGATACCAACATCGAGCAGAGAAACAAAACTAACACTTACATAAGCTTACTACGAGCCAGGAGCGCTGCTAAATGCTTTTTTAAATTTGAATATTTATAAAAATAGCTAATGTTTATTGAATGCATGCTATATGTCAGGCTGTGCTGCGAGAGCTTTATATACAGTATTGTCTTGAAACCTCAAAACAGCCCTTTGAAAAAGGCACCGTTGTTGCTGTTGTTGTTATTCTTAGATCCGTGTTACAGATAAAGAAAGGGTGGCCCGCAGAGGTTCAGGGAGTGGCACATGCTAGTAAGGAGCAGGGCTGGGACCTGGGCAGTAACCTGCAGAGCCGTTCTCTGTAGGTGCAGGTCACTGTGCCAGGGGGCCGGGGACTCCACGGATCATAGCCATTTCCATCCTACGAGGCAAGCAGCTTGCACAGGCTGCGTTCTAGAAAGGCCATACCACCCTTCCCCAGCTCGCCCCACGTGGCACCGCATTCAGCCCTGCACGGCTGCCTCCACCCTTAGCTGGCCTGGTTCACCCACACCCTCGGGGCCCTGGGTGGGGAGGGCTGCACAGCCTCTCTCTGTGGCTTGTTGAGTGAGACTAGAAGGCTCTGCTTGCAAAGAGTTAAGAATGGAAGGGAGGAGGTGAAAAAGGCTCAGTCTGCTCAGGGCTGGGGGATTTTTGTTGTCGTTGTTACACTGGAATGGACAAAATGTTCAGCCAGTAAGTCCATTTCAGGATGCAGGGGTCCTGTGCGAGTTTTAGAAGAAAGCCTGTTAACACCTTTGAAGTATCTAGGTTCAGGGTTCCAGAGCTGAACCGCACTATATTTCTCTTGAATGTTATTTAAGGAAATCCTTGGCACAGTAAATAAGACTTGCTTCTACTATTATTTTTATTATGGGTATCTACATCATGATCCTCATTTTGCTATTAGAACAAAACGTGCATGGGATAAAGTGTCCCAGTGTGAGGGCTGATCTTGTTTATTCTTCTCACTGAGGCCAGGCCTTATCTGTGCACACTGGTCATCATTCAGTGATGACAGATGAAAATCGGGGCAGACGTTAGGGATGAACCCCACTCCACGTGGCCCCAGAGCCCATGAACCACATAATTTGCTGGAGGGTGGGGTTTGCACTGTGACTCTGACAGGCAGCTCTCACTTGTTTGCTTTAAGCTCGGTTTCTGACGCTATTGAATTTTCTAAAAATCACACTTTACAGAGATCTTTCTTGGAGAGCCCTAGAAAAGTAAAACTACAAGATAATATGGACATGCTCATTATGACAAAATGGATGAATTATGCCTGTAGGATCAGAATGTAATTTAAACTGATGTAAAGAGTTAGGGATTAAAGACCTAAATGTGAGGCCTGAAACCATACAAATTCTAGAAGAGAGCACAGGCAGCAATTTCTCAGACATCAGCCATAGCAACATTTTTCTAGATAGGTCTCCTGAGGCAAGAGAAACAAAAGCAAAAATAAACTATTGGTACTACATCAAAATTAGAAGCTTCTATACAGGGAAGGAAACAAGGAACAAAACAAAAAGGCAGCCTATGGAATGAGAGAAGATATTTGCAAATGACATATCTGATAAAGGGTTAGTATCCAAACTCTACAAAGAACTTATACAACTCAACACCAAAAAACCCCAAATAATCCAATTAGAAATGGGCAGAAAACATGAACAGACATTTTTCCAACGGAGACATCCAGATGGCCAACAGACACGTGAAAAGAAGACTGGTCATCAGAGAAATGCAAATCAAAACCACAACAAGATATCATCTCACATCTGTCAGAATGGTTAAGATGAAAAATAAGAAACAACAAGTACTGACAAGGATGTGGAGAAAAGGGAAGCTTCATCCACTATTTGTGGGAATGCAAACTGGTGTAGCCACTATGGAAAACAGTGTGGACATTCCTCATATATTAAAAATAAAATTACTAATAGGATCCAATAATTCCACTACTGAGTACCCATACTCCCAGAATAGGAAAATGTTAATTTGTTTTTTTTTGGAAAATGTTAATTTGAAAAGATATATGCACCCCTATGTTTATTGCAGCTTTATTTACATAGCCAAATTATGGAAGCAACAGAAGTGCCTGTTGACAAATGAATGGATAAAGAAGAAATGGTGTATATATATATATAATATATATATAATATATATATATATTATATATATATATATATAATATTACTCAGCCATAAAAAGGAATGATACATTGCCATTTTTAACAACATGGATGGATCTAGAGGCTATGACGCTAAGTGAAATAAGTCAGTCAGACAAAGACAAATACCAAACAATTTCACTCAAATGTGGAAGTTAACAAACAAACAAATATAAAAAGAGATAAACAAATAAGAAGACTCAAATATAAAGGACAGAGGTTACCAGAGGGGAGCTGGGTGGGGAGTGGGTGAAATAGATGAAGAGGATTAAGAGTACACTTCCTGTGATGAGCACTGAGTAAATTATAGAATTGTTAAATCACTATATTGTATACCTGAAACCAATACAAACCAATGCTGTATATTAATCATACTGGAATTAAAGAAAAATTAAACTAAAAAAAAGTTGAGATTTTAAGTTTTATATATCATTTTCTATCTTGTTTAGAGTACAATTTTATAAAAAAACAATAATAGATATCATAACATTTTACAATTATCATCAAACTCTATGATTTTAATGTGTAAATGCTGATCATAGTTTTCAGAAACCATGTAAGCATTTTGGTCAACATGGACTATATGTGGTGAATGACTGGCTAACAATCAAAGGATTTGTTTAGTGCATGTTGATAAACACAAATATTAGAGATAATCTGGATCAAACTAATGGTTTCCGTTTTTAAAATGATTAGTGATTGTGAGTGATGACTCAAGGTCTGTTTGTAAAATGGCCTAAGATAGGCATCCCGTAAGACTGTGAAGAGAGATGGGTACCAGCGCTGGGAATTCATTCTGTAATCCTCGATGAGTCTCTGCACCAATCCAACCCCAGGTCCTGCCTTGGAATCAGCATCACTCAGGAGGAGCAATGATGCTAACTCTTTGGATTTGAATTGATTCTCCATTTGCACGCGTGCTTTCTTGGAATGTCTTAGCTCTAATCATAATTAACCTATAAGCAGATATGAATGAGGGCGGTCAGTTCTTGACTTCCGCCCCTAGTCTGTCACTGTGGGCTTTATTCCAACCTCTCATTCAGAGTGCCTATTTTGTGAATTTAAACTATGAGTCCCCTTTTTTTTTTTTTTTTTTTTTTGTGGGGAGAGGGACTCATCATCCTCCTTCCTATATAATCCCTGTAGGATGGATGGCACGATAAACTTTGTGGTGAGTCTTACCTGCAAAACCGCTGTTCTCCTCATGAATATATATGCTTCCCAAGGCTTCTCCTCAAGCCCTAGTGTGACATGTTGATGCCTCTTGAGAGCCCTATCTCATAGATCACCATTTCTTGTTCAAAACAGTTTCTTTTAAATTTCCAATTTAGTCTTGCCTGATCGTCCCTTTTACAATTATTTTTAGGTTGGGTGAGTCAGAGCTGCAAGGTAGGTCCCTGGAAAGCTCTCTGAGTCTTCCTAGAAGGAAACATTTCTAGAATGGAAAGAAAGAAGTATGGTTAGGGAAACCTCAAGTATCAGTATCATTTATTCAAAAGACCAGTTTGGAATATATTGGCGAAGGTGATAAATAGAGCTTGTCACTGCGAGTCAAGAAACACAGATGGTGTTCAAAAGTGATGGCCAAGGAAATATATGGAGAAAATTGATCAAATTTATGTAATTCATGTGCTGCCAAAAAGGAGGAGTTGTCCCAAACTAGGGGACAGCTGGAAGCAACTCCATAGAGCAATACTTTTAGATCAAATTCAGAGACTAGTGAAGAAGGTAGTGTTTCTGCTGGAGTATATATTCTTTCATCAGCCAAAAGTTACACTATTTCTTGTTGTCTCGTATCTACCCAGCGTGCACCACACATTTAAGTTTCTTGCCTGACCCCAATTAGGATTAGACTTAGCAGATCCCGTGACTTTGACTGATTCTGAAATTAGGTAGGAAAATGATCTTACAAAATAATTGCACAAAGTGATTTCACTTATTCTCTTATTTTCAACCACAGAACATTACTCAGGGGAAAAGGACAAGAGATAGCTACACGAAGAACCAGTCTCATGAATTATGGCAAGACTGACAGGCTGTCCCTCAAAGCTATGGCTCAGAATCCATAGAAAGTTCTGGAAACACCACAGAAAACAATATTGAACTGTGTTGGCCAGTTGTTCTATGGGTCCTAGAGGTTGAGGACTTGTGAATGGCTTCAGTCATTGAGCTGGTCCCAGGGAGAGGTGATCAGAGGGGCTTCAAAGATGTTTGAAAATGTTCTCTCCCTGAAGAAGCAGTGGTGGATGCCCAGGGATGACGCTGACCCCCTTAGGGTTCCTCCAGGAACTCGCAGGGTGGGAAGAGGCTATAAAGCGTTGTTTGATCTGGCACAGCGCATGTCATCATTGCAAGTTGGGCTTGCCAAGACTGTTACAGGCTCTGCATTGAAATACTGGCCTATACATAAGGTCTGACTGGCTGGGTTTGTGCTGTTCTGGATCCTGGCCCTTTTCACGAAAAACTATTTACAAATTCACCTAGTTGCATGGCATGGCGAGCTAGAAAGACATGCAGGGGAATAACTGTGGAAGTCATTCCAGGTAACACCACCAGATACAGTGTGGGTCTTTTTGCCCAGCCCCCTACTTGGCCTTTTGATTCTCTCATATACTATAATTCACGGCAGTTGATTTCTCTAAGTCAGAATACACCTTGCAAGACCAATGGAATGAGCAGGGGTCAAGGTATCCAGGGTGGGGGTATCCTCCTTGCACCATTCCATGCCAAGTACTTCAGGATCTGTCTCCCTGCCTACTTTATACCCTCTTCTATTACTGCTCTCTGCCCTACCTTTTAGGTTCTAGCCATGCCAAGATGTGGGAGGTCCCCATGTGAGCCATGATACTCCTTGACCCCTGATCCTTGCTCATGCTCCCTGCTTGGAACACTTGGCTTGCCTCCTCTTTAAATCTTACTAACCCTATAGGATCAACCACAAGTCCCACCTCTTCCAGGAAGCCTTCTTGATCTTCCCCCATAAAGGGCTGAGTTAAGGCATGCCCTATCTCTAACCCTTTACCCTTTGCTTACTTCTATCACTTCTATTTATCATATAACATTATAGTTACCAGTTTATGTCTATCTTTTCTCAAAATTATGACCTCTTTCAGGACATTTTTCTTCTTCATCTTTGTATCTCAATGCCTAGCATAGGGCTCACAGTTAGCATTAAATCAGTGATTGCAGAGAGAATGAGTGAAGAGCTGATGTGAGAACCAACATGCAGCCATCATCTACTATGTGCAAGATACTGTGTCAGATGTGTTATGTTATTTAATTTTCACAAAAATATGCAAAGTGGGCATAATTATCCAAACTCATCAAATGAGGAAAATGAGGCTAATAGAGCAGAAATACCTCTCTTTAGGTCCCATAAATAGTAAATGATAGCAGCATATTTTGAATCAAAGCCCCTAGAACTTAAAAGTCTGTGCTCTCTTCATGATACCATCACCCACTCCCTGGTGGCCCTGATCTGAAGTGCCCAAGCTGGGTGCACCCGCATAACAAGACTCTTTTGGATAGGGTCTTTTGCTTCGGCTAGCCATGTCTGACCCCTGCATGGATGCGGTTGGGAGAATTAGTGCTTCCAACAGCCAGTCTCCTTGGAAGAATTGCCCAGGAGTCAGGTTCCCCTTTTCACCCGTGTATGACCTCGGGGTTATTGCCTCAAATTTTTTTATAACTTCACTTCCTACAGATAGCATTTAGCTTTTATAAAACCCACCCAATTTGCTATCTGCTCGCATTTCTCCAGATGTTTCACCTCCCACTCCTGTCTTTCTTAATGACTCTAGGGGGTTGATTACCATCAGGGTTAAAGCTGTCAAATTATTCTTGGCTCTATTTCACTTTTCTTTTTTTGTTTTTTAAATCCATCTCCAAAGTTCAATTCAAAATCTTCACCAATGGATCAATAATCTTCATTTTCTAATTTTAGTCAATTCACAGTACTAGAGCTATACCATGGAGAAGAGTTTCATTTCCCTTTGATTCTACTCATTCTAAAGATTTTGCTGTTGACTTTGCTTCTGAGCACACTTTCCTCTCCCTGCTGCTCCCACAGAACCAGAGGGCTGGGAAGGAGAGAAAAGGCTGATCTCTTTCAGGGAGGGTCTTTATATGCCTGTCTAGGCTTCTTTGGTCTCAGATTCTTTGGCAGGGGAGGGGAAAGCATATCCCTGGGATATTCCAGCAAAGTTTTACGTGTTGATCAGGTATAAATACATAAACGTATACCTGTTGATCTTTAGAAAGTGGAGAGTGAAGGCCAATATCTTTATGAATGCAACAGATGTAATGGGACTGGCAGATGCCCTTTGCTCTAGATGCCACAGTCTACCTACATAGCTACACAGAAACATGACAATGAAACAGAACTTGAGATTCACAGAGTCATCATAAGGACCTCACTGAATCCTAACACCGCTCACCCGAGCTACAGCCTACCCACAACTCCTCCTGACACTGGGACAAGGCTAGATGGTCCTGGAATGAATCCTGATTTCAGTCTCCAGACTCACTTTTACTAACAAAATTGACAATGGGAAGCAGAAGATGTGGCTTTCTCTACACTTGGATTTTATTGTCTCCAAGGGTCTGGATCTATTTTAGAAGGGGTGGATCCTTGGAGTAGCAGCAAAGGGACACTAAAGAAAATCTCAAATTTAAGGCCTCAGGAAAGGACCCCAGTTGTTCCCTTGTTACATGCTAATGGGAGTCTGAAACTCCCTCCTCCATTCAGAGACCCAGAGTCTTAGAATAACCTCTAGGATATACTCCCCAGCACAGCATTATTTAAAATATTTAAAATAATTAAATATTTATATTGCACTTCACATTTTACAGAGCACATTTTCATTTAATACTTCCTTCATGCAATTACAAAAATTCTGCATCGAGTCCAAGCCAGGCCTGCAACATATGATGAAGCTGTATATTATGTTTTCTTTTGAATATTGTTATATATTTTCATAGACATAAAGTTAGAGGCCACCACATGAATTTTGTATTCACAGAACAAGAATTAGTTTTGGAAGATGTAGTAAACCTTTTTTTTTTGAAGACCTTACAACTGCATCTCAAGTGACCAAGTGACTTTCCCTCTATACTCTCTAAGTGTATAGATTACCCAAATGATATCAGTTGTTTTATTTTTAACCTACAGTAAACAATTATTAATCTTTTTCATGTATGGTTGCTACTTATACACACAGTAATCGTATGCTTCTTGTGATTCATTTTCTAGGAATAAAAATGTCCTATCTTGTTGATAAAGGAGATGGGGTGATTGCGCACACACACACACACACACACACACACACACATTATATAAGATTTAAAAATAAAAATTTGTTTTCTAGCAAAGGATTGTAATGAAAACTTTCTCAGGACTAATTCATTGTATATAAGACAGCTTTAGAGTCATGTTTTAAAATATACTACAGTCCTTTGGCAGACCAGCCATGTTTGTCAAAAAGGTATTTTTTATATCAACAGTGCTTCATAGGCTGATAGGTTTTTATACATTAATTTTTTAATCCAAATATTCAAATCTAAATATTGAATATACTTAATTGGATTTGACTGTATCTGTTTATTTGGCCAGAAAGTTATCAGCATAGATGAAACCAGATAAAACTGTTAATCTAAGGCCACAACTTGTCATCTCTGATCACTCCTTCTGGTGTATGTAATAAGCTGGAGCACACAGACATTTCTCATTTGGTTAAGTTAAATGTTGATACCCTTCTCCGATGTTATCCTCACATTTTCAAAAGAAATTTAAGAATCATGTATGTATTAGTTTGCTAGGGCTGCCATAACAAACTACCACAGCCTGTGTGATTTAAACAACAGAAATTAATTTTCTCACAGCTCTGGAGGCTGGAAGTCCCAGATGAAGGTGTTGGCAGGGTTGGTTTCTTCTGAGGCCTCCCTCCTTGGCTTGAAGATGGCTGCCTTCTTGCTGTCTTCACAAGGTCTTCCCTCTATACACATCTGTATCCAAATTCCTTTCTCTTAGAAGGGTACCAGTCATGGTGGGTAAGGGCCCATCTTCATGACCTCATTTTAACTTAATTACTTCTTAAAGATCTTATCTCCAAATATAGTCACATTTCTGAGGTACTGGCGGCTGGGATTTTGATGTACAAATTTGGAAGGGGTGGACCGAATTCAGCCCATAACAATGTAATTAAGGCATTTGCACAGAGAAGGATTTTAATCTAAGCATCTGCACATTATCTAAATACTCAGATTACTGATTATGCTGGCCCAAGAACTCCAACTGAGTAGGAGGTATAAAACCCAGTAGTCACACTGGCTATATGGTAGCATAAAGATCAAACCATGGGCTCTTGTGCTTTCAACCATACCACTTCCCAAGCATTTGCTCCCGGAGCAAAGTTTAGCCTCACTTAATTCATGTCTGCAGCAAAAAGAGACAAACTCTTGGGATAGTCAAGCTGAAGCTGCCTCTTCTTTCAAGGGTGGCCACCTGGTTACCCACTCTCATCATGGAAATGAAATCTTAAGATGACTCTCTCTCACCAAATCCAAGAGCTCCCCCAAATTTTATCAGGCTTTTAGGGAATGTTTCACAGTGGTAAGATGCCAACTAAATTCTATTCAAGAGTTGAAATAGTTAACCAAAGTGGCTAACTCAGTATTAGCAGGAGGGGTTTAAGGTACTTCAAAATCAATCTTTGAAATGTCTCTTTGAAAATATCTCCTTCTGGGCACTAATACTAGCAAAACAAGTTACCTATCTTCCTTCACCCCATAAAATTCTTGAAGGGTGGGCATTTTTGTCTCCCCCCCCCATTCTCATCTCTGTGCTTGGGGTTCAGTAAATGTGGACTCAGTAATTAAATTCACTCTCTTTAGAGTTGTTTTTTATACCAATGATCTATACCAGTGCTACAAATTTAAGAGGATCATTACTTTTCTAACACTTACCTTTTCTATATCTGCCTTTGCTAGAATATAGGTATTGAAGCTTTGGGCATTCTCTTACATATCTTTAAGCCCCAGAACGTGATTCTTTCCTCATATACAACAAGTGCTTGTCTTATTTGTTTATAGTTCACTGATGAAAAAAAAAAAAGAGGGGGAATCATATTGCAAATCCTGAGATTTAAAAATCTTTTTTTGTGACAGAATGGTGATAATCGTTGAAACTGGATGATGGACATGTGGGGTTCATTATTCCATTGTCTCAATTTGTGTGTATATTTGAAAATTTGTATCGTACAAAGTTGAACATGTAAAAAATACAACAGTAAAGTATATCCTCTGGTGCATCCTAATTTAATTTTTTAAATATCCAGTTTATGTTAAATATTTTGAATTTCCCCCCAGACCTCATTATTAAATTTCTCAGTGAAATGTAGCTCAATTACTTATTTAGCACCAGCAGGCTTTCACGGAATTTTGACAAACGAACAGGGTAGCAGACATAGGATGGATACTTTTGCACAGAGCTGTTGTTCCTTAGAGAACATATCATCCTTTCAGAAGAGACAGTGCAGAAGAGAAAGGTAAGTGTGTGAAAGGGACACATATCCGGGTTCCTGTTCAGATGTATGCAGTAGCAAACAAAGCCAGCCTGCAGTAAACATGTGACCCATCCCCCAAGGCCTGGCAGTCAGGCAGCTGGAGGGAGTAAAATATCTAGATTTACTCTTGAAGAGATGGGAGAACCCAGCAATGTTTCGAGTGCCCTGGCAAAACATCTTGAATTGCTTCTTAAACCTTTAGGACTTGGCAAAATTCAAAACACGTTTTGCTAGGCACTTTTTCCCTTAATTTTTAAGCCCCTGTGTATTTCAAGGGAAATTTAATCCGTATGTTTCTGATTCATTTACACTCAACTCATCAAAATGCTGTTTTGTAGGAGTTATTTGATGTCTAAGATGCTGTATGAGCATTTCGTATGTCTTTTTTTTTTTTTTCAAACCATAAAGTTGCTTTTTGCCAGCAGTGAGCAGAACTTCAACCACTAGAGATTTAATCTCAACTTTTAACTAGGGACCCACCAAATACAAACGTCTTTTAAGTTTCCTAAACATTTTCTCTTGCTGGTACGTGAGAGTGCATGGCTTGCCAAAGAGGACTATAACCAGCCACTCAAGAAACATACAAGGAGTAAGACAGCTTTCCTAGAAGCAGTGATGTTATTTTCAGTTAAAGGACATCTTTTCTGCGAGGTCTTTCACAACCTTCTTTAAATGATTCAGTATGACCTCCATATTCTTAGATGTTCTTAGATGTTCATACTCTCTTGATAGGTGGGGGGCAGAGCATTTGACTTCCTATCTCAGCCAAAATGCTCAGAGTGGGAGAAGGTGGTTCCCCAAAAGGAAATAGGGGAGGGGAACTGAATGCTATAAGCTTTTCCAGGTCAGGGACTGTTCTTCATCTTTTTATCCCTAAGTTTAGGAAGACCTTGGCATGTGATCTATGCTTTAAGAGTACAAATTAATCATAAGGAATCATTCCTTAAAATACAGTTTAATATACTTGCATGACTGACAAATATATTAAAATAGAATTGAGGGGTTTCTGATCAGGTCATTTGGAGTAAACACACTCCAACCTGTTCACTCCCTGTATATAATGCATAAAACAGCTATCTAAGGATTCTTGAAAGTAAAGAGAAGCAGGCAGATTGGGAAGAAGACCAAAACTCAAAATACCACTAAGCCAATAATAAGTTTACAATTTATATTTCTCTCAGTATCCTCAGACTGCAGCAATATGAGTCTATAGGAGGAAGAGGACCTTCCTCTCCATTTAGTGGAGCTCTGGTTCCAACACTGTGGAAGCAACCTCTGTTGTCTTTATTCTCTCTGTCCTTTTGCCACTTGGCCCCTGAATAAGGGTACAGTAGTAGAAATACACAGTATAGAAGGGTAGCTAAAGCCTTAGCTTTCTGACTGGAGATCCAGAAAAAGAAGCATCAGGGAACCATACATAATAGTGATAATGCAAAGAAAGAAGAACTAGGGGAAGCAACACTATATAGGTGTTTGTGACCCCCTGGGCTTACCATGGATCTCATGTAATTCATTACACCAGACTTTGGGAACTAAGGTAATAGACCACAGTCTACATCTCAAATGCTTGCTGAGTGGCACACATATGAGACAGAACTGGTATCGCAAAGCCTCTGATAGCTTAACTGACATTGGATTCACAGCCCATAGCATCTATGTTGGAATTTGCAGCCTGATCCTACAAGATGTTTCACAGGATAGACAAGACCCAGAGTTCCAAAATATTCAAAATGTCTAGAATACACCACAAAATTTATCAGCTTATATAGGGAACCAGAAAAATCTCAACTTACATGGGAGAAGACAATCAGCAGTTATCAATGTCTCAATGGCACAAATACTGGAATTATCTATTGAAGCCTTTAAAGCAGCTATTATACTAATGGTCCAGACAACAACTGCAAACTTTATTAAAACCAATGGAGGGCAGCCCCGGTGGCGCAGCGGTTTAGCGCCGCCTGCAGCCCAGGGTGTGATCCTGGGGACCGAGGATCGAGTCCCACGTCGGGCCTCCTGCATGGAGCCTGCTTCTCCCTCTGCATGGAGCCTGCTTCTCCCGCTGCCTGTGTCTCTGCCTCTCTCTCGTTCTCTCTGAATAAATAAATAAATAAATCTTAAAAAAAAACAATGGAAAAATTAAAATCTCAGCAATCGAAAGATATCTGAAGAACAAACTGCAAAACTTTAGGGCGGGGAAACAAAATAACAAACGTAAAATTCACTGGGTGGTCTCAACTGCAGAGAGGAGGTTTAAGAGAAAAAAGAAAAGGTAAACTGGAAGATAGGTCAATAGAAAATATCCAGTCTGAACAATAGAGAGAAAAAGATTGAAACAAAAAAATGTACACAGCCTCAGGAACCTGTGGGTCAATAACTAAAGATTCAATATTTGTATCATTTTTTAAAAGATTTTATTTATTTATTCATGAGACACAGAGAAATAGGCAGAGACACAGGCAGAGGGAGAAGTGGGCTCCCTGTGGGAGGCCCTATAGAGGACTTAATCCTGGGACCCCAGGATCACATCCTGAGCCGAAGGCAGCCACCCAGGTGTCCCTGTATCATTAAGAATGAAAGGAGAAGAGCTGTAGTGATAAAAAAAAAGCTTTGAATAAATAATGGCTGAAAACTCCACATTTGACAAAGACAAAAACTGTAGAAAAAGCAAAGAAATGGGAAACAGAACTAAAAACAGAAAGAATAAACAGAATACTCATAATATGAGCAAACTAAATCCAAAGATATCAACAATTACATTAAATGCAAACGGCCTAAATGTATCAATTAAAAGACAGAGATAGAATGGATTTAAAGAAAAAAGATGACTACAAAAAACTCATTTCAATCAAATATAGTGACACAGATAGGTTAAAAATAAAAGGTTGAAAAAAGATATGCCATGCACTATACCAAGCAATAGGTAAATAAAAGTGAAGTGGGTACCCTAAGTCAGAGTGGACTTCAGAGCAAAGAAAATTGCCAAGGAGAAAGAGGACTGTCACGTAATTATAAAACAGTTTAGTTCATTAATAGACATAACAATCATAAACGTCTATGCACTTAACGACAGTTTCAAAACCAATGAAGCAAAACCTGAAAGAATTCAAAAGAAACAGATAAATCCATAATTACTATTAGAAACTTTAATACTCATCTCTCAGTAATGAGTAGAAATCTCATGGGATTTAGAAAATATTTCAAACTGAAAAAAATACAACATATCAAAAATTTATAGGATGCAGTTAAAACAGTGACTTGAGGAATATTTATAGCAGTAAATTTTTATATTTGAAAAGAAAAGTTTCAAACCAATGATTTAATCTTACACTTTTAAAAAGTAGTAAAAAGGGAGCAAAGCATGCTGAAAGCAAGCAGAATGAAGAAAGTACTAAATGTAAAAACAGAAATCAATGAAATTGAAAACAGGAGAAGAAAAGAGAACATTAATACAATCAAGAACTGACTCTTTAAAAAGGTCCAAAGAATCAGTAAAGCACCAACAAGAATGGCAAAGAAAAAAGTGAGAAACACAAATTACTAATAGCAGAAATGAGAGAAAAGATATCATAACAGACCCCACAGATATTAAAAGGGTAACAAAGGAATCCTTCAAACAATTTTATGCACCCAAATTTGATCTTAGACCAAATGAATCAATTCCTTAAGAATCAAAAACCCCCAAATCTAGCCCAATATAAAAGTAGATAACACGAATAGGCCTAGAACTCTATTCTTGCAAACATTTGCAAATTATGAACCTAGATGTACACCTTACACAAAAACTAACTCAAAATGGATTATAGTGTAAAATCTAAAGCCAAAAAGCTTTCAGAAGAAAATAAGGGAGAAAAATCTTTGAGACCTACATGAAACATGTAGGTCCACATGTTCCACAAAAGAAAAAATAAAAAGGTAAATTGAACTTTATAAAAATGAGATATTTTTGCACTTTGAAGGACACTAAGAGAATTAAAAACAAGGTATAGATTGGGGAAAACATCTGCAAATCAAATATTTGACAGAAGACCTTTATCACATATATACATATATTTAACATATATATATATGTATTAAACTCAAAACTTAACAGTAAAATAAACAAATATCTCGTTAAAAATGGGTAAAACACTTAGACATTTCACTAAAGATGGCAACAAGTAAATGAAAATACGTTGAGCATTATTAGCCATTAGGAGAATTCAAATGAAAACTGTGCTGGTGGGACGCCTGGGTGGCCCAGCGGTTGAGTGTCTGCATTCGGCTCAGGGTGTGATCTTGGAGTCCCGGGATCGAGTCCCATATCAAGCTCCATGCATGAAGCCTGCTTCTACTATCTCTGCCTCTCTCTCTGCCTTTTTCCTGTGTCTCTCATGAATAAGTAAATAAAACCTTTAAAACCATGCTGGATACCACTAATCACCTATCAGAATATACAACATCGAAAAGACCAAGTAGTGGGCCGCTGGCAGACAGAACTGAATGGAGTCATCTAAGTGTCCTAAAGGAAATGGTATTTTACTTTAACTGATCTCAATAGACACTCAAGTAGAGAAATGAAATGAGTTCTTGAGTCTTCCCTCCTTTAGACCCAGCTGAACGCAGTACTAATGATCATAGAAGGGGAGTAGGAATTTAGGAACTTACTCATAAGAAAAGTAATCCACTCCAATACTTAAAGCTTAAAAGCCAACCACATATTATTTCAGCTAAGGCAAGGGTGCCTGTGTTCAGGCTGGTGCATTATAATTAGGTTATATCTGTCATCTTCGTACATAAAGTCAATGTGTTTCAGCTATTTTCATGGATAGAAATATGATGGTCTAGTTTCAAAGCAGAGTGCTTGGGAAGGAGCAGTAGGAAAAGGGAGGCCACCAGAGACAATGGACAATTCAGGGATCATCATCAAAGCATCGTCCCATAGAGAAGAACTCAGTGTGAGCCCTCCTAGATCTTAGTCATGCCCAAGTCTGAGGATAGACAAAAGAATGCTGAATACAAAAAGACAAATACAATAGCTTGGAGTGTGACTTAGGAAACAAATAAATCAATACTAAAATTAACTTATGTATATGAAAATATTTCATCTACACCAAAGAAGGCAAAATATGCTGGCAGAAACAGACACATAAATTAGCTGACATAAAAGCCACAAACATCCACACTACAATGTGGCTAGACAATACATTATAGAGAATGAATAATAGACACTGGAGTTTATTGTGCCTCATTTTTATCCTGGTTCCAATACCTACTTCCTGTGCCAATTATTTAAGCACTCTGAGGATCAGTTTTACCATCTGTGAAATGGCATTTTAAAAGTATCTACTGAAGTTGTTCACTGGGGGTTAAATGAGAAAATGCACTCAGAGCACTTAAAATGGATCCTGGCAAATCATAAGAACTAGAAAGATATTAGCCACTATTATTTTATCATCACCATTATAGAAAAGACATGTTGGTATCCTTCCAAAATCCAAGCATTAGGAAAGGGACATAGTTTGTAGAACCTCAAATCTCTAAAAGAGTACATATAAATCACTGTTTAGTTGCTCAGGTTGGCTATCAAAGGTAGTGTCCACTTTTCTGTAACACTATGCACAGAACTCTACCCAGGTATTAAAAGAGATCTGGATTCTTGGCCTGATTTTGTCACCAGTTGACCCAGCAACCTTGAATTAGTCACCTGCCCATTCGTGATCTCAGTCTATGCCTGTGAATGGTTGTGTTGGCCCCAATCCTCTGTCACAATCTTCCAAGCACTCATATTTTATGGGATCTGCATGATGTGCCATGAGGTTTGTGTGGTCATCCTACCACCTACTAACCCATCCCTCATTATTATAGCCCAACCACACAAATCAACTCAAAAGAGAGGGCTCTACAGTTCAGACACACTCTGGCTTTGTCCTCCTCATAGAAAACATAAGAAACCTGACATCTTGTGTCCCCAGATTAATGACACCCCGGGGGCTGTCTGCAAGAGTCCTCCAGGTGCTCTGCCGGCTGGTCTTTTGTACTGGTAATGCTTTTAGTATGACAATGTCTTTACTTTTGTTTCTGGCAAAATTAATAAATTACTTATGATATTTAATAAGAAACAGATGCTCCCAATGAGAATGAGGCCCGGCTGCCTATTAATTCTAGTTGGATTTTTCTTGCCGTGGTGAATGGAAGCAGACGGAGTAGGTGATCCACACGATATTTTGCAAGACCAAAGTCGTCTGCACACAGTAGAACTGAGAACAATTGCTCTGTATAATTCAAAATGGATGGAACAATGATATGATGTTTAAAATTAGAAAAAGCATTTGGTTTGTATAGTTAAAAGCTAATAAGCCCTATGGCCCTGAAACTGTTCCAGATGCTAGGAAGTGACTTTCCATAACCGAGATGGTATAGCTAATGAGTCAGTTGTTATTGAAATACTGAAAAACTGCTATGAACAAGACATTATCTTAGGGTTATAGATGGTAGAATGTGAAAAAGAATAATATTTATTAGGCACCAACACTACATCAAGCACACATTCAAAAGAATAAATCTATTGACCCCGACTCACATATACTGAATAATTTGTCAAATTTCCCATACCTGGTTCAGTTTGATTCCGGTGTTTGAATTCTTATAGTTCAAGGGCCTGTGTGTATATATTTTTGTTTTGATTTGGTTTTCTTTGTTCTATAAAACCTTAAATTCTAGGAATGTTATAATCAAGTTAGACAAAGGACACAGGTGAACATTTACAATTTCACTGACAACTCTTTAAATAGTATATGGCATATAGAGCCACTGTGGCGGATTACTTTATTACTTCTGAACAGTGATTCCCATACCTGCACAACAGAAACATGCTTCCCCGTGGATCTTTAGCCATGTGACATGCTTTGGCTTCTTGGGAGGTACAGTGTACGTTGCTGAATCTTGATTCTGGGCCTAGCCATTTGACTTGTCTTGACTAATGGAACTTTAGCAGAAACATTCAACAGAAAACTGAAATGTGACTGTGTAGTTGGGCTTCTCCTCTCGTGCCTCTGCTGCTGGCAGCAATGACAGCTTCCCCAGGCCCCAGAATGGGCAAATGTGAAGGAAACCTGAGCCCAGCCTGTAGCAAGGAGACAAGCCCAGTTGAACCTGAAGCTCAAAACAGAGACGACCAGCCTCATGTGCGTGAGAACAAATGATTGCTGTGTAGAGCCATTAAGTATGAGGGTGGCTTATTTTATAGCAATAACCTTTACAATCACCATGAGGGGAAGGGAAACTTTGAAATAATGGGCAATTAGGGTCATTCTCTGCCCCAACTACAAAACCAAAGCAGACTGAGTTAGAGTAGAAATTTTCAAAGCTACCATGATGGAAAGAAGGTCATTCAGACTAGACCAGTACTTGACAAATGGAACCGGTCCTCTAAGGAAATCAGAATTGAATACGTTAAGTAGGAAAGCCCCAAGAAAAGATTCAGAGGAGCATGACTCAGCAGAGTTCATCCCAACATGAACAAGGGGAAAGAGTCCAGTTTCTATAGGAACTACATCTCTGTTGGGATGAATGTACAAAGACATCACACACTAGCATGATCTGACAACTGAAATATAATACCAATATCGTTTTTTCTGATTCAGGCTTCACCAAACCCCCTTCACCCTCCCGATGATGATACGTCTTTTCCCGAGCATCTGCCAACAAGGAGATGATGGACTAATAATGTTAACTTGTGTTCTCAGATGTGTATAATAGCTGCATTGTCAGTGCGAACTAACACAGTGGCATTTAGGATTGTGCAACAGACTCTAAATCGGTCAGTGTGAGTCTGACTTCAAAAGACACACTTGCTCTCTGTGTGCTGATAAAGTCAAGTTTCAAAGACAAAAAGGAGTGACCATCCACCTGGGGACACCTATCGTTAGGTGTCGTCTCTTCTGTGGACACTGTGACCTCACCAGTGTGTTCCTTTCCCATACAAGCTTCTATTACATCTAGCGAGAACAAATATCCATTTAAATTCATTCTAATTTTGAGACTCCATGATTCTTAATACAATTTTTTACAAAAGAGCTGGTGTAGTTAATAAGGGCCAAGAAAATTAGAAAATGGAAGAGTAAGATGTCCTGAAGAATCAGAGGAAGGTCATTTTACCTGGCAGGTGGGTTAAAATGTAGTAAAAATAGATTTAACATCATGGAGAAAAAGTGTGAACATAGAATCTGGTTTCTTGGTTTGTATATAATGGCAAAGTAATCCTAATAAGTGGAAATGGTGAGAAGTGTCTATGGGGAGACAAAATCATGTAGAAACCCAACAGTGAAATGAAAAGCTCTAAGATCAATTAGATTATACAATATACATACAACTTTTCAGAGCACACATAAGAGCACAAGTATAAATATTCTAGGAAAAAACAATCACAGGGGTTCTAAGGATATATAAGCATAATTAATGGAAGGTGGATGGCTTATAAAACATTTCTAAGAACTACTATTTTTAAATATGCATTTCTTTGTGAGGAGAGGAGGTCATAGGGTTGGGCTAGATTGGTTAACAAATGAACAAATGTAGCCCTAACTTTTGGGACTCAATCCCCATCATTAACCACAGACTTTTACAGTTCCATGGAACAATTAATACTACAACATTTCTCTGAGAATCTATGAAATAATTTTACATCTGTTCCTTCATCTTACCTCAGAAAAATGGGCACATCTATGATCGTCTTCATTTTAAAGGTGTGAAACCCAAGTGGGAAAAGAAGGTATGATGTACAAAAGATTTCTCGGCTAACTAGTAAGTGGTGTGCTGGAAAAAGCTCATGTGAGTTGCTGACTGTGTGCATCTTTGCCCAATTCTACATTCAGCTACATTACTTTGATGCCTTGAGATTAGTCCCCAAGGGAGTATTTGCACATGGAAATAGGGAAACCAATACTACATACAAATCAGGGATTCCCCCCTACACCCCTCCCCTTCTCCCTGAGAGCTGGTTGTTAAACATTTCACCACCACATCATTGACTAGGTCACAGGTCCTGTAGAACCCCTGTCTACACAAGATCATCAATTCACCAAATCTTGTCCTGGCACTCTGCTTACACTCTCTTGACCCTCTCCCCTGTGTGCAGCTACAGGTGCCCACGAATGTCCAGGCAGACACCTCTAGGCTTGTCTTTGACTCTTTACAGAAATTTAATGTTAACACTGTTCTGCTAATGATATGAGGACAGCCTCTTGGGGCAGAAAGAAAACATGTGGACTTGAATAATTTAATAAAAGTCAAATACTTTGTATAATTCTAACTTTCAATCTTTGATGCCTTACACGGTATAATGAATCGTAACACGTTATGAATCCTGGAGTTGATTACCAAGTATCCCAGCTGGGTAAATAGATAAGTATGTTTGGATATTGAGTAACAGTAATTTTATTTACTTATCCTTGTAGGGAGAGGACTATATTTAGAATATTAATATCACTTTACTATAAACCAATGTTCTTCAAATACTTTTAAGTATTTTACTTTTGCTTGTATTATTTTAAAAACTATAGAATGAATATGACTCTTCAAAGTACTTACCACAAATGCCACATGGCTTCATGATAGAATAAAGATTTGGGTTAGTATATTCTTTTGATGCCCTACCACCCAATCTTTAATTGACCATGCCTCTTTCTTCTAAAGACCTTATGTAGCCAAGAAGAGTCAACAAAAACACCAGCAGTACCAAAAAATATGAAAGGAAGCCAGTAAGAAAAGCAGATTGCAGTAGGAATAGAAAAATCTGGAAGTCACAATAATTACATTTTCACTTTAACTTAGTTGGTGCTGAAGAAAACAATTTTGCCTGGCCTGGCTGCAAAGCTCACTGTATTTTACACTAAAGTTGGAAGACAGAGGATTTCCTTTTTAAGCATTGGTCCAAAGATTATACCATTATGACAAGAATTACTTTATGCTCAAAAGAGGTTATGAGAAGGGACTCATCAGCTATATGTCCCTAAAGATAAGCTGATCCTTCACAAAAGGAAAATGAATGGGTGAGCATATGCAGTTTGTTCAGTGAACACTCCTTGGAAGCCTAAGTGATTGAGTATTTCTCTCACTGTTCCACCCCACCTCTTTCTTGCCATGGGAATGGCCTCTATATGACTAAGACACCGGTGAGCCTGGTCTCCATTCTAGAATGCCATTCTTTAAACTATGAAACTTGTTATCAGGCAAAGGAGAGTAAACCCAGGAGCTATCCTGCCATATGGAGCTCAGGCCTTGTAAGATGGGCTATAAGAATTTTAAGCAGCCACCCAGGTGAGGTGGAATTGAAGCTCACATTGAGCTCCTCAGGTAACTATTCAATGGAGTGATTACATTCCTTCATGGCCTGAGAGATGGGAGTCAATGACTTAGATGTTTTCATCTCAAAAGTTATCTTTCTCCTATGAATAAGTTACCATTTAGATAATCAAGAGAACCTTAGTAGAAGGTTCCTTTCTCCAAGGGGAAAGGGTTAATAGAGAAAAAAGTGTGGGATGGAAAAGCGAAGGGAGGAGGAAGGATGAAGAAATGAAGGGGACGTTGCAGGCTGTTTTTCCATGTGCTGGGTGACTAACCCAACCCTAACAAGGGAGGAGCCAGCTCAAATGAAGGGGTTTTCTTCCTTTTATAAGACTTAGCCTGAATACTTTAACCTTAACTATACTTCTATGGCCAATTATTGGCATCACCAGCAAGTAACATTTACTTGGAAACATCACTGGATTGTTTGGGGATATAAGGGTGGGTCCCAGTAGAACCATTATTTAAATTCTGTTTAGTAGGTGACCTTAATAGAGGAGGTATAATCTGGTTATGGCACAAAGATTAGAGACTGTTCTTTGTGCTCAACCAGACTCCTTTTTAACTGAAAAAAAAAAAAAAATAAGACAGTCATTTTCAACCTCTGATACTAGTGTAGAGGTCTAACGTGGGGGGGATGCTGGGAGGGTGCGCAGGGGAGAAGGAATTTAGCTAAACCTCAGGAGAAAAGTCACCTCCAGGGACCATGAACTAAAGCAAGGGAGAGGAGAAAAAACTATATTTTGATATTATAGCTTTACTTAATTTTACTGTGCTAAGTGATCTGTTTTCATACAAATTAGCTTGTTCTTTTAGCTGAAGCTCACTTAAAAAAAAAACAAAAAGCAAGATAGTAAAATGTACAACATTTATTGTGCATGCAGCACATCCAGAATTCATGACTTGGAACTCCAAATCAGAACGAGGAATTTGGAACACAAAATATAGAACGTGCAGCATGGCATTACATGGAGCCCGGCAGCAAGAATGCACAGAAACTAAGTACAGTTGGCACTTTATAATTACAAGTGGCACAACACTGCGGCAGAAATCTAGTTTTTTTTTTTAAGGCATGTGACTCAATATGGAATGTTTTTGTTCATGATGTGTACCTACTGCCACTGACAACTGTCCAGGTGCTGTATGCGTACTGCATTAACACCGGCTGGGGCCATATCGTAAGCAATATACAGACACACCTAGCATGGCCAAAAAGACAAGATGTTGTCATATGGATTTGGACTGGTGTACGTACACACACACACACTCAAGATTATATGTGTATATTTTAAAAATACATTTGTTGAGATTAATAGTTCATGCAGCAAACAGGGCTTAATTGCAAACATACTTTGAGAGCCATGAGAATTAGGCAATTGAATAGTGGAATGGTGATCACGTTATCTTCCCCTTCTTGTCTCTTGGCCCCTCACCTTAGTCTCAAGTTTTTGTGAAACAGGTAATTGAATGAGCATTAGGATTATATAGGCAAAACCTGAAGGCATTTCTCTGCTGGTTCTTTTAAGGTTTATTTACCAGCACAGACAGTGGGGCGCCCAGACTACTGTATCTCTACTTCTGTAGTTTTTGAGCCATTAGGGGTGTCAGTTCTCAACACAAAAGAATTAGTTAGGAAAAAACTTTCGGACTATTTTATTTAGTAGTCATAGTGGGTATTTTGTTCAATAATTTCTAAATTTTAATTCATTTGTTGTCACGAATGCATTGGATGGTCACTGTATTCTAGAATTTGCGTGAGGGACCGTTGTCATTCTGCTCAGAGTCCATCTCCTGTTGTGTGCAGTTCTTTAAAGGTAGGATTTTCTTTTAGGCGCATTGTCAGCATTGATGTTAATTAGTCCACTTCTAGTTTGACCTTTAAAACCAGTGCAATTTCTTTTTTTTGTGTGTGTGTATGTGTGTGTATATGTATGTGTATGTATACACACATTTCTTTTGTGTGTGTATATATATTTATATATATATATATAAACATTGGTATGTACACGTGTGTATTTGAGTCATACGCATGTGTATGTATCTGTATGTAAAGAGATATATACATATACAAGCAGAAAACAATTCTTTTTTTTTTTTAATTTTTTATTTATTTATTTACGATAGTCATACAGAGAGAGAGAGAGGCAGAGATACAGGCGGAGGGAGAAGCAGGCTCCATGCACCGGGAGCCTGACGTGGGATTCGATCCTGGATCTCCAGGATCGCGCCCTGGGCCAAAGGCAGGCGCCAAACCGCTGTGCCACCCAGGGATCCCGCAGAAAACAATTCTAATTTGATATTTTACTTAACCAAAGATATTTGGAATCTTGTCAAATCTCCTTATTCTACAGGTAACAGAATTGCCCCCCAGGGCCCAAGCTGAATTTGTTTCACCTGTGTATGTCATTTTAGAATGCATGTATGTATGTATCTATCTACAGATTGGTTCGGAGATCTCTGCCTCTGTTCCTTCCATATATTTATGTATGTGTACATATAGCATAAAATCTAAAACCCAAAAAATCATTAAAAAGAAAATAAAAAATAACCCCACTACACAGAGATAACTACAGTTAATGTTTCGTTGTTAGTGCAGTCATTGATTTTCTACGTTTGAAGAGAGAAAGGAATATGGAGAAAAGAATTATGATTGTTTATAATAATGTTTAAATTTGATAAACTGATAAATATTGACTATTATTATTTTTAAATCAGTAATAATTTGGTAAACCTAAATATTATCCTTCCTCTTTGTATTTTGACTATTATTATTTTTAAATCAGTAATAATTTGGTAAACCTAATTATTATCCTTCCTCTTTGTATTTCTTTATTATGGAGTTTAAAAGATTCTTTTTAAAAATCTGTTAATATATTCTGACACTTGGGCACCTGAGTGGCTCAGGGGTTGAGTGTCTGCCTTCCGCTCAGGTCATGATCCCGGGGTCCCAGGATCGACTGGGATCCAGTCCTGCATTGGGCTCCCCGGAGGGAGCCTGCTTCTCCCTCTGCCTATGTCTCTGCCTTTCTCTTTGTGCATTTCATGAATAATAAATAAAATATTAAATAAATCTGGCACTTGTTTATGACCTTTGCTCTATTTTTTATTTACAAATGCTTTTCTCATAATAATTTTTTATGTGATAGGCACAAAAGTTTTAATTTTTTAGTGAAATGAATGACTTATTATTTCTTCCATGACTTTTCACTTTAAAAAAATCTCTCGCCCATTCTACAATCACTCAAGTGTTCTCTTATAGTTTCTTCAGCATCTATATTTTAATATGGAAATTTAACCATTAATTCTTTAGGACTTAATTTTGGTGTGTGACATTAGGTGACATCTCACTTGATCTTGTTTTTTATTTTTTTAATTTTACTTTTTCTCAATACCATTTGCTATCTAATCCACTTTATTTTCTCATTAAATTCTGTTGTGTCCTTTAGTATATATTAAACTTTTATTTTTATTAGTGAGTTCTAGATTCTGTTTCATTCATTTAGCATTACTCCTTCCCATTCAACATTTTTGTGATCACACCTCTGCAGCACACTTTAATATCTACAAACACTATTCCCATTTCTCTTTTTAAACATTTTCATAGACATCATTCTCATGTATTTGTCCTTTTAGTATATGTGCTGCCGAAGCGAGCACTGGATTTGTCCTTTCAGATGAATCTTGAGAATCACCATGTCAAGTAAAAATAATGGAACTGTGTTTGGGTTTGAGTTAAACCCATATATTAATCTTGGAACAAGATATTCAGAGTACGTAAATTCTACAATTCGTGTATCTAGGTAGCTTCACACTTCTCATCGAAGTTATTGCTTTTGTTGCATTACATACTTACCACCTGTCCACTTAGTGACTGTTGATCTGTAAGAAAGAAATGGTCTTTTTCCTAGTGTTTTCTTAAACCCCAGCTGCATTCATAAACATTTCAGAATTTTGCAGTAACGTATCTGAGATTTTCAGGTATATTATTAAAAATGGTGCCATTATTTTCCTCCTGTTTTGTGTCCTGCCTTGATGGCCAGATTAAAAAAAAAAAGTTAAATAATAATGGGGATAGCAGACATCCTGAACTTCATCTCTTCTATTTTAAAAGGAGTGTTCCCAGTATTTCATTGAAAATATGCTGGCGTTTAATATGGATGTTCTCTATCACATGAGGCAAGTATTTTTCTCATCAGTTGCTATTTTTCCCCCAATCTGTAATGGATACTTAGTTTTATTAAATGTCATTAAAGTATCTGCTGAGATTATAAGTGTGGCTCTTGTAACTGGATCTTTGCTATGCTGTATTATACAAGAGAGGTCCTTATGTTTATTTAGCTTCCATCCAATCCTGTATTTAACACTCTTGGTGGAAGCAGATTTCTCTTCTACTAGATAAAGTCCAATTTGATTTGCTAATATTTTATCATCTATAATTTTCTTCTGCTGTTTCTGTCAGGTTTTGTTTTTTACTTTAGTTTATAAAATGATCTGGACAGTTTTCAAACTCTATGTTCTGGAGCAATTTGTTAAGCCTGCCCCTTGAAAACTTGATCTACAAGTCCTGGAGGCTTTTGTGGAAATAATTATTTGATATCTTTCATTTTTTTCAGTAGGTATTCCATATATTCTGGTTTTCTAATTATTTATGAGTCAATTTTCCCCACTTATGCTTTTTTTAAAATAAATCATCCATTCTACTAAAGCTCTCAAATTTGTGAGCACACTTAGATATATCATATTATTTTCTGTATCTTTAAAAATACTGTCTTTTGCTCCTATGGCCTATATTGGCTCCAGTTTTTTTTTTTTCTATCCTATTTTACCTGTTTTTTTTTTCTTAAAGTTGTTAAGAGCCTGTCCCTTTCTTCTTCCCTTTATCCCACAGATGTATTGATTTTTTTTGCTTTTATTATTTTCCTCCTTGATTTGTTTGATTTCTTGTCATTTCTCCATCTTCTGGGATGACTTCTTAGCTCATTTATTTATATTCTTTCATGTGTAAGTAAGCATAATTGAGGCCATAAACTTGGGCCCACTGTGTTACAAGATTTAAAATTTTTTCATTATGTTTCTAAATAGTCATCATTCATTCATTTATAATCTACCGTGTGCCAAGCATTGTCTTCTTTCAGAAAAAACTAAAATTACTATTTTAATTTTTCTTAGAACAGTGGATTTTAAGACAGTTTTCCTTTTAAAGTGGTTAGATTTTTGTTGGTTTTGACTGCTTAAACTTGTATTACTAAATATTAGTGTTATTGCATTATACTCAGAGGAATATGCAAATATTCTAGTGTTTAGCAAATAGGCTCTTTTTCCTTTGTGGCTTAATATATGATGAACTTTTATAAATATTTCATGGGGAACTGTAAAAAAAAGGGAAAGTTTCTGCAATGTTCATTCAAATTTATTAGTTAACAGTAGTCAGACTTTCTTAGATGATTTTTCAAAGGCTGAGAAATCCGTTAGAACATAATTAGCAATTATGAATATGACCAATGTGTTCTTTTAAATATTTGTTATTACATTTTAATGCACACATCTTCATGACTGAATTACACTCAGCAAAATAGAACAGCAGTCATCATTCTGTATTCATTAACTAAAACAATTTTCCCCAAAATTAACATCATCACATTATTTTGTTTCTATTTTCTGAAAAGTCCATGCCCATCAAATTATTTTTTTGTGTATGAATAAAGAATAGTAGATAAAGGAGATATTGAGAGACAGAAACAGAACACTATCTCTCTAAGGAACTCCTTGGAGTTGTCCTCATTACTGGCTTTTACTGAGCCTGGGTCTCTGAGTTAGATGGTAATGGATAAAATTTTTTGCTGACATTATTCTGGAAGGTAGAACTGTTCTGTTTCATTACACAAAAACACAGGCTATCTATTCCTTTTCTTTTCTTTTTTTTCTTTTTTTTTTTTTTTGGTCAACCTGATTCCTTTGATGTGACCAATGGGGAAGTATGCCCAGATTTTGGCACTAAGTTACCAGCCATGCTTAGCTCTTTTGGGGCTATTTTGGAGCTTCAGTGCTATAGCAGTGAGGTATCGGTAGGAGTAGTATCAGGGACTGCTAGCCAGATGTATTTTAAAGCACAGTTAGGATTAGGCTCAGGTCTTGACATGAAAATTGCATACATGATATGCAAAATGAATGTAACATCATCTGGTTATATTTTGATAATGTAATTTCTCTTGGTCTTGAAACAATCTGAGCTGCAATTTAAAGGGTGATGAAGTCATTAGGAAGTGTTACCTGAAAAAAAAAAAAAACCCTCTACAGTGTGTTCAATTCTAGGCAACTTATTAAAAACAATGAACATAAGGGTTTTCACAGGTCCCTAAGAGAAAAAATTAGTACAGCACTTCAAAATTTTCAAATTTATAGAAGGCAAGTAGGAAAAGATTTCAAGAATAATAGTTTGCATCCTGTCCAATGGACCCAGAAGTCTGACAGACCTCTCAGAGTGACACTGGCATTCTGGCCATTTGTTAACTGCCACACAGAGTCAAATAAGCCAGACTCTGGTCCTAAAACAGGTAAAACAAAGTGTATAATATGCTGCAATTCCTTGGAGTGGTTTTCACCTGTGCTTTAAATAGTCCTAAGTGGGTCCTTTATTGCACTCTTTAGAAAGACTGTAGAAATGTTGGAGTAACCCTTCACAGCTGCAAGGGCATGAGCTCTATTATCCCCATATAGGTACAGAGGACTCTAAATGCTTTAGATAATAACCTAAGACAGGGAGCATGGTCAGGCCCCGCTGGAGCACAGGTGCACTGGTGCAGAGCTGTGTTGATCTCTGCCTTCTCCAAGAGAGTTGAATTACTTCGGAAACCAGGCAAGTTGTATGTAAGCAAAATTACAAGCCAGTAAGATCCTGGCTGGGCTTTTGGAACTTATATGTGTGGCAAATGGGCAGGAGGTGCCTGCAGAAGCTAGACCTCTCCCTGTCCCCTCTTCCTCCTCCTGCACATGGAGGTCAGGAAGAGGAAGGAAGGGGCAGAAGAGAAGAGTGGTAGAAGGGACACAAAGCTGGGCCGCTGGTGATGGGGACAATGGCAGGTGTGGGATACACGTGTGGGTGTGCTCACTGCCCATGTGCTGGGGGCACACTGCAGGTGTGCACAGACAGGCTATATGGTCTGTGTGGGAGGTTCACCCGCTCTGGAAGATCCAGAGCTGCCAACAGGCCCAACCCCAAAGTGGTAAAATAGCCAGTTTGATAAATATGTGGCCAAACCTAAATCAAAGCAATGAATCACATTCTAAGAGGGGGATCTTTAGCTAGAATCCAGGAGAAATGACACCTAATGCAAAGGACTGTCAAAATGCAGATTCCCCACATGCAGAAAGTGAAAAGGACAAAGTTTGAGGTCCTCCAGACCAAATCACAGCCACTGTTCTCTCACTGGTCTCTTTTGAGATAATTAAGACTGACCTCCTAGGAATTTTTGTGAAGATTCATTAAGAAACTTCCCCAAATCCTCTCTTAACAGTCATATATACAGATTACTATAAGTAAATCACTTGCTTCCAAGTTCGAGAAATGACTTAGAATCATAAATAACTATATGTTGACTTTAAAGCATTTTTTTACTGTTTTACTACTTACAAAGATAAAATATGGCAGTTTTTAGAAAATTTAAAAATACAGAAAGAAAAAAAAAATAAAAGTCCCAAGATTCTAACCACTAAGAGTCAGCTACTGTCAAAGATTTGATGGACATCCTTCCAAGGCTTGCTCTATAATATATGGATATATATGTATGACCATATATGTATATAATTTGCACATAAATGGGATCAAAATATACATGCTGTTTTACAAGCTGTTTTTTTCCAACAATATGCCAAAGAGATTTTTTAAGATAGTGTACAGACAGATACACACACACACACACACGCACAAAATCTTAAGAGCCATGTAGTAATCTATTGTGTGGGGTTTTTCATAGTATATTTAACCAGTTTCCTATTGATAAGCAACTAAATTTCATCCACCTTTCATTACTGTAAACATTACTGTGATGACATCTCCTTGTACGTACATCTTACATACTTGTGAGTATCTCCTTTGGGAAGATTTTTTTTTAATGGGATTGCTAAATCAAAGGGCACCACATGCAAAATGCTGGTAATCCAGACTATTTCTCAACCCACTTCCTTTGACCTTAATGATGAGGAATTATGCCCAGATTCTGGCATTAATTTGCTAGCCACTCTCAGTTTGCAGTCTGGTGAATCTTCCTCAGCTTTCAGGGTAATCACAGTGGGATATTAATTTTCACCCTTTCATTATTTCTTGAATATCTACTATTGACCAGACACTATTTTAAGCAGTAAGCATTCAGTAATGAAAAAAGAAATGGTCCCTTGACAAGTAGCTCTCTTGACACAGAAGTAAAGAGATACTTAACATGCAATGTGATAATAGCCATAACAGGAGTGCAAGCTGACGTCTGAACTTGAATTTGATGGATGAGTAGACATTTGCCAGGTGGGAAGGAGGTTCAAAGCAGAACACCAAGAAATACCAAGTGATAAATGTTAAAGTTCTTTGGAGAAGAATAAAATTACAATGGGGCGGGGCAGAGGTTGCCTATATGTCTACATTTTCAAAAATATGTACCACAGTACAGAATTCCTGAGTGATGCTTTTGGGAAAAAAAGGTTTAGCAGACAAATATGTTTGAGAAATTCAGCACATTGCTGGTTTACAATTCCTCATACGCAATTCTGAAATCCAAACAGCTCAGAAAACCAAACACTTTTTGTAATTCATCGGGCTGCAAGACCTTACCTGAACTGATGTGAGGCTATTTATAGTCTTGATTTATCTCATTTAATGTAAATATCCATATGCTTTGGCATAGAAATAATCAGGTTAGTGCTGATAAGTGCTATGTAATATTTAGAAAGGTACGGAACATCTAAAAATCCCAAATTTCAAACACATCCAGCCCCATTCTGTTTGGATCAAGGACTGTGGACCTGTACAATGTCCTTTTAGAGAGTCGCAGTGCACATTACCAGTTTCTAAGACATTCTTCAGGAAAAAACAAACAAACAAAAACTAAATTTCTTCCATCTAGTATTTCCCACATAGATTTGACTTTCCAACACTTATACCCCCCTTTTGCTTATAAAACACCTACTAGCGTCTCAAAGAAAAATTACAGTTATTATTCCGAGGAATGAATTTTGGGAAACCCTCTTTAGTACACACCTAAGCAGTCAGGTGGAGTCTATGAGTAAAGAGAAAATAATTCTTTTATTTTTCAGCCTGAAAGTCTGTTTTCGATGAGGATAATAAACTGATGTTTACCACCGGTTATGAGACTCTTGGCAAGAAGTGATATAGAGCCTGAACTAAGGCATTCCAAATGGCATTTATTCAAAGGGACAGATCCTAATGTGGGGACCACGTCAAGGCTGAGTTGAGTCTTTTGAATTGGAAAAGATGTAGAAAGGAAACAAGAAGGAAGAAGCCATTGCAATTCTAGGTTTTCTGAATTGAGAGAATGAGTGATGCTGAATTGAGTGGTGAGGCTATTAATTGGGGTAAGGAGTATAAGAGAATCCATCAGCACACAGGGGAAGATGACTAGGGAGGTAGCAAATCCCAGGTGTCTGATAAAGTACAGGTGGGGATGCAAAGATTCTCATTAGGCTAAAGGAAATCAGGCTGTGCTTCCAGAGAAATATTTGGTCTGGAAACATGGAGCCGATGCTATGAGAGAGTATAAGAGTCTAAAATGCCACACTTCCAGGGGACTTTACAGAATAATGAGACAAAGACTAGGATGCTGGTAAAATGTCAGCATTTACTAGAGGGGAGGAATGGGAGGAAGAGCTACTTAAGGAGAAAGAGGAGTGCTCGCAGAAGAATTGGAGAAGCAATACAAAGCTTCAAGTGTTGGCCATTGTTCTCCAATGCATGGATCAAGGGGGAAGAGGCCTGAAACTAGGTCCCGGCCTTGGGCCATCATCAGGAACTATCTCCACAGTGTGGCTGCACAAGAACCAGACCCAAATAGGCTGAGGACTGTTATTAGTCTGCTCAAGCTGCCCTCAAAAGTGCCATAGACTCAGGGGCTTAAACAATAACAGAAATGTATTTTCCTCACAGCTCTGGAGGCAGAAAGTCCATGAGCAAGATCCAGAAGGCTTCAGCTTCTGGTGAGAGCTCTCTTCTTGGTTTGCAGAGAACTACTTGCTTGCTGTGTCCTCATGTGGCCTCTCCTTGGGGTGTGTTTGTGTGTGTGTGTTTGTGTGTGTGTGTGTGTGTGTATAAAGGGTTTGTTCCTCTTCATATAAGGCCACCAACCCTATCAGATTTGGGCTCCACCCTGATGCCTTAGTTTGATCTTAATTACCTCCTAAAAGCCCCATCTCCAAATACACACTGGTGGTGTGGGGGGGAGGGGGTGGTAGGGCTGCCGACATATAAATCCAGGGTGGGAGGGACACAATTCAGTCCGCAGGAAAGAGTAAGGAAATTGAGGTAACAAGCCCTGATTATAATAATAAAGGTAACAAAGATGAGAAAGAAGAGAATGTTTAAAGATTATTTTTGAAGGTAATGTCGAGTTTATCACCCTTGTAGGGAAAGGCTAGCATGGACAGGCAGAGGTTGAGAAAACTCCTCAGAGGTGGGGAGTAGGAGTCAGGTACAAAGACAGGAGGGAGGGGGACAACTACTTCTGCCAGAGGAAGGAAGACGGTCAATGTGGGTCCTGCTCCAGTTTGGTCTAGAACTGAAACAGACAGAAATTGAACTAATTTATCTCCAACAGCATCTGTTTCCTTCAAATTAATGTTGCATCAAACCCGAAGTGAACAAATTCACAGATAATGTTTCCTTCCATGTTTTGAAGTGGCTGCCACTAGTTCCAAAAAAATAAAGAGTGTATGTTTCCAGGTTGTGGTGGCAGTTTAATTGGGCTGTGCCTCAGATGATACATATCACTTAAACATTTAAATAGATTTATCAGCCTAAGAAATACAGGATCGTGCAAGATTAAAAAGTTACCTCCATTGCCACCATTTTGGAGGTGAGACTTGAAAGCAAAATTTCATGGTCTCGACTCCCATAATTTTCCTTAACTTATTTCACACGTGTCTAGAGCCAGTCACCTCTGAATGGCCAGTGTGCCATCTGCCCCAATCCTCATCCCCAGAGAATGAGGAGGTTGATGGATAACCAGTCTACCAGCAGTCTGGGCATAATTCTGCTCCATGGTTGGAGAAACACCCAGACAGCTGTTTATGTTGTCACAGAAAGGGGAACTTTAAGTAGAAAAGAAGGAAAAAGGGTAAAAGCATTTAAAGGATTCTGTGGAACAACACTTTCCTCCACGTTGCTCCGTGTACAAATGGGAAATGAAGACCCATCCATTCTTCATTCTTTCATTCAGCCCACCAACCAACCAACCTTGATAGTGACCCATGGTTTGTCAGGCACCAAGCCAAGCACTGGGGATACAGTGGCAACAAGGTGGATACTGACCCACAGCTCACAGCTCTCCTTGCAGGCCAGAGTGTTGTAACAGTAACAGTAATCACAGCAGACTGAGATGTCATGATAAGGGCACCTGGTATTGTGAAAGCATAGAACAGAGGGATTTACATGGGATGTGGTGCTTAGAATCCAGAGGATAAATAGCAGTGATCAGATGAAGAGAAGGAGGAAGCATCCCAGAAATACAGAAGAGCAAACAGAAGCCCAGGCATACGTACAAGAACAGAAAGAGTTCAGTTCATCTAAGGGAACAGGGACCCAAAAACCAAAAAACAGCTGGGCCCAACTGAGAGAGAAAGTGAGCAAAGCCGAGGCACATAAGTCAATGGCCAGATGAGGAATGACTTTGTTAACTAAAATTAAGGCATTTGAACCCCATCCTATGGTTGATGAGATTTTTATCAAAAGGCCTTAAGCACACGTGTGCTTGCGTGTGTGGTAGGGGCCATAGATGAATCAGATTTGTATGACAGGCTTAGGGAAACCATCTATCTGCAGTGTTCAGGATGGATTAGAATTGGAGAGACCAGCCCTGTGGCGGGTGATAGCAGTAGACAGGTAGGGTGATGTTGGGTTGTGATGTAGAATACTCCAGAGCAAACAAGTTTTGCCTTCTTGAGTTGTACAGATCAGTGTTCAACACCAACAGAGGTGAAGGCTCTTCTCCTAGGGTCTTTTTGGTTCGTGATGTGGGGAGGAGGGGTCCCTAATCCTCTGCAAAATCTAAATGACTAGCTGCTACAATATCTGTCTACCTTTGCTCTTTGAACTGTCTGCTTTGGGTGGCTAGACTTTATGGTGGTTTACAAATGCTACAATGCTACAAATGCTACAATCTGCTTTGTACTGCTGAAGGACTGAGGTTGCCTAGCAGAGACTGACTCAAAAGCAGAGCCTGGGGAGCCACCAAGCTTAACCCACCCAGTGCCACAGAACAGAGCCATCAATAACCTGGGTAGCCAACGGGAGGAAACACACAACCAGGGGCCTGGTTCCAAGCTGGATTCTGGTGAAGCAGAGATGACAGATGCCACTGCTTTCTGCCAAACACCCATTCCAACCCCATTAGTGCATCATGTAAGGATGAGCGTGCAAGAATCATGCTGAAGACAAAGGCAGCCTGGAGGGCTGCCCACAAGCTGGAGCACGGCTCTGCGTGCTGGGGGCTGGGCTGGGCAGTCTGGCCCGGCCCTGCGCCCCTCCTGCCCCTCTGCTCTGAGGTATGCTGATGGCAGGGGGCCTGCAGCCAGCCCGCTTCCGTGGAGGGCAGGAGGAAAATCAGGGACTTGGCCATAGATGCAGGCTCTGCAAATGCGCAGACCCTGGGATTCAGCAAGCAGAGCTGCCTGTGAGCCTAGAAGAGGCAAGTGTGTCTAAATTTGCCAGTGTTCACCTAGGGATACTGAGCACATCCGTTGGCCATGGAAAAGGCAGATACTAAGAGCCACTCTATGTCTGGCCACTTTGAAACCTCCTCCTGAATATCACCAAGGCTGTCTTGCTGGTGGCCAGGGAGGGTGGCTGCTTATTCCCATAAAGCCCGGGTCTGGGAGTTATTAGGGGCAGGGTTGAATGCTTTCATCTTCAGCAACTGTTCATTAACACACGGTTAGCACTCTGTCGTCCACTTGCTTGGGCTTTCTGGTCACAAATAGAGGGCAGATGGTGCGCCACTGCTGAAAGGGACCCGGGCTTTATCTTGCTCGCTTCGTTCCACTGAGCTCCAGGTTGGGATGGGGAGAGGAGTCTGCTGTGCTTTTATGGCATCCCAAGGGGTCTGTTGGGATGCAGTTCTGGAATTCCTACACAGCAACCTGTTGAGGGGAGGGGGCTTGATCCCATCAGCTCTCCCTGGAAGGAACTAATATTTCAGATCTCCTGCCTGCCCCAAACAACAGAAGCACCTGCCTCCCGGAGTGAGTCCAGGAGAACCCTGGCTTTGGTGTTGGGGGCCACCTGCATGGCTGCCTGTCCACAGCTCAGGGGCAGTGGGAGGTGAGGGGCTTCCATGGGCCAGAACCAGGCCTGCAGGGGAAGGAGGAGCCTGTGAGCCAGAGGCAGCCAGGCTGCCTGGCAAACTGCCGGCCCCAGGGGCGTCCCCTCGGTCCTGCTATGCTCTTTCTTTCTCTTTCCTATCAGTACTGCTTTGCAGTAAGAGATACCAGAGAGAGGGCAATCAATCTGCTGATAGCAGAGCAAGGACATTTGGGTCACCGAGAATTATGCAGAGGTGTGATAGTGCGACCTGGGAAGGAGACTGAAAGCAGAAGAGATAACAGCTGAGTGAACTCAGTGTGATGCCAGCGACTCTAGCAAATGTCAAACCACGTGGTCCCAGCTGGCGCCCACTTGCACACAGAGTGGCCAGTTGGGATTTGGGGGTTTCCTAAACAGGGCAGGGCCTTGAAAGAAGGCTGATAATGGGGACTATCACTGAGCGGCAGGGAGGGTCATTTAGTCTAGGCCTCTAATTTAGACTTTTATCTCCAAATATACTTATTTACTTAGTCACTGAGATACAATGACCAAATTGAAAGATTTTCTTTAAAACTCATCCCATGAACAGACTACATGTACCTCCTCCGGAACATATAAAGTCAATATTGTCACACGTTTCTGAGCTAATGTGTAAACAGCATAACATACTTCGGTTTGGTCTCTGAAATTACTATACTGCTACATGTCAGCATGTAGAACATACCGTGGTATTTATGACACTCTTCCGGCACATCTTCATGTTTTAATATACCTGGAGTTTCAACAAGTAGAAGTTACTGAGGGCTCTCTTGAACTCTGAGAGCAGCTCGTAATTCCTCTTTTCCACTCGCCTCAAAATAATTAGACCTTTCTCACTGTACTCAAAATCAAGACAATATCCACTTGGAAAGAATTTACTAATGCATTGGTTGTAGAATCTGAAAATACCAACTTGTGACCAGCCTAGCATAAAGCTGGACTTCCCTGCCCCCCCCCCCCCATGGTATGATGGGAAGGCTGCTGGAAAAAAAAGAACAGGACACATCTGCTCTGGCCCTGGCTTTGCTGTCTCCCTGGGTGTAGGTTGAGCTGACGTCATGATGCTTCCTGGAGCCGGTTTTCTCACCTGTGAGAGAATGCTCCCATCACGGCTCAGGGAAGGACCATGAACCACAGAGAAGTCCTTGCACAGGACCTGGCCCACAGAGGCTGGTTCTCCTCACCTCCTTTTCCATTTCCGGAAGTCAGTGTTCTTTTTTGGGAGATGACTTTCTTCCGAACCTGAATGCCCCTCTATTTTCACAGATAAAAGATGTTACCCAGTTTAATTAACACTAGGAATACCAAAAAGAAATCCAATTGCTACACTGATTGCAAGTGACCTACATTGACTTCAAGTGACCTTTTTCGCTTTCTGCCATAGATGACGCTGTCCATCCACTGCTCACAAAAGGCAAGGAATTTCCGATCTACGAAATTATGGCCATAGCCCAGACAGCAAATGTAGAAATGACCCTGTCATTGAGGGGCATTCCCCAGAGAGCATTTCCATTGAAAAACGTGTTTCCCTTAAGGCCTCCTCCCACTTGACCTCAGCCAGCAAAGTCTGGGCAGTCTTCAAGGCCCACCCCAAATGGAGTTTCCTTCCATCACTGGCCCTTGTGCTTACCCTGCTCAGAAGTGAACATGCTCCCCTTCAAGCAGCAGCACCTATGGGGCATGAGTGGCTACAAGCTCAAGCTAGTGTAGAGGAGTACCTGGGAGGAGGGACCAGAGCTCACCCTGGTTTCCATGAGGCCTTCTCCTCACTTCCCTTCTACAGCACACACTGCTCCTCCTCCTGTTCCACTTCCAAGTGTTCTAGTCTCAGCAATGCAGAGCAAGAGGAATCTGTGACCCACAAATGAGAACCATGTGTAATGTTTTAGCTTTGCTGACGTATAATTGACAAATAAAATTGTGAGATATTTAAAGTGTGTGTGAGGGTGATTTGATACATGCATACATTGTGGAAGCCAGCTAGTTAATTAACACATTCATCAAGTCACATGTCACATATTTGTCCTTTTTCCTTTCTTTCTTTTTCCAAGGGCGGGGAGTAAGGCGACAGGGGGGTTGCTAAAAACAATGAAGTTCTACTCTCTTACCAAATTGCTGGTATATAACAGTATTATCAACTATAGTCCCCACATTTTACACTAGATCCTCAGACCTTTTCCATTCTGTAACTGGCAGTTTTTACCCTTTTATTGACCTCTCCCTACTTCTCCACTCCCCAACCCCTGGCAGCCACTTTTCTACTATTTCTAGGAGTTTTATTTTTTATTTTATTTTTATTTTTAATAATCTGCCTATAAGTGATGCCATGCAGTATTTGTCTTTTTCTGTCTGGCGACATATGTGATTTTAAACATATGCAATGTCATGGGTTTATTTGGATAGAGAATGGATATGATGCAATGAACTTTCCTATAACAATATACAAATCACCTATTGATAGTAGGTAAAGGAGAAAGAATGTTTAATGTTTGTAGGTTCAACACGAAGGAGATCAAGATAGATTATTTTTTTAAAAGAGTACAGGTGTTAATTAAAAGCACTGTTGCGTAAATGGTTAGAACAAATGAGACACTTCAAGTATGGAAGATATATGAGTTAAGGAGAGGCGACGGAGATTGCCACAGAGGGACATATATAATTTACTGACATAAAGGATACTTACTGAATAAAGCCAAACCTTTCCACTTTTGTGTTTATAAAAGAGGGTAGAAGCCAGAAATGGACATATGGTGTCCCCGAGGAGGAAGGGAGACAGATGCAAAATAAGTTATGTTCTTGCCACAACAGGTGATCAAGAAATTTATAATTTCTGAATTAATAACTACGACAACTCCAAGGCCAGAGAGAGAACGGTCACAGCACTTTGAAGGCAATGGCAAAAGAAGAAAGAATATCAACCCTTATGAGAAAAAGTCAAAGTTTAACACCTGGAAAAAGCATCGTTCCCTAAACCCTGAAGGCTCAGCTGACTTTGTAGAAAGAGCCCCTTTGGGGTGCAGAGTCTCGTACCCCTTCCCCCAGTTCTCTAGTCAGGAGACCAGAGGCCACTCTTGTGGGACTTGAAGACCAGCCAAACTGTCATTTGACCATAGTGAAAGGGAACCAGGGAGGGTTGGGGTGAGGCCGTGGCAGGGGAAGAGGGTCCCAGGGCTTAAGAAGATTGAAAAGACAAACAAGAGAGATGGGGCTGGAGAGAAGGGAAGAGAGAGCCTCTGGGAAGAGCAGGATGGATCGGTAAAGTAGAATACTTGGCTATGGGGCTTCCTGGGAATGCAGAGCACAAACTAAACCAAAATAAATAAACATGGCGATGTTGTAAGTTATTTGCATTAAAAACAATACATAATGTTTATATCAATTGATTAACCAAAATGCAGGCCACAACCATTTTAGGGAACGTTTGTCATTTTAAAATAACTTAAGGCTGACTGAGAGGTCCTTAGAGCTGGAATAGTGGGTGCTTGACTCATCCAGGCCTTAAACTAGCCTGATGAGTGAAGAGTCTTGTTTACCCCCATTTTCCAGATGCAAAGTAAGATTTATTCTTGATAGAGAAGACCATCAAGAATTACAAGGAAAGAAATCCCAAAATCATTCCTCTCTAGCATTTGTAGGTAACTGGGCTTTAACTCACAGTCCCAGAAATCAGCGAGACCCTGGACCCAGTCCACTTTCACAATCTTAGGATCTGGGGTGTTGCCTCTGGGGCTATAGTAAGAACCAGGCTGCTTCAGGGAAGTGAGAGGTTATGCCCACTTGAGTACTTTTGGGTAAAACAATCACCAATTTTAAGTAGAGAATGGGAAAGGTAATACTCAAACTTATCTTGTCCTTGTTCCTACCTGAATTTCTGGCTGCACAGAGAGAATAGTGATGAACACATGCTTCCTCCCTTCTAGAGAAGCTGTTCTCCATCCTGATCATTTTTAAAGTTAAAAATCCAGATTCTTAGGGGTTTGTTTGTTTGGTTGTTTGTTTTTACAGAACCTCAGAAGGACTGGGTCAGGCAGGCTAAGGCAAGGAATGTATATTCTGAGTATCCTAGTGATACTGACATTTAGCCACATGTGTGAACCAAACTTCAGTCCTAGGGACAAGCTGGGAATAGTTTAACTTCACTGAAATTAAATGACAATGACAAAAAGTGTGTTCTTCACCTTAGCATGACCAACAGTATCCAAGACGAAGATAACAGCTAATATCTCTCAGCTGCTTAGTTGGTTTCAAGCACTGAGCTAAGCATTTTACACAGATTACCTCATTTAATCAGGATGCTAAATTTATGAGGTCCTACAATTATTATGCCTCTTTTACTAATGACAAAACGAAGGCTTAAGAGAAATTAAATAATTTGGCCAAGGTTTAGCCATTAATTACAGCAGAACTATTCAAGGGAATATAAATCAGAGCTGAAAGAAAGTAGGAAAGTATCTATGAAATTGAGACTGGCTCTTCCACTGATCCCTGGGAGTTTCTGAGGCATATTACTGACCCCCAGGATTTCAATTTCACCTAAGTTTAGATTCCTCCATGTGTAAAGGGGGCACAGACTGATCTCATTCTCTGGAACAGGCCTGCCTACTTGAGATGGTTCAGAAGTGCAGAGGGTGTATTTTCTGGTGTTTGAAAGGCATTTACACAAACCATAGTCTGAAGTTGAGTAAATTTAATCTCAGGACAACCTCAGTTTAAATTCAAGCAAAGAAGCCGAACATTGACCTCGTTTGGATGACTTGTTGGATAATCACACTTTGGAAATGTTTTGATGACTTTAGAAAAGGTAGCAGAACTAGTTGACCAAGTACATGTTTATCCCTTTAGATTCAAGTAGGTTCTAATGGCTTGAAAACAAATATTTCCTAGCTGAGAATGGTCCTTGGGGAGGGTTATCTTGGCAATGGGAAGATTTCTTGATGCAATCCCAAATCTGTAAAGCTGTAAATAAATCATGCCTTAATACCACCGAACCTCTGTCTGTAAGGGTCTACGTAGGTGCTGCTTACTGAGCGCCAAATTCCCAAGCACTAACAAATGGAAGAGCAGGCCCTTAATACTTCTGCAACAGCTCTTAGGAATCCCAGTACCCTCTGGTCCACCAGATCCTAAACTACAATGGCTACAAAAGCCATCCTCCAAAATCGGATTTTGGCAATGGGAACCCAGGCAGTGAATACTTGCAATAGCCCATTTTAGTAAGCAGATAGAAGTAAAAATTGACAGGAGGCTTCCTCAGAAATGTAAAACCAGTTCAACAAAAAATAAAATAAAATAAAATAAAATCATGAATAATATACTTCAGCTAAAGTAGAGCTGAAGGCTTTCTGGTGTCCCTAGCAGTCTGTGAACATTGATCCCACAGGAGTCTGAGAATTTTTCAAAAGAGATAAGCCCAAGAATGAATCCCCTGCCCTGGTATTTATTCCTATCTCAATATAATAAATACACTCCAAGTTAACAACAGAAACGCCAGAGATATTTCATGTTAGAAATGGTATCAATTCTGTAGCACTATAGGGAAACATGAACTTTGGAATCAAGCAAATGTTTTTCTAATTCTACATTCTCCCTTTTACAATGTGTAAGTTTATAATAACCTACTTCTCTAGTCATCAATCATTTGATCTGTGAAAATGGAAATAATACACAATACACAGTATTGAGGGTTCTGACACAGGGATGCCCATGATGTGGTTAGGCATTGATGGCAATTATTAGGTGCTCAATTAATGGTTTAATTCCTTCCTTGGTTTCCTGAAATGCTTCATCTTTCATTTGAACAATGCTGCTGCTGCCTGCCACCACACTAGATACCACATCTGAGGTATCAAAAAAAAAAAAACAAAAAAACAAAAAGAACTTCATGTGTTTCTGAGGCTTCAGGGTTATGGAAATAGTAATAGAATTAAATGAAGTGACAAATTTGAACAGGTCCTATGCAAAAATATTCTTCTGCAAAAGCTTCCATTCCTTTTTTTCTCCCTTCTCAAATTACTCAGAAAGTTTGCTTTTGGTTAAAATATAGCACTTGGAATTTTTCTTTAATGTTTAGTTGATGTTCAGCCATTTTTACATTATCTCTGGGATACACATATTTTTCAAGCGCTTTTAAATAAGTGTGATACTTTTGCTTCTCACAACAACTACTAACATATGTTATTTAACTTTGCTTTCACAATTCATCTTCTTTTAAAAAAGAAAAGAAAAAAAATTACCTTAGGACTGAGACAAGACAGGGAAAACTTCCACTCTAGCAAAAT